>NC_133553.1:17144342-17769342 GCF_048773025.1 Camelus bactrianus | reverse complement strand
TGTTTGAATAAACATTTAGCTGATTCGGATGCAACAGATCCAAGGGCCAAGCTTTGAAGAACACAAGCCTACATTTATGGTTTCTCTCCCAGTGAGAACGTTACAATTCTTACTCTCGTTTTAGTGGTTTCTGTATATTTGTTCTTACCTCTTTATACATCATGCCGGGGCTATGCCTTGTCAATTTTTCTGTTCTTCTAGTGTCAGGCACTTAGCAGAGACTTTACAAATATTTACTGAACTAAACTTAATACCATCTTTTTTTTTTTAATTCCAAAGATTTGGTAAATATTCTTGTACGTTTTCCCCTTTGCAGCAGGTAAAGAGTAAATTTGGGGAAGGGTTGGAGAAGAGTAGACCGCAGACGTGGAGAGATGGAAAAAGGATGCTGGAAAGATATATTAGTGAGGAAATTCACTCACCTCCCCGGGGTAAGTTAGGTGACCGCTGCACAGCCCTGATGTTCTGAGAGAAAATGGAAAAGGTTCCAGGACACGGGGCTTTGTTCTATCTGCTGATGCCAACTGACTTTGAAAGATATTCAACCCTGGGTGGTTTGGAAGTCAACCTACATGGAGATGAGAGACTGAGTTACACAGATTCCTCGGAGCCGCTGGACCCTAAATGGGTGAGATACAGCCATTTAGGTCTCTTGAAAGTTTATACACCTACACTTTAAGATAAATGAATGTATCTTCAAAAAGCTTCAAATATGACAACCGATGTTTGGCCCAGCTCAAAGCCTCCTAAAGTCCACGTGCACTTAAATTCACTAAATTCAGAACTTATGAGGGAATCCAAGGTTTGGCCAAAGCAAGGCTTAGAAGACTAACCTACAGTAGGTTTGGGAATTCAGTCTCTTCGCTGTGGGCTTTAGAAACCTTGTCCTGAATCACCAGCACAGGCTCCCTGTTCTCACCCTCTTCATCTGGGGGCCGAATCTGCAGATGATCGTGGTCTGTGCATGTGGTATTCATCCCTTGCAAGACCATTCCTTGGTTGTACCCTCTCCAATCCCAGGAAACTTTCCTTTACTCATATAGCTACTTGGCCATTCCCTCCCTCCTTCCATTCTCTCTCCTCTTTCTCTTACTCTTAGAATGACTTTTAAATTACAGTCTTATGGGCAAACTCAAACCATCTTTATATTCCATAAGTTTACCTCATATGAAGGTTTGAGTGAGAAGGTTGCTAAGAATTAATTTGTAGTCGTAGAACCAAGATATAAATGTCCACTGGTGGGTGGACCATAACATAACTTAATTTATTTACTCAATGTGAAAGGGGCCATAACTGTCACATTTTCTGTGTCTTAGACATTCAACAAGACATTTTTGATTAAACAGCTTTTATTATCTCATTGGACCCAGGGATCCTGGTGGCAGGGCTGGGGAACTGGGGTTTGAACATCTGGGCATTTCCAGCCCTCAGCACTCACCTTGAGCTTCTTCCAGCTGTGCGTGGTGATGCCACAATCCAGAGAATCTTCAATCTTCTACTCATTAAACAAGAACAAACAAACAAACAAAAACCCAGCACCTATTATGCACCAGGCACTCTGAAAGGTGCTGGGAAATACAGTCTTTACTCTTGAAGAACTCACAATCTATTAGGCAAAATCTAATATGATTAACAGTTTTGATAAAGTCAGACAGATGTCCCAAAGAGGGTGTGAAAAAGGTTCAAGATGCTGAGAAGGACCCTCTGTGGATCTCTGGCCTGGCTGTGAAGAGTGGGGGGGCCTGAGCACAGACTGCCTGGACTCCAATCCTGACACATTAGCTCTTTGAACTTGTTGGTTAACCTCGCTATCTGTTTCCTCATCTGAAAATTGAGGCAAATAATACCGCATCCCACATAGGGCTGTGTGAGGAGTTCATGGGTTGCTGTTCGTGAAGGCCTTGGAGGAGTGCATGGTGCATTTTAATTCCTTTTATTAGTGCAGTGTACAGTGATACCTATTTCAGGATAAATATCTACCCACAGCATCCACGTCTATCACATCTATCAATAGCATGTCATACAGTTGACACCATACCTTCACTTCCTACTATGTCTTGACACTAAACGGATACAAATGGCCACATCAAATACAGTGATATGATCATTAGAAAAATAATACTCCATCTTTCCAGTTTCTCATTTGTGAATTCATCAGTAATTTAACAAGCACCGACATTCCACAGAGGTGCCGCAGTCTGCTAAGAGAAAGGGTTAAAGAACCCAAAAAATGTCCCCTTTTTAAGAGGAACTCAAATTTTTATTGCAGAGGCAGGCATGTGGCTCTAATGAAAAATTGTTAGGGCGAAAATTAGCATAACGTATCAGGAGCTGTCTAAGCCGGTCTAAGCCAGCTGGTGAGTCTTAAAGGAAGCTGCCCGGGGCAGGGCACCCCGGTGCCAGCCTGCAGGGGTGACTGGCAGCTGGCTGGGTGGGGACGGGACGAGTTCGGTGAGGACGATGAGAGGCTCCGGCAGGGCTTGGAAGGCGCGCAGACATCACTTCCCTGCCTCCCGCCTGCAGGCTCGGGGAACCGCTGAGACGTTGTATCAGGGATGCGCTATTTGAGTCTCTGGGAAGTGACTTCCCCAAGGAGCCAGCACAAGGGCGCAGAGGCAGGAAAGGCTGGCCAGTGTCCCAGAACGACAGCGGAAGTGAGCCCCGGCGCCCAGGCTGGAGCCCGGGATGGCGACGCCGCGGGGCCGCAGCTTCAGGACCAGGACCCGCCTGGCGGCGCGCGCGCGCGCTCGCTCCCCGTAGGCCCGACCTGCGGGGTCCCCGGGGTTTGGGCCGAACCGCTGGGCTGTTCCTGCTGCTGGTCCTCCTTGCGGGCCCCAGGGCAGCTCACTGAAAGCTTCTTTCTTTGTATTTACCAACTTCAGGAAGAACTGGAGATCTCAAGGCTTTCTTCTAACAATCTTAGGCGAATTTTTTTTTTTTTTTTTTCTGTTACGATTGTATGTTAAAATGTTCCGCTAGACCCCGTGAAAAGGTCCTGAAGCGAGTGTGAGAAGGACTGAATTACAGGATGTATGAAGTGTGGGGCCCTGCCGGCGTGACTGAAGCTGAGTGGTTTGTGGCAATTATTTACATTCTAGGTTAGACACTTAAGTGTCACCAGCAACACTGAAGATAAACCTAACGTTGCCAAAGCCTTGCCTGCACGTGGATTAAAAAGGAAAAACAGTGTTGAATGGGATCAGCGAAACCTCCTTTTGTTATTTCTGGGCTGGTGAACACTTCTGGCCTTAACTATGTGCCTTCGGGTGTGCGCTTCCCCACTCATATCTCACAAGGAAGAGCTACTTCTTGAAGATACCCACTTACTAAAGTCAGCGCCAGACCACATGGTGAGGGTCAGGGAGTGTCCGCGGGCCAGCTGGACCCAGAGCATCGCGTGTTGTGTCCGGTTATTTTCAAAGCCTCTGATGTGCATCCTCTCTCATGTGGTCCTCAAGGAAACCTTGGGAAATAGTCTGAGGGTGTTATCCTGGTCTACACTTTATGGATGAAGAAAGGGAGGTGAGGATACATACTCATTCTGCAGTCTGATGGCTGCCGAAGGGCGTTGTCTTTTGACCGCAAATGAAGGATTCCATCCACCGCACCAGGAGGAGGCAGGTGCAGTGTCACCAGCCTGTTCTGAGTGAGGCATGGCTGGTGTGATGCTCACCAGGTCCTGCCCTCTGGACCCTAGCTTTCTCATTTGTCAGATGGAGATGGTAATACCTGCCTTGTGGGGACCCTTGTAGACTTAAAGGGGCCATGGTACCTAAAGTGCTTAATGCAGAGTGCGTGAAAGATGCTGTAGCTTTTCTTAAGAAGCCTCTAGCAACTTCTTCTCATAGTTCGTTAGCCCAGATTCTGTCATATGCCCAATATGAACGAGCTCATTGGCAAAGGGGAAGAAATGACTCGCAGACCAGTTACCCCCACAACTTGATCTGAGCCCAGTCCTCCAACATGCACTGCGTCAGGGAAATTCGAGAAGAGACGCCAGAGAGTCAGCCACCATATCCTGTATCGATGACAGCAAGGAGTGGGATGAACCAGCATGTTAATGTACGTCTCAGGAGCTCCAGGAGTCAGAACGGAGGAAGTGGATCCTGTCACAGCTGAAGAAAAAATAGCCCAGACACGAAAAGCCAGCTTCTCAGAATCTGCAAAAAGGAAATAATGTTGAAGGAAGTGAAGAGGGAGGACCTGGAAGAAGCTTGAGAGCCCATGACTACTGTGTGAGCACATGGGGCAGAGACGCTGCAGCTCTTCTTTTTAAATAAACACTGAGTGGTGTGAAACTGGTGAGGCCAGGCAGACCCCTGGAGGTAATTGTTCAATAAATAGCTAGTTTATATCATCAACTGAGTTTTGAAGGGTAAAGGCGATTTTATTTTTCTTTTTTTGCTAGACTCACTCTGTGTTGGATATATGGCAATAGGTATTTGGACGTAGAAACTGTAAGTACCATTTATTTTTTCATTTTAAAAACAATATGCTGAAAAAAATATTATGTTCTTCCATTCACTTTTTGGATTTTGGCTCATAACTGAGTATTTAAAATTTTCAAACTTTTTAATCTACTGAAACACTATCTATGAGAAGACTGCCAAGGAGCTACACTGGGAGTGTGATGTGTGCTGTTACTTTGGAAAGTGTTTCTATAATATTAACAATTAAAACTGAGCATTCGCACCCCTGTCACCACATAAGGCACCCCTAGGTGTATACTCAGCACAAAGCTGTCCGTCTGCCCGTCAGACAGTGTACGTGAGGCTGGTCATAGGCTCATTACTGTGTAATAGGACCAGAAGGGCAGGAACCAAACAGCCAGCAAGGATAGAGCAGATAAGGGGTGGAGCTTCCAGAGTGGGCCAGGCGAGGAGCTCAGGAGAACGTCTTCCCAGCAAAGGAACAACTAACTGGTAAAAAATCCTGTAAAGAACCAATCATTTAAAGCCTCTGGAAATTATGCTAAGCACACACAGCAAATGGGAAAACACTCATTCAAGAAAATCTACTAAATCTTCATATCATCAGCAAGGATCTGTGGTATTGGGGCCACAACCTGCTCCCCTGGCTGCTCTGGCCCAGCTCCAGGCCCCAGAAGCTCTCCCTTGGGTGGGAGCAGCAAAAGGAGCCTCTTCTCCCCCAGCTCACAGTTTGGAGCCACAGCTGGACTGCAGGGGGCACAGACAGCAGGATCCATCACCACCCCCACCATGTGCAGAAGAAGCTGTTGGAGCAGGTGGGAGGGGATGACCGGCCTCTCTTCCCCAGCCCGGCCCTGCTGCTTGGCCAGACGCCTGGGCCTCCTAGGGCTGCCGCCCTGGCTACTTTTAAGGCAGAGGTTTCCCATCTGGAAGGGCAAGCCAAGGGAACCAGCGGTTGCCCCTTCCCTCATGCCCATGGCAGAGAGAGATGTCGCTCCGGGGAAAGTAGACCCACACCCACAGCGCTGGTGCAGTGACTCCGGGGCTTTGCCTAAAGGGAAAGGGCAGTCTGTGAGGACGAAGAGCCAGCTCTGCCTGAGGAGACTGGGCATTTGGATCAGGATGGGAAAAGTCCATCCCTAAGGGTGTTGTCAGAAAGAATGGAGGTCTTGGTGGAGACTAATGCAGAGTAGGCTGGTGGCTCCCAGATGCGTGTAAATGACTGCGACCAGAAGCTTAATAGAAAGAACCAGGAGAAGAGAGGCCAGGACGTGGGGCAGACCTACAAGCATTCCCCAAACAGCAGCCAGAGCTGTCAGCATGGGGCAGGAGAGTCTCCGGCACGGCAGCTCTGCCCACACCCCAGGGCACCGGAGACGCGACCCGGGGCTGCTCCTGCTAAGCCAGGCTTAAGAGAAGTCACACTCAGCCCTGGAAGCCTGGAAGACTGCGTGTCTGCCCGGGACGGCACGTTCTTAGGGGTCATCTCAGAGGAAAGCTCCCAGCTCCCAGTCCCTGGCGGAACATGGGGCAAACAACAACAAAAACCAGGCGAGCTCCCCGATCTGTGATCACAGTGTCAAAGCGCACGCTCACCCAGTGATGAGGGAGAAGCACGGGCCTGGCCGAGAGGACTTAAGCACAGCCTCCGACCAACAGGTGGCTTATGTTGACCTAGGGGTACTCTCTGATAACAAGGCTAAAAGATACAAATCATGGGGAAGAATCTGAGCACAAATAAGAGAAACAGCATATTGCAAAGAAAAGAGATATAATAGATTTAGTTTCAGTCATATCAGTAAAGAAAAAAAACTAATGACCAAGCCAACAACAGCCACGTCTGAGAAGGGGGTCAGGATCCAGAGTTGCTGCATTATGTCATCTGAAACCACCAGTTTCCAACAAAAAAGTGTGGCATGAAAATAAACAGGAATGTATGAGCCATAGATGGGGTGGAAAGCAGACGATGGAAACTGCCCATGAAGGTGAAGTAAGCAGAGAAAGACTTCAAAGCAGTTATTATAAATATCTACAAGTAACAGCCAAAGGAATCTATGCTTTAAAAATTAAAGGAAAATAGGGTGACACTGTCCCATAAAAAGAATATCAATAAAGACATAGAACTAAAAAGACCAAGGATTGGAAATTATAATAACCTAGATTAAAGGTTAAGAATAAGACAAGGATGCCCACTCTTGCAATTTCTATTTCACGTTGTACTGGAAGTTCTAGACAAAGCAATTCAGTGCTTAAAAAAAAAAAAAAAAAAAGATCCAGATTGGAAAAAAGTCAAACTGTATTTTTTCTCAGTTGATATGATTTTGTAAATAGAAAATCCTACAGATTCCTAAGGATTCCACTAAAAATCTATTAGTAAGCTAATAAATTCAGCATTTCAGCAGGATATAAGATCAATATGCAAAACTCAATTGCATTTTTATGCAGTAGCAACAAACATTCTGACAACGAAATTAAAAAAACAATACCACTTACGGTAATATCAAGAAGAATAAAATATCTAGGTACAAACTTAACAAAAGAAGGAAAGTTCTTGTATACTAGCATTAATAAACATTCACAAAATAAATTAAAAATATAACAGATGATGTATAGTAAGTTATTCCTCAGAAAGCTTAATATTGTTAATATCTCAAGACTCTCCAAATTGATCTACAGATTCAACTCAACATTTTAAAATCCCACCTGCCATTTTTACAAAAATGGACAAACTTTTCCTAAAATTCATATGGAAATGCACAGGACCCAGAACAGCCAAAACAATCTTGAAAAAGAATAAACTTGAAAGCCTCACAATTAACTGATTTCAAAACTTACAACAAAGATATAATTATTAAGACAATATGATACTGCCATAAGGATTGACGTATAATCAGTGGAATAGAATTAAGAATCAAGAAATGAAGCCATATACTTACAGTCAATTGATTTTAGGCAAGGGTGCCAAGACCATTCATTTGAGAAAAATAGTCTTTTCAACAAACAGTATTGGGAAAATTGGCTATCTACACGCAAAAGAATTAATTTGGACACTTACCTCACAACATACAAAATAAGATATTAACTCAAACTGAATCCTAAATGTAAGAACTAATACTATAAAGCCCTTAGAAGGAAATAGACCTAAATTTTAGTGAGCTTGTATCACATGATGGTTTCTTAAACATAACACCAAAAACATGAGTGAAAAAAGAGAAAATTGATAAGTTGTACTACATAAAAATTTAAAACTTTGATGATACAAATAATACCATGAGGAAAGTGAGGAAACAGCCCACAGAATGGGAGAAAATATTTGAAAATCATATAACTGCTCAGGGGCTTGTATGCAGATATGCACAGAACTCTTACAGTACAACATTAAAAAGGCAAATAACCAATTAAAAATTGGGCAGAGTATTTGAATAGACATCCCTCCAAAGAAGATATAAAATGGCCAATAGGCACATGAAAACATGATCAACATTATTAGTCGATAGGGAAATGCAGACCACATGCACAGTGAGAAACTACTGCACCCCCATTAGAATGTTGGTAATCAAAAAGGCAGACAGTAGCAAGTGTTGGGGAGGATGTGGAAAAGTCAAAATTTCTCATACATTGCTGGTGGGGATGTAAAATGGTTCAGCCACTTTGTAAAACAGTTTGATAATTCCCAAAAGGGCTTATCCCAGGGTTACCTATGTCCCACTAATTCCACTTCTGTGTATATACTAAGAAAAATGAAAACATATGTCCATTCAAAAACTTGCATGCAAAAAAAAAACAAAAGAAAAAAGCCTTGCATGCAAACTTCACTGCAGCATTATAAACAAGCCAAATGTTCATCAACCAGTGAATGAATAAATAAAAAGTGGTATATCTATATGATGGAATATTATTCAGTGATGAAAAGGAAGAAGAACTGATATATTCAATAATGAACCTTGACATCATTATGTTAAGTGCAAAAAGCCAATGGCAAAACGTCATCTATTGTATGATTCCATTTGTAAGTAATCCAGGAGAGGCAAATCTATAGAGATAGAAAGCAAATTAGGAATTGCTGAGGGATGGATGGGGGCAGAGTGCATGGGGGAAAATGAAGACTGACTTCTAATGGTTTCTTTTAATGAAAACAAAAATATTCTAAAGCTAGATTCTACTGATGGTTGCACAACCCTGTGACTACACTAAAAATATTGAATTGTACATTTTAAATGGGTGAATCATATGGTATGTGGATTACATCTCAATAAAGCTGTTCAAAAAAGACTAGAACCAATAAACTGTGATTGACTTACACATTCAATACCACACGAGAATGAAAATGAGCAAGTTTGCATATGAAATATGGGTGGGTCTTACAAAGATAATGTTGAGCAAAAGAAGCCAGGCACAAAAGAGCACATGTTATTTGATTTAATTTACATAAATACGCTGATCTGCGTAACAGAGATAGAGTTTAACCTTTGGGAGAAAGGAAGGAGTGGGAGGGGGCACAGGACAGAGCAGCCTTCCCAGCTCTTATTTCATATTTAATTTCTTGAGCTGGGTGCTACTTACATGGGTGTGTTCAGTTTATGAAATTCATTGAGCTGAGTCCTGCTGGCTTTGTACAACTTTTCTAAATGCATATTATACATCAATAAAAAAAAAGATTTAAAAATACCCTGCATGTCTTATCATTTTATTGTGTACCCTAGTTCTGAGCGATGGTGGAGAGGCAGCCAACTGCACAAGATTTTCAGTTTGGCAACATTTTCCTTGTTGATTCAGCATAATATTTAAGAACCACATGAAGAGCCTTTGAAAATCGTCCAGGTTGCTGGATCAAGAAAGTGGACTGAACATTGTAACTACTTCTCCTTCCCCAAATACCCATTGAATTGGCAGAGAACGTGAAACTTTGCTTAAAAGTAAGGAAGGGAGCCAGCAGTGGGCCAGATATTTTGAGGTATCTTTGGAAATAGAACACAGATTGGATAGGATTGATGGAAAGAGGAGAGGAGTCGAGATTGCACCCACACCATAGACATAATGTGGGAATGCAATTCAAGGGGGCTCC
The DNA here is from genome assembly GCF_048773025.1 of Camelus bactrianus. Lineage (NCBI taxonomy): Eukaryota > Metazoa > Chordata > Mammalia > Artiodactyla > Camelidae > Camelus > Camelus bactrianus. The sequence goes on along the minus strand of NC_133553.1, from coordinate 17,759,847 downwards.
AGAGGAGCCTCAGATTTGTAGCCACGGGATGAGAGAGCTGAGCGGTCCATGGGAACTCCTTGCGGGAGATAAATGAATGAAGGGAGAGCTATATTCAGAAGAGCGGGGCTACTTGAAGCTCTGGGTATTCTGGTCCTTCACACCAGGTATGGAGAGGGTGGGAGGGAAGGCAGCTCCAGCAGGAGAGGACCCCTATAAATTCTCCATCCTCATCTCTGTAATTGGCATTGAGAGATGCTCCAAGAGCTCACGACTCAAACTGTGCAGCTGTAGCACCTCAGGGCTTGTTGGAAATGCACTCTCGGGCTCCACCCTGGATCTACTGAATGAGAATCTTCTTAAGACGCATACGTGTCAGATGATTCACAGGCACGCTAAATATTGAGAAACTCATTTACTACTTCTTTTTAATCTATGATGGCCGTGGTTTTGACATGAGTTTTGCTACATTACTATGTGTTCTTTTAGACTTGCAGGAGAAATTTCCCTCCAACCTTGCTACTGAAAAATGAGTTAACTCACTGTACTAGTCAGAATTCTCCAGGGACACAGAACAATAGGATATGTCTGTCTGTCTGTCTACCTATCTATCTGGATAAAGATTTATCATAAGGAGTTGACTCATGCATGTGTGATGGCTGGCAAGTCACCAAATGTGCCGGGTATGTGCAGGGAGACCCAGGGCTGCTCATGGTGTAAGTTCCAGTCCAGATTCAAAGGCCTGAGAACCAGGAGAGACAACGGTGTGATTTCAGTCTGAAGAATGGCAGGCTTGAGACCTAGGAAGAGCTGATGTTTCAGCTTGAGTCAGAAAGCATGAAAATAGCAGCTGTCTTAGTCCAAAGGCTTTCAGCAGGGAGGAATTCTCTCTGAACTGGAGGATAACAGCCTTTTTTGCTATTCAGGTCTTCAACTGATTAGATGAGGCCCACCCACATTATGGAGCTCAATCTGCTTTACTCAGTCTACTAATTCAAATGTTAATCTCACTCAGAAACATCCTCACAGACGCACCCAGAGTAACAAATGATGCTTGACTAAATGTCTGTGCATCACATGTTCTGGTCAAATTGACACATAAAATCATGCACTTATCAAATGTTTAATTTCTTCAGTGTATATTGCTGAGCACCAGCTACATATCAAGCACTGGGAAGAGTGCTGGGAAGGTCAATGGCACACACGATAAATCCTCACGGAGTCTACAGTAAACCCTGTGAACAATCCAAACCTTGTGATGGACCTGTTTTCCCATTGCCTTGATTATCAGGGACTTAGAACATTGGTGGAAACTGTCAGTAATTATATAAAATCTCTCTGCCTTATTTTTCTGTAGTTTGATCATTTTCTCATAACCTTACTTTATTATTTTTCTTTATTTTCATTTTACTCGGATAGTTAATATTTGTTTTGATTGATATATATATATATATATTATATATTCATCTGTTATCTGCTGAAATTACGTTTAGAACAGTGTGGCACAGTGTATTTAAATGAGAATGTTGAAAGCCTCTGCTGTGCCCAAGGGCATTTAGGAGTTCACCCCGGCGCACAGCACAGGCTCGCCCTGGGAGGAGGAATTTCGTACTGTGGCTGAGAAGTCTCCCCCACTCCCTCCCACCCCTCAGCTCATGGAGCCTAAAACTTAGCCTTCTAGTCCGATGTCTGGATGCCTGACATGTTCTCAGTGGCATCTCCTTCTGATAGGAGCTAACTTGCGTCCCTCACAAACTCATATACTGAATCCCTAACCCCCAACATGACTGTATTTGGAAATAGAGCCTTTAAGGAAGTAATTAAGGTTAAATGACGTCAATCCAATAGGAATGGCACAGGGGGAGCACACACAGAGGGAAAGCCAGGGGAGGGCCCGGGGGAGGACGGCCACCTGCAAGCCAGGGGAGGCCTCAGGAGAAACCAGCCCTGCCGATGGCCTCATGTTGGATGCCAGGCCCCCAAACAGTCAGCCGCAAACTAGTGCTGTTTCAGCCTCCCGGTCTGCGCCGTTTTGTCACAGCAGCCTGTGTAGACCAGGGTAGATTTCTTTGGCTTGAACTAAGTGGACCTTGACCTCTTCCTCCCTCCCAGGACCGCGGCACATCCTCCAGGGGCCGTTCAGTCACTCACTCCTTAGCCTGGCTGAGCTGGCCTGATTATTTGCCCTGAGTATCAGCGAGAAGCATTTTTTCACACACTGATCCAAGGGCAAATGAAGAGGCGGCAGAGAGGGCCTCTGAGGAGTGACAGTCACTGTCTGTGCTGGTTTTCCTTGTGGTCCAGCAGCGTGTTCCACACAAGGCTCTATTTCTACCTCCTGTGTTTCGTCAGCCGGTGAGGATGCAAGGAAGGGAAGGCGGAGGCTGCTTCCGCCCCTCCCACCAAGGGGGGCGCTGCCTGAGCTCCGGACCCCACAGCGCGCGCCCCGCTCCGTCTGCCCAGGGCTGCCGCGATGCCCGGGGTGGGGGGGGGGATCCGGGGCAAAATAAGACAGCAGACACTTCTGTCACTTCTCCTCCACAGGAAACCCTAGGTGGGACGCTTCCAGGCCTGGCTCCTTCTTCTCTGTAACTTGGCCCTTTCTAAGCCATCTCCAGCCCCCCATGGAAATATCCTCAAGTGTCCCGCCTGATCTGGTCAGAACTGAGCAGCGGACACAGCTCAGGCTCAGGTTGGACAGTCTGCTTCACCGAGATGCTCAGACGTCAGGGAGGAGCAGTGAGCGCCGTGAAGCCAGAGGAAGGAGGAGAGAGGCATTTCACGCCCAGGGTGAAGGCAGGGTCTTCAAAAATGCAGGACAGCAAGTGTGCAGAGTGATCAATTATTATGAGTTTAAAACTCCTTATGGAAATTTGGCCATGGATGAAAATTCAAACAAGAGCCAAGCATTTTGGCTTTACTGAAGATAAAACCTGCAACGTATCAGCCTGTTTTTGGGCCAGGCACTGACAGGACTCCGCACCACGCAGACAGAACTGGCCTGCTGTTGAATCTCTCGGCCCTCGCACTCAAGGACAGTACTTAGGGAAGGATTCTTGCCTTGCTTGAAAACAAATGCACCCACTATTGAAAAGCTGCTCCGACGGGCCATGAAGATGATATGCAAAAGGCCGCTGGAATAAGCATCCTGCCTGGAAAAGTCGGTGCAGAGGAGGGAGGGCCCCTAGGTCAGGACAGACATGGACTCAGGCCGGCTGTGACAGCAACGTCCCCCAGGTGACTCCATCCTTCTGAGCCTCTGGTTTCTTCTTGGGTGGAAGATGATTATGATAGTTGTGTCTTTAGTTTGTGTCGACAATTAAATGAGAACAGCTTATAAAACACCAGCATAGGACTCAACGTCTCAGAAGGGGCCAAACGTGTGAGGAAATTCTAAACTCTGTCTTGTCCAGTTACAGACCCTAGAGAAGCCCAGAAGAGTCTGTGTGCTGGGGCTGGCCTGGGCCTCCCACCCCCACACTCTGACATTTCTCTAGAACATCCATGTTTGCTCCAATGGGCTACAATGGTTGTAGCATTTTCAGAAAACTGTCTGGGATGCAGGAAAGACTTCTGGCCTTACAAGTATGTAGTTACCTCCGAATGTGAACCTTCGCTCCTACAAAGAGGACATTCAGCCAAGAGTGATGTGCACCTTGTGTTGTTAGACACAGGGGCTCCTGGCATCACCTGCCTGGCACGAGACAAGCCCCTTTGGATGAATTTCTATTTTAACCTTTACATCACATCTACTTTTCCTAATTATGAAAGTAGGGAAATTTCCAATCATGAAAATGCAAGGGAAAAATAGTCCCACAGGTGGAGGGCCTGAAGACAACCACGATCATCGTTTTAGTGCAGTTCTTTCTCGTGTATTTTTCCTCTAACATCTCCCTCATTAAAACAAAATTCACACATGTGCACATGTGCACACATGCACACGCACACAGCACAGACTGCCCTGTCTTGTTTACCAATCAAATTTTGCCCAGCAGCTCAGATCCCGCCTCCCCCCTGAAGCTTCTCCTCATCTTACTGTCAATTCTTTTGTCTCAACTTTGTCCTACTCTTAAAATGTCTATTGTGGAAATCACTCAGAGTTTTCTTCACAATTATTTCAATTTTGTCTCCTAAACTAGATTCTGTAAATTCTGTGAAGGAAGGATCAAGGGCTCACTTTCTTATGCCCTTTGTAGGGCCTGGCCGTGGGCTTTCCTGTGAAGGAGGGACACAGTGTGGACATACGGGCTGGGGAAGTGAAGTCGGATAAATTAATAATAGGTCAAAAGTGTAAACTACAGAGAAATGACAGCAATTCTCTGATACCTCATGGAGGGACCAAGACTGGATTTCTTCTGGACTTCTGTCTCATACCACCTGTTACACTGAAAATTTAATACTTACATTTTTGTTGTTTAATATCAGACTCTCCCACCAGAATGCACTTCCTGGAAGCGGGTTTTGCTCACTTGGCTGTCTTTTTAAATGTGCACAGCCTGGCAGGCGCAATGCCTCTGGAATAAACAAAGACTTTCCAGTCACTTTGGAGGAAGGGAAGCTCAAAAGGAAAGATATGGTGTTTAAAACTACTCTGTGCATGAGATTTCCCAATCCTAGGTCACCCCGCACCGTGTCCCCCATAGGGTAAAATTTTGAGAGTCAGCTTCTCGGGGGAAATATTTCAGGTCCATTGATCTCTAAAGACACACTGCACAGTGTTGAGAGAGGGTGAGTTTCCCAGCACTTCTGATGGATGTGCGGTGAGGATTGGACAGGGGACTGGATGCCGTGAAGTCTCACCTCCTCTTCTAATGCAGAGGCTGTAGAATCTCTGAGTAGGTGTTTCCATCCCGAGAACACCTGTTGTGTGGTAACCACTAGGCGGCTTGAGCCAAGGCCACTTTCTGATTTGGGTTTCAGTCTGTTTGTTGGTAAACAGGGCTGCACCCGATGATCTGACCTCTGAAGGTCCTTCTACCTTTAATGCATCGCTTTCTAAAAACACTTTAATGGAACTTGATGTGTCTCAGGCGGGAGACGGCAGGTTGGCCCACCCCACCTTGCTCACACAGCGTTTCCTCTGAGGCGCGGCCCAATGTTCTTCTCAATATGGTGTCTGGACAGCCTCTACCACGGACCTGGTGTGGGGCACCAGGAGCCATCGAGCAGGTTGATGTGCACCGTGAAGCGATCCTGGTGTCCCCTGCCGCACCCTGATGACAGGGCTCCCCCACTGGGATGTTTATCTTCCCTTTATTCCTAAATTCATTCTGTTTGACTCCTTCCTCTGATGTCCTGTTTTCTACAGAGCTACCTTGGAGATACTGCTGGTTCACTTCCAGACCATCGCAGTAAAGCGAGACAAGGGAAGTTTTCAGTTTTCCCAGTGCATCTCAAAGTTGTGTTTACACTACGCTGCAGTCTATTAAGTGCACAATAGCATTATGTATAAAAAGCAATATACATAACTTAATTAAAAATACTTCATTGCTAAAAAATGCTAACTCCCCATTGAGCTTTCAGTGAGTTGTAATCTTTTTGCTGGTAGAGGATCTGGGCCTGGAAGTCGATGGCTGCTGACTGATCAGGGTGGTGGTTGCTGAAGGCTGGGGTGGTGGCAATTTCTTAAAATAAGGCAACAGGAAAATTTACCACCTTGATTGACCCTTCCTTCCGTGAACAACGTCTCTGTAACAGACAAGCTGTGATAGCGTCTTTCAAAATGGGAGTCAGTCCTCTCATATGCTGCTGTTGCTTTATCAGCTAAGTTCATATCATGCTCTAAATCCTTTGTTGTCATTTCAAGGATCTTCACAGAATCTTCCACCTCAAAAAAAAAAAAAAAAAAACCACTTTCTTGGCTCATCCATCAGAAGCAACTCCTCCACCCATTCAAGTTTTATCACAAGATTGCAGCAATTCAGTCCCATCTTCAGACTCCACTTCTAATTCTGGTTTTCTTGCTATGTTTAGCACATCTGCAGCTACCACCTGCACGGACGTTTTGAACCCCTTGGGTTCATCCATGAGGGTTGGAATCAACTTCTTCCAAACCTCTATGAATGTAGATATCTTGGCCACTTCTCATTCTCAATAATGTTCTTAATGGCATCGAGAATGGTGAGGTCTTTCCACAAGGTTTTCAGTTGACTTTGCCCACATCCATCAGAGGAATCACTGTCTGTGGCAGGTATAGCCTTGTGAAATGTATTTCTTAAGTAATAAGGCTTGAAAGTCAGAATGACTCCCCGGCCCACAGGCTGCAGAGCGGCTGCTGCGTCAGCAGGCACGAGGGCGGCATGGAGCTCCTCGTCCATCTCCAGCAGAGCTCTCGGGTGACCAGGTGCCTTGCCAACAAGCAATAATATTTTGAAAGTATTTTTTTTTTTCCCTGAGCAACAGCTATTAACAGTTGAGTTTAAAATATTAAGTAAACCATGTTGTAAATGGATGTGCTGTCATGGAGGCTTTGTCTTTGTATATAGAGAGCCCAGGCAGAGTCAATTTAGCATCATTCTTAAGGGCCCTGGATCTTCAGCTGGTGAATGAACGTGGGCTTCGACTTCAAGTCATCAACTGCATTAGCCCCTAACAAGAGAGTCAGCCTGTCCTTTCAAGATTTGAAGCCAGACATTGACCTCTCCTTTCTAACTATGAAAACCCAAGGTGGCATCTTCTTCCAATCGAAGGCGGTTATGTTTACACTGAAGATTTACTGTTTATTTTGCCACCTTCACGGATGCTCTGAGCTGCGTCTTCTGGAGAAACTGCCCCCGCTTCTGCGTCAGCACGTGCCGCGTCACCTGCACTTTCATGTCATGGAGACGGCTTCCTTCCTTCAACCTCGGGAACCGACCTCTGCCGGCTTCACACTTTTTCTTCTGCAGCTTCCTCACCTCACTCAGCCTTCACAGAATTGAGGAGAGCTGGGGCCTGGCTCTGGATGGGGCTTTGGCTGGAGGGAAGGTGGTGGCTGGTTTGACCTTCTGTCCTACCACTCGGACTTGCCCCACGTCAGCAATAAGGTCGTTTTGCTTCCTTATTATTCGTGTGTTCACTGGAGCAGCGCTTGTAGTTTCATTCAAGAACTGTCCTTTGCTTCACAGGTTGGCTCGGTACTTGGGGAAAGAGGCCCAGCCTTTGGCCTCGCTGGTTTTGTCACGCCTTCCTCAGCAAGCTTATTCGTTTCTAGCTTTGGGTTTAAAGTGAGGGAAGTGTGACTCGTCCCTTCACTTGCATACGTGCAGGCCACCGTAGGCTATTAATTGTCCTGATTTCAATATTGTCGTGTCTCGGGGAATCAGGAGGCTGGAGGAGAGGGTGAGAGTCAGGGGGTCAGCTGGTCGGTGGCGCAGTCAGAACACACACGTCACTTACTAAGTTCGCCATCTTACATGTTATGTGTAACATCTTACAAGTTACACATCTTCCATGCGGTTGGCGGCCCCCCAGAACAGTTACGGCAGTGGCATCAAAGATCACTGATCACAGATCACCATGACAAACATAATAGTAACGACACAGTGTGAAAAATTGTGAGAATTATCAAAATGTGATGCAGAGATGCTAAGTGAGCAAGTGCACCGACAGACGTGCTCAACGCGGGGCTCCGTGAGGACCTTCAATTTGTGAAAACGCAGGATCGGCAAAGCACAATAAAGTGAAGCACAGCAAAAGGGGCGTGTCCGTGCTGCAGTGGTTCTCAAGCCCAGGGGCGCCTCAGGAGCCCTCACAGCGCTTGTAAAAATGTAGCTTGCCCGGCCCGCCCACAGAGTTTCTGGACCAGTGGGTCTGGGCGGGGCCTGGGAGTCACATGTCTAACAGCTCCCTGCTGTTACGATGGGGCCCCACCTTGGGAACTGCCTCTGTACTGTGACCCAGAGGGAAGGAGAGGGGGTCCTGGGTGATTCTTCACCTCAGACCCGAAACCCCACACCCAAAAGGATGGCGGGCTGCGGACCCAGAGCTGCTGCCAAGTGAAACTTCAGAGCCAGCCACGCCTCTGCCAGCTGTTTAGGCTGAGTCAAAGTTCAGGCAGACCGTGGAACATGTGGTTTTTAGCAGCATTGCTGAAACCAAAACCTTTGCCCAACTTGAAGTGTCAAAGCTTGCACCAAGCTCTGGTCCTGCCCCCGGCTTCTGCGGGACTCGTCCACATGAGAAAGTCTCAGCTGCTGGCGCGTCTGGGGCTTGGCAGGGAGGGGCACCCCACAATAACGAGACGACTGTGTCCTACAGGGCTGCACAGTGGCGTGTCTGTGTATGTGGTGACTTCCTCCATCAGAGAATGTCCCTGGAGTCTCCCTCCCTGGGAAGCTGCCATTTCTCTCTTCCAAGGCTCGGAATCAGGGGACCTTGATAGCAGAACCGTCAGTGATGCCATGCTCTCAGACAGCCACATCCAGCTGCGATATGCCACTGAAGCCACCCAAAACAACAGTCCTGTGGGACACATCTTGGTGTCACACAGCTCAGGCATTTTACTGCGTTAGAGTGTACGGGAAACTTGCGGAGACACGGCCAGACAATTACTCATAAAACAAGGTCGTGAAGAGTATACGCTAATATATTAAAGCCATAGGAAGTGACAGGAGATAGCAGAAGACATAAATAGAAATGCTCTGCCGATTAGAAAGAGCTCTGCGAGGTAAGTGATCTTGGGTCAGTCTAGGGGGAAATTAGCCCTTGCAGTTCACTCTTTCTGGGGACACTGCTAAACAAGCTCCAGTGGCTGTCCTGTTCTAAGCCTTATTTGGAATTGACAACGATTCCTTGCACCTCACCTTGGTCATCAATGACATAGGGACAAATAAGAATGATCTAGCAGTCTACGTGGGCACTGTGAGGGCATTAACTTGTAGTTTCCAGCACAATGCCTGGTGTCAGACAGAATTAACGATTTTATTATTTTTCTATCTGTAAAAGAAAGATATTTTCTATTATATACCGGCATCATTTAATTTCCCCTTGCAAGCTAAATTCAGGCAGTATCTAAATGCAAAATGTTTACAGGCAGTCCCGTTCATTGCTGTGGCAGCATCACCCATATTTAAGGGAAAGGATTACAGAACCTGATGTTTTAGCTTTTTGAAATTTAGTCTGTGCATTTACTTAGGTAAATGTCAGTATGAATTACAAGCCAAAGCGAACTTTGGAAGAACTCAAAAGGAGTGATTATTGCCAGGAGGCAGTGGAGGGGCTGCATGGTGAGGACCACTCCTTATCTGCCTCTGACAGAGGATTGAGGATGCTGGCTGCCTCCCCGCCTTTCCAGGGAGGATGGTAGGAACGGGAAGAGCCCGGGACTTGGACGTGAAAGTGGTGGGCTGGAATCCTGGCTCCTGCACTTGGGCCTCATGTAGTCTCCCTGACATCGGGGATGTGTCTCAGGAAGGTGGGCTCCCATGGGGGCACAGTCACCTCTCCCTGGATGGCAAATGGAGAGGCTACTGGGAATGCCCTGGAAGAACATGCATGCCCACCGCCAGGATCTTCCCACGTGAATTGCAGGTTTTCCCCTACGTTTCAAGTCTCTACCTCTTTCTATTGTTTTCCATAGCATTTGGGAGAAAAAGCACATGTCCTTAGGGCAGCAGCCACAGTTCCCCCCAGCCTTTTACACAGCCCTTCATTTATTAAAAATGACTTTCAAAGTGACTTTCAAAATGTCACTGACGTTATTTAATTTTCCCCTGCCAGCAGCATCTAAACGCAAAATGTTTACAGGCAGTCCCGTTCATTGGCTGTGGCAGCACCACCCATAGTTGAGGGAAAGGATTACCTAATCTGAGGTTTTAGCTTTTTGTCATCTAGTTAATTTTTTTCATGACTTCACAATGGGCCCTCTGTCTCGTTCTCCACCTTTGAGCAAACAGAAACACTGGGCAGATGCGAGCCGACACCTCCCCTGGCCATCACCCAGTTAGCGCTGCATCCGTTTCTGCACAGGTGTCTGAGCTTTGGCCTTGAATGTTGACACGTCATTGATGTTTTGCTCTTGGGGGAATGAGTTTGAGATCCTAGTGCTGCTTGCGTGGGGTGTGTTGTGGGCTATGCAGCCCTTCCCGGAGCCAGTTACAACAGTGACGGGCAAGCTGATCAAAGATCTGTCTTCGCCTTCACCCTCCTCCCTGTGGAGTGTCTGTCTCGTCGTTGTCTCACCTGGTCATCAGCCCATCCTTCCATTTCTCAGAAACACCAACCCTGCTGTATCCAGGGCCCGCTGCTGAGCGACGCGCTGAACGCAGAGGTTGCGGTGCAGGTTACCCTGGGGGACGTGCGAGGTGCCTGGAAATGCAGGCGCCGTGTCTTAGTGCCAACTGTGACCACCTGTGCCCCTCGAACCCGCCAGGGTGAGATCCGCTGACCGAAATGGAATACGGACCTTCTCCTGCCTTTGGACCCAGCACTCCTCCCAGTCCTGGGGCCCTGGTCCTCCCGGCCTATGTGAGGTGAATGACAGGCAAAGAGGTGCCCATCCACGCCTCTGTGTGTGTGTGTGTGTGGTGTGTGGAGGGTGTGTGTGCACTGTGTATGTGGGCTGTGATGTGTGCGTAATGTCGGGGCTGTGTGTGGTGTGTGATGTGTGTGTGTGCGTGTGTGTGTGCGTGATGTGGGAGGCGTGTGACATGCATTCGTCATGTGGTGAGGGGGCTAGGTGCTCACTTATTAGGTTCTATTTCTTCGGGCAAATTTTGCAGTGGGTGTGGGTGAGGACCTGCAGAGAAGAAGGCACCCTTACTGACCGCGCATCCGTGCGGCCCCTGCGCGGGTCCGGGCCCTGGGGGGTCAGAGCACAGGGCCCGTGGGTTCTCGTCCTGCGGGGAGACCGGGTCACCAGTGCTCCTCCATCAGGCCGGCTGGAGGGCAGGAGGGGCCCCGGGGTGGGAGGGGGACGCGCGCTTGCTGGGAGCACAGGGCCCGGTTCCCGAGTCCTTGAGGACCAGCTGCAGGGGCCGGGGTCGCCTTATTTGGTAGCAAAGCCGAACCTCGATGATGCTCTGGCTCCCAGGTCCCCTCCTGAATTCTGCCTCGGGGTCTGTGGTTCCTCAGAGCGCAGAGGCCTGCGCTGCTTCCCCGTAAACAAGTTCTGGGCCGAGGAGATGCTGTCGGCCGTGACGGCTGCCAGACAGCAGCCAGCAGAGGCAGGACTAATTTGGTAATGGGGAGCCTCGCAGGGTGACATTTACTGGATCTTCTGCGGAGCTAACACAGAGCACACACCGTGGGGGCCTGGGGAGGGGCGCAGGGTCTAGTTCGAAGAGAGAGACCGGGAGCCCTGCCGGGACTCCTGCTGGTTCCCGGGGGAGGAGCAGGGGTCACGCCCTGGCCCTGGAGCTGCTCCGTCTTGGGGTTTCCTGGGGTTTCCCTGCCACGGCTGCTCCATACAGATGGATGCCCCAGTCCTGCCACTCCAGCATCCCTGGTCCCCACTCAGCATGCACACTGAGATGTCATGGCATGTGAGAGGCAACCGTTTCCCTGAGAAAAGCAAACCTGCCCTCAGTTGCACAGGGAAAGTGCAGAATCCTTTGGTGGGAAGAAATCAGGTTCCATCCTCTTTGGCTCCACCGGGAGCTAAACACATCATCTACCAGATGAAAACTGTTACAAAAGAAGATCTGGGCTTCGGGTATTCATCCTTCAACTCAGAGATCACCAGACTTTTTTTTTTTTTTTTTTTTAAATAAATGGCGGGATAATAGCTATTTTAGGTTTGGGGAGCCATTGGGTTTCTGCTGCCATCATTCAGCTTTGCTGAGCAGTGTGGTGTGAACCACGGAGAACCTGCAAACCTCTGGGAGAGGCTGTGGTTCCCCAGGCTTCATTTACAAAAGCCGCTCGGCTGGATGTGGCTTGTGCCTGGATTTGCCCAGCCCTGCTTTAATTCATCACCAGACACTGAGTGACTGCCTACATGTTCTAAGCCCTGAAGAAACATGGATGATTTCAGAGACAGAATTTTGCCCCAGTAGAGTTTCTGTTTTATGGAGGAGAGAGACCACAATTCCTAAATAATCGTGCCCTAGGTGGCAGCTGGTGCCCATGCTGCAAGAAACGGCAGCTGGGGAGGGGAGAGTGTTCACATTTGTTCAGGCTTTTTGTCTTCAAGCTCTGATCTTGCCTTCAGCCCTGTGAGGACAGGGACCTAGAGCATCTAATTTGTTTTTACATCCCCCGCACCTTGCATGGTATTTTCTCACGACCATTTCCTGATGTTCCGGCCAATGCAGTTGGGCAACAGAAGGAAACCAAAGGCAGACAGCTTTGCAACCAGACAATAAAACAGACCACATCTGGATGATGCGCTTATATCCCTGTATGAAAAATACTCTAAATAGTAAGAACATTCTGCTAATGAGGGGGATATATATTTTATAATAAAGAGATGACTTATAATAATGAAATCTATAGCTTGCATAGGTAAACATCTATCTGCATATATACAGATACAAAGTAAACACATGAACAAAAACAGCAAAACAGCATACTTAGTAATAAACTTAGGCTGCATGTGACCTCCAAGAAGAAAATGTTAAAAGTTACTCTTGAGGGACAGAAAAGTGCAAGTATGCCAAGTGGAAGCACTGTCTGTATTTTTCAGTAAGAATGCTCATCTTTATAAAGAAATTAAAATTCTTAAGGATAAATTGTACATGTAATATAAATCCCTGTATTGTGTTTTTTTGAAGGGAGGTGATTCTATTGAAAAGGGGCTCCTGCCTTACTGCTCCCTTGAGAGCCTTCTGGTGAGATAAGGGTTTCCTAAAAAAGGCGCAGACTTACCCTTGGTCAGGACGCTCAACTAGGCAAGAATAATAGGACAGAGATGTTCTGAGCTCTGTCTGTGGTTAGATTCAATTCTTTTTTTTTTTTTTAAATAATTGTTTTCATGAGAAAATAAAGTAATTTTATCTATGAAGAGTGGTATAGCATTTCTAAATACAACTTCCCTAAACTCAGTCTGGCAGTGCATTAAATGATCTAGTAGGGGGTATTGGACTAGTGTATTGATGGTTCAATATCAAAATATCAATTACATGATGTGACATATTAACGGTTCAGAGGGAAATGTGTCACTTCAATAGATAGGGAAATGATTCAGGAAATTCAATCTGCCTTCCTGACTTTTTAAATTCTTAAGAAACTGGAAGTAAAATGAAAGTTTCTTTACCACAGAAAGGCATCTGTCAAAATCTACAGTAAACATCATACTTACTGGTAAATAATGGAATCGTTTACATTACATTTAGGAGAAGATAAACATTCTCATGATCACCAACCCTTATTCTTCAATATTTTCTTCAGATTCTAGAAAATGCACTGCAATAGCAACAACAAAAAGAAATAAAATAGAAAAGAATTGGAAATGGAACAACCAAACCCGTATTGGCAGGTACAGTGGTCCACCTACAAAATCCATGAAAATCTATAAAAAACTATAATAATTAGTGATAGTTTAGCAAAATTACTAGATATGTTAGTATCATATAAAAAGGATTTTTTTTTTCCCAGCAAAAACAAATAATAAGATTAATAAATGTACTAATCACAATAGTGACAAAAGCATAAGATACGTGGGAGTCAGTCTAATTGATTTTCTTATGGAAAAATATTTTTATAAAATTATTGATTTAGAGACTTTCAGGTCTAGAAATGGCAGGCCAGGTAATTAAAATAAAACCTCTCCTAGAATACCATAGCAAAAATGCTGGCTTAAATGTGGGAAGCTTGAGGAAATCATCCAAGAACTAGTAACATAAATGTAAGAGAGGATGGTACATTGAAGAGGTAAAGCTTACCCTCAAACATGCTTTTCCTTGAAGGTATTGGCTATGGGATGGAGAAACTAAATAAAGTGTCTGTCCAAAGCTCACTCTCACTTTAGGCTGATATTCAAAGTGGCTACAACTACAAGTTTAATTTAAATCTGAAGGTGATCTGTCTTCATCTGGGTTCCGGCCGGGGCTTAACATCTCCTGGGTCTTCCAAATCTTGAATTTGGCATTAAAGTCATCCTAGAATATTTCTCCCCTAGCTGTAGAAAGGGAAAAAAAAATCTGTTAAGAAATATTTAATTTTACTAGTCCTCAAATTATTCCTAGAAATAATCTTAAATATTATAATCAGCACAATAAAGTATATAGCCACACAGTACAACAAGGTATAATGAATGAGAATGAGAGAAAATGACACAACAGAAATACAAGCACACATATTGTGTATGTGTTTGGGAAGCATACACAAAGCCTAAAGCAGTTATGCGTAGTTTCCATAAAGGTCATTGTCTAAGCGGAAAGGAAATGGTAACATTACCCTTTGATAAATCGGTGGGCATCTCTGGCTTTTTCCAGAAGGTCCAAATGGTTAAAGAGGCAAAAAATGGAATCGTAAAAAATTTTCCATCAAACCAAACATGGCAAGAAAGGAGATAAATGAAGCAGAGGACTATTAAGTCCCATAGAAAGAACAAAATAAAATGGTTAATTTAACCTAAAATATAAACGTTGTTACATTAAAGCAGAAGATACTAAATGCTCCAATAAAAAGACAAAGATTGTTTAAATGGATTACTAAAAGGGAAGGGACATGTGTTTTATGTAAGTGCATTCGTTATTTACTGCTCTGTAAAAAAATTACCCCCAAACTGAGCGACTTACAACAACACACGTTCATTATTAAATTGTTTCTATAGGATCCACAACTTAGCTGGGCCCTCTGCTTCAAGGTCTCTACACGCCTGCAGACAAAATTTTGACGGGGCTGCAGACTGTCTCTTCCGAAGGCTCGGCTGAGGTGGGAGCTGATTGGAAGCTCGTGTGTGTGGTTATGGGTGGTGTGCCGGTCTTTCAGGGATGGTGACCCGATGGCCTCTGTCCCTTGATGGCCACCTTTGCTTTCGTGCCCCTCCGAGGGAAACTCACAACCTGGCAGCTTGCTTCCACGAGAGCCCACGTGACAGAAGAGGCAGAGAGAGCGTCTGAACAAGGCAGAAGTCATAGTCTTTTATAACCTAATAATAGAAGTGACAGCCTATCACTTTTGCTGTATTTTATTTCTAGCAATAAATTACTAGCCTAAACCCAAGGGCTGAGGACTGCACGAGGGTGTGACTACCGTGAGACGGGGCTCACTGGGGGCAGGACTGGAAAGCTGCCCACCAAAGCTCACTGTCATCTCTGTGACAGCCCTCTGCCATCTTCATTCCCTGCAAAACCTTTCTCACTACCAGCTGTGTTCCTTGTTTGTTTACTTGCTTATTGTCTGTGTCCGCCCCCTTGAGTGATGTGCTCATGAGCGCAGGAACTGCATTAGCTTTGTAGGTGGTCAGTAACACTTGATGAACATGGGAGTAAACCAGAGCATGACCTGGAGGTACCCGAACAGTCAGCCGACCTGTCTGGGGAGCCAGGCAGGCTGCTCGGCTGGGAGGAGGCTCAGAAACCAGTGCGCACTTGGACGGAGGCGGGAGCGGTGGACCAGAGCTTCCCTGATTTATTTTGCTGCAGATGCTCTTTCTGTTCTCTGACCTCTGTCCTGGGGACAGCGATCTAGAAAATGAGGGGGTGGCAGCCCGTGATGATGCCACATGCACTTATTTAATGGAGGTCATCTCCTTTGTCACAGGGACCGCACCATGGGGACGAGCCCTGAGCGGCAGCCGCGGCTCCTCTCCGAGGGCTCAGCCCCTGGGCTCCGGGCATCAGGAACCATTCTCTGCTCACCTCTCTTCGGTTTCTTTGGCTTTTCTCTTCTTCATTTTTTCCCCTGTGCCTTCAAGACTACTTGTTTTCCTCCCCCAGCGGTTAAAATGTAATTATCACTTGCTTCATGACCTCATGGTCCTCCATGTGTTCAACTTAACGTAAATTTTGTTCAGGGCTCTGATTTCAGCCATCCTGCAGAATAACATAGAAGGGCAGCCTAGGCCCATGCCTCAGAACCCCCCTGCCTTTCCTCACCTACATCCTATAGCTCCAGAAGGTCATGAAACTTGCATTGAAGGGTCCATGCCAGGTTCTCCTCAACCTGGATATGCAGCAAATGAATTGGTCAAGTTAAAGATAATGTTCTCCACCCTTTCCAGAATTTCCAACTTTCTGGGCCACGTGCTACCCTTTCCTTATTTCTTATCCCACAGCGTCCTTGGACTACCAGTAATCCAGCAAAATAAGAACTGTTAACTTCCGTGGTGATTGTGAATTTTAATCGCAAACACAGATGCGCAGATAATAAAATTGTTTTTGAATGCAGTCAGAGATGTTTAAGCACATTTTTTTTAGAGTCAATTAGCTTTATAATGTTTATAACAAAAGCAGCAGACTGTGTCCCACCTCTCTCACTCCGAGTCCCACCTCAAAGAAGCGGCCACTGCGACCTGTCTCACTGAGCTTCCCTGTGGTAATGATCCATATATTTCTGTAAGGCATCCATAGGCGTCTATGTTTTAATTTTTCCTTTTTAGGTATTGTCTACTGACTTCCTAATGTATGAGGTGAGGAATCAGCTGTCTGACAACCTCCACCCTGAATGCAGACACGCAGGCGCGCTCACACAGACACCCTCACGACCCCCTTTCCCCTGTGCATTATAATGATCAATTTCCTTTTTGTAGAATTTTGCTTTGTTTTACTACTTTATCCCTTTTATCCATTTTGATGTCTAAGTAGTCATTATTAATGCATCCCACACCTTCCTAAATGAAGGGTAAATCCCCTCTCAACATACTGCGCTTTTTTTTTGTTCTATCTGGAAGGCATCCATTAGGAATCTTCTGTTTTCTGCTTCTAAAGAGCTAGGCCCATACAAAGCTATTCCTGTGGGAATTCCCTTTAGCCTCATCCTGGGAATTTGCCTGTTTGCTAATTTCTTTTGGATTAATTTTTTTTTTTTTTTTTTTTTGCTTGGACTCCGTCTCTTCCTCTTTCATGGTGAATTCTTCATTTATTGGGGTTCATCTTCCAGCAAAGAATACATGGAGGTAAAATTTGGGGAACTTGTTTATCTGAAGGTACTGGTCTATGCTTTTGCTTAATTGATGGTTTGCATACAAACAGGACTCCAGGTGAAACACAATTTTTCCCACAATGATTTTGAAGATGTTGCTCATTTCCTTCTGTCTTCTTCTGTTGCTGTTGAAAAGCTCTGTTTCAGTCACCTCTTGCTGAGTAGGAAACTGTCCCAGATCTCAGTGCTAACAGAAAGGTTTATCATTTGTCCTGATTCTCTGGGTTGGCTGGTGGTTCTGTTGCTGGATCCAGAAGGGCTTCTCATGCAATGGCACTCAGCTGGGGCATAGCCTGGCACTGCGCTCAGCTAGGACTTTCTCTCCTCAGTGCTCCATTCCTAAGAGGGCTGGTCTGGGCTGAAATTGCTCACATGATGGCAGTAGTAGTCCAGAAAGACCCCAAAACAATAGCTTCTTGTCCAGTGTATGCTTGAAACACTTGCTGATGCCTAATGGCCAGAACCAGTTCATGGCCAAACCCAGAGAGTGTGAGAGTTGATTACACAAGGGAGCTGGAAGGTTTAATTCACCGGGTATCATTCTTGTAACAACCTACAACAGTTTATCCTCCAGCCCCAGCGATTCCCATCCCTCCATATGCAAAGCACGCTCACCCTAACAAGACCCCCACCCCGAACTCATCAAGTTTCCACAGTGAGTTTGAAGTTCATAATCTCATGATCCATATCAGGCCCAGACATGGAGCAGACTCTGTGGATGCTTCTTGTTTTGATCCAAGAGATTTGTGAGTTAAAAAGACATGCAATTTGCCTTCCACACACCCACACACAATGGTGAGATGGGGACAGGATAACTGCAATGGACACTGTGAATAGAAAGGGTAGAGATGGGAGACAGAGGTCACTGGTCCATAGCAATTCTGAAATCCAGCTGATCGCGTGCTGGGGCCTGTGTCTGGCAGCATGGACTCTTCCCTGGTTAAGGCCAAGTCTGCTCCCCAGAAATGGTTCTCTAATTCATCCTTGTCCACGGTTTAGGTATCCACCCTCTGGGATTCTTCCCTCTGAAACATCTTTTCCTTCCCTTAAGAAGTAGCCCATGTTCTCACCAAGGCAGTTTTCTCAGGCTCCTTCTTAACTGTAGAAAATTGAGAACCCCAGAGATACCTGTTCTTTTTGAATGATGTATGCCCCTTTTAGTCCAAATTTGTCCAATGGCTTTAAATTTTTTCTAGGCTTTTTACAAATCTGATTGTGATTCACCCCATGTCCCAAAAGCCATGCCCGTAATTCTTTTTGAGTGAACTCTGTCCACTTTGGTCCAAGTGTACCATTGCAGTGAAATAACACTTTTAAGATTTTAAGGAGTGCTTTTTCTTAGTTGAGAGCATCTCCTAGGCTGGGGTCTTTCTGGGGTCTTGGAACAAAAGGTCTTATGACCACATCCTTGATTTACCCTTTTATCTGAGGCCATTTTTAATTTTGAGAGTCTTGTGCCAGCTGGAGAGCCTGGAAATGTGAAACAGTTTTATTTTTCAACCTAGTAAGTCTGGATTGGAAATTCTGCTCGCATACTGAATAGCTCTCTCTTTAGCTCAGTTTCATCTTTCCATATCTTATATGCAACTAACAGAAGCCAATTGGCACTTTCAATATTCTGCCTAGAAATTTTATCTGCATGCATAGGTTAATTTGGTACATTGGGTTTTTCTTTTTCAGGTAAATGCAAACAGCAGTTTTGCCATTTGTTTTCATTACTACAAAACATGGAGCACCGTCTTTTAAGCCTCTAGTTTCAGTTTTATCACTGCACTTCCAGCGCTCATTAACAATCTCCTCACCATGCTTCCAGCCTCCCCCACTGCCCCATGGTGAGAAAGCCAACACTTCATGTTTTAGGTCTTTTTCACAGTGGTGCCCTGCTTCCAAACCACTTTTCTGTTTTAGTTATCTATAGCGGCAAAACAAAGCATCCTCAAATGGGATAATATATAATTATGCAAAGCACTATACAAGTCTGAAGAATAATGTTTTCATTATTGTTTAAGAAGACGTTCTATCCAAGGATGTAAAAGCTGCTACGTTCTGTGTGCATGGTAGAAAGGAAGTAAATACCGAACTGTTAACATTGTTCACTAATCTTTTGAAGTGTGATACCCAAAAGTCTTCTCATCAGACTTGTATCCCCGCAGAAGGCATGCTACCGCAGAACTGAGAAGACGGCGTTTTGTTTTGAGATGGGTATTTAATCAGAGAGCTGATTGAAAGTGCGTTTTCGGGGAACTTAGGATAGATGAGTTGGTCTGCCTTTGCTCCTGTCAGTGGATTTCAGTAACAAATACCCAGCAGGGATTTAGAAGAGCTGGTTCCCAGTGTCATGTCTGACACCCAGTGTGGGACTTGGGGCAAGCCACCTCACTGCTCTGCCTGTATTCTCATTTAGAAAAGACGAAGTTGGTGAGTTTAGGCCACCTGCCTTCATCTCCTCCCTTAAGCTTAACAGTCAAAGACATTTTAAGTTGAGCCTTTAAACAAATCTCCATCTGGAAACTGGACTTAGCATCCAAAGAAGACAGGGTTACTATTTGGGAAAACTCTTGAGACAATTTTCGTAAAATACATTGTGTAATTTTAGTAAGGTACCCTAACAGTCCTACATTTTCATTTACTAATAATGTTGGTCCTATGGTAAACTAACAGGGGTAAATCTCTTCCTAAAAATATATCGATCGCCCCTCAGAGATGAATGTGATTCAGGTGATGAATCTAGCTTCTATTTAATCGCATGAAAGAGACAGTTACGCTTTCTGGATGAGTGCTGAAGAAACCGTCCACCTGACAGCATGCGTGCCGTTTGCACGCGACAAACATGCCTCGATCTATAGCTATTCAATCATTTTATTTTATTCTTAGAGAAGTTGTGTCCTGACAGGCTAGAAAACATTCGCAAAACATGGTCTGCTGGGAGGGATAAATTAGGCACTTGGGATTGATTAATAGATACACACTATTTTATATAAAATAGATAAATAACAAGGTCCTACGCTAGAGCACAGGGAAATATATTCAATATCTTGTAATAGCCTATCATGGGTAGGAATCTGAAAAAGAATATATGTATGTAAAAAAAGTGTATTACGTTAAAAATAATTATCCTTGCATACTAATAAAAAAACAAAATAAATAAACGAAGATACAAAAACCATGGTCTGCAGGGAGTAATTGAACATCTCTCCACAGATATGAAAGTAGAGAGAATCCTTTCTGCTGCAAAATGAATTCGACTCTCCAAATTGAC
Organism: Camelus bactrianus; assembly: GCF_048773025.1. Lineage (NCBI taxonomy): Eukaryota > Metazoa > Chordata > Mammalia > Artiodactyla > Camelidae > Camelus > Camelus bactrianus. Next base: position 17,739,602 of record NC_133553.1, on the reverse strand, counting down.
AATGTTATTTCTTTCTGAGGAGATTAATTATTTACCAAATGACTGCAGTTTATCAGAAGATTCAAACTCAGGAACAGAAAGACTCATATCGCCTCTCAGAACTTACTAAACCTAGCGAGTTTAAACAACAGCAAATGTAACAGCTAACATCTCTTTGGGGCTATTCTGCCTGAAAGATGTATAATTTGGTAAATAAATTAGTTCCACTGAGCTGTATCTTTATAGGCTGCTGAAGGATAAAAAGAAATAAAAAATATGAAGATACTTTGTGAACTATAAATTGCTGTTAATATTTGAGAGCTAATTTTCATTCGTGATGCTATTGTAATTTATTTCTTCATATTGAAGACTTTTTAAATGGATAATGAAAAAAATCTAGAACAAATGGAAAGCAAGTTTTTTAGTCCATAAATACCAAGTAAGTTATTTTGAAAAACTGGTAAGTACTAATATTACATACTTATTCCAAAGGGGGGAAATTGGATCTTTTTATAAATTATACTATATTGTAAATATTTTACAATTTAATGAATAATTCCCCCAAACTTGATTTCAAATGCATGTATAAGAGTTAACCTTCTCCAAGTACCCATATTTCCATTGGTAGCTCATTTACCTGTATTTCAAATTTTAAAATATTATAGATGACATAGTATTAATAATTTTCATGCACAAAGTATTATCAATAGCTCTGGCTAGTTTGCTAAATAAATTCCTAGAAGTTTCTGCAGTTACTGGGCCAAAGTTATGAACTTGATACAAATTGATAAATTACTGTAAGGAAAGCTTATACTCTAACAAGTAAGTTGAGAGAATTCTTTTTATAGTACATTCTCCCCACCATTAGCAAATTTCCAAACATATTTCTAATTTGCTATGCACAACAGTCTTTCATTGCTTTAATTCACATAGATTTTTGTCATATTAGATGCTAGCCACTAGCTGCAGACACTAAATTTAAATTAATGAAAGTTCAATAAAATGAACAATCCAGCTTCTCAGCTGCACTACCACATTTCAAGTTCCCTGTAGCCACATCCCATCGGACAGTGCAAACATTCCTGCTGCTACAGACACTAGGCTTTATTTTCATATATTAATTTGTTGTTATCCATTTTCAGTCACAAATGACATAGACACATAACTCAAGACGTTTTGGAAAATAGAAGTAAATTCAAGACTGTTTTTGTGTATGATTCTAAACAATGTTACTCCTGCCCTCTCTCAGTCCCGCACACACCTGTCACCTCTGATCTTACATCTTTTCCTCAGGTTCTGCTCACTCACCATTTAGTGTCAAAGTTCCCAGCTTGTGATTCATCACATCCTCATAGCTAGTTCTCCCATGAAAGATTTGGTTTGACTTACTTTAATCACATCAATAATTATAGGACAATTTTAAAGTTTTATTTAAAAAATGTTTATAGTATTCAGTTTTCCTGAACATAATTATGCTCAATGTATTCATGTTTATTTCACAAATCATTGAAATATTTGTGTTTGTTTATTGGTTTTTATATTATTTATAAATAAACATTGAAAAATGTCTAGCTAAGTACTTCATATTTCTACTCCTATTCTTGATGTGGGCGTTTTTTAAAACTTTGGTTTCTAAAATCTTATTGATAATTTCCAAGAAAATTTTTGAACTTTTTGTATCTATTTTTTATCTGGTTATTTTGCTCAACCAATTTATTGAGTTTAATAGTTTTTTTTTTTTCCAGTTAATTCTCTTGGGATATCTAAGGTATAATCTAACCATAATCTTTGAATTACATTTTATCACAATTTGTTATATATATTTAAATATATTAGTATAGCTGAATCTTTGAATAATATGTGAAATATTTTTTTTCTGTTCCAATGGTTCTGATTATATTTGTTCTTGTCTCTTTTCATTCACTGAAACATTCTGACCCATTTTTAAAATTTTTATTTAAACTAATTAATAGTTCCTGCAGTTTTTACATTGATAAAATCACATTGAAATGATTTAATACAGATTTTAGGGGCATTTTAGTTATCTCTATTTGATCACATATGAGACAATTTAAAAATAGTTAAGGTTTTTTGGAGATTAACGGTATTTTTAAAAAATGTTTTTGATGGCCAGAAAGAGGGAAAAAAACAACAACAACAAAAAAGAAAATCCATAATTCATAGGAAATGAAGACAGTCTTAGTTATTGGTTCAAAGCTCTATAAATAAATGTGTAAGGTCTTCAGTGCCACTAAAAAAATTCTTATTGCCAGATTTTCACTTTTTTTCCATCCTTGTTGGATGACTAACCAGGAAGAGGTAGAGCTGGTAAGGCAGTGTTTACTCAGCTGCATCCTGCTCAGTCTCAGGGGCAAGGTGAGCTCGGCTCGGGGCCAATGGCTGTATCTCTCAGCATCTCCTGAGTGACGGGTCTCCAGACCCCTGAGTTACAGCGTTGAGGGGGCCGCTGCATCCTTGTGCTGCACTGAGCTCATCAGCATCCTCGCTGTCCACTTCTCCCCCTTGTACAGAGGGGTTGGAACCCAAGCTTAAGCTTGCATCTTCCAGTTGGTCAGCTCCCCTAGCCATGAGTCAGAAGCAGCCTGAAATTCCGTTTTGGGCCAGATTTTTTGGGGACATCAACACCAACACATCAGCTCTTCCTGCTACTGCCTAGTTTTTTTAATTAACTTTTTTTTTTCTTAGAGGGCCAATATCCCAAGATAGAAGGCTACTCCAATATGTTCAGTTTTTTAAAAACCATTTTGTAAATGGGATGTCTACCGCCTGGAATGAAAGTGAGGGGGGATGGAAAACTTCAAATATTTACTGTGTTCCAGGCTGTGTACACACTGAGTGAGCATGTGACCCAGGTTACTCAGCCAGTGCATCCACTGAGTAAGAGGATTTGAGTCTGTGTTTATTATTATTCATTTATTTGTATTGTCTTGGTTGTGTCTTGGCTCATTTTACAGTCAGCAGGAATCCTGGGATTCCAAGAACTTAGTTCTCAGTACCTACGCACAATGGAAAGTTCAGCTAGGAGAATACTACCCTGGAAGCTGTTGCAATAAACCAAGTGAGAGCTAATGGTGACCTAAATGAAGATGGTAAGATTGGATGGAGAACAGAGAACTGATGCAGAATGTATTTTGGACATGAAATTGATGAACATGTATTTATATCAATTAATGAAATATAAGAGTTGATGTAGTCATCTAAGAAGAAGTATAAGGAAAGAAAAGAAAGTGGTTTTGAGAATGAAGACGCTCCCAGACCCATGGGTTTGGTAAAATGAACGTATCTGGCAAAAGGGATGAAAAGAGTGACCAGGAAGACATGGAGTTCACTGGGGACTGACAAGAGCAGATGTAAAGGAGTAATCGGGGCAAGAAGCCTCGATATTACATTAAAAATGGATGAGAGTAGATGAAATGGAGACTTCATCGTAGGCAACTCTCAAGAAACCTATAATAGGAATAGAAGAATACTCTGTTAGCTAAAGAGTGCTGAGGTCAAAGGATGGTTGTTTTTTTGAAGACGGGAAATTCTAGGAAAATGTCTGTCTGTTGATTAGAATGATTCATTAGAAAGAGAGATAAATGAAGTAGGACAGAGAAAGAAACCACTGAAAACTGAGGTTATTGGGGAAGTGGGTGAGGACGGAAATCAAGGATGGGTAGGATAATCCTATGATAAGAGAACAACTATGACTTCCTGTTTAGTTTTGGGGAAGAAAGAAGAAGTTGGTGCCATATAGACAGGTTATTGATTTAGTGGTACAAATATAAGGGTTTATAAGTCTGATGGTTCTTACTTTTAATGACTTTGAGGGTACACATGGAGGGGTGGTAGATAATTCAATAACACAATGATGTGAAAATATAATACTGAAAAAAAATTGTACTACCAGGATTTAGTATCAACTGGGTTTCAAGATTATGAATTGAAAGTGAATCTACTCCTGTCGTTTGAAATTTACTGGTACGGATTTAGAAATCATGCAAACCATTGTGATGAGGAGAGCAACCCTAGTCATTAGTGATCCTTACCATGTGTTGACGTGAGGCTCAGCTCGTTCACCCCGCCCACTGCCAAGCCTCTAAGTTAGTTATTACTTGGCTGGCACTCCTTTCATGCCCTGGGACGCTGGGTTTGGCTTCTCAGCATGCTGCTTTTGAGAGGATTCCAGTCCTTACTCCAAAAGTTCCCAAATAAATTTTCATCTGAAAAATCGTAATCAGTATCTATTGTCCTATTTATCCAAGAAACCTTCTAAAATCCTGAGATTTGATTATTTTCTCCCCCTCCCAATCATAGTTTTGTATGTTACTATTAAAGCATTTATGACATTTCATCATCGTCTGGCCCCTGCCGATAATCTCCCCGCGATTTCGTTCGACATTGGCTTTCTCTTTGAGCCTGGGCCATGTTTCTTGTCTTGGGTATGTGGCTCATGTTGAGCCCTTTATTTAAAATGCTAACACTGAATTGTTCTTCTGGTTAAATACCATATCCGTAAAAGGGTTTTTCCTAACTCTTCTTGCTAGTATTTTTCCCTCTGTGTTCAAAAACATCTACCCCTTCACCCCAAGAGAGCGCTACCCTTCATAACCCCATAAAACTAGCTCATGGCTTAGTCGTGTGGCTCTCTTTGACCAATGAAGTGAGAATAGAACAGACACTTGTCATTTCCAGTTGGAAGCTTTAACAATTAGTGCTTTATTCACCAAATTCTCTTTCTTTTCCACCCTGAGATCTTGAAAGCATGTGCCAAAGATGCAATCAGTCTGGGATTCTCATTGCTATGATGAGCAGAACATGTGGCTCTGGCTTCAGAGCTGAGCAGTGAGCAGTAAGGAAGCTCTTAATGGGGTTTGTAAGGCTGGCTATCCACGTTAGGTCACAGTGAAACAGTAAAACTACCACGCACGGTAACTTGAAAGGCCAATATATGCCTAGTAAGATCATATATAGCTTTAGCCAAGAAAATGGGTGCTCAGACTTTGGTGGCATGAGTTTGTTCATAATGGTTGTATTCGACGAAGGTCTATGAGAAAGAGAGCTATCAGGAAAGAACTGTCAAGTTTACACGCAGGAATGAAAAAAAAAAAGGGAAGTCCATAAATCAGCAACTTGAAGGATTGACCTGTGGAACAGATTTTTAGTCTTCTAGCTTTGAGCCTCATAGGTTGATTAAAACTCAGTCTTGTGACTAGGACCAAACCCTGGGGATCATGGCACTCTTTGTTAACCCACATAAAAATTTACTAAATTACTTGCAGTTGGGTAAAATAGTTCAGGTAGGAAGAATTGACCTGTTTCTTCCATGGAAATCTGCTAGAGTCAAGCTACAAGCAGTTAAGGCTAGAGGGAAAAATACATGTCTGAGAAGTAATTTGGGGTGTGGCAACTGAAATGAAGTAGACATAAGATTGACATCATTTTTCAGAGAGTCTTATTGGCAAAAGCACCACTAGTCTGAACTAAATCAGAGTGATCCTTAAGACTTAAATGGGGGTGAAGGCCTACAACATTTTGCAGGGAAGAAGTGGACTAAGATATTTGCTGAGTCCCAAAGAGAGACGCTGATCTCTTCAAATGTGGCCAAATAGGATAACTGAAAGGAGGGAGGGACCATGGAACAAGTTGATCACTGGACCAACGAGCAGAACAGGGACTTAACAGAACTTTCAGAGGGTTTGCTGAAGCCATGCTGCCCTCTTGCATCGCTGCTGTGTCGGTTGTAGGGAGCGAACGTTTTGTTTTGTTTTGTTTTTCTTTTTTCAGTATACAGATTTCCAGAGAAAGAGGAAGTCTTTGTTTTGGGGAAAGATGGGTGTATTTGCAAGCAAAAAGGGGAGTGAAATTAGTGTTTGTGACCAAATGGCAGATTGTGAGAGATCATATTGTCACTTGTCACAATCTGCTGTCCCTCTGGCGTGGAGGACGCTTCTCTCCCCACTGGAAAAGGGGCTGGCCAAGTGAAGCTGAGCTTTGTGCTGGTCAACGGTAGTGATCTGTAGTGGCTCCAAGAACCCATAAGCCATGCTCTTGTTTACCCCGGCTCTTCTGATTGTAGGTGGAGTCAGAGCCTCCATCAGCCTGGACATCTGGGTGACCACTGAGAGTGGCCCCTGTGGACCAACAACGGGCTTGTGAGGCAAACGAGAAGTCACCGTCGCTGTTTGAAGCCAGTTTAGCCGGCGTGTTCGTGTGCTTCCTCTGCAGACCCGTGCCTATTCTGATTCCTCCTGGGAAAACTCTCACGGCATCAGCTGTACCATTTACCGTCAGCTGTATCATTCTTTTTTCACATTAGGGTGAGCAATAGTATTAGTTCTTTAGCTAGATCTGTTTGATGAAGAATGCTTTCTGTTTAGAAACTCTGATCAGACACCTAGGAATAGCAGGTAAGGCCCTAAGCACACGAACTGAAGGGACCAGAAAGAGACAGACATATCGGGCTTTTATAAATCATGAACTGGAATGTGGTGCTAGTTGGGAGAGCAGAGAAAGAAGAAAGAAAGAAGAGAGACGAGCAAAGGTCCTGAGTAATTTATAGGACCAAGCTGGAGCTGGCGGGAAACAGAGAGGGGGAGTCCACCCTCAGGGAAGGCTGCTGCTCTGCACAAGCTTCTCCGCTGCTGTGGGAAGGGTGCGCACCCGCTGCGTCCGGCAGCCCCAGGGGAGTTCTGCGGGAGGCATCCTTCCTCTACAGACAGTCGAGACTGTACAATGTATTTGCGTTTGTTTTTCAGGGTACGTAAAAGAATAAGCTCCCAAATGAAACATGGAAGCCAAAGGTGGTTAGGAGAACCATGAACCCCCAAGGGTTTACAGAGACCTTGAGACGAACCAAGGAATTTCTATAGTACGTGAAATGGGAAGCTGGGCAGAATCTCTGGATGTTCAAGACACCAGTGACCTGAGGTGACGTCTGTCTTACTTTTATTTAGTATATGTCTCCTCTCCTGAGTATAGGGACCATATCTTCTCCACAACTCTGCAAGCTCCCGTGCAGAGTAGATTTGGTCTGTCCCTTTATTGTACTGCCTACTGCAACCCCCAGTATAAAGATAAGTGATGAATGTATGCATGAATGAATGAATGACTGAATTGACTTGAGTCACTTATGTGTGTATCTGTCTTCGCCACCCTGTTGGGAGCTTCAGAAAGCCAAAGCCATTTTGCTTGTGTCTCAACCTCCCTGGGAAATAAGGAAAGTGACAGTGTTTGGGGAGTTTTGATATCAAACTAAATTGTTTTTTCTTGGTTTTTTATTTGCTTTAGTTGTCACTGTTGTTGTTTTAATTAACTCCATTAGTCTGACTGAGTTCCCCGAGTCGCCAGAACCAAATGTCTTTGCCTGGAAATGTGGAGCGCTATCACTGAGGTGCAGGAAAAAAAAACAGTCAGGGGAAAATTATGACTTTTGGGGCCAGGTGGATGTAAGTTCAAATCCTTGCTCACCAAAATACCATCTGGGGCAAGTTCCTTAACTCTCTGAGCCTCCGTTTTCCTGTCTTTAGAAGACGGATGGCATTGCTCACGCTGCAATTTTTTAGGACGGCTACCTCAAACAAGGTGTTTAAAGCCCCGTTTGACGCATGGTGGATGCTCACTCTGTTTTGACTCCCCGACAGGGGCCAGGGCCGCGGCCGGAATTGAGGAAATCCCGCCCCAAGTCCATTCCGCTCATCGGCAGAGCGAGTCCTGGTGTTCACACCTTCCGGCGTGAAGCTGCGCTGCCTTCACTGCCGCTGGGAGACCGTTCTTCACTTTTTGCTACTGCCGTTTTGGTTAGTGCCTGGTGAAAGGACGGACGTTACCCGTTTTCTGACATCATCTGATAAGCAAATCATGGTTTTTCCAAGCAGACCGACAGATGAAGAAGTAAGTGAAACGTACAGAAATCAGAGGGAGTTTTGAACTCGGGCTCTAGACAGATCAAGACGAAGGACAATGTCCTCTCATATTAAACTTTATTTTTTTGTCTCCGTTTTGGAACTGGGGAGGTGACATGGAGAAAGGAACTAAATGGGATGGCATTATCATTCTGTAAAGTTTTTCATAGTTCACAACTGGCTTAAAAATGTACCTTTATGACATTTGGGTTAAAAATTAGACAAAACCGAAAGTTAATTAGATAAAAGTTTAATGCCGTCCCAGACATAACAGCGAGCCTGTGCAGGTCACCGCCAGCCCGGACGAGGGTGGAACAGGGAGAGGTGCAGACACAGACTCTGTAACTGCGATTTTCCCAAACAGTCATTAATCCCTGAGAGGCTTACTGTCCTGAGGATGTTTGCAGTGTGATACTGCGGAAATGCTGGGCACTTGGAGTCCCAGGTCAATGACCTGTTCCCGGAGGAGGTCTGGTTGTGGGGCTGATGTCACCAACCACAGGCTGCATGGCTTCTTCTGTCTCTGGGATCTGGGAACCACGTCCAAGTTACGGTGACACCACCTGGGTTGTGGGAAATGCCACCAGCAGCTAGAGAACTGGCTGCAGCCTGGGAGCGTTGGCTGCGCCCCAGATGCAGGTGGAAGGCCATTACTCACGGTACCTGTGCTACGAGCAGGAAGTGGTGGGTTCTCGTTAGAAAACAAGGTGATTTTCCTCATGGCTGTTGGCAGAGGTCAGCGATGGGCTTTATGCCAACAAATCAAGTTACTGGGCAACCTGTCCTCTTCCCTTATCAGATCCTTCAAGATGTGGGAAGGAAGGCCCCTAAGACAATGGGTTCCATTTTTATTGCTTTTTTTCTATACCTTGTAGCCTAACTCAGAGATACTGAAATGATAAGTGGATGTTAGTTAAAAAAAAATAAGTTTGATTTTAAGAAGATAACTCTGGTGCTCATATGACATGGTTGCCTTTTGTTTCAAACATGAGATAGCAATGTGATCACAGTCCTGCCCCACACAAACCTATAGCTGGCTCTCCTGTACCCACAACATGTACCCGCATCATTTCAGTGGACATTCGTGATCCCCCATGCACTGCCATCTGGCACCTTCTCGGCCTCGTTTCCTGGTGCCTTCTCTCGTCTTCTACACACAGGTCACGCTGAACTACTCGCTTGCATGGGTCAGGCTGTTTGTCCACAGATCCATGGGTCCTCATTTGCAAAGAGGCAATTTCTCATCATTTAAAACTTAAGTCAGGATTCCCCTGCTCTGTGCACCTTTCCTGACTTGCACACATAAGACCAGTTCCTCCCTCTTACGGGCTAAAACCGCACCGAGCGCACACCTCTATCACAGCACTCTACACTGTGGCACATGGACCTCCTTCATACCTTGTAATTTATTTGAGGAGAGAGAATTGGTCCAACTGATGATGCATGGGATGACTAATCCCATGCCTGGCGCATAGAAGGCACTTACAAACACTCACTTGTTGAATTAAAATAGAAATTTCCCCTTAAGTAAACCATTTTTAATCATTAACAAAGTTGGAGCTTTGTGTACAAAAAATTAAATAAAGGAAGAAAATAATGAAAGGGCCAAGAAATAGACATCTACGGCTGACTTAACTTGTTTATCATCAGATCTTTTTCTTGTTATAAAACACCACGCAGATCTCTTAAAGAAGCATCATTTCAAAAAGCCATCCTCTTTTCCTTACATCACAAAATAGAGACAACAAAATCAGCAAATAAAGGGAAAGCATGAGATAGACATTCTCTGGAATGAGACATAGCTGGATTCTGAGGGCCAAGACCAACAGGAGCGGGAGGGTTAAAACTCTGCAGTACCTTGGCTGTGACTCAGGTGCCAAGTACAAGGGCGCAGAGGAGGCTCTGGTTACATTCAAGTCATGAGGGATATTTAGGACGCAAGTGGCGTTCCCATCTGACAAAAGGCTGTTCCCGCCCATCTGGATGCACTACAATGCTATAGCAAAGGGCTGACCTTCCCAAAGTGAAGTCTGCCATTTGCCCTTGGCTCCTGGGGGGTGAGTTCTGAGCCCTGGAAGGTCTCAACTGATAGGAGAGTTTCTGTTGCCTTGGCGGTGGCGGGGGGGGGGGGTCCTCGGCTTATAACCAGAGAGGCTTAGGGTGGAGGCTTTGGGTCGCACTGTGTCAGCTCAGCCTGTGAAGTGGCTGGAGACCAAGGTCAGTCACATGGGCAGACAACCAGGTTTACATGATTGGGGCCAACAAACACCCTGGCCAGCAAGGCCTGGCTGAGCCTCCCCGGAGGGCCATGCTCTGTGCATGTTACCACGTCCCATTGCTGACACGCACGGCTGCCCGCAGCCCTGCCGGGAGGGACAGCTGGCCACTCCGAGTTTGGAGCTCCCCTGGCTTCTGCCCTGTCCGCTTCTTCCCACTGCTCCCACTGGCTGATGTGGGAGCTGCAGCCTCTCACTGTACTAAACTGTAACCACGAGTACAGCCACTTGAGTGAGTTCATCAGTGAAACTCAGGGCGGTCTTGGGAACCCCTAAATATGCAACCGGTGTCAGGAGTAAAGACGGTCATGGGAATGTCTCCTCAAATTTCACAGGTGTCCAGACGAAAGGCAGCAGAAGTCGGGGGGGTGGGGAGCAGAGGTTTTCAAGAGATATTTAGAAAATGTTACTGGTGACGCTTGCTGACTGATTGGATGCGATGAGAGGGAAAATGAGAGGTACTCATCAAGGATGCATTCCGATTTCTGACTTGCCCACCAATTGAGTGGTTTCTGCTACTTACCCGAACTTGACTTTACCTTCTAAGACATTTTATTCCTAGTGCCTAGAACAGTGTCTGGGACATTTTAGATACAAAACAAATACTGGATGAAGAGTGGTCTGGGGTGGTGGGGAAGCTCTGACAAAGTCATTAAGCAGAATGGGAAATGGTAGTTAACTGACAGTGGAATACTAGTTGGAAGACAAGCCCCACAGTTTTTAAGTCTAAGAAATCCAATTATAGATTGAATGGATGCTTCAATTAGAGAAGTATTATTAGTTTATTTGCTGCGTGCTTATAAAAAGGGTTTAAGAGAGCCTTTGAATAAAGAAGTTAAATCTTCTGAAAGATTAATTCCACCAAGTTATGTTAGTGAATATTGTCTTAACCGCGGTTCAGAGTATTGCCATCCAATGAGTAGACGCTGCTTCTCCACTATCTGAACGTCCAAAATCTGGGAGAGGCCTCCTGAACAAAACTTACTCTTTGTGAGATCCCCTTTGTTATAATATATTTAGAGCACTGATTCTTGGTTTCATCCAATTTTTGATCACCATAAAACTGAAATTCTGAAATTTCATAAAATTTGCTTTTTATTTATCATAGTGAAGGCTAGACACTGATTATGGTTTCCTTGCTAGCGTTTATTTTCTCATTTTTTTCTCCCTTTTCTTCGGTGGATTTAGATCACACAGAAGTCTCCTGGGTTAAGCTTTTAGACTCACAGTTGCCTCATTAGCATTACATGTATTTTATTTACATCGCTCAATTGTTATTACATTGAAAACAATCGGAAGACTGAATAGTATGTTCTTGCACTTGTTACCTGAGAGGTCTTGCTATTCATTGTGTAATTGAGACCAATAATATTAACAACAACAATAATTACAAAGCAATATGTCACCTGCTTATTTTCAGACACGTTAGGAAGGTTAAATATGATACCATACTTCGAAGTACTGAGTAAAATATAAAATTCGATGCGACTGTTAGCTGTGCATGTTTTAATCAGTTGAATTCCCGGTAGATGACTAAAATCTATGTGTTGTGAATTCTGTTCAGTCCAATTTTAGGACATTTTACTTTACAAATAACTCCGCACCTTTTATCCTGCTGAGTCACAACAATAATCTTGCAAGGTGGCTGTTAGTACAGATCCCATACATAGCGCGCTGAACTGCAGGCAGACCGAGTGACTTGCATGGGGCGGCACAGCTACTGGGCGACAGAGCTGTCAGTCAAGCCAGACCCCACCCCCTTCACGGGCCACACCACGCCCCCACACCACACACTTTCCACAGCTACTGGGCGACAGAGCTGTCAGTCAAGCCAGACCCCACCCCCTTCACAGGCCACGCCATGCCCCCACACCACACTCTTTCCAGGTGGGAAACTTTGGTAAAGCAGATCAATAGCATTTAATTCTTTTCCGAAACAACACTCTTCCTTTCCTTAAAAGTGAAATCGTGGTCCAATTATTCACGTGGCAAGAAGAATCAGGTTGAAATACCCTGTTCTTTTTAGATGATCCTGCTTGGCCTTGATTTGCACGATGCCGAGTGATGAGAGGAACCGGTTTCCCAGCCGTAACAGTGGCTGCTACGTCCTAGCAGGGTGCCAGCACTCACCACTGCTTCTCATTTAACCCTCACCACAAACTTGTAAGGCCTGGACTGTTACCGATACTACAGATGAGGGGCCTGGAGTAAAGACATTAAGTCAGGGACGCTAGTGGAAGGGCTAGTCCAAGGCAGAGCTGTGTGTCCACCAGGCAGGGCCTCGGAGGCTCCGTCGCTCAGCTCTGGCCCTCGGTAGTGTAACCCCCGCTTCTCTTGTTTCCCTTTGGTCCAGACCTGCTCACAGGAAAGACACCCGCGGCCAGACTGGGCTGGCAGATGACAGTCACCTGTGCATTTTCCAAGTGCATTAAGAATGTCTCAAAACACGTCTGGGTAGCGGTCAGCATGGTTTTTATTGCTTGGAGACTTCAGGAGGAGCCATGAACTTCACTGCTTTCCACTAAAAAAAGTCTCCCCTTTGTGGAGAATAATTGAGAAATCTCAATCCCAGGAATGATGTCTTGGTAGAAAATTTAAATGTTAGGAATTAAAGTCCAGGATGGAAATGCTTTCTTATCTTCAGAAAGGCTGATGGTACAGTAACACTAATGGTTTAAAAACAAGCAACGACAGAAAATCAAAATGTCTTACTCAAACTGCACTCATGCCGGACCCAGGAATGGTGCTGCTCCCACATGCAAAGAGCCAGGTGTCTCTGCTGTTCATCCCCAGATAACAAAAGCTCGCAGACGAGGTAGGACAACTGTGAACTTTGCAAGCAGACTGCCTTGGTCTGAGGTTCTCTCCCTGGCGGTTGCTAACTGTGGGACCCAGGGCTGTTCCTTATCTTGTGCAAACCTCAATTTTATCATCCATAAAATGGGAATTAAACAACAGCCAGGCTGCACATGCTCACACAGGTACCACCTAGAGGGCAACTTCATTGCTTCTCTTCCCACTGTAAGCCTCCTGCCCTGAGAGTTACTGAGGGAAAGGGCTCGGGTGTTGCTTCTTCTGTTTCCGCAGTGAAATGCTGCACGGTACACATTCAGTACAAGCAAGACACGTGGAAATCATCTTTCTTCCTTGTCTTTTAGGGGAGACTGTTCCTAAAAATCAGATTGAGTTTAGTGATAAAAAGGGAAGACAGGAAAGCAGTGACAAATGTTTGGATGGAAATAAAAAGAGCACACTCATTTCTGGCTTTGATTTCCTTAAACACTCCCCCAAATCATAGACATTATTCCATCTAATTTAGAGATACTGAAGGCCATTCATTGAGCAAATAGGAAAACCCATTTTCATTGAGTTTATTATGTTTACACCTATCCTATTTAGTTAACGTTGCCTTTTCTAAAAGTGTGCTTCCCATAGAGCAATTACGAGTCAAAGACAAAAAGAAAATTTTAAATTAATCAGTGCTTACATCGTAAACAATATATCTAAATAGGGGCTCGGTGGAAGCAACGCTGGCCAAGGCAGTAAGCTTTTAAAGTGGGTATTTTGGAGTAAAAGTAACTTGTAATGACCATTCCTTTCTTAATTTCATTTTAGTTCATTGGGTAGATATTAGAAGAGGCTATCTGGATGCATTCACACATCTTGGGTCTGTATCCCTGGCAGGGCTGTGGAGTGATGTAATGTTCATTTCACCAAGATGGCAGCGTCTTCTCACCCCCCTGGCTCGTTCCCAGGGAGGACTCAGCTGTGAGGACTTAGTGGTCTAGAGCGGCCGGTCTCCTCTTTCCTCTGGAGGGTGATGTGGCACACCCACACGTGAGCCGCTCTTGTTAGTGTTCGTGGGAGCTCTGTGGCTCTGTGGCTCTGTGGAGAGTCAGCCTTTACACAGTTCCCTTTGGGGACCCAAGCGTTTCTTTCTGTCCCCCTGATTTGCAGTTTACTGGATTTACGCCTATAAGGGCACCACCCGTTTCTCAAAGTCATCCCCCAAACCAGGCCAATCAAATTGGCTGAACAGCGTTCTCTAATGAAGCTTCCCCAGAGACAAAAGGAACGCTCAACAGCAGCCCCTTTCTGGGCCCCTTCTCTGTGCCAAGCACCGCGGGTTGCCTTACGTGTTACCTGCAGTCCTTGCCGGCGCCCTGTGTAGTGGGCGCTGTCAGTACTGAGAGCCACTGCATCATGGACGTTAAGAGGGTAAGACCCAGATAGACTGGTAGGATGTCACAACGATGCCGCTTCCTCACTGTGGGCCTTTGGACAAGTCATCCAATCTCACTAAGCCTCTGTCCTCTCATCTGTAAAATGGGGATCCTGCTGTCTCCTTCTTAGACTGTGATCAGGGCTGCCTCACCTAACACGTTGCCTGGCATGTGGAGACAGCTCGATAGACATGACCGCTACCTTCACTGTGCAAACTGGGCTGAGTGCAGAAAGGTGACAATCACTGTCCCCTATACCCTTCATGTCTCTCCCAGACAAAGAATACAGCCATGTAACTTTTCAGTTTTAAGCACAGAGCCCACTGCTCCCAGGACCTTGTTTTAATGGTAAGGAGGTAGTGGGTAGGTTTCTTCTCCAGCGTCCTCAGAGGCACCTCCCTGGTGATTTCTCAACTAATTTTTAGTCCATCTTCAAAATGGGCTTTGACCCTCTTCTATTTATAGAGATCCACTTTGGACTCTCAGCCTCACCTTCATCATCTTTTCTTTGTTCTGTCCTTGAGAACCTGTCAAAACCAAGGATTAATAATCCTAAAAGCAGGTAGGCTGAAGCCCCTGGTCCTTGTCCTCCAGATAAAGCTGAAAGGGGCATGCGGACCCCAAAGTCCTCATCTCCATCACCTGAGCCAATCCCCGTCACTGGCAGGAATCAGTCTTGCACTAAAGTCTATCATTATACTAGACGCCTGCATGTGACAGCCACCCCGCAGGACAACTTCAGTGCCCTCTCTTAGCCTCCTAGTGCACGAGGACTTCTGCTGGAAGAAATTCCTTGTGTGACGGTCCATCTCCACATAGTGCGTCCAGAATTCTCAAACTGAGCTAGCACTCTCTGCATATATTTCTCTGTTACGACTATGCAAGCTTAAGAATCAAGAGGTGCAGAGGGGCTGAGTCCCCGGGATGCCCTGTTGCAGGTTGGGTTCTGGGGAAATTAACTCTGAGATGACACTTTAGCATGAAGGAGGTTTATAGGGGAACGTCTTGGGCTCAACACCTATGGAAAGGAGAGGAAGGAAGCAGAAGGCAGAAGGAGAACCCAGCTTCAGTGAACGCCCAGAGAGCCTCAGCTTCTCAATGGGAAGCTTACAAACTAAACTGTCCCTTCAGAAGAGTCTCTGAGTTGGGTTGGGATGGTTAGAGTTTTATTACTTGCCTTCATCCCCAACCCCGTGGACCAGCCATGCATGTAGATCCCCCCCGAGGAGGCATGATCTTGAACCAGCTCTCTGTAGCCAAGGCGACCTCTGAAGGTCTGTGCGCTAACATCTCCAGCCCCGGGAGCAGCCAGTTCTTCATTGACGGACCGTTGGGTACATCATGAAGTCCGTGAACTGCCCCACCCCCTATACACACACATTCTGCATGAGCTTAAATGACGCAGCCACTTCCCCATGGCAGCCGTCATGCTCAGACCCAGCACAGGAAACTCAGTTAGGATAATTCCCCCAGGTCTCTGGCTTAGGATGGTCCAGGGCTACGAGAAGATGGAGGGAGGGAAAGAGAGAAGGAAAAGGGAAAGGAGAAGGATGGAGAGTAAGAAGGGAACTGACGTTTACTGAGCACCATGTTGTGTTGGGCATGGTGGCAGGTGGTTTATGCCCTTAACTTTTGCCGCCTCCCTTAGAAAACGTGATGCATTTAATTGCCATTTTACAGATAAAGAATCGGGCTCAGTAAGTAAGCAGCAAGCTCAGTGAGCGCTTCATCTTAAGTCTTTTTTGCTTTAAATTCTGCGTCTGGAGCTGTGGTGACTCTGGTCCAAGTATGAACACACGAAGACAGAGATCCAGCAGGTGCCCCCGGCATCAGCTAACAGGGCCCACGCCCTTACGCCCCTCTCTGCCCTCTAAGCTGCCGTGCTTGCTCCCGAGGTGGACCCCAACTTACGTTTTCTACCTTTCTTCTCATTTCTTGCCCACGAGCACATCATTCTCTAGCTTCTGACTTATAAACGGTGCTCAGTAAGTATTTCGCAATGAATCTCCAGTGGGAGCCCGAGAGCCAGGGGTGTGCCGCGGTCAGCACCACGTGTCCTCCCCGGCCCAGCACAACCCCACCGCATTAACCAACCTCCCTGGTGTAGCAGTGTTAGAAAAGGACCCTTGGAGGATTGCAAGGGACGGCCCTGGTGGCTTAGGGATCCAAGACAGCGTGCCTTTGAAAGCTCTTAACAAACAGTATGTTTATATGACACGGTGCACACTTAACACGTGTACAGTGATGACTACCATTTACATAGTATCTCAACCCACAACATAACGCAAAGGATTTCACCCTTGGTTCAGAGATGAGGCAACTGAGTCATGGAAAGATTAAGGAGCGTGCCCAAGGGCACCACGGTGAGGGAGTGGTGCTGCCTGGCTTCAAATGGGGCTCATTCAGACTCTGTGTCTTAGCTCTTGGCTCTGCCACGCCGAGACAAACTGTCACACCCCATCCCACCTGCTTTGTTGGGAAAGCAGCCTGGCAGAAGGGGGTCTATGTGAAGTGCGGTGAATGTTCTGTTTTATTCTCTCCTCTAGGTCAGGCGAGGAAATGTGAGCTGTGTGGTGCTCCGTAAAGAGTTCGCGCGTTTATACACAGAAATACAAGCGTGTCTCCCCCCACCCCGTGCACAGTGTGGCTCGTGTGAAATGCTTGTTCCTGTTGGATGTCCTGGGAGGGGTGGGTATCTATCTTGATCGACACGCTATAAGCAAGTTGCTAGTGGCCCTCCTCACCTGGCGCACTGGCCTGCGCCCTGGCACACGCACTCACACGCTCCCCTGCCGTCTGCGAGCACCCTCTCTGGAATGTTTGCTCAGAGCCCGTCCTGCCCCCGCCGAGCCTCAGGGCGGGCCCCTTGCACAGGTGTGAGCGTGGGTGGGAAGCTATTTTCTAAACAAGTGAGAAAAATGACAAAATGAACAGAAAAATCACAGAAGCAACCATGGTGCAAAATAAAAAAAAAATGCAGACAGAAGAGGGAGGAAGTGAGACTATAAGGTGGTTTAAGGAATGGGTTGGGGCAGGGAAAGGAATGGAGACGAGGAGAGAAAAAGGAAGAACCTAACTTGGCCACACGCCCCTCTTAGCACAAATGAATCTAGCGGTTGTGTGTGTGTAAATCCATTTTTCCGACTCCCGCCCGGTAGCAGCCGTGAGATGCTCTTCAGCGGGGTGTTAGAGGTTTGGTTTTGCAGTTGATTTTGTCAAATTACTGATGGCTTTGCTCAAAGCAGGGCCAAAGGCTGTCAACACAGACCTCGCTCGTGCACTTGCGACCTCAGTGGCTCCGCGTCGCATCACTTAGGGTGCAAGGCAGACTCTTTTGGTTTTCGTAGTTTCACTTCTGTGAGACGCGTGGTTAAAAATCCTATCTAATTTTTGCGTGTTACCTACCAGGCTGGGCTTGCGTGAGGCCTTCAGCTACCAGCCTGCTCAACAGGGAAGGCAGGGGGAGAGACGGGACGTAGGGGCACTGCTTTCTTAGGGCTTCCCTTA
The DNA here is from genome assembly GCF_048773025.1 of Camelus bactrianus. Classification (NCBI taxonomy): domain Eukaryota; kingdom Metazoa; phylum Chordata; class Mammalia; order Artiodactyla; family Camelidae; genus Camelus; species Camelus bactrianus. The sequence continues at coordinate 17,721,710 of NC_133553.1, read as the reverse complement.
AGCCCCGAAAGTGTCTCCTTCCTGTAAGATTTCAGCCACGATCTGTAATCAATTAGCTAACTAGCTCCTCCTTTTGAAACCTTTCTTTCTGATAAAAACTGCATAATACTATAAAGAGATGATCTAACATCAGACTAGTCTTTGTTCATGGCCATCCTGGGAACCAATTGCGTCAGGAAAAAAATGCGGAAGGATGTGTTAAAATCTGTCCACACATCAAACCTGCAACTGTGCCATCATTTTAATTAGGTTTACAGCTTTCAAGTCATCTTTTCTAACTGAAGGAAAGGAATCAGAGACATTTACCTATAGAGTTAGCTTAAAGCCACTCCTGGTTTAAAGAGTTTGGTAGGAAAGATGGTGAAATTTCTCACCCAAAAATAAGAGTTTGTATTACTGTCAGAATTGAGACTCAACAAAATGCCGCACCACCTGCATGATTTATTTTGTAGCGTTATTATTTTATTTTTGTTTTGATCGAGACATTTTTCTCCCTTCGTCTTACACCGAAAGCAAAAAAAGCTTTGACTAGCTCTAACAACTCAAGCAATGAATCTATTATGTGTTGTACAAATTTCAGAGTGAGCAATGCGGCCGTTACATAGTGTTCACGCTTCAGATGAGAGTAATGGCAGAGAGGTACTGAAAATCACCCCAGGGCTCAAATAGGCAGCCCCAGGCCACGGTGGGGAGCCTGCCTTAAGTGATCTGTAGTGACCACATTCACTTCTTTTTTTTTCAACTTTATTGAGGAATAATTGACAAATATAACATATGCACGGACTCCCGACAGTAAGGGCCAACATTCTGGCTCCCCTCCTGTGTCCCACCCTGTGTTTGCGCCAGTGTGTCCTGCCAGGATCCAGCATTTTGTCTCCAGATGTGACTCTGGTCTTGCTTCGAGGGCCAGCCCTCGGCTGCGTTGACGGCGTCGTCTAATTACTGCTTCAGATGATCTGTGCTATTTCAAGGCCTTGTCTTTGACAGTATCTTCTCTTTAAAAACTGAGCTTACTACTTCTGGGGAAGAAGAAAGCTTTTCTGTACCTGTCAAAGGCTCTTTTGGCTGGTCTAGTAATTGAATGGACATGAAACAGATTAACAGGAGAAAATCAGATTGAATTTCATACATACAGGAACCCCTCCCACACCCCCCACACACGAGAGGTCCAGAGACAGAAAGATAAACTGGGGCATACACGCCATCCTGAGCTAAGGAATAGGGTGGGCCGGGGGCTTCCAAGGACAGGAAGGTCATTCACAGGACGGTAAGAAAAAGAGAAGATGCTCTGTAATTAGATGTTTGCCCTGCCAGGCAGGTGTGGCCACTTAGATAAAATTCATTCTAAGAATTATGGTGATGACTATTGTTTCTGGGAAGAAATCCCCAATCTAAATTTTTCTAGGTAGTTAAGAGAGAAGCAGTAGTTCCTCTTGAGCCCACGGCGTCTTGATTGCCTTTAGTTCAAAATAATCCACATGCCAGAGCAGCACATGTGGGGCGGTGAGAGTTCTGAAGCCCCACAGCATCAGGATGAAATAACACAATTAAGTAAATAAAGCAGTGGTTTGACTCCCCGAGAACGTGGGCCACAGACCCATCGGTTTCTAACATGGTGTAGATACACTTTCAAAATGTGGTGAGTTGAACTGGACCAGACTTAATTTGATTAAACTGATCATTTTCTGTCAAAGGTAGAAGGAACCTGAGATGATTTACCTCCAGAGAGAAGTGAGATCCAGAGAAGGGAACTGGTATCAGTCAGGCAGAGTGTCAGGTCAGAGCTGGGATTAGCTCTGTATTAACTAACACCTCTGTTAATTAATGCATTAATATCAATATTCTTAATATACATGCTTCAAGGTTGGTGAGCAATTTGCTTTAAGAAGATGTCGAAAAGGGACACTATTTCACTGTCTTCCACTTAGCATCTCCCCAAATAGCACATAACTTAAAAACGAACAGTGGTATCGATGTTGATTAGAAATTTAAAAAACACCCATTATGCTCAAAACACAGAGTTTCTTAGACAGGACCATGTGGCTTGCAGGCCATGGGGAGAAGGTCACCGGTAATAAAAGCTGGATTGAATCTGCCAGTGGCAACCCCTCTCAGCGACCAGCAGCCATCTGGATCGTCCACGCGGAGGCCAGATTGCCTGTTATGTCCACCAAGTGAGTTGTCTTGCCCTGGATAAACAAAATACAAAACATTAACAAAAGAAACCGGTCATCTTCCTGTCTTCCTCCACAGAAATGAGCGTTCTTGCAGCTTGCGCTGGTGGCACAGACCCTGAGCTCATCTCTGCAAATCTGGAGGGTGACAACTGCCAGGGGGGTGTCTGGAAAAGAATCCGATGGGCTGGGAGAGGGTTCCAGGCGAGGACGCCACAAGAAAGCATTCACAGTGTTGTTTGTCTCCCTTGCAGCCACCCGGAGTTTAAGAAAACCATACCTATTTATTAGCTAAATAAAAAGCCTTGGTTCACGTTGCCGAATGGAAGATGGAAGTTTGGGGCTGTTTGTCTGCAGGGTTCTCACACTCTGCCAGTCCCTTTCTTTTGTGTCTAAGAATAAGCAAATTACTGCAAGGCTGAAAAAAAATCTCTCCTTAAAAAAAAAAAAAAGAACTGGTTTGATTTGGCATTTAATTAGGGTTTTTGTCTCTGTTTTGGATTAGTAACTCTCCCGCTGAGAAGGTGGTGGTCCTCACTTTTCTTTCAAGTTCCTTCTGAAGTTGTATTAATTTTGCTGTGAATTGTTTTGTGACCAGAGCGTGTGTCTTTCTGGACCAGCGTTCTGCTGTCAGTGGGGTACAGCGACACAAATATTTCCCCAAGTAAAACGGCAGCATTTATCAAATCACTTGTAGCCATTTTGCATCGCAGGCCTGTGAATTTTATATCCATCCATAAAATATCTGTCTCACAAGGCACACAGTGGAATACCTTTTATAAACGGCTTCACAGGGGATGATTTGCCTCGACCAAATTATTTTATTTGTTGTAAAAAGTTTGTAATTGTGATGCCGCATCTTACATTGACTCCCACACCAAGGGTCGAGGAATGGATATAAATAATCAGATAACATATTATCAACAATAATCAGAAATCTCAAACCACCTTTTGGATTTACCTTGACATTGGCAACTAGGATACTGGGGTGGCACCCCGTGCCACTGAAACAGGGAAATGTTTATGGATAGTTTAGATAAAACGTTCTCGTGTAAATCCGTGTCTAAACGACTTTTATAAAGAACCCATTTTATTCTGCTTTCTAAATCAAAGAAGTCAGAGGGATGCTCAAGGTGCCTTCATGAAGAGAACAAAAGCTCATTCACAAAACATATGCCAAGTTTCGAAACCAGAGCGTGTGAGGCATCACGCGGGGCTGAGGAGGGTGTGGGGTTCAAAACAGGGAGACTGATCTCTTACTTATTCACTACTTGTCAACCTAGGACAAATTTCTTAAGCTTCACTTTCCTCATCCATAAAATGGGGCTAAATCACGACCTACTTTATAGGGCCATTATAAGGATAAAAAGAGTTAAAATACATAACGCATTTAGAACAGCACATGAGATGTAGCAAACACCATGCATTTACCATTATTGTCGTTAATGTTACTATTATTATTATTATTATTATTATTATTATTATTATTATTATTATTATTATTATTATTTCCCAATGCATCTATCTACTGACTGTTTTCTTAGACCTCTGGGCTGCTGGAGTACGTATGTGTAAGGAAAATGAGACAAGATGCTGGATTCCTTCATCTCAGCTGTGTTTTCATTCTAGCAGAAGCACATGTGTGTTAAAACCTGGATCTCATCATGACAGAAACAAACACTCACTTTTTTATGAAAAGCAAATAGATATTTTACTAGCATTCATTTGGATCATACATACATACAGTGGGTGGTAGAATGGTTAGTTGTAAATGTTACTAATATAGATTTAATATGCAAAAGTAAAAGTAAGAGGAAAATCCAATGATATTGTTGATTATAGATTTTTACTACTAAAATAATAGTGAGATACGTATTTTAGAAATACATAAAAGGCAAAAAATGACTCTGATTGAATACAAAATATATACAATCATCTCATTCATCGCTAAAAAGATGGCGAGCTGCTGACATTCATTTTGACGGCAGGCACCCCAAACTATACAGCTGAGGGACACCTCCGACAGTTATTATAATAATTGAGTCTTGTTCAGATAAGCCTGTGGCTTCATTTCCATGAGCTGAACCTAAATTTCTGAGATAATGCTGGAAAGCTGAAATGATGATTTATGAAGTATGTCAACACCGTTTTCTCTCGGTTTTTAAAAAAATTCATGGCAAAGAAGACATGTTTGAGGAGCTAGGTTGATGAAATGGGTTAGCCTTTGGAAGGATTTTTACGAAAAACTTTATATTCTGTCTTATTAAGACAGTTCTTAGCAAGAAACTATTCAAAGCAGTTTCCTCTTAGAAAGGAAACATGTTTTTACACTAAATTTATTTTAACATTACTTAAAAAGCATTGAAGTAGTATTTAAATTTTACGGAAAAGATAATATAAAACATTCAATTATATTTTTTAAAGGGGAGAAACCGTAACCTCCGCATCATAACAAAATCATGTTCCTTTTGGCATCTTTTCTCCAGTCTTCCTCCCAAAGAAAAAAAACTCTATTTATTTTTCATACAAAGCTGGGATCTCATTAAATGTTAAGCCAGTGCTATCATCTTTAAAAGGCAAACACAGCAGAAGAGTAAGATTACGGTCTACTAGTCACTTATTTTTTTATTAGTAATAAATCATTAGTAAATTTTTGTATTATCATTATTTTCTTCTCCTGCTTAGCAGAATAAAACGAGGCTGAGGGGGTGTTTGAGGGAGAATGAGTTGGGATGGTGATCTTAAAACCCGGAGCGTCACAGGAAGTGAGGCCATGAAGAAGAGGGTTCATAGTGGTAGGCAGGAGGGTACCCCCTGCTCAGCAACATTTGAGGAAATTTGTTTGCTCCCCTCCCTTTCTTCCCCAGGACCTAGATCGTATACCAGTCCAAGCTCATCATAGGTCAGTGGAGCTTAGTGGACTGTTCTGAGAACCTAAGCATTATTTATAACAACGACCTAGATGCTCAATAACCAATATTCAATTTAACGTGTGCATCATAATCCGTGTGGGAAGATGGACCCTTTACTGCTTTTGCTAGCGTGAAGCCATGCTATTTTTCGAACAGCTTGGGATGTAATGACCATAAATAACCCTAGGGTCATCTAATCTCAACCCTCAGCAGAGAGGGTGAGTGACTTGCTATAAGGCATACTGCTAGTTGATGAATAGGGAACCTAGATTTCAGTTAATTCCCTTTAATTCCCTTGATTCTTATCTGTGAGGCATCCTTTAATCTATAGCACTTCCTGTCTGTATTAGCCAGGGTGCTCCAGAGAAAGAGAATCAACGAGAGAGAGAGAGAGAGAGAATAATATAAGGAACTTGCTTATATTATGGAGGCTGAGAAGCTCCAAGAGCTGCAGTTAACAGCATGAAGACCCAGGGGACCCCGTGGTGCAAATGCCAGTTCAAGTCCAAGGGTCAGAGAACCAGGGTGGCTGATGGTGCAAGTTCCATCCAGAGGTCTGGCCCCAGGCGAGGCAATGGTGCGATTTCAATGACTCTGAAAGCCTGAGAAGCAGGAGAGTCGATGGTGTAGCCCTAGTCTGAAGGCAGGAGAAGACCAGTGACAAGCACTCAGAGTTTCCTTCTTCCTCAGCCTTCTTATTCTATTTGTGCCTTCAATTAATTGGATTGTCTTCAGTTAACGGGATGAGGCCCAGCCACACAAGGGAGGGCTATCTGCTTTCCTCAGTCTGATGACTCAGATGTTAATCTCATCGAGAAACACCCTCACAGGCACACCCAAAATAATGTTTGACCAAATGTCTGGGTAGTCTGAATGCTGACACTAAAATGAACCATCACATTGTCCTACCCTTCTGTCTCTAGTGCTAACCTCATCCCCACATCCCATTCCCAACCTCTGGAACCCCCCTCTCTATGCTTGTTTCTGGTTCAAATGGAAATAGCTCTCAGCTTTCCCTGGTTCTACTAATCTCTTCTACATTGCGACAGCTTGACTTCAAAGAGGTAAAGAACATGCTTGGGTGGCCAAGGTGGAAATGAGATGGCAATGGGAGGCTTGAGGCATTAATTCCTAAGTCCACCTTGGTTTAGAGAGACTTTGAGGAGAAGGGGAGTCAAGGGGCTTATAGACTCATTACTCCAAAAACCATCATGATGAAGGATTTGTACCTACGATGGACCCGCAGTTCATATAGGAATTATAGGAACTGACATTATGTTTCGGAAAAAATCAGGTTTGCCCTTGACTGGAGATTGAAATGGTAATAGTCAGTAAGAAATAATTCTCTATTCAGCTATGAATATAAATCCCTACTTTAATAAGTTGAAAGCAGTTTGCATTGGGGAATTTAAAAAAATATGTTCCCCTAGCTAGTGAGTGATGTGTTTAATTGGGCACTACCTTGACTTCCCTGTGCCCTGCCAATATCCTGGTGTTGGAGGACACATTGCTGCTGGGAATGGGGGGGCCATTGGGACCCCAGAACCAAAGCTGAAGCAAGAAAGGCAGATGAACTCTCAAACAGAATCAGCAACACATGTATGGAGACCTTCAAGCTATTAAAGGACATGGAGGAGCTGATGGGAAGAAATCCAGGCCGACAAAGTGTAAGAAATCAGGAGTAGCTGCAGTATTTTGGGGGAAGCTGGGGATTAGAGTCAAGGTACCACGGGTTTGAATCTTGGCTTTGCGTTGTACAATTGTGTGGCTTTGACAAGGACTTGCCTTTCTTTATTTCTAGGAAGGTGGGTGATAGTGGCTTCTTCCACAAGAATCATTAACCAACATGTGGGGAAATATTTAGCACACTGCCTGGCATGGAGGAGGGGATTAATAGATGCTGACTAGACATGGATATTAAAGAAGTGGCAAGTAGCAGAGGCCAACCGCCAGAGGCAAAGCTGCCGGGTTGCTTGTGAGCTAGGTTGGTGTGGATGAATGGCCACGACTCAGTGATCTGAAGTATGGCAAGGACCACGACACAGATAACATAGACGCTCTGCATTATCTTAAACAGAGTCTCAGGGAAGCACCAGAAATAAGACTTCCATCTAATTTTACCACAACTATAATTGAGAAACTGAGGCTTTTAAGAACTCTTCCAAGGACACACACTTTGTTAGGCACAGCGGACACATTCCAAAAAAAAAAAAAAAATCTATCTGCAAAGCCAGGATCTTTCCACTACACCTAATTCTTCCCTTCAGCCTAAACTCCTGGTTTCTAGTTCTAGGTAAGATGGAGCAGACTCACTCCATCCTGTCTCCCCCGTTGAACACAGCAGAGAAGCAAACCATACCATTAAATTCTTGCAGTAGAAGAAAGCAAGGCTTCAAGTCAATGATCTAAGCTTCTACCTCAAAAAACTAGGAATAAAAGAACAAAATAAACACTAAGAAAGCAGAAGGAAGGGAATAATAAAGAGGAGAAGTCAATGGAATTAAAAACAAACAAAAGATAGAGAAAAATCAGTGATACCAAAACTTGTTATTTGAAAAGGGCCAAGGAAATTGACAAACCTCTAGCAAGAATGAACAAGAGAAAAGGAAAGACATAAATTTACTGACACCAGAAATGATAGAGGAGACGTGGGCACAAACTCTGCAGGCATTAAACAGAAAACAAGGAAAGTCCATGAGCAAGTATTGGCATCTGGGGAAAATCACTAAATCTTGATTCTTACATCTATAAAACGGAAATAATATTAGCATGAATAATCACATGAGGGTTGTTGTAAGGATTAGATAGATAGATAGATAGACAGGCAGACAGACAGACAAACCTTTAGGAAGTTCCTGATCTGTGAGAGGTTTTCTACACATATTTCCACAATTGACAACTGCCAAGCGTGTGCTGCTGACTAGGCATAGGAGAAAGAGGAGACCAGGGAGCTCTGAGGACTGGGCTGATAAGGGGAAGATTTATGCATGAATTCTTCATAGAAGAGGTCGGGGCCTGAAAGGAGGCTTAAAAGACAAGACTGTGTAGGTAAGAGGCAGAAGGGAAGAACCTGAACACAAAATGGCAAACACCCAGATTAGGGTGTCACAGGCCATCTCTGTTTTGGCATTTTTGTTGCCAGGTTACCTGGGACAGACCCCTGAGTTCTCTGGACCAAATTTCTTCACAGGCAACGAGCTGCGACATTACCCATCTTTGGCTGCAGCCGAGTTAACACCCAGCCATGCCCCTAGGGCGCTGGCTTTTTAGTGAGTTACCGTGAAGGAACTATTTTCCACGCCACACTGATTACAGATGTGAAGTCTACACATTCACATTTGTGATGGGAGTAGCCTGGTTCCGTCTGAACGTCCAGCACCCTGACTCGTTTATCTTTCCCTTGCTGATGGCATCTGGAGCATAGGTTGAAACATCACAGGTAGATTCAAACTTCCTTCCCTATTGGTCACAAGAGCTAACATCCACGGTGGTGACGCCGAAGGCGCCAGCGGCCCTGGGAGCCTTCAGCGGCATCCTTTCTGCTCTAGGGCCCTGCCACACAGCTTCTCCCCCCCCTTCCCGCCTCCCCCTGCGGAGGGCGCTCTCTAAACCTGCCATCGTGCTAGGTGTTTGGGGCTACAAAGGAAAGCAGATTCCTCTCAAGTCTATCCCGACGGAATTCTCCCTCTACTACGCAGTTGATGATCTTATTTCACTGTCCTCGTCACCATCTTGTTATTACAATGTCCTGGGGATGCAACTTCCAGGTGCAGCGTCCTAAGGGCACCCAGTCTGGGAAGAAGGGGCCAGCACCTGACCCCGAAGTCCCGAAGAGGACGAGTCCCACGGCCCCAGGCAAAGGTGCACTTCTCCGCTCACCTGGAGCCTCTTGCCGCACTTTGGGTTTGGACTCGCAAGCCAACGGCATGCGCTTTCAAGATCGCGCTCGTGTTTCCTTGCTCCTCCACATTTCACAGATATCTTCTATTTTTTGTTGGTGGATAAATACCTGCAGGTTGTCCCACCTGTTTCCCTTTCAGGAGAATGTGACTCTAAAAAAAAAAATCAGTTTCTTTACTGACAGGTGGATGTCTAGTAAAGTTTCATGGTAATTAAAACCATATTCTAAATATTTAAATAAGCAGCATCAAATATGAAAATAAGTTTATATTCAGTAATTTGGTGAACATTATTCAAAAAATCAGGTGTTTCTTTAGAGCCTGTTGTTTGATTAGGGAATTTGTGAGCCTTCAGAACACTTAGAAATTGACAAGTTTACAGCGAGGGCTGCTCTTAAGAGAACTGCAATAAAGAAGAGAAATATTTCAATGGGAAAAAATGGAAAGGAACTGACAAGTTCATAGGATACTGGTTTATTATTAAAATTACAAAAATCATGACTAAAAATATGAAGATTAGAATAATGTCAACTACTTGTCACAGATAGAGAGTATGATTTTTTAAAATTTATATGGATCTAATAATTCATTATTCTCAACTTTTATGTTAAGCCAAGCAAGTCTTTTTTTTGTGTTTATGTGGCCAGAGCAAATTGGGAAACTGTGAGAGGAACCCATCACACATAACACAAGTGTGTTCTTTCGCATGAACTTGGTATGCCGTCTCCTGATGCAAATCACCCAGTGTTTGCCGCACAAATCCTACTGTGCGGAGACTTGAAAAGTTCCCTCCTGACCCAGGATGAGCGGCAAAGTGCAGGCTTTCAGTGCTTTGTGATTTGTTTTCTTCTCCTTTTCCTCTAGAAGTGAAGGTCAGATGTCTCTTCCGGGAAATCACCATTGGCCAATCAGAGCACAGAATAATATTTCTCTCTTCCAACCCCTGCTAGTAATCTATACCAAACACCACCTAACACAGCTTTCCCTCCCTCCCTCTTTCTCTCTGTATCTCTGATATCTCACTGAACACAAGCTCCTCTAAATTATTACTACCAATCTGGTCCATGTTATTTGTGGTGTGAAACACAGAGGTCCCTCCAGAGCAGGGCGCGCGGCCGCCACACCATCGCAGCTCCCAGAGCAGGGACGCCACGCTTCAAAGCAGGGATTCTTGTTGACAGACTCTGGCCATACTGATCCTGACACTGGGCAAATTAGCCAGGTCAGGAGCAAATAAAAAGAAGAAACAGGTGTGAAATCACCTTCCTGCCTCCTGGGATGAATGCGTTGTACACTGAAGGCGATGCACCTGCACCATTGTTTCGGAGGAAAAAATAGCTTTTAAGAGCAAATACTCATGAGCCTTGATAGAGACAAGCGACTCCTGTGTAATTTGAGTATAAATGGGTCCTTTTTTTTTCCCCTTTTATGATGGTTTATATTACGTTAACTCTTTGAGGAAATGGCTTTACAGCTCGATTTAAACGTTTAAGTGCTGCTTGCTTTAAATAGAGAGGAGACAGGAGGCGGAAGGGGCTCTGATTTCTGGGCTGGCTGCAGTGGACCTCGCGCCCTGTCGTCTGTCCTGATTTCTTGGTGACGGCGAGGTCCTTGGCTTATTTCTGTGCCCACCAATCTCCTGGCAGCTCTGGCGTGACCTCTGCCCACCGCAAACCAGATCACACCCCTCGGAGGGCCACTACCAACAACATTATGGTGACTGCCTGGGCCTCCACTCTCAACGTGGAATTCAAGATAGAATGCTAGCAGCATTCGCAGGAAATCCCAGAAATTCCTTTTTCCCTTGCTCACTACCTTAATGGCTTTGACCTGTAAATCTTTTTTGACAATTTTTTTTTATTATTTATTAGTGGCCTTATTTGATTTTGCTGTAAACATACCAGACTGGTGCTTCTTGGGTTACAGGTCTACCCACAAGTGTAGAACTCCCTCCCCTGTGCTGGCCTGGGCACTCACAGGCCAGCCCCCGACCCCCAGCCTCCACTGCCCCTGCTCGTGGTCCCCCTACCTCCTGGTCCTCGGGCTCTGCCTGACGCCGAGCTGAGGTGGGAGGTGGGAGGTGGGAGGTGGGTAGACAGGGGCGATGCAACTGCAGATTCGTGTTTAAGCCAAGCTAGTCCTACAGGACAAATCCTGACCTAAATCACTCTGGAAGCCCTGTGCATCCCGCCTCTTTGGCTGGATCTGAGTTCCCGCCTCGGGCAAGCTGCTTTGTTCTCTGGTGTCTTCCTGAGTCGGGGTCCTGGCTCCCTCTGTTAAGTTCCTGCTCTAGACACTGTAGAAACTGGAACGCAGCTCCTAAAAACTTGCCTTTCTGAGAAAAATAAGAGCTGTTTTTGCTGGGCTAAACCTCTGAGCGTGACCTTCCGCATCAGGCCTGCTTTCCCTAGACATCCCGGAGTCCCGTTACCAACTGCGCACCTGAACGCCGCCTGGTCTTGCCGAGTCCTCCGAACACGTGTCCTGTCCTTCGGAATGCGCTCCCCCCCGGCTGTGAGAGGCGCCGCCAGCACCTGCCCGGGTGCGCGTGTCCAGCCGCTGCCCACAGTCTGCCCACGTCTGCCCTGGCAAACCCGGCCCGGCCTGGCAGGGACTTAATAAGTGGCGCTCTAGACCCTCTGCCAGTACCTACCTAGCTAGTGTCTCATTTTCTCGAAACCCTATTCCTGTGATAAATGGATTATAAACTAGGTTGCAATGCTCCACCTGATCACATTTCTAAATCAATCAACAAACGACCCCTGGATCTCTCCTGAGCGCTAGGTATGGTGTTGGACATCAGGGATGGGCAAATGGGTGACAGTCCGCTTTGTCCTTGAGGGCCTTACAAAGTGCAGCTAAGAGATGAGGCACATACACACGCAAAGTCCACTCACACGTGACGTGATGGGTTTCCTACAACACACTTCCGGAGAAGCCTTGCTTATTAGCAAAGTCGCCAGTTTTTCTTCTCTTGTATGAAATCAACTGTTGGGCTCCATGTGGTCCAAAGTCTTTTACGTGTGAAAACATTATGATTCTAAGTGCCGATACACTGCCTTTAAAAAAAAAAAATGAGTACATTAAGCGTTTGGAGCAGCACTGGAAATGCTCGATGTCTGTGCAGTCCAATATGACAGGCACCGGACAGACGTGGCTACTGAGCACTTAAAATGTGCTTAATGCAACTGAGCAAGTCTCATCTCCAATTTCTACATATTTTAATGAATTCACATTTAGGTGTAATAGCCAAGGAGCAGGCTCACCCTATTCCCCTGTGTTTGTGAGCCGACGTAGGGCAGGAGCGTCTCAGCCTAACCCCTTTGGATGTCCACTTTCAAAAGTCAACATGGCACCCTCCGCTAGAAACACGCACCGCTCTCTTCATTCGTGCTGCTGGGGAAATGAGAGGGAATTGAATAAAGACACACAGGGCAGTTTCCATATTTCTGTAATTTTCCCTGAATTGCTCGCCAAGTGACGATTATTCTCCTCCCATTAAACATGGGGCCATCTGGGCCATAGATATGCAAGGAGGATGGAAATGTGACTGTGCAGGACCTATATTCTTTAGGCACAGATCCGTGCTTTTGTGCTGCTTAGCGGACAGAAAGATTTTCTGAACGTGTACGGGGCACGCCGGCATCTTTATCTCTTTCACATCTGCCGCACATGGAATGGATGGTGGTCGCGGGCATTATTGTGGTGCCTCCCCCTACTTAATACGAGGCCATCTGGGGTTTGTGCAGTTCGGGTGGATTAGCATTTTTTTTCAAGTGCTCCCCTCCTTTCGTAAAAATATTTTACGGAAATTATTTCAGAGACAAGATTATGATAATAGTGCTGATAATACTAATAATAGGGTTATGATGCAAGCTCTCCTTTAAAAAAAGCCTCCAGCAGGCGCAATTCAGAGCAGACAAGGCCAGGCGTCGAACACCTGGCCTGGCCTCTGGGAGCCGCCACGAGCGGAGGTCTCAGCACGGGGCCCCCGACTGCAATCCCGGCGGCCGGCACGGAGGAGGGGCCACGGTGGGACGTGGGGTCCGAGGGCTGCTCCGCATTCTGGCTCTGTCAGCCCCAGCCCGGGGGTCTTTGGGAAAGCTTAAAATCACCAGCTTCTCTGTTTTCCTGTCTGTAAAAGAGAAATCATAGTACTTACCTTGTGAGGCTGCTGAAGGAAAGAAATCAAGTAATGTGTGTGAGGCCACTTCGCAGGCTGCTCGGTGTGCAGTCTGGTTAAATGTTCAAGAAAAAACGAAAGCATTAGATAGAATGGTTCCCAATGCCCAACTAAGAGGCTGTTTGGTTTCCTTACTTCTTGACGGACGATCACAATAGCAGTTAACAGTAGCACTGACGCCAGCATTTTTTACCTTGTGGTTTAAGGTAAGCTTAAATTATAGTTAAATGCCAAGAGGTTGGGTGAAACCAAAGCCTTATTTAAATTGGTTCCTAGTACATCCCTATAAAACGGTGATACTGAGTGGTAAGAACAGAATTTGGAGTCACACAGAAGGTTCTGGAGTTATTGGCAGTGTGTCCTTGAGCAAGCCGTTTGTCCCTCTTAGCTAAGTGACACTTACATGAATATTGACATGAGGAAGGCATGTCACATGTTAAGAAGAAATTATTTAAATTACATCATTTATCTAATCTAGAATCTGTTACATGGTGGGCACTTACTAAATGAAGGTCTTATATATATAAATACATGAGCTAATTTACATACATACATGTGGGTGGGGCGCGTGTGCATGTGTTATTCAGTTCTTCTTTCTACCACTAGAATGCCAGTCTCTTTCCTCTTTGTCTCATGGAAATTACGTGACTATACGGTGTGACCACCTTTCTAATGCTTGACTTCTATAATGAGGCATAACCTTCCATGTCCTTCCAACTACACTCCTTTCCATTTATGGGACATCATTTCCTTCACCATCTACTCTGTTACCCTGGATGCCTGCCTGAAATGTCTCTTCTCTCTGGTTCCTCCTTGCCACGCTCCCTTTGAAAGGTGGATATAGGGTTGTGTACATGAGAAACTACACTGTTTGGAGGACACGGAACTAAATAAAGTGCATTGTTTCCTAATCACATAGGTACACCTGTATTTTAACTTGATGAGAAAATTTCCTTTTAGGATTATAAACCCAAATCTCTTTCTTTACACAAATATTTGTTTTACCCCATTGTGTAGGCATGCACCTTGGGTTTTACGGCACTATCTAGAATAGTGTATTTGCATTTGTTTAGCAAACATGAAAAAAAATTGGGGCGAGGAATCTTACATTCTTGACACCTCTTTCAAGAAGCAAGGCACTTCCAGGAAGCGCTAGACTGTGCTCTGGAGTGTGGGTCTGACCACGCCGAGCGCAGAGACCTCGGATGACAGAACTTGAAGGGGCTGCGAGCTTCATGTGGGTCTTGGGATCTTTTCCCGGAGATCCATTCCTTGCCCTTCTGCTCTGCTTGAATCCCTCGAGGCTGACCAGTCCCCTGGAGCAGCTGGAGTTGAGCTCAGTTTGGTCAATGGGGAGCCCTAGTGGGCAACTGGAAGCTGGGAGAAAGGGAGGCCCCAGGCTCTTCTCATCTCCCAGGATGGTGGACCCCGTGGCGGTCGGGTCGTCCACCATAGAGGTGCTCCCCCATCTGAATTTTCACTGGGTGACCTTGGTTCTCATGTTTCTGCAAATCACATCTTTTTTGACTCTTCTGTCCTCTGCCAGGTAGCGGCTTCCTGTTCCCCATCACTTGCTCACCACATCAAGCCCCATCGGGATGTGCCACTGTCCACGACCCACATAATCTAGTTCTTGCACTAATCACCTCTGCTTGAGATACTCAAAGTGACTTTGTCTCCCAACTTGAACCCTGACTGATAAATGTCATTTTTAGGAGTTTTCAAGCCACTCCTCAATACCACAGGAAGTTTCAGAGCTCCTCAGGGCATCTGTTGATTTAGGAGGGGAGAGGATAAGATGGGAGTGGTGGTGGGACCACAGCGGCCATGGAACAGGTTCCTGCGTGCAGGAAGCTCACAGTCCAGTAGGAATAATGCTGAGGTGTTTGTTTTCTGTGACTATTAAATTTTAGTGACGGGTGACCTCTGGTCTCACTGTCTGCTAAGGTTTTTTTGTTTACTAAAGACATGACTAAATGAATGAATCAGTCAGGCAATTAGCCAGTGAGGAAAAGGCACTGCATCCATGATCGGGGGGTTTGGCCCATGCATTGGTGGGGATGGAAAACGAGTGGGGAAAGGGCATTGCATGAATGGACGGATGAGTAAATGAATGAACGCAGGAGGAAAGAACACTGTATCAGTAGCCATGAGTTCTCGTCCAAACTCTGCTATTCATTTGCCAGGTTACTTTGGGAAAGTCCTTCCTCCTTTCTGGACCTGTCTTCTCACCTGTGAAAAGCGGAGTTCTTACTAAACACATAGGTATTCCTGTGAAGGTCAAATGTGACCAGCTATAGTGGCTGCTTGTTTTCCTCAGAGGAGAAGGATGTGGAATGTGGCCCTTGAACTGTGGTGGACAAAGAACTGTGATGGCTGCCAGGGAAACACTACCTGCGTATCTGCCTGGATGGGCGCTGCTCAAGGGAAGACCTGGTCTGATGCTCTGTTTCTCTCTTCCACCTGGTTAGTTTACAAACAGCCTTGTGTAAGTCTTTCTCTGCACATAGAGGAAGCTGGAACTTACTGCTGCTCAGAGTGAAAGAACATGAGCTCTGCTGAATTATAAAAAGAAGGGCTCCTGTCCATTCTGATTGCTGGGCTCGACGCTGATGCTTCGTCTGCACTGCTAGATCCTCAGCATCACATGCAGATTGTAACTTGGTCTCAGTAGGAGGATTTTCAGCTGAATTTGATGTGTGACTTGTGGAATCCATCAGCCATAAGCCGGGGGCCAGACTACAAAGACGATTACAAAATGTGAAGAACAGTTTTGGGCGGTCACTCTGCCTTAGCCGGTGACCCTGAAAAGCAGACTTTAAGACAGAGACATGGATTCAGGGAAGCGGGATCAGGAAAGAGCAGGACCAGGGGGGAGGGAGCTAGCTGCAGGGCATGTGGTCAGCTGATCACGCTGGGGACCCCGGGGCCTCAGAGGCGTCTGCAAGTGTGGAGGCAGAGGACAAGGGTGTAGTTATGAGCTTTTTGCCCCCAGCCTCTAACGTTTGAGGAGTGCTCCGTGGGTATGAGTTTCCTGGGTCTTCTGTTTGGACAGGCCTGGGTGGAGCTCAGCAGGCGCCTCAGGGCTCCCAGTGGCAGCAACAGAGAAGCCCCAGGACAGAAAGCAAGGGGCAGCAAAAAGTGCCCCTGCGTGCAGCTGGAGTCAGAGGCAGGGCTGAAGCAATACCGTGGGCAGGCGGTGAGCAGGGTCGCAGGAGAGAGCTGATACAGAAGCTGCAGGGACTCCCTGATTTCGCTTCTTGGAGGTGACCCCGGGGAGCCAAGAACGCCCAAGTCCACCTGTGTTTTGCATTTCGCAACAGCAGAGCTGCCACATCCTCAGGAGAGATTAGGTGCGCAGCCTCCCGAGGATCTCTCTCGTGCCTTTGGTCCTGGGCCTGCAGCTTACCTGGATGTGGACCGCACCAGCCCGGGACAGGTTTTTATAAAACCGGGGAACTCAGTGAGGTTCCGAGGGCGCAGGGTCACACCAGGTCTCCCTACAATCCGTGTGGACTTGACTCTTTTAGGGACTTGAGGCTGCCTCGGCTGTCCCAGGTCTCCTCGTCACAAAGGCCGCTGTTCAGACGCGGTGCAAAGCCACCGTGATGCCCATAGGATGACGTTCCTGCAGAACAAAGAGCTGGGCTTAAGGGGTAGGGGCACCAGGACCGCCACACACGTTTAAGCACAACTTAAACGCTAATGATAAAACACTAACATTAATTTAAAAATGAAAGATAGTATCTTCTTCGAGATTAAGGGATGCTGAGGACTTTTAACAACTTCCAGAGCTCTAAATATGAGACAGGAATTGATTAATTTGATTACCTCAGAATTAAAGTTTTCTCTCCAGAAGGGAACGGGGTGGGGGGATAATTGCATGTCTAAAATTTACAAGAGATCAATATCTGAATTATGAATGGAGCTCCTAACAAGCCTATGAAGAGGTTTCCAGTCATTAGCAACCAGAGAAGTAGGAAATACCAAAAAATTATGACTTCAAGTCTGTTAGCCTCTCTCCCTCCGTTGAAAAACGGCCATAGAAGAGCATGATGTTGAAGGTTGACAAGGGTGGAGACAGAGGGCGTGTCCTCTGGTGGGGAACGTGGACTGAGCGGCCTTTCTGAAGACCACTTGGTACTAACCAATCAGCTTAAGTGTGGCTGCAGCCTGTGACTCCAGCAACCCT
Organism: Camelus bactrianus; assembly: GCF_048773025.1. Lineage (NCBI taxonomy): Eukaryota > Metazoa > Chordata > Mammalia > Artiodactyla > Camelidae > Camelus > Camelus bactrianus. The sequence continues at coordinate 17,704,350 of NC_133553.1, read as the reverse complement.
TTCCCTCGGGCTGTCCCTAAGAAATGCTCATGTATCTATAGGTAGACACGGGCAAGGGTGCTCACCGGTTGCTTTCCTGGTGGTGGGAACTGGAAACCACCTACGTCCTCCTGGGTAGGGTGTTTAAAAGGCAGCAAAGCGGGGGAAGCAGCAGTCAGGGGCAGGGCTCAGATGCTGAGTGCTTCGAAGCACACGTGGCACCTTGCATGCATCTTAAAGATGTGATGCTCAATGGAGACGTAAGGAAAAGGGTGCAACACCATGGCCATCATGTCAATAATTTCCATCTCAAAAATTCACATACTCACAGAAAGATACCATTATATATATATATATATATATATAGTCGTATTGGGTGTGGAAATGTGTTATGAAAACAAAAGATAATTATAAAACAAGAGAGGCTTGCATGAACTGATGGTGATTATATAGTGTATTTAATTCCACCCTCTGAGTTTCTGTCTTTGAAGTTAAAAATCAATATATAACTATATATAACTCTGTACTCCCCCCTTCCTGTAATATTTAGGAGAAATACTAACAGGGGACAATGTCGTGGGGAGATGTTTGCTTCTGTGCACAGAATGACTGTAACTGTGACAGTTAGAACTGAGAACAGATCCAGGTGCTGAGTGGCCACCCAAATCCCACCAGCCGTGTTGCCATAATGGTAAGATGTTTTCTGACTTGTGACAAATTATTGGTAAAATTCCCACGAGACAAAATATAATCTTCCCTTCAACTATGAAGTGGTTGTATTAATAAAGCTTTGCAAAGACAGCTGTGTGTTTATATTTGTAAAATGAAATTAGATTCTAGGTTCAAATAATTTTAAACAGATTTTCACCAGCATGAATTTCTGGTGAGGGATTTGAAAGTTTCACAGGATAGAGACTTTTTTTTTTTAATCTCTAAAATTAGTGTTCTGTGAACTGGAGGGCACCCAGCATCCCTGCCCCTCGTCTACCAGATGCCGATAAACCCCACCCCCAAACTGTGACAGGATAAGGACACCAGAATTTTCAGGATTCCTCCTAAGGGGAAGTACTGCCCTCATTCGTCTCTAGTGGGACTGTTATGATGGAAGGCCAAGTTCTTTTTGTCTATATTAAAAGTCTTTTATAACTTCCGGGTCTAGGAATCTGACTTTATATGACATCTTGAAAGTGAAGGTTAGGGAGATGGCAACATCCTCTGTGAAGTGGTTCACAGGAGAAGAGGATTCTGTTTACACTGACCTCGGTGGAACAGGTCTTGGGGACAGCTGTCACAAAGGATCACCAAGCTAAAGAATAACAACAGAAATGATGAGTCAATGGTTATTTCCCAGGGAAAATCCAAAATCCTGGTTCAGCTTGAAAGAACTCAGACAACATGGGAAAGGCTGCAAATAACCAATGATTAACAAGAACGTGAATTCTGGGAAACTGAAAACAGCGTTACAACATAAGCAATTTCTGCTTTTAGAAGCAGGGTTAGTATGGTACTGGTCTGCTTTAATGTTTTTCAAGCTTTTAGGAAAGAAAATAGTATTTTCAAATAAGCTATTGGGTAGGTCCCTAAAATGTAAAGCAGATGAAACCGGTGTTTTCTTACTACAAATGTATTTTATAAATTTACATCTGTAATATTTTATGATTACATCCAGCAGTTACAGAATGAGACTGTTTTGCAGCATAAGCATTTGAAATTAGGGTTATTGATAATAGCTCAGCCTCATTTTTAGCATCTAATTTATTTCAGTATTTTGTTCCGGCTGAACAAAATTAAAATACCTCGATCTGTACAGATAGGAACACGCAAATAGTGATTTTTTAAAAAAAGTTTGCCTTGTATCCTCAGGACTTAATTTATGAATCTGTTGCAAAAGTTTAAAATATAAATGAGAAAAAAAATTTTTTGTTTAAAACTTTAATCAAGCATCAGTGATCTCTAACTTCTCTTATAGACAAACCACAGTTATCTCTAAATGTTCTTAGAGTCAAACCAGAGATTTAAAACTAGGCAAATAGCAGAACTAAACAAACTAAACATAACTAAAGCACGTAAAACAAACAAACAGAAAATTACCTAAGCCCCAGAGCTATCGGTGTACAATGTAATCACACAGGGACATCCTGTAGGTTCTCATATAATTCCATAGTTGGTAACAAAACTGGGATGGGAGCCTGAGCCGCTCAGCGGCCCCTGGCCGGGCATCGAGGAGGCCCCTGGGCTCACATCAGGCGGCGGTGGTGCATGGTGTGCATACGCACTTCAGACAAGCACAACTCCGTGCAAAGGTCTGGATCTTCCGAGGGCTGGTGCAGATAGAGTGACAGTCTTCATCTTTAATCCTGTATCTGACATGAATTTAAATATATTCATGGCATGCATGCAAAATTTTTCAGAGCTGTTCCAAAAGAGATTAAACTGGAGGTACAGATGAATACATTGGTCAACTCTAGTGTGTTACAATTTAGTAAAGAACTCCACCATGGTAAAATGGCTAATGATGCATATTAAAAATGAAAGTCTGTACTGCCATTAATAAAACTGGAACCGATCATTTATATAATCTACTCTACTTAAAATTAACCCTACAGCTTTAGAGAGAAATTTAGACACATATTCTTGGCATCAAAGCACACAGAAAGCTAGAAGAACACACACTTCGTGGCCGGGTGTCTCCCTGACCCCCAGCCCTCTGACACTCTTGGTCCTTTATCTCCTTCTGTCCTGTTTTAATAGTAGTCACCGTTCCGTTACCTGGATGAGGTGGCTTTGAGAATCAAATAATTGAGTTTTGTGAGAGTGCTTTGCCGAGAACATTCATTATATGTATCTGCACATTAATGATGTGCAATTAGCATCACGAACAAGCTCGAAGTCTTGGCGTGCTTGCGGTGAGGGTCTTCAGTCCAAAAAGAAGTTTAATCATAAGGCAATCATTCTTAAGACACTGTTGGTTATTTTAAAATATTATTACTTATTCTACTCTAAAGTATTATCTACTTATAAAAATGAATTTTTTACGAGGGAGAAATTTCAAGAGAAAAATCACTCCTGCACCGTGGCTGGAAGGCAACCAATGCGAACAATTTGATTTACTTCCTTCCCATCTTTTATTTCTTATTTATAGTTTTATATTTAAGCATGGCCATGTTTACATACAATTTTTATTTCACTATTTTGTCTTAATGTTAAAACAAATATCTGCTCATGTCAAAATGTAAATTTTTGTGACTCCAACTTCAGAGCACACAGCAAGCTGTTTTATTTTACCCAGAGGCAACATAGCTAACTTCCAGCTCTACCTTTGGCCTTCCCCAACGGTCTCGGTCTGTTCACATAATTTTTTTAAAATTCATAAATAGAGAACGGTGACGTTGGGGAAAAGAACGCTTGGCAGACCAGTCGGTAGGTACTTCATACTCTCTGAAGTACGGGGTGAGAATTTCTGGGGAGCAGCAGGCCTCACTGCTACGTTCAACACTCATACGTCAGTGTAAGAGGTACCAGGCTGCAAGGACGGGCCGTTGAAGCCGCAGGGTCGAGGCTCTGGCAGCAGAGCGTCAAAGCAAAGCGTCAAGACTGACATTGGAAATGGTGCCACTGGAGAGAAATGCAGCCCAGTCCGGCGGTGGTTGTGGACTGAACCGCGTCACTGCAAAACCTACACATGGACGTCTCAGTCCCTAGTACTGCAGAATGTGACTGAGGTCACTGAAGTGCACCCCGATCCAGTATGACCAGCGTCCTCATAAGAAGGGATTAAGATGGAGACACTTGTAAAAGGAAGGCCCTATGGCAGAGGCAGTGAGGGCATAGAGAGGGGGTGGCCACGTGTGACTCAAGGAGGGAGTCCTGCTGACACCTTGATCTTAGGTGTCTAGTCCCCCAAACTATGAGGACATAAATTTCTACTGTTTAAGCTCCCCGCCTGTGGGACTTTGTTACGACAGCCCCAGCACACTGATACCAGGGTGAGGTTCTGGGGAGACAGACACCTGGGATGAAATTTCAGGTTTTTTCCTTAATAACTGTGCCTGACTCAAACCATCCATTCACCTGGATCCTCAGCTATAAAACAATGATAGCGGTACCTGCCTCTCCCCACCGCACAGGCCTGTAGAAAGACTGAGTTAAGATGCCCAAACCACACCTGGCATACAGGCAATGCCATGTAAGTGGTTGTTTTTTGTTGTAAAAGTAAAGATCATGGATGTTGGCCTTAGACAGACCGAAGTTTACATCCTAACTTGGCTACACCCCGACAGGCAAGCCACTTGGAGAGACTCCTCTCATTTGGAAAACGGGAGACTAATAGCTCGTGCGGATGCTGGGAGAACTGAACATCTACCAGGCAGGGATGGTGGAATTTTCCACTTACCAGAGGCCTTTTTGAACAACGTGCTATAGAACAAGGAATTGGCGGGGCAGCACTGTGCCCAGCCACAATCATCCCAGCAGTTGAAGACCCCAAACGCCCCATTTTAAGAGTGAATGAAAGCCACAGCCACCAGCACTGCCCATTCTGCTGTCCCTCTTGTTGGTGTCTGGGACTCGCTGTCTCTCCTACAGGAGTCCACACGGTCCCACCGGCCAAGTGGCCACGCTGCGTAATAGCTGATTGTCCACGTGCCCAATTGGCCTCGCTGGAACCCTGCTCTTCAAGAGTTTTTCTTGCAGTGTCGTGACTTGAGGGGGGTTATTTCTCTATTTCATGACGCAGCCTCTTCTTCAGGCATTTTCTCTTTCGGTGCAGAAGAGGGAGGGCTGAGTTACAAACAGCAGCCCTGTTCCCAGCTGTCCCTCCCTTACCATGCAATCGTGTCTTCTTATTATAAAACGTGTGTTGATCACCTCATATGTGCAAAGCTCACTGACACCTCCATTCATTTTATCTCTTTGAATTATCACTTCTTTTCAGGACACTATCATGATGCACATGTTATGACGTCGAGACTGACACTCAAGAGTTGATTGGAAACAGTAAGTAAGCCGAGGGTTGCAGGACGCAAACCCAGCCTTAATTCCCACTGTCTTATGTTCAGAACGTCACATCCTACCTGTGATTCATACCTTGGTTTACTTGCTTGTTTCACCTGGACTTAAATTCCCTGTGAAATTCGTATAGAGATGACTCGTAAGGAAGTGAATTTCACCCTGGACAAATTACACGGAAATCTTGGAGAAGAGGATGCTGTAACCAGACTGATTTTGCTTTGATGGATCTAACTGACTTTCAGCTTCTTGTTCTCTTTCTAACCAGCAACCTGCTTCTCATCTTTCCTCCTTTGATGACTTTCCAGTATTTCAGTTCTAGGTCTCTCTGGGCCAGCTGCTGGTCCTCCCTCCCCAATCTTTCTCTCTTCCCAAGCGTAGCCTCCTCCCTTCCCTCCCTGAAGAATTTGCCCTGTCAGAAGAAATCCCTTGCCTGAGTGAGTGGTGTGTGTTTGCAGTCATTAGCTCCCCCCAGTTGAAGGCAGGATATCCTCTTGGCTTCCTAACCGGCTGTGCCCAGCTTTTTGTTCTCACACTGATGAGCTGGTAACGGCTGAGACACAGAACATCAGTCCACGCTGGGGACCGTGAGAATCCGGAGTGCAGCTCGGGGGGTTCCAGGGACACGCACAGTGAGGCTCCAGCTGCCACGGTGGAGACTCAGACACCCACCTCTTATTTCCTTCAGGGAAGAGAGACTCCTCATGGGGTCATCCAGGAGAGGTTGCTTCCAGGAACTGGCTGGAGACCCACGTCTTTTCCATGAACCTGACCCATTCCTCACTGACGCAGAGAAAAACAAAAAAACAAACAAACAAAAAAAAACACATAATATTTTTAGAAAGAAGAACAAAGCTTTCCATGCGGTCCTGTGGCTTCGTGCAAGTTCTGCTTCCTGCCAGCTTTGTGACCATGAGGTCACTAGTCACCTCTGCTGAGCCTCCGTTACCTCGTCTCCAGAACGAGGCTCATAACATAATACCAGCCTGCTATGGGCTGAGTTATGTCCCCACGAAATCCGTAGACTGAAGTCCTAGCCCCCCATACCTCAGAAGGTGATGCATCCGAAGAGAGGGACTTCACAAGTTAAAACAGGGTGGCCAGGATGCTGTAACCCTATATGACAGCAGTCCTTGACCTTGGACTTCCGGCCTCCAGGAGCGTGAGCTGGTAGGTTTCTACCATTTAAGTCATTCAGTCTGTGGAACTTTGGTATCGCAGCTCTAGCCACCAAATACAGAACTTTTTTGTAGGATTAAATGCAATCACGTGGGCAAAATGCTCCACAGTTATACAGGGGGCTCGGAAAATCGCACCGTCACAATTTACTGCATTTATCGTGTCGCCAGCGGCACCATCGCTGATGCTGGAATGGACGGTTGTGCCCCAGGCTCGCACCCGTGCCAAGAGCGTCCGCAGGCTCCAGCCAAGAGCGGCACGTGAGAGCGTGCGTGCGGCGCACTTCCACGGCGTGGTGCTGGGGGAAGCGGTGGCTCTCCACCTCTCTTACTCACGGTTTCTTCGCCCATAAAATGGGGAGCTAGGACTCTGCACCTATAAACTTGTGGAGGTCTCTTTCGGCCCCATCATCCACGTGGCTGTGACGGGGCAATGGCTGGGATGGACTTTCCCCTCAACATAGGACTCAAGTCTCCACTAAAAGAGTCAGTGTGAGGGCATCAAATCCAGAGTGGGCTCTGGCTCTCCCATGAAATACGCGTGGACCTTTGCGCAAGTTAATTCTCTGGACCATCTGCAAACGACAGAGGCAGAACAGAGTCTGAGCAATCAATAAGGCTTCTAAGAACCTACGACTCACATTTTGATACTGATGGTCACCTAATTTAGGTGATAACATTCCTTCCATCTGTGGGCAGCTCAATCTCACTGAAACATGCATTGTATCTCTTACCGAAAATGTGTTTTTTTTCCTCCTAATGTAGTTTAATCATCCTACTGCCATACGATTAGCATTTTCAAGTGGATCGGAGTTAGCTGAAGCAGATGGTTTATCTTCTCTTATAGTGCTTCGACTTGGACATTATATCATTTCTACATGTAACTCCGTCCTTGCAGTGCTCAAGGAATCATTCCAAATTTTGCGCACTGTGTTTTGACTTATTTAATGCAGACGTACTTTACCCGCGGTAAACATGATTACCAAAATACTTTAACTTGAGAGCTTCTGCTTTCCACTCTGATGTAATTACTCACACTGCACTCTCTCTGCATTTAGGGGAAAGGGAGGGAAGAAAAGCGCCACACGCAGCATCTTGCAAATGTGTCCGTACTTCTCTGCAGATGCTCGCCTCACTCTTTTGAGTTTTCAGAGTGTCAGGCTCTTGAAACCCAGGCAGAAAGGTGGAGAGTTCCCAGAGCTGGCACCTAGTCAAATACAGGAGAGGAGATAAAGCTTGGGAAACAAAAGCATCAAGTGAGCTTTTGCTGCCTTTGTTGGAGCCCCAAGTGTCTCAGCATCAGGATAATGTTCTCATGGGTAGGAATGAGCCGAGTCCCTTTGAGAAAACCATCGAACACCAACCGGCACCACGTCTTAAATAGGATCTTCCCAACAACCGCGTATGGAGGGAGGTGACCCCCGTAACATCCGTGTGAACCGCGGAGTCAGTACCTGATCTTGGTCAAGCCAGATCATTGAACTTTCCTTTATTATTAGAATTACTATGAAGTTTAGAGTTGATGTTTGCTCAGGTCCTCAGGGAGTCAGCACAAAGCAGGTTTTTGATAAATAGTGTTTGTTATGTTTTTCAGATGAGGAAACTAAGGCTCAGAGAGATTGGATACCTTATGTTTATCACAGAGTAACAAATAGATTCAGATTTACATCTTATTTTTTTAATCAAAGTAGTGTATATATATGTATAGTGAAATGCACAGACTTCACTTACACGTTTCGTTGCTAACCTCTCCGGCAGCACCAAACTGCAGTCAATGGCTTACCCTTCCCCTGGCCCAGTGCCCTAGTTTGAGCAGCTGGACTTCAGCCTTGTTTCCTGAACCAGTCCCTCGTCTGTTTCTTGGTCCTGGTTCCTGAGTCTTTGCCCCAGGATCACATCCTGGCCATTTCTCTTGAAGACCAGAGCCCTTATGCTCTTGCCAGCCCCCATTTTAGGTACAAACTTCTGTTGTTAAATTTCAACCCAGCTCGGCCCCTTCTGACAAACTGTGCAATTATCACTTTTCTTCCTTAAAATTTCTGTATGTATATCATCCCCATCACCCGCTTGATAAACATGTTGCTGCCTCGTCCAGGTGGCCGCCAGCCCTAACCCACGGCTGCTATAAGATCCTGCCTGGGCCGGACTTCCTCCCAAGGCCGACAGCCAGCCCCGCATCTCAGGGGCCCTCCTGCCCTCTGGCCAGGCTCATCTATGCAGCCACTCTGGCCCTCGTCCAAGATGTGACGCATCAGGCCATTAACAGCAAGGTCAGTCAGGTCAGCCTAACTTTCCTTTTTGGTAGCTGTGATCTAGAAGTGAACCGTTGACCAACCACCCCGGTCTCCCCTGACATACGCATCACTAAGTAAGACGACAGTGTGACTGGGAGAAAATGCCACTGCCCTGCTTCAGAGCTTCTCATGCCCTGAGGTGAGGGTGTAGACACCCAAGGCCATTAAATAATTTTTCCATGGTCACAGATCTAAGAAATGTCTAAACTTTTGCCCAAACCTGTCTAATTCTACAGCATGTATACTTCCCACTTAGCATCTGCCCTCATTTTTTTTTTTTTTCTTTCTTAGTGCTTCCCTCTGTCTGCATGTGAGCGAGTCAAAATCATCCTCATTCTTTGCTGGGGAGGCAGCACCTGCTGAGTTTCCATAGGCAGACAGCTTTCAGCCAAGGGTATGGCGTCTCCGGCGTAGGACATTTGTTTATGGTTAGTAATTTTGGTAAATTTTATCTTTCGCTGCATGTTCTCTCAAGCCACCTCCTCACAATGCTGGGTGTCATGTGTTTCATAAAAGTGACAATTTGGGAATTTAGGGAAGGAGGAAAAGACAGAGGAAGACAGCCTTGGGACAGACTGCAGGCTTCAGCACAGGAAAGGGAGGTGATTGCCCTGGATTCTGCCTCTGGCCCCTTCTCTGCTTCTGGAAAGTGGTTTTAATGTCATTTCTTGTCTTCTGAAAGCCAGTGCTCTGTGAAGTCACCCTGAGTAGAGTGGATCTTCATTTTCTCTGGGAAAACTGAAGCACTGGACTGGCAGGAAAGAGACTGGATGGGATGACTTCTTTGAAATGTATATTCTGCAGGGAAGACAATGGACTGAGCTCTTAGGAATTTTCAGAAAGCTAAAGAAACATAGCGATTGTGTGCTTCTTAGCTTTATCTACATGGTGAGTGTTTGGGTCACTTAGAATAACATGACTTTTCTAACAAGCATAAGTATAAGAAAGCCAATGTGCTTTTGGAAATAAAGACAAAATTCAGAAAATTTCTCGATAGCTAAATATTCAGAGAAATGGTAGGTGTCATTTAACACCAGAGATGGTAAAGCTTTCAACACTTTCTGTCACAGTTGGTTCCTAATGAGTGTTGTTCCCTCATTGCATGTGAGTCAGTTAATAACTACCACAATTTCATATAAGAGCAAAGAAGAATTTCACTAGTAATCTTTTCTCTTAAAAAATGTCTACTACCCAGTATGATGCAAAAATTCACTATTTTTGTGTGTAATTTTTATGACTCTAAAGTCATATTTATTCTCCACAAACCCCGACTCTTGTGGCCAATTGAAAAAAAAATTAACTTGTACCTATGCTGGAGGAAGAAACAGATAGAAACCAGTCTTTCTCTGATCAGCTAATTCAGCCTCCTGGTCTTATAAAGCAAGCAGCTAAGACAGGATGCCAGGGTTGATCGTCTTGTCACACTAGGTAACCGACATGCATGGAAGTTCGGGCAACATGGTAGCCATGTCACATAACTTCTCCTGCCCTCCCCTCCCTCCTGATGGCGTCACCAATCCCCTGGAAGAGTCAAAGGCATAATGAACTCTTTGGTCAGTCAATTTGTATTGCTTATTAACTTTATAATTATTTTGACTCTAGTCTTGAAAAAAGCCCTTATATTTCATTGACTGATTTCTGTTTCAATGGCCAGTAGCCCATTTCAGGTCTTAAATGCTTTAGTCCTCGCATCAGAGCTTCCAAATAATTTTCCTCTGTTCCTATTCCTCCGTCTTCCGACTCATCTTGAATTCCACCAATGATTCTGGAGGTAATTATTTTTAATAATTATCATTTAATATATTAGAAAACAATGCATCACATAAAACCTATGAGTCTGAAGATAGTCTTACTTAGGATGGATCTAAGTCAAGAAAACGAGTCAATTTAGAATTAGTGTAAAAGTAAGTAGGAAATAAACAACAGCACACAAATATGGCAAAACCATGACTGAACGTTGGAGCACGCCGCTGCGGAGAGAGTAACACGAGATGTGGGGGGAGAAACCCCTGCACAAGCCGGCTCTGCCGTTTAGAAGCTCTGGGTGAGTCACCTTGGCTGTGAGCCGTAGGCTTTTTCATTAATGAAATGAGGAAACAATGCTATACATGCGGAATAATATATATGTCACACATGTGTACGGACTATAAATTTCACCTCCTTAAAGTGAAATGGCATCTGTCTCAGAGCCTGTTCCCATCTGGGTTTTGAGAAAGTCAACCTCCCACAGGCTTGAGTGAGTCCCCCACCCCGGCCCTGACGGTGGCGCTCAGAAAATGATGGACAGTCGTCACTTGACTTCACCAGGATTGCCTCCGTGTTCAAGATGGAAACCAGTATTTGTTTCTACTCCATCTTCCTGCATAGAAGGGGTGGGAAGTGAACCCCTCAGTCTAACTGGACGCATCGATTCTTTTGACTCTTGTGTTGATGGGTAATGGTCTGAGTTCTTTGCCTCAGATTGAAAGGATACAGGGAAGAAGAAAATAGAATTTATGAAATGCCTACTGTTTGCCAGGTGCTAGGCTAAGCTTATCTATCTACCATTTTTCTCTTGATTGAGAGATAGGTAGATGGGTAGATGGATAGATGGGTAGATGGATAGATGGGTAGATAGATGGGTGGATAGATAGATAGATGGGGAGATGGATAGATGGGGAGATGGATAGATGGATGGATGGAGAGATGGATAATTTCACTGAATTCGCATAGTTGCTCTAAGATTGATATTTTGTCATTAAAGAAACCGAGGCTCCCAGAGATGGAGTATTTTGCCCAGACTCATATGACCAGTGGGGACCAGAGCCAGGAATCAAAGGCAAGTATCTCTAACTCCAAAATCTATCCTCTTTCCACTATGCACCCTTGAACTCTCACCAGCACACATTAAACTCTGGGGTAATTCCCTCTTCTGCTTGCAAAAGGCAGTGTATTGATTTTGAGACAAGCCCGGAAGAACTAGGTAATTTGCATTTTCAGTGCATCTGTCCGTCTGGGCACGTGCACTCCCTGCAGAGTGACTTCATGGGCCATTAGAGAGGAATCCTGAAGGGAGGCTACCGAAAGTGCAGCTTCCTGCGCTTCCAGAGCTTGTGGTGCTGGCAGTCTGGAAGGGGGCCCGGGAGTCTGCGACTTTTGCAAATGATTCAAATAACTCGATTTAAGAAGTACTGTGTTAGCACACTCACCAAAAGAAAGCAGCCCCAAATTCTTCTCTGTTGCTAACCTAATGAAACCGTGTATTTCCTCCTGCAGTAAAACTTTCCTTCTTTTAAAGATATTTCCCTTCAGATGTGGAGGCTGCTGCATAATCACATGAAAGAAAGGCAGCCCCTGACCTCCCAGTTGGGACTGAGAAGGGCAGTGGTGTCAGGGCAGAAAGCAGCCACAGAAGATGAATGAGGACACTTGTAAAACCATGTGCCAGCCTAGCGGGGAGTACCCCGTATTTGTTTATTTTAACAACCACACTGCTGTGTGTTAGACGTTGCAATAGGCAATAAGGTTATGGAAGCGGACAAGGTAAAGTCTCTGCCCTCCAGGGGTTCACAGCCCGGTGAGCGAGACGGGGGAGCAGATGATTCCTGCCCAGCAGGCCAGGCGCCGTGATAAGGCCTCCAGACAGTTCTCCAGCCACCTTCATCTGCGCTGACCCTCGGTGGCTTCACTCCTAAAGGCCACCTTGGCCCCGGCAGCCCCGGCCTCCAGAATTGGTCCCTCCCTCCTGCAATGGCCAGTGAGCCTTCTAGAATGTTTATCCGTATCTGTCAGGTGGCCTCTCTGATCCTGCTCAAATTCTCCAGCAGGGTGCCAGATTGCCAGGGTGAAATTAAAGCCACCAGCTTAGCCTCATGACTCTATCCTTTTGCAAGCCTCTGGCCCTCTCTCCCCGTGGAAGAGTCGCTCTCGTATTTCCATAGGCACGTCTCTCTTTTAAAATCCCCCTTTACCTGCCATTCTTTCTATCTGAAATGTCTCCCGTAGCACTGACTCCTCTGTCTTGTGAACTCCTACGCATCCTTGGCTGTCGCCTGGACATTGTCTGCACCCAGAAGCCTCTCCTAGCCCCACTCCTTCTGGGGCGAGGGCTCTGCTCTCTCATAAGCCCGGGGGCTGGCCCCGTCACTGCGTGTGGCTCTCCAGGCTCTAACTGCTGACTTATTTTCCCTCCCTCTCTTTCCTCTGTGTTCCCAGTGTTGTCTGTATTTCCCAAACACCCATTGCCATCAGCGACATGTGGGAGGGGTCCAGTCCCTGCTGAATAAAGAAAGAAGTAGGGAGGAAATAAACGTAATTGGGAGGGGAAAAGGGAAGACATGCTGACGGTTAGGAAAGCAAAGGACTTCGTGCCATCTTGGGAAGGTTTTAAAATACGGGGTTTATAATGTCAGAAGGGGAGGGGAGCAGAACGCCACGAGCCCTCGCTCCTCGGCCTGCATAGGAACGGTTAACCTCAGCCTGGCGAGGAGGCAGACCTTCCGGGAATAACCCACTCATCGTGGCGCTGTGGTCTCTCGCCCACACCCCCGGGGGCTGCGCTGGCTTCCTCTGTTTCCTGCCTGCCCACTCACGTGTGATTTGGTCTCTCTCTCATCAGAGGAGCTATTTTCTCTCGCAACATATGCTTATTTTTCCTTCTACCCATCCTTCTGAAATGCTCACGTCTCTCTTTGACATTTGTCAAAATGGCTTCACCTCGTGACGGTTTTGTAAATTCACTTCTTAACAGACTTGCTGAGGGCTGAGAACTCCCCTTGCAATTTAGTGATCCAGCCACCAGGTGGCAGGACCGTGTTCACACTGCCAGGTGCTGGCCTTCCCTGAATTCCCAATGGATGCGGAGCAGGCTTCCACTCAATTCAGGAGCAATTTCTGCCATCCTTCCAGGGTCAGCCTGCAGCCTCTGCTCGGGAGCCTCCAGAGACAGATTATACGGACAGCCCACTCTACATCCAGGTAAATCTCAGACGTGGAAGCTCTATGTAACAAGTCGATAATATTTTCTGTGCAAATAATAGGGGTCCAGAATTTTCATAAGAGCTGGTGATACAAAGCTTGCTCTGGCCTTAAGAGCTCACACCCCCTCGTAAGCTCTCCTTTTACAACAGTGGAATTTTGCTTGAAGAACTCGCAGACTCCTGGCCGGCTCGCAACGCTCTGGTGTGTCACTGACCCCTATTCTTCAAAACTCAAAGCGTCTCTGTTCAACTCTCTTCTTTTCTCCTTCTATCCCCAAGGAGCCTGACAGAAGAAACTAAAAGAAAATAAAGAAGCTAGAGTGGCTTTGTTCCCTAAGTTGTTCTCTTCTTTTTCTCCCCGTAAGGGAAGGATTCAAATGTCCCTCCACCTGGGTCCGCTCGGTTTGCCAGAAGTTAATTCACTCACCAGCTGTTGAGGCTGGTTCTGTTCTTGGGTGAGATTTGGCTGCTCACCCAGCCTTCTGAGCGGCAACTGGGTCTGGCCTCATTAGAAACCATGTGGCCTCCGTAGCTGGCACCGCCGCCGTCCCCGGAGTCGGCCCGGATCACACCAGCCTCCTCCGATGGCCAGAAGCGGATTTCACTCTTTCCCTCTTGCAGATGCATGCTGTTTCCTCGCTGCCTTCTGCCTTTGCTTTCTAGCTCAGAGACACAGCGTCAGCTCCTACCTCATTTTCGGGCAGAGGTGCTGTCGTGCTTTTAAGGGATGTGGTCTTAACGTTCCCATCTCAGCTCCAGGTCCGCAAACCAGCATCTGCCAGGGTTACTGTTCTGCGGAACGGCTGTCCGAAATATTATCTATTTTCAGGTCAGCCCAAATATCTTGAGCAGACAGTATGAACTGAATGATATGACTTTTTGGCAAACTTAGGAACAAGATCCCAAGCAGATGCTCAGGAGGGCACCACCGCTCACCCGGGACGGCTTGTGTTCAAGAGGATTATCAGCACTGCGCGGGCTTGACCTGCTCTAGGTCGGGGAGATGAGGAGGAGGCTTTTTGATACAATTAATGAGACTGAAAAAGATCTTATTTTGATCTTCGATTTCATTAGTTAGCACCACTCAGAAGTGTGTTGATTTGGGGGAAGAAACTAACATCATTATTGACCACCTGCCCACACACATCAAGCACTCTAAGGTGTGTTCATGTAACCCTCACGGTGATCTTGTAAGTGCCCTACTATTGTCCTTTTTAAGAAACATGAAACTGAGACCCAAGAGTAAATAATTTTTAACTAATGTTGCGCAAAAAATAGAGATTCAAACCAGGATATAATTCTAGGACTGCTTGGATTCAAACCTTGTTCTCCTGGAAAGCAGAATATTTCTTTTCTAAATTAACTTTGGTTTCTGTTAGATGAAACAGAATGGATTATATAAGCAAAACTTGCTTAATGTAGAAAACTTGAAAAATGTAATCAGAGTCCCCAAATCACCCTTAACCTATTACTTAGTGACAGCCACTTTTAACATTCTGTTACAGTTTCTTCCTCTGATGATTTTCCTTGATAATTAGTCATTAATTAGATAGATAGATAGATAGATAGATAGATAGATAGATAGATACAGTGCATACATACACACGCCAAAATATGTTTAGCAATTCTTCTTTTAGAAATTTAGAGGGTAATTTGCTTCCACAAATCACAATTCTTAGATCAGATTTGTGATTCTTTCTTCAGGACCTAGGAATGTTAGCTAAGAATGTAGAATTTATGGTTCTACATTCAGATGTCAAACTGATTTCTAGGAACAAATTAATAGCAGTTCAGAGCAGTGTGTGAGCTCATCTGCCTCATTATGGCCAAAGAGGCAATTATATAGTAAGTTCTATGATCTTTGCTTATGTTTTAAGGACAGCATGCATCTCACTGTTTGACATTGCTGACAAGCTCAGTTTTCAGTTTTGATTATTTTGGTCATTCTTTTCGATATTCGCTTTTCTTTGAATTATTTGTAGTTTCTATTCATTAGAGATTTAGATTCTTTTATATTCAGAATTAGAGATCTCTTTTCTCATTTTATGGCAAAACAATCTATACTTCTTTTTTTTTTCTTTAGATCTGCATATAATTTCTTCCATCCCACGGTCAGAGATGAAAGCACTAACTTTCCCCTTCATGGTCCCCCCTGGAACCAGTGCTAAACCCCGTGATTCAGGGCAGACGTTGGTAAAGTAAGAAAGTCCTCCAAGTCCCAGTCTGCAAATAAAAATTAATTGCAGTCAAAGCTTTTATCATTTTGACCTGTCATTTCATGCCTGCTTCCTCTCCCTTTCTCTCTGAAGACCAAATTGAGAGTTTTCACTTATCTACAAAATCTTGTGAGTGAATTTTAGCTTACTGATGAGTTCTTCTTGCTGTTATGTCCTACAGAAGCTTCAAAGGTACTGTGTACAAAGGAGACTCCTTTGTTCTTCCCTTTTAGATGCGGTGGTTAATTTTTAGGGGGGATAAAACAGATTTTTAGGTAAACTTAGTAATTTAAATACTTTAAGCAGTTTTGAGATTTAAGTTGCATGCCTCCACTGGTTGGACGGTGAAACGTTCTTTAGAATCATGCTGTGTCTTTTGGGGTTTCTTAGCAGTATAAAATGTAACGTGTATGGTGATTCTTGATCAGTTAGTAAGGATTCCTTGGATTAATGACTAAAATACTCCTTTCTCTTTCCCATCTATCCAGATCCTAACCGTCTTCTAAGCTCAGGCCAAGCTCCCTACCTGCCCTGACCAAGCTGCACGGAAATGGCTTGCTCTCCTCTGAAGTTTTATTTTCCTTTTAAATCTCCCTTGGCACAAAGCAAAACCCAGCCAAATGTCATTAAACTTTCCATGTGTTTGCATTTCATCTTTTCAACTGCTTCATTAAGTGTGCATCCATTCAATTCAATTTATTCAGTGATTTATTAAGCTCCTCCTATGTAAGACTTTGCAAATTTATTTAAATTCATAAATTCATAAATACACATATTTGGAGTATGATTTTATTCCCATGAAAGAGGTGAGAAGAGAAGAAAGCATAGAGTTTAGACTACAAAGTCGTGTGTTTGAGCTGACTCACAGCTGCCTGCAGGAATCTATTGCTGAATTTTCAGGAGTTTTGTAAGTTGGCTGTTAAATGTGTCCATTATTAAAAATCAAATGTTCTGCTATTTATCTTTTTCCAAATTTGCATTCAGTGATGTCATGTTGGGACCTTGACATTGGCTGTGGTTGGAGAATTTTATACCACAAAAATTGGCAAACACTATAAATCAAAGTTTGACTTATGGCTTTGTTGACTAACTGGGCTTAAGAAAGTGATGGAGAAAATTGCGTGATGCAATTAAATTTAGAAGTGTGTTGTGCAGGTCGTCACTGCTTCGTGAATAACACAAAAGAACTGAAGAGATATTCTTCAGTATTTCAACACAGTTATCCGGTTAGACAAAGAAGTCACTCGCACCAATGAACGATTGAAATTCTGACATCCACAGTGAAGAAGCTGAAAGAGATTTCAGTTTCACTAGCACAGTTTGTGTAAGAGTGAGAAGTAGTTCAACAGTAGATCAGGTATCGGACTGAACGCTAATAAATTTTCTGGGAAAAGAGCTATCAGAAAAGGGATGCAATTCAATTTTCAGGCCATGGTTGAATTGAAACCACAGATTGGCCACAGAGGGAAGAACTGGCAAAAATCAATGAAAGCATTCCGTAAGAATCAATTGTTTCTGTAGAGTCTATAATAAAGAGTATTGCATATTTTGTTACGATTTGTAAATGAAGTGCTACATGTCCTTTATGTGAGAAAAAGTATAATGAAATTATACGTAATGTGTATATATGTATCAACATTATTATTTTTTCGGTGAGCCCCCTTAGCATTTCTGTGCACGTGGTTGCATGTATTCATCGCGAGAGGCAATCATGGTGAATTTTGAACCGGGGAACGGGGAGCTCTGGCTACAGTCCTGGCATCATCTCCGTAACCTCTCTGGAGGTACATCCTTTCCTAGCGCCGCATGAAATACATGTAGCTTTTTTTTCTTTTGGGCGCTCCATTCAGAATGAGCTTATCTCTGTTTTGCCTGTAAAATACCTAAACATGCTTTCTTTTCCTTCTAAACGTGAAAAGCATGGGGAGGGTATAGCTCAAATGGTAGAGCACATGCTTAGCATGCACGAGGTCCTGGGTTCGATCCCCAGTATGTCCTCTAAAAATAAATAAACCTAATTACCTCCCCCATCACGCCAACATAAAATAGTTAAACAATACAATAATGGAAATAAATAAAATATTAAAAATGAATAAGTTAATTTAAAAAAAAAGAAACTAAACATGAAAAGCCTACAAATCCGATCTTCTTCTTCTTAAAAAAGGAGCCTGGAAAGAAGACTTAAGCTTCACGGTTTTCACAGGGAGCCCCCAGACAGCATCTTCTGATCGGCCCCACTGCAGACATTTCTCCATCTCAGGGAGTCTCGTACCCCCCGTGCTCTCTCGGCAGCCCCCCTCCCCACTGGCCACCCTATAGGGTGGAGCCTCATTCCACAACAAGAGATACCTAAGGAAAAACAATTCACATTTTGTAAATAAACAGACAAAACCCTTCAGGACTCATGATAGCTACCTCTCACTCTCATACCCCCATCAAGCTGCCCGTTCGCTGCTTCCTTTGTCCTGAGGGAAATGGCTCTCTTCACTTGAAGCTCTTTGCCTGTGTTGGGGGCATTTAAGCTTGGCTCCCCTGGGTCAAATCATGGACAGAGGAAGGCCTGCTGGAAGGACACCGTCCTGAGCTTCTGTGACATTCTCCGTCACCCTACACGCTCTCACCCTGAAACACAGCACCCTGAGGTGGTGACCAGTTGAGGAAATCTTACCTGAAATCCTGTCAGTGAAATGCCTGGTTCAGGCTCCCCTCCCTTTCCCTGCTCTTAATTCCTGAGCCTTAATTTTCTCCTATAAACCTGAAAAGACACCCATTTTTGATTCCTAAAGGATTTTCCACAGAGGATAAAATAATCTGACTTAATGAATAAAGAATGTCTGCTGAAATTCACTTATCTGCATTCAGCATGCTTAAACACCAGGAAAGATCAAGGAATTTCATTTTTGGCTACGTATGTGCAGATGAGATAATCAGACTTTAATTAAAAAAACAAAACAAAACACCGTTATTAGCTAATCAGTTCAGCCCAGTGACTACTGGTCTGTTATGGCCAGACAAGAATAATGAAGTGACACCTAAAGGTACAGGAAGAAGGTTAGTCAGAAATTGATGTGCCTACACGAGGCTCCAAATGGCCGACGTCTAATGGTCCTCTCCGCGTTGCCATGGCAACTCACTTTGGTAACTCACATCTCCTCGGTGTACATAAACAAGGGGCAGAGTGTTCCGAGGAAGGTGCAACCCCCTTTAAGCAGATCTATAAGCATCGCAGATGAACAGAACTTTCAACATTCCGCCATGAATATTCATGAAGCAAGTTGTTTTTTGTTGCCTGCCTAGTCAGCAGTCACAAAACACATGGTGTGTGTTGGCAGCATCTTGCCTAGGTAGAGGGGCTATGGACTGAGGCAATGGCAGGAACCAGGACCTGTGAGGCTGACTGACATTTCCATCTGTAGCGAAGGCTGGTAATTAACAGGAAGGAGCATGCCTGCAGCACTGCGCCATCTGCTAGGGAAACGGCTCAATAAGAAAGGAGCTGGATAGCGTCTCAGCGGTGGCGCGATCTGGTTCCGACATGAGGCCGGGCATCTGTTAGCTGAGGAGATAGACTATTAGGGAATTCGACTGGGAATGAACAACATGGAGAGAGCACTCTGACCTAGCCCATAAAAGCAACTCTTCAGAAATGGTGTCTTTTTATCTTACTTACCCAAGTCTTCTGAAAATGGTTTGCCGAGGGACCATTACAGATCTGTTTGAAGTAACACAATGGTTTCAAAAATGCTGTTTTATTCCAACACGAAATTCGTGAAATCAGGATACAGCTGTCATCTTTTAACAATAGAGCTAATTTCAGAGCGAGGATATGAGGTTAAATTCCTCCTTTTGTTGTTTGGATTGGGGAGCAGGGAGGGTGGGGGGACACAATGATCATTTAAATGCCACGCTACTCAAAATTGAGAAGACAAAAAGTCCCTGGGATGCCCTGGCAGAAAGCGAGCAGGTCAGAAATCACCCCAAAATTCTTGCAATGTCTTCATGTTTCTATTTTGCTTTTTCTGTCCTTTGCCTGTTTCCCAATGCAAATCTTCCTCATGGGAAAACCAAACTTCCAGACTTGGGGCACAGCCATACTTTGCTAGTCTCAGGACCTTGGTTGGAGAGAATATTAGCGTTTTGGGTACCAAACCTTCCAACGGGAGTCAAATTTATAACAGAGTTGGTGTGTACGTAGGACTGGATGAACAGGGAGACTTTCTAACACTTCCCTCCCCCTTGTTCTTAGGAGATGCTTCTTCTTAACTTCTTCTGCAGTGGGGCTCATCTTCGAGTGGGAGCCAGCGGACAGAAAGCTTGATCTTTCCATCAGCTTAGAGGTTAGTGCCACTTTGAAGAATGTAAATGTTACTAATTTTTCAACAATTAGGGAGAAACAGTTGACTCAAACCATCTCAGTCAGGTTGGAGGTTCGTATCCATGAACACTGTTACACTGACTAAGACTTCTGACTCGTTCACGAAGTCCAGCAGATGGCAGATGACTTGAATATATATATATACACATATGTGTTACTGTTACTAAATCAGAGCCATTGAATGATATTTACTGAGACCTCATGGTACCATATGGAATCGAAGAATATATAGACCTTGGAATTTAAATTCATCTGAGAAAGGTGGACACAGGCTTGAGCGTTAGAGCATTTTTTTCCTGCCTCTCTCTTATGAATACTGATTATTTTGCCCATCCAAGAGAATGCTGGTGTCTGAAAAGTCTAGTGCAAAACAAATAGAAAAATCTCATTTTTACAAGGGTTGAGAAAAATAAAAGCTACATTAACTGTGAAAAAAAAAAAAACACAACACATTATACCCAGTTGTGCGCTGGTGAAAGTTTTACAGCTACCTCTCAGGTGAGAGTAAAGAAGTCCTGATTTGTAGTTTTTGCCAAATTGCGTGGGGCAAATACTCTCGCCTTGACTGATTTCAAACTAGCTGCATGAAGACTTGAGAACAGATACGCACAGTCAGCTCTTAGAAGCCAGTGGGGACCAGTTGCAACACACCACTGCTTGTACCCCTGCATGACTGATGCGTGAAGCATGGAGAACACCGGTTTTGATTAAGTTGGTGGAAGTGGACCGCTTTATTCAATGCAGTCGCTCTTTTCACGTACTGAGAGCGTAATAACTTACATCTGTACACCACATTGCAGCGTAGAAAGCCCATTCATACTCATTAATTCACTTGACCTTCACAGCCCCGCTACCTGAGCAGGAATTGAGGCTGAGTGGCAGGCCAAGGGCCGTACCATTGAGTGAGTGGGAGATGTGAACTGAGTTTCAGTCTGAGAGTTTGCCCCCAGGTAGCTGCCTGCTTATCCCCGCACGTGGGGCTCACCAGCCACTGGGCAGCACATTCCTTTGTTTCTCCATTTCTGTTTTGTGTTGTGTTACTTTGCTGCATTCTGGCCCCTGTGACCTCATCTCAACTGCAGTATTTGAAGCTGTGTTAGCATGTTCAGAGCAGAGCTCTGACGTGCATTCAGTATTTCTTCTGGCCAGGCGAGAGCCTCAGATTGTAGCTCTTACTTCTCTCACTTGTCCAGTCCATCGGCCTTGGGTTGCACTGAAAATCATCACTTCCAGAAGCTGGATATTAGTCTGTATTCCAGGAGCTCACTCAATATTCCTTATGGCTCATAGGCTGCACCAACAAAATAACTTGTAGAGACATTAAAAAGAAATCTGGAGTATTGGAAAGTGCTGGGCCATGTAGGAACCCAGATGGTCTCACAGCACTGCAGATTTAAGAGACAAACCTCAAGACTAGAACCCTCAGTTATTCAATCATTTAACAGAGCAGCCAACATCATTGAATGGAGTCGTGCGTGGCAAGCATTTTGCTGCATACAGTGGATGCAGAGATTCACGAAACTGTCTCTGCTCTCAAGGATCTCATCCTAAATACAGTTCTTATAAAGGAAATAGTTCTGGCTTTGAGGTCTGCAAATTCTCCAAGCAGTTCTACCGCTTAAAGGCACATAATAAATCAATCAGACCGTTGCTTCTCTGGGGAGAGCAACTTACAGTCAGAAAGTGCGTGTCTCAAATTCAACACAGAGAAGACCCACTTAATTTGAAAGAACTATATCACCATACAGAATATTTGGTGAGACAGAAGAATCGAGGTTAGAAAGAGCCTTATCAAAGCCAGGGCTGTCGGACAGCTGAAACCAATTACCCCATAGGCTCCCCCGACCCCCGTGTATGAAGACAACTCTGATCCAATAAGACACAAATCTCAACCGTCTTGATGGCTGTACTGATGACTTGTGTTGACCGCTCAGACTCTCCCACGTTTTCACGCTTATCGCTTCAGCCTACTGGCAACCGTCCCAGGGCTGATCTGGGAGGTGGGGAGCAGCGTTCACTTGAGATGGTGATGGAAATTGCAGCTCCCCGAGCTCCGCACACAATCTGCAGAGGCCCGGGGTCTACGGTGCACAGAATGGACCCAGACCAGCGTTAAATGTAACCACGCCAAACGGGAATGTATTTACAATGCTAACTCAGCGAGCGCAATGCTCCGAGCTGCCTGGTCAACTGAACTACTGACGTCAAAAGTGTTTTCTTCTCCTCAGGGTTGGAGATGGAAGTCTTCATGGTTTTCTTCTCTTCGTGTCTCTCTCACACCATAGCTGTGGGTGGAAAACTAGCCTTGGTGTTAGGATATACATGTCACTTTACCCTGGGACATCAGAGTCATTTATTAATTCATCCAAAATTGACCTACGTCCTACCACATGGCAACCTGTTGTAGACACGTGAGCTCTAGCAGACACAGAGCAAAGCCTTCACACACACACACACACACACACTCCACATTAGGTGATGGTAAACGTTGTGAAGAACAACAAAGCAGACATCAAGAGTGAAGGTGTGGCTGAGATGGACTGCAGCTACTGTAGACAGAATGGTCAGGGACGGCCTCTCTAATTAGGGACATTTGATCAGAGACCTAGATGAGAGATTGGGAGTCAGCTATGGAAAATTAGGAGGAGGAGGGGTGACCCAGGTAGAAGGATTTAAAATGCTTATGCTCTGGATAGACTTCAGTGGATTATTGTGAAGATACAGAACCACATCTAAAATTGTTTCTCAATATAGAGATGACAGCTGGTGAATTTCTGCCTGGATATATTCTGAAACTATCAAACACAGGGGAAATGGCACAAAGGCTCAGAGACATCACCGCAAAGCCACTTTAAGAAAACTGATGCTCTCGGGGAACTTGGCGTCTCACCTTTTGTGTCTTTAGTCCCTATTCTGCCCCCCAGTCTTTGGAGAGCAGGACTCCTGTCTTCCCCTTTGGGTCTCCCCTGTCCTCCTGTACAGTGTCTGCTGGGCACCAGTGTGGTTCCTCTTTACTGAATGATGTTTACCATGTGCAGCATTTTTTCTTTATTAAAATTTCTTCCATTACTTTTTTACTACATGAGTAATATGTGTTCATTTTAGAATAAGTTCAAAACTTAAATGAAGATAAGAACATAAAACCACCTCATGTCTTATTAAAAAAAAAACGGCTATTAATATGTCAATTATTTGCCATATTTTCTGAATATTTCTGTGTGTAGTATTTCAACTACCTGGACGAGATCACACTTTGCATACAATTTAGAAATTTTTTTGAATTTCTTCACCAAATATTCTTAAATGTGTCTTTATATGGAAAACTATATTCTACAGCACCACTGTTTACATCTGCATAGCGTTCTACTATACAGTTGATCAGAATTCATTCAACTAGGCTTTTATTACTAAGCATTTTGGTTATTTAGACATTTTTCTTGTTATGATCAATGTTGTGTTGAACATAATTTTGGCCAAATCAGATGGAGGCCAGCCGCACATTTTTATGAATATTCTTAAAAGTAAATTTGATTGGTCAAAAGATTTTGACCTAGTCATGTCCCCCAGGAAAAGCTGTGTTGTCCGTGAAGCTGTTGATCCAACAGACGCTTGTTAGGGGAACTATGTGCTCCTCTGCTCCCACGATGGACAGTGAGAGGATGTATCATCAAGGGCTATTCGCTTAATTTCTCAGTTTTATCTACTTACACGGGGCTGCACTGTCCCATTGCCCCACACACTCCTAGTGAATGTACACACAGCGGCTCCCCAAGACGTCAGGAAGGTGAGGCATTACGTTGAGCACTTTTCACATCCATTGTTTTCATGACTGAAATACTGCAGTGGTGGAGGCTGTCAACGAATCCACTTGTATACCAGCTGGGAGTCGTTGTGTCCGGCCCGCTTTCCCCTCATCAACAATGTGGGGACAAAGTACCGTGTAGGGTGGCTTTTAAACACCCAGTCTTCCAGATCGAGCAATGGGGCGTCTGTAAATGGATGTTTTCCCTGTCCATCCCTACAGCAGATAAATTCTCCCTGCACCGCCTTCTGAAAGAATCGTTTCTTAGGATCTGATACGTGGTGGTGCCTCCTTGGGGCCAGAAGCTGAACACCATTTTGATTTGTGATGTGGCTGGTTCCCCAGCTCCCTCTTGCGACTAGGTTCTGTGCATCTATGGAAGTGAGGTCAGCTGTCAAGCACGTAGCCAGGAATTCTGGCGCGGTGTGCGATTGTGCTGGATGGTGGGGATGAGTCATCCCACATAAAAATTGCTTCTTGCCGAGATCACAGTATAGCCTCCCACAAGCAGAAAATCCAGAACATTCCTCAGAAATATCTCCTCCCTAGGCAGCGATAACCCGTGAGTGACTGTACTTTGGAAAGGGGAACCCTCAGAACAGGCACGTTTACCCTGCCGGCCACACAGCTCGTGGGGAGTAAGAAAATCTCCCCTGTTTGCTGGTGGTCAGCCAAACCCCCCACAGGGAGAAGTAATGAGATAGCTGCTCGTGTCCCTGAGAATACAACCAAATTACACCTTTGGAGGTCAGTGGATTAGAAAGCCCCAACGCCTGGCTCCCAATGCTGGCAATACACACCCTCTTCCTGCCCAACCTTTCTGGGGCTTTAGACAAAGTCAGCAAGGTTAGGGTACAGTGGGGCATTTTCAGAAGAGCTGAGAACTGTCTCAGCACTGGACAGTCCTGAAGCAAAACGTGGCAAGATCTCCACGGATTCCTAGGACTGGATTTCTGGTCGGCAGCACAAAATGTCACTTCCGGCGATGTTTGCTGCAGACCAACACAGAGAGCTTCATCTACAGCTGGTGCAATGGGCAAACCTGCTCCCCTGCCCCCGACTCTTCCTCCCTCTTTCTCTCCGATCTACTTTTCTGCCAGTAGGCTTCCTTCAGCATTCAGTCAAGGGCAGTATGTCCTCAATCACTGTTTTTTTTTTTTTTTTTAATTGTTTTATGCAACACTGTCCTTTAAAGCTGTTTGCAGCTGGTTGGCAACTGAATGGCTGCCAACATCCTCTGAGAGCTTCCCCCGTTGTGTGCACATCAGTCGCCTTCCCAGAGCTCTCCAAGTACCCTGGAGGCAGCTTGACTTGGAGTGTGTGTGAGTCTGCTCGCCAGGCTGCGGCGCACTCAAGGTTCGCAGCTTCCAGGGGCCCCGCCATCGAGGGGCAAGGAGGAGCAGCACGGGGAGGCCGGCAAGCACGAGGGATGCAGTTGTGAAACAGGGAGCGTTTTGTATGAGAAAAACACAGAGATCTGGTATTTCATTTCAGGAATGGTAAGTATGTCATTAAAGTATGTCAGGGCATTCTGGTGGCGGGGAGAACCGGGCAGGGGCTTCAGACACTTCTGAGTTCTTGGCACTGCACTTAATCATTCTCGGTTCTTAAACAGTCAGCGGACTTACCGTGTGGCCATTAAAAAAAAAAAAAAAAAAAAAAGGAAGACGTTTGGCTAGCTCTCTCCACTAGCACCTTCTACCCTAATATTCCAAAAGTTTCTTCCTCCTACAGAGGAGTTATGGTGACAGTATGAAGATCCCAAGAAGCGGCTGCTGGCCAAGGTGTTTTGGGTGGACAGATCCCTAAATGATGAGTGTTTAACTTGTGTGCCTGGGAAGTGCTTCTTGGGGTACTTTAAATTTGAAGCACTCTTAAAATCCTCTTTTTCTACTCAAATTTTGAGCTAAAGCTCCTCTGGGAAATCAGTGCAGATATGAGCCAGTCCCCATGCACCTGTGCATTCTATCTGTGAAATGATTACTCTCCAGGAGGGCCCATGCATCTCCCAACTGTGTGCTTTGTGAGTGAATAATTCCATGTCCAGCAGTCACACTGGGCTCCAGCACTGCATCCTGCACAGCAGTCTGTGTCTGCATCACCGTCTGGACATGTGGAGAGGAGGGAGGCACACCAGGATGAGCGACTCGCAACACACCCAGGGTCCCTCACATGGTTAGGCTCTCAGCTGTACGTCTACCCATTTTGTGATCTTGGAAAGTTATACCCTTAGCCTCACTAAACATTCAGTGAAGCAGAAACATGTTGTTTTCTATCCCAAAGACTTGCTGTAGAGATTGACTAAAATGCTTTCTATCTTTACTAGGATGTTTCAGAGATGCGTCATACTGCATGTGGTCAATAATCTATGCCCCCAACACACATGATCCTACCCACCCCAATGCATATCGCTCCCAGTCCCAATGTTTGATAATTCTCCATCTCAGTAAATGGCACAAACATCCAATTGGCTAAGTGAAACTCTAAGATAAATCAACTCCTGTTTTCCCACATCCAGTCTATCAGTAAGGTGTGTGTGTGTATATATATATATATATATATATATCCCTAATCCATCCGTTTCTCCCTGTCTTCACTTCCACCACCTCCATCCAAGGCTCCGTCATATCTCACTCAGATTCGTGGTATATAACACTAGCTGGTCTTTCTGCTTCCATATTTGCCCTTCCAACATCCATCCTCCATACTGCACACAAACTGGTATCTTTAAACCCCAAATTATATTTCCACACACACCTTCCATTTCAAACCTTCGAAAAGCTTCCTATTATAATAAGCTTTGAGCTCCTGATCGTGGCTGAAACAGTCTGCATAGACTGTCTGTCTCTCTGCCCTCTGTGCTGTTCACTCTGTGGTTTGTCCTGGATTCCAGCCAGTCTGATGCGTTGGCTTCCCTCATACACACCAAGCTCAGATGGCCCCATTGTTGGGTTTCTGCACTCGCTCTTCCCTTAATTTCCTCTCTCTGTCCTCAGACCTTTACGTAGCTGACTCCTTTGTGTCGCTCTGGTCACAGCTGAAATGTCACCACTTCAGTCCCTCACTAGCTAGCGAATTACCATGCTTTGTGTTAAGAGAAGTTATCACTATCTGAAAATCTTATTCATTTCTTTCTTTCTTTCTTTTTCCATCTCTCATTCAAAATATAAGCTTCACTAGAATAGAAGTCTAAGCCACTCTAGTGTTCTGGATTTCTACTTGTAGAAGTAGAGTTAGCTTAAAAAATATTGTTATTACGGCAGGGATATGGGGATGATTCTACATACACACACCGTACGGTCTATTTGATATTGTGCTGGAAATTCTGACCAGTGTAATAAGATAAGAAAAATAAACTCAAGGCATATATATTAGAAAGGAAAAATTAAAACTATTTTTATTTGTGGTTGACATAAACATCTACATAAAACAAACCAAAAAAAAAAAAAAAAACCCAAAACCCTCTGAGTTAATTAGTTAGATTATACAAAATCTACCAAAAAAAAAAAAAAGCCGACTAGACTAGTAAGCGAATTAGTGAGATTACACAAGATAAATACACTATACAAAAATAAATTGTCATCATCTACATTAGCAAGAAACAGTTGGAAATGGAATTTTTGAAAAAACAATACCACTTACAACAGAAACAAACTATGAAACACTTAGGGATAAATTTAAAAAATAAGTGCAAGTTTTACTTAAAATCTATCAAAGAAATTAGATATATATTAAATAAATAGATATACTCATGTACCTAAAGCCTACTAATGTCAGTTCTCCTCACATTTCTAGTCAAAATCCCAGAAGACTTTTCTTTTTAGACATTAAAAATTAAATTCTAAAATGTATATAGAACATTATATGCTGATGTAGTGTTGGCAATTTGATCAATGTATCAATAAGAGAGTCCATTAAGAGTTATACATTTATGAAAATGTATCTATGAAGGAAGTGGTGTCTGAGGTCGCTGGGAAAGAAGAATGCGTCCAGTACATTAAATTGTTAAACAAAAAACAAAAGCAAAAACATGAAATTGAATCTCTATCTTCACACAATAAACAAAATTTGATTTCAAAGGAATTAAATACTACTTTCACTAACTGAGAAAATTTTTTCAAATTATTGGTCAAATATGTAAGTTAGTATTATTTAGACATTCTGGTCTAAAACAAAGCAAAATGGGTTGCCTATTAAAGATTAATTAAGTTTATTACACTAAAATTAATTTTATCAATATGTTGTCTTAAAATAGTAAAAAGACATTGTCAGCTGCAAGAAGAAACCCATAAAACACAAGCCAACAAAATATCAATATCAGCTATATAAAAGAAGCACCTAAAAATCAGTAAGGAAGGTACAGATAAACTTTAAGAGTAGGAAAGTGGACAAAAAAAAAGAGCAGATGTTCCACAAAAGAGAAATTAGAGGTAGCCAACATCAGTAGTTACCAGAAATGCAAATTAAAACCAAAATGGAATCCCCTACTGTATCTGTTATAATATATTAGGGGAAAAAAAAATCTCATACTGAATGGAGATTGGAAGAACCATTTTGAAAGACAGCTTGGATTGTTCATGTAAAGTTAACCACTTCTCATCACGTTCCAGCAATTCTTGACATATACTCAAGAGAAGCTTTCCCCTGTGAACCCTGGGAGACACGTGCAAGGACCTGCTGTAAGTACCACGCACAACAGCACAGGTCTGGAGAGAAGTCCTGAACCAGGAGGGCAGTGTGTGAGTGAACTCTGGTACCTTCACGCGGCGGAATAGAGTCAGCCCTTGTGGATAACTCTAAGCAAAATAACATAAAATGCAAAAAGAGGTTCCAGGAGACTACATTCCCCATAAAATTAAAAACAACTATGGTTTTAAAACTCATACATTGTAGTAGTATTTAGAGAGGCAATAGAATTATATAAAAAGAAAGAGAGAGAGAGAAAGAAAGAAAAGAAAGAAAAGAAAGAAAAGAAAGAAAGAAAGAAAGAAAGAAAGAAAGAAAGAAAGAAAGAAAGAAAGAAAGGAAGAAAGGAAGAAAGGAAGAAAGGAAGAAAGGAAGAAAGGAAGAAAGGAAGAAAGAAAGAAAGGAAGAAAGAAAGGAAAGAAAGGAAAGAAAGAAAGGAAAGAAATGGTCACCTGGGACAGAGGAAGATAGTTACCTGGAGTGATGAAGGCAAAGAGGTGGGAAGGGCATTGGATTAAATGTAGGTTTTTGTTCGAGTTCTAATGTTTTATTCTGGTTAGTGGAGTATTACATGTATTTCAGATTTTTCAAACAAACTAAACAAACAAACAAAGGTGAGCCATGCATGGACAAATGGTGATGCCATAAACTGCTGAAAATTAACACAATTCTGTGCTTTTAAGAGCAAGGAAAATAGTTAAATAAATAAAAGATAAACACCATTTAAGGAAATTGCTTACTCCTGCAACAATACCACAATACAACTACAAATATTATTTTATTTCTTTCCAGAAATGTTACCTACATGAAAGTTTTTCTTTGCACTATATTAGTCATACTCTTTTTACAAATTTGCATACCTTTTCCTTTTAATGTCATGTCAGTAGATTATAGTTTGTTTGTTTTTTGTTTGTTTGTTTATTTTACTATTTCTAATGGTTCTATGGCAAAAAGTAGATTAGGAAGGTTTCAGTTTACACGTGCCATCAGGACTCCTATTGCCAAGCATCGCTCTGAAGCCTCACAGGGCTCTACGAATGCCCAGACAGAAAAGGTAAATACATCCTGTCTGCTACTGCTAGCTCCCTCTTTTCTTATACTTAATATGTTTTGCATCTCCTCAAGGGAATTGGTCTCCCGGGGAATTTGCCTATGCATTTTCTCCTGCAGGAAAAGGCTTGTTTCCTCCCCAGTGTTCTGGCTTTCACATCATGTGTTTCGTTCCTGTGAAATATTTCTAACATGTAATCCTATTAACTGCTTATCCTCTTTGCCCCTCTTGACTCGAAGCCCCATGAGGGCAGAGCCACGTGCAGCTGGTTTGGTCTAGTGTTCCCAGTCCGGCAGATCTCACTCATTTGCACGCTGAGGGCGTTCCATAATAAGCGTCCAATTACTGTCAAGAGAATACCTCAAAGAGCAAGTCAGCTGGCTTGAAGAAACCGTCTGACACCAATTTGGTAACTGTGGTCACCTGTAGCCCGCACAGAGTAACTCTTCTCTGATTCCTGTTAGTGGAAAGAGTAAACCTGGATTACCATGGCTTTCCCTCTTGCCTTTGTTCTTGAAACTTTTTATGAGAGTTAAGAAATTGAAATTCACAGGAAAAAACCAAGGATGTTTTGTTTTGTTTCTGTTTGATTGCACAGCAATATTGCTTTTTTAAGCTTTTACTTGTGTAGTTTTTTTTTAAAACAACCTTTAGAATACAGTCCATCTGTGTATGGCTGGCAGGTTCTGAATTGGGGGTTCATTTCCATTACCCAGAAAAAAGCATTTAGAAACTGTTGAAGTTTTTCTTGCATTTATTTTAACAGAGATCATATTTTTCCCTCATCTGTGAATAGGTAAGTGTTCATTTTCATTCTTCAGGGGACCTAAGCAAATTTAGTTTCATTGAGTAATTATGTCAGTTCACATTCTATGTGGCTCTGACCTCTGTCTTTCTACTTTCCTCTTTGACCATACATGTTCCTAATCTTGCCTGTATCTTAGTGGTGTTTCCTTTTAGTAGGGATCATGTAAATCCCGCTGTTCTGATTGCATTATTCTCTCAGATAGAAGTGTTCTATTGATTTCTCCCAGAGCCTACCCATTTGCTTAGCTCTTAAGTAGAAGTCATCAGATGGATTCTAGATTTGATTCCAAAGACTATGTTTATTCCACAAAAACCTCCACTGAGGGGATAACCAAGTTTGTCTGGCTCACTGCTATATCACCAAGCACTTACACAGTGCCTGGCTTAGAGTGGAAGATGCTAACCATGTCTGATCAAGTGAGGATCAAGAAAATCTTACCTGCTCACCCTTTAGAGGAAAGATGGCCATGCTTGAGGGTGGGTTCAACCCCATGAAGAGAAACTTGGGTCTCATCAAGAGCTCCATTAGGTGAAGATCTCAGATTTGTGGTGAGGACGTTGTAGCCATGAAAGAATGGGCTTCCCTCTGTGACCTACATTCCAATGTTTTAGTTTTCTTGGCAAACGTATCTGACTAGTGATGGTAACTTGCCTGCTTTCCTCCTTGGTTGATATCTCTGAGAGCTGCCATGTGAGGACTCGTATTGAGTTCTACACTTCAGGTCTCAAATCTAAAAGTCACAAGCTCATTATAGACATATTTATTCCCTACAAGTGTTTTTTTGGACCTAAACAGATGGTTTGGATACTACCCAGGCTAGTTTAGTCCAATCTTTTTTATATCAAAACAATATTTTATTATGATGAAATTGTCGAGAACAACAAATAATGTAAATGCTATTTATTGGCACTTAGAAAATTTCCATTTGAAAAAGTCACCAGAATTAATCCCTTCCAGACATGTGACTATCGGCCGCTTTTCCATTTGTCTCAGTAAACATGCACCGCTTGCTGAAATTCATCAAAATCAATGGAATAGACCTTTCTATTCACTGATGACGTCACTGATATTATTCATTTACTAATTCAGTCTATAAATAGTTAGTGAATGCCCATTATAAAAAAGGCACTGAATTAGACACACTGGGAGAGACATAAATATAATTCACACAATAGTTCTTTCATCAAAGATTATAAAATGGAGGAGAGAGGAGAAGACGTAGTCACACATGGCAATGGCACCAAAAGGAAGTTAGACCTTCGGAGAGCGTGAAGAGACTGGTGTCCGAATACGGAGAGAATGTGGTAAAGTCACTGCCACGATCTGGACCTCTGACAGCCAGAAACACAACAGACCGTCATCCCTACAAGCGTTTGAGGAGCTCTGAGATCCCACTTTG
This sequence comes from Camelus bactrianus, assembly GCF_048773025.1. Classification (NCBI taxonomy): domain Eukaryota; kingdom Metazoa; phylum Chordata; class Mammalia; order Artiodactyla; family Camelidae; genus Camelus; species Camelus bactrianus. Next base: position 17,672,597 of record NC_133553.1, on the reverse strand, counting down.
AATCGGTCATACCATCAAAGGTTAGTATTAATGAAAAGATGTAAATAAGGACATGCAGACAATACAAAGAGTCTATTTTAACATTTAACATTTTCCCGTCCCAAATGTTACAGTTCAAGTCAGTTCGGAGTCATCACAGAAGACTATTTCCAAAGTGTATTCAAAAGTATCCAATTCACAACTCAAGATAGTTAAAAAAAAAAAAAAAAAGTATCTCATTTCCCCTCTTTAGTTAGACTCAACACGAGGTTTTCAGGAGTGTATTGATTTTTTTTCGAAGAAAGGAGCCCTGGAGGTAACCATGGTGGTGTGGGTCTCCCACCATTGACCATCGCGGGTGCAGGAGAACACGGCACCTTGAGGGAGGAGAGAGACATCAGCATGTGTCCCATTTAAAGTAAACGCGATTCTGACATTTTTCTACTCTTTAAAATGCTAAGAAGCAATTGACTGAACGGTTTCCAGAAAGTTGCCTCGGTGAATGTCACACGTCACCCTCTCCCTGTGGGATTTTGGTAAGGCTGCCCTCCCGTGGTCCGTGTGTCTGGATGCCTTTTGGTTCCCAACCTGCTTCGTGTCTCTAACCCCCGTGTCAGCACAGCCCTCTCCTAGCTCTTACCTTGGTTTCTGGAGACAATTTCTTCAGCTTCCATCAGGGTCATGAATGGAGTCACTCTCTTTAGATCTCCCCAGACCCTATTCAGGGTACTATCTTGTTCCTGATGTATCTTTGGATATGTTATGGGAAAGATTTTTCTCTTGCCCTTTCAAGAAAGATCTCCCTGAAAACCAAACAAAATCAGAAGAGAGCAAAGCCTGAATTTCTCTGCAGGCCCACCTCCCAATTTCCTGTCCACTGTATTTCCATTTCAAGTATTTGTGAACCTGGCATTATGTTTATTTTTTATGATGAATGCAGCTTGGGGGTAAAAATAAAAGGACAGTGTTCAGATTCGATAGTAGTTCTTAGATTTACGTTCTTCTTTTTCAGGGCATAAACTATAATTGAAAAAAATTTTAAGTCATCATTAATACTGTTAGTTCGGCCATTTACTGCCTTCTGATGACACATCTCATTTATTTTTAAAGATCAGTATAAGATAGGTTGTAAAAATTCATTCTGCAACGTAAGCTTTCAAAAGCTAGAATGAAGAAGTCACCAACCCAAGAGGTGCACTGCTTTGTGAGCAGAGAAAGACAAGGGTGTTTTCATGACACATTTTCCTTCTTTAAACAAAGTAAAGAAAAAAAAGAAAAAGACTGATTAGCAAGAATGGTTTGATTTGCCAATGATTTTAAGAACTATATATTTTTTTTAAAGAAAAACCTCTTAGTTCTACCAAATTGGCAGCTTTCTGTGGCTGCTAAGGGAAAAAAAAATCTAATAAGATTATGTCAGTAGCCCAATTTATCTTCCAAGCACGTGGACATTAATCTACGCCGGAGCAAATGCCCTTGACGGGACTGCGTTATTTCAAGGGCATTCATGGTAAGAGAAAAATGACTTGACCTCTGAATTCCTCAGTATTTTCTTGGAATGCAGCAGCCATGAGAAGGACCACCTCACAATTAAGCACCTGATTTTGCACTCACGTAGCATTTCCTTCTAATTTTTTACAGAAAGTTTTTGTTCCCTGTCCCTTTTAAAGAGCGTATTTGTAGAGTCCTCAGTTGGACCTGAAGCTGATGTCTGACCTGCTCTTAGCATGGTGGGCAGCGGGCAGCACACGTAAACCCTCAGGGTTCTCAACACATATGTCTCCAAATTGCACTGTGTGATTGGATGATTTGCCCGAAAGAGTCACAGAACTCAGAAAAGACGTTATTCTCATGGTTACGATCTATTACAGTGAAAGGATACAGAGTAACACTAGCCAAAGGAAAGGATACGTTTCTGGTTGTCCTCTGGGAGACCCCAGGCACAAGTTCTGGTTGTCCTCTCCCAGTGGAGTTGCACGGATGACAATCACTTCTTCCAACAACAGTGCACGACAATACGTGAGGTGTGGCCTACCAGGGACGCTGATGCAGGCCTTGCTGTCTAAGGTTCTCATTGGGGTCATGAAGGCATGCAAGGCCATATGAGTGATCTCAGTTACTCCGACCCCAGCCTCTCAGACATCAAATTGACACAGTATGGCCCAAAACCTCAGGCATACAAACACTGTCATCTACCATAAATCCCGCTGTTAGCATAAACCATCTTGCATGGCCCCAAACCTAAGGGACACAAAGACATTCATCAGGCAGGCTGTTCCAAAGGCCCGCAGTTAGCTCCCAGGAAGCGGTCAGGGGCTTCTGTCCTGAAGCCCTTTGGAATGTGCAGGGTTTGGGAAAGCCAGGTCTGCCACCTTGCCCCTTACTGCACACACTAGATATCTGATTCTTTAAATTCTCCCCTCTAGATACCAATTCTGGCTTTCAAGGGAGGAATATAGACTGAAAAATCAACCCTAGGTCCAGAGAAACCATATCTCTTTCAAATCAAAGTCATTGTTTAGACCGTGAAGGTCATAACAAGGCAGATTTATAAGTGATGTTATTGCTGAAAAGCAAGCAAACCAACCAAAAAGTTATGCAGCTTTAAATGGCGTTTCTGCCTTACCAATTGTATGATTTGGGCCAAAACTCAAGTTCTCTGATCTTCTCTTTTCTTATCTATAAAATAAATCCAACAGGGCTTCTTTGAAAATTAAATGAAATAATGTAAGAGAAAGCACCACTGTCAGTGTTTGGAAGGCGAGGTTCTCCAGAAAGTGTCAATAGTACATGGGCTAAAATTACTGGCGGAAAGAGAAAAACACTGACAGAGACAATAAAGTAAGAGTATTTTAAGTGTAGGGCAAAAAGTTTCCACATTGTAGTATACGTAGGAAGGGACCCCCTTTTTACAGCACAAAGGATGCAGCCCCTCCTGGTAGAATGAGACAGGGGGTCCCTGCCCTGCAGCAGCTGCTGGAGAACCAAGGGGGTCCACACCTGGGCTTGTCTGTGGTCAGGCCTGTCACCTGCAGTGAAACGTCCTGTGCGCTGCTCCTGAGGCGCTGACCGCACCGAGGCTGTGGCCGTATCCCGCTGTAGCAGGCGTGGCTGGGACATTTTGGGAGGACAAAAAAAGACTGTACCGAAGCGTAAACAACCTGCTTGACGCAGTACCTTTCGACCACCCTGCCGCCCGTCACAGGCCATACTGTTCCCAAGGATACGCCCCAGTCTGGGGAGAGGGTCCACAAAGGGAAAGCAGAAAGGGGACATTCAGATACAGCCTGGAACATGGACTGAAATGGATGGATGCATGCCTGGACCTATTTTAAAAACGGTGCTGAAAAGGAAGGATTATATGGTTTAATTTCTTGATTTTCTTCTCATCTAAAAGTGCTTCTGGCAATCTGTAAAAATCTGGCATGAGGTGGTTAACGTCTGTTAAACAAGTTTGGTTTGTTTGCGGCTGCGGGTTTTAATTAGGGAGCTGAACCATATTAGTATTTCTCAACTCTAGGTACACATTAGAATCACCTGAAAAACTTAAAATAAAACAGACAAAAGGACAAACATGAGAACAACGGAACGATGAGTCAAGGCCTCAGCTCCCTCCTGGAGCGCCTGACTTACCTGGTCGGAGCTGAGCCTGAGGATGAGTCCTCCTCAGTTTACCAGGAGATTCCAATGTCCAGCTGCTGAGCTAACAGATCAGAACCCTCTTATTCCAGCATCACTGAGGGGATTGCCAGCAAAAACGATAAATGGCACAAAGAAAAGCATCAAACAGAATGCCTGTACCGACCTCTGAGTGGATGAGGGGATTGTGGGCGCTTGTCTCCATTCTGAGAACAAATTCATTGTAAGTGTGGAATGTGGTCAGAGGAAGGAAGTCTTCACGGACGAGGGAGTAGTTGAGCTTTACAGGAGACACAGAGCGAGTGGTGAGCCTGAGGAGAATGTGCCGGCAGAAAGCTGTGCGCCACACATGGGGACCAACCATCCCCGCTTGCCTGGGACGCCCCTGTTTTCATCACAGGAAGCCTCACATCCCAGGAAGCCCCTCCTTCTTAGGTGACCTAACAGGGTTGGTCATCCTACAGATGAGATTTTGCCCTTTTAAAAGTGGATATAACTTTTGGCTGAACTAATGCACACATAGAATCTATGAGAAAGACCCTCCTAAGTGGCTCTTCTGTTGACACCTCCTGATGGTTGTCTGGAAACTAACCAACTGACTCCTTAAACATAAATAAATACACAGATGAGTAAATAATAAAGGAAAAGGCAAGCGCTCTCTGTGTAGGAGGCATTTAAAGCCGGAGTTGGTTACAGTCTCTAAGCTGGAGGTGAATTGGTGCCAGTCCCTCCCTTGTCCATTCAAGAAGCTATTTGTGTGTCTCCTAAAGTCATGACCGTGTCTCTTATTCGCACAAGGGCATGAGCAGGTTAAGAGAAATCCGCTTTCCGGGTGGACGATCATTTTATGCCTCACATGTAAAGCAAGAAGTTATCTACCACGTGATCTAGCAGTTCTTATATTATATTTTGTACATTTCAAAGAAATTTATTGACAACGTCTGCTGTATTTCTCTATAGAACCACAGGTCAATCAGAACTTAACGTACACTCTAAATGATATCAGTGCAGCAGACACTGCCTTAAGACACTGGGCAAAGGCACTGGCTAGCTTTCACTGGGTTCTGTCGAGGTAATAATACTAAAAACAATATGTGTGGCTTACAAATAAAAACAGCTACTTCATGCTCACATTGCCGAATGACCTCTGTGTCTTGCCTGAGTTCCACTCTGCACATCTTGTTGGAGGGCCCAGGCTCGAGGAGCAGTCATGTGGGAACATGCCATCTGTCGGCAGAGAGAAAGTGCAAGAACTGGGGGAAACACAAAATAGATTTAAACTGCTGCTTGAACGAGGCATCTGACACGTTGGCTCGCTTTCAATTGGGCAAAGAAGTCATGTGGCCACATGCGACTCTAGTGGGGAAAGGGTGTGTCCCCCACACACTAAGGCACTGCAAGTCACATGAGAGTGAGCCGGGTTCTAAAGTCTCCTAGGACGGGCAAGTGAACAGCCAGACATGATAGTACAGTCCATCCCAGAGGGCTTCTTAACCAGCGTCAGCCTGGTCTTCTGCTAATAAAAGATGGATTATAAAACCCAGTTCATGTGGTGGTTGTGAGAACTGAACTGTGCGATGTGTGGATGGCTCTAAAAGCATGCATGTTTCCAGCATGGTGTTGGAAATACGCATTCTTTTTCTCTTCCAGCAGATGTCCTGGTGCTTTGAGGGGCCCATGCGTTTTTAATGAGCACGGGGAAACACCTAGTTGGCTGGACAATTCAACCTTGATGAGCTAAATGCCAATGACACAGAAGAGGTGTGAGTGGATGTGGGGTGCAGGTGAGAGTAGGGGGGCTGTCTAACCCCAGGGGTTGGGGCAGACTGAGTTGACACCATCCCGGGAATTCAACCAGAGTGATTCCTGCAAAGCTACGAACAGGCTACTGCTACTGCTACAGTGCAGCCGCAGGGATCTGCGGGAGCGCCCCCTCCTACTCGCTTGGGCACATCATTGAGGCTGGCTGAGCCTCACTTCCACTGACTGTAAAAAGGAAATAGCTGTGTCCACCTTGAAAAGTGCTAAGGAAAATTAGAGGCAACCTAACACACCATGCACCGTATTGTGGTGCTCAACAAATGAGAATTGTTAACAACAAGACCCAGGTCTGAAAACAATTCAGTGCTTTATTCTCAATGTGTCTGAGGTCTGGGACCAAGAACTGCTCCCTAGAGCTGACTGGCAAGACTTTTGAGCTGATTTCTGGGTGGTTCTTCTCAGAAACCCAGCTCAGGGTACTGGCATCTTTGCTTTTTAAGGGATTCCAGAAATCATGGCTTTTAACCCACTGATTTTTACAGATGAAGAAAATTGAGACCCAGAGAGGGGAAGCAGTTTTCCAAATTTCCTGTGGCTTAAGAGTGAAAATTTCGGAGAAGCTGGAACCCCACCATGGTTCTCTGGTGCTCTTCCATGTTGCCGTGGCTCCCCAGGGGATTAATGGTTCCCAGCGCCCTGGTCTAAAGGGGCTGGCTGCCGAGGAAGGGGGAGTGAAGACGTCCATCAGATAGCTCTAGGATGGTTAGAGCATCTGCGCTCAGGCTGTGCACGGCCATTCAGAGCGAAGCATTTGAAAAAAAGAAAATACTAATTCTTTTCGCTTCTGGTGGACGTACAGCGTCTGGAGGAGTCAGACACTTCTCCCTGGGGAGTGTGGGACGTGCCTGCGAGGCCAGAGAAGCACAAGAGAGCACAGAACGTGGATCGCAAAGGGTGCGCGGCGATGACTCCCTGCCCCAGGATACGCTAAAGTCAGTGTAATTTCCGATTTTCTTCTGTAGGACGAAAAAGAGGGATTTCTTTCCCCCCTTTTTTTTTGCTTGCCTCAGTCATACCACTAATTATTTAGTGGTCTTTCAAACCTTTTGTAATTTCTACTCGAGAAAGCCCTGAAAGATATTAATTCTTAGCCATGTGCCTCATAAATGAAGGCCATTCTGCTATACTTAATGACAAGGCTGAGGCAGCAAGATGTCATTTGCTTTTTTCTCGGTTTTTAAATTGCTTTCTAAATGAACTACAGCTGTGAGGGCCAGGTGCTGTGATCCCTTTAGAAAGATCAGGAAATGATGAAATCCAAAATTTCAAAGTGTGATGGATGTCAGCTCCCGATTTGGTGTGTGTGAGGTCACCCCGTGCACCTGGTACCATCTCCACAACAGAATTACTTTTCTGTGGAGCAGAAAAAAAAAAAAAAAAAAAAAAGAGGAGAGCGAGGGAGAGGGAGATGCACATGTCTAATGCAAGTGCAACAATAAGAGAAACAGTTTATAATTATCTCTTTGTTCGTTCCTCATCGAGATGGAAATGGTGACATGTGCGGTCTCCCCACCCCCACCCCCTCCCATTATAGGTATCCCCGCCGTACTAAACACACGACTCTTGTGAATCAGAGAGTCGCTGCGGTGGCAACTCAGGGGCCACTATGAAGCAAAGGGCATGCTATGGTGATGGGGGGAGGGAGGGAGGAAAGGAGAGCGCTCTCGGGAGCTCTCAGCAGAATCTGGGACAAAGTCAGGGCTGCCTCTGCAGGTGGTCAGCGGAGGGCAGGCACCACCCATCCACCCCGGCCCTCAGGGCAGCGCAGACTGGCACAGGCCCGCCCCTCCAGGCATCACCAGCCGCCCTCTCCTCCTGCCAGCCTGAGGCTCTAGGTGGAATCTGTTTGTGAGACCTTGTTCTTGCAGTCACCCGGAAGGGGAAATAAGGAGTGATTGTGCTTTTTCTCTCCAACACTGACCACCCCCGCCCCCCGCCCCAGGATGCACGCTTGTCAGAGCTGGACGGCTGCCACGGCCGACCCCGTTTTCTCCGGGACATCTGCCCAGGCTGCCCCTGGGGGGGGGGGCTCCTCAGACTCCCACAGCCCTTCCACTCAGAACAGCTCCCTGGGGCACTGAGCTTGACTGCGCCACGGGCAGGTGGCGTGGGGTGGCTTGTGAGTCCTAGCTGGGACTGCGTCTTGACTCTGGACCAACAATATGCCCTTAGATGAGTTGCTTTTCCCTCTTAAGTCTTGATTCTCTACATCTGAAAAATGGAGGGAGAAATACTACATTTTTGTAGGACTGACTGAGACCGCATATGGAAAGTGTTTTGCACAAAGTTGGTGATGTGGAAATATTCATCTCCCAGCGACACTGTCTCTGACACTGAGTCCACTAGGCTGTAACATGGGGTGGAAAGGGCAGGGGAGTGAGACCCCAGAGAACATGCAACTCTCAAGTCCAGTCCTTCCTAGATGTTTGGCTTTACTTAATTTCCTCAGCCTCTCTGGGTCTCAGTTTCTCCATCAGTATGATGGGGACAATAGAATAGTCCACCTCACTTATCCTTACAAGGATACAATGAGATGCTAGATGCCAAGGTGCTTTATATTATGTCAAGAGAGGATGAGGGGGTGAAGGGAGTTGATAGGAATGTTGGTGCCAGTTTCCCCACATACACACACACTAAATGGTGGCTACTTTCTTTGCCAGCACCTAGCTGATGATGCTGGATTTTTCTCTCCATCAGTACTCACTATCACCCCATGTATAGTTATAAGGAACAGGCAGATGCTAAATGAGTCCTGGGGAGAGTAAGGGATGATGAAAAGAAGGAAGGAGAGGATGCGGATCTCATACCTATCAAAGACCTGTAACATGGCATGATCCCAGACAAAAGGAGAAGCTCTCCAAACCCAGATGGAGGAACCCAATAGCCATCCCCTGTTTGAGCAGCGTTAGAGAAAAAGCAAAGTGACGTCACATAGCTGTAGCCCAAATAGGAAGACTGAGGTTTATGCGACTAGCAGAGGTCCGAATGGCTTAGCTGCCAGTTGCTGCTTTGGAAGTCCTTGCTCAAAACAGCCCGGAGGTGTGGAGTTGTCTTCTGTACTACAGCGAGCATATCCATGTGGGGTTCAGAGAGGAGGTCCAGAGTCACCAGGCTCCCCTCCACCTCCCAAAAGGATGACTTCCTGTGTTTGCTACCAAGCATGCCATCAGGGAAATAGGCTCCTATGAGGCGGCCCTAATTTGGGAAGAGACCAGTGCTAAGGAAGTCAGCAGTGCTTCCAGACCATTCATTCTGGAGTTTGAACCAGGACGTGGGAAGGATCAAGGACAACAGACCAACCGATGGAAGGCGGACCCTGTGACCTGAACTGCAGCCCCTTCTCGCCTCGACATTCCCCGAGCTCCTGTCTCCTGGATTCCATTCTCTCCAGACCTCCGTCCAACATTTTCAGTTCCAGTCATTTTCTACTTTAACAGGTGCCTCCCTGTCTTTACCAGAACACAGACCCACTGTGGGGGAATGATCTTCCAGTTCATCCACATTTAAATTTACCTGTTTACCGTCTTGTCTTCCACCAGCGTAACAGTCAGATTGAGCCACAGATGGCGAGCAGAGGAGTAAGCTGGTGATCAAATGCACAGAGGCGTGGCCACTGCATTGTCTGCTTGCAAAGCACTGAGTTTGCCCCTGGTGTGACCACCCACTCTTTTCTCCACACTGATAACAGATGAAAAAGTGACCCAGGCTGAGAATGGACCCCAGCATTTCTGAACCTGGGATGAAAAGCCAGAAACTCTCTTTAAAATTTGCAAGCAGTACAGTGCTTCCTCCCGGTGGAGGCCGGCCTTTATCTCTGCTGCAGACCGTGCTTTTCTTCTGGGAAGACCACCCCAAGGACTTCTAGATGCCAATGTGGAGCAAAGGTTCTCTTCTGGAATGGATTTAAACTGCAGTGAATAACAGTGTGGAAGGTTCTGTTTATAGGCGACAGAGCTACATTTCTGTGGGTTACCTTCTCTTTTAAAAGAACATTTATTTTCCAAGTCCAGATGATGACAAAGGACCTTCAGTTGAAACTTACTGCTAATTTTAAAAGACATGGTGTGTGTGTGTGTAATTTTTCGTGTGTATGCCTGTTCATGTTCAAATATTTGCCCTTGGAAAATTAAGAGGGGCGGCCCTCAGTGATTGCTTAGCAGGTGTGACTGCCTGACGAGACACTGTCCCCAGGTCCAGGTAAGCGGTTCTCTGCCACTCCCGAATCTTCCCAGGTTGTTCTCTGAACATCTAAGTCTTCAGTTCTTTGGGGGTAAAAATCCTCCTCATCCTTCATGCTAATAGTTCCAGGTTTACATTATGTTACTCTTCTTAGTGTATGTTCCTAAGGGTCAAAAATCTTTTAAAATTGGGATGCCCAGAAGTGAACAAGCAGCTCAACCAATACAAAGTAAAATTTAACTATGGACTTTAAATTTTTCAAAAAAATCATATCTCTATTAATGTAGCCTAAAATATCTTATTATCCATGGGGACTACATTTCAGTGTTGACTTACATTCAACTGACTAAATGTATGACAGATCCAACTCTGAAATGTAGTCTTCACCTGCCTGAGATTCAGGTGTTTTCTTAGAATCAGGTATATAATACATGATCTTCCACCATGTTAAGCTTAATTTTGTTAGATTTACTTCCATTTGTTTTGATCCTTTTATGACCCAGATCTGGACTTGAGGACAGAGCCCTGTCATGAGACCACTGTATCTAGGTTGGCTCCGACCCATTCTCCTGCATCTTATAGGACAGAGCCTCTCATCCAGTGATAAATTCTTCTAAGTTTACCATCACCCAGATGAGTCTTTTGTATTTCAGGCCAAAATATCATTCGAGAACTTGTAAATGCTTTGAAGTTCTGATCCATCCTGTTTAAAATTCTTACAAAATTAGAAATGCAGTGATCACTTCATAAATACATAAACATAGTCTTTATTATGTTTACCGTATTGAAGGTCATGCACACACGTGATCTTACCCAGAATTCACAGCAGCCCCGTAATGACCAGGAAGACACCCCCTCCCCAACACACACCTTTTTAGGTGTGTGAGAAAAGTTGAGTCCTGTTGATCAGTTTTGACCGGAATCAGAATCATCTGACTTGCAGGCAATCTGCCTCCGTCCCCTGCATCGCTAATGTCCCTTTCAGTGTCCTTGACTGGTATTAGACCCAGCGCCTACAGCCATGGCCCAGACTTTCACAAGACAAAGCCCCATCATCAGCTTGGCTTGTTCTAAACAGTCTCAATGAAATACTCAGGATCACGGAATTTCGGAGGGTTGGGGTTTCCAAGGGTTCACCTCGCCCAGGCTCCCCCACACTCCAGAATCCTCACTACAGCCCCCCTGGGGAGATAGCGCCCCCCTGCCTTTACGCTGGCTGTGCAGGGGGCTCGTGCTCTCATGGGACTGCAAGCTTCAGTCCGGGGGATGATGGCCCTCTGCACGACAAAGGTAGACTGCCTCCTCTCCCTTCCTCAGTAGGGCTCTCGACCATTCCCAGCCACCTGCCCAGATTAAGCCTTTCTATTCGAGGTATTTGAAAACTTGCTTTGCCTCTTTTCTCCAGACAATGCTTCCCCAAATTATTCAGCCAATCTGCCCATGGCCCAGTTCTCAAACCACCTCACAGTCTCTCCCCCTCCTCTCCACGCGCTCCAGTTTTTCAACATCTTAAAATGCAACACCCATAATTAAACAGAATGCTCCAGATGTGGCTTGATTGGCACCAAATCATTTCCTCTTTTGTTCTGGACTGTGTTGTTTCCTAATGTTGTTTACTGCTTTTTCTGTAATCGTTGTTTCATGCTGGAGATACTTCTGATCCTGAAAGTCCCCAAAGCCAGGGACCTTTTTTTCACCTTACATACAATGAACATCCTCAGTTTTTCCCTATTCTGGCCCCTGTACTATTGGTTGCTTGGACTTAAACATAAGATTTCATATTTGTCCTTGTTAGAGTTCCTCTCTAGTTTTGCCCTAGAATTCAATCTACTGAACTCTCTGACTTCTGAATAATTGCTGTCTAGGTAACCTGTCTTCTGTATTTTCAACAAAGTTCTTTATGAAAAGACTGGATAACATTCAAAAACGAGACTTCAGGCTACATTAACTTCTTGTTATTTGTTGTCTCTTTTTAGTATTCTTATTTATCAGGGTACCTTTTCATGAAGGATATGTAGGAGGTTTGTACCAGTCAGCACTGTTCAGGCCACTGTTCTTGGGGAACCCAGAAACGTGCAAATAGCTCAGTGTCTAATTGACGAGACAAGTTTAGCACAACTGGAAGCAGCCCGTGGGGGACAAAAGATGATAAGGTAACATATTGATTTAAATAAGCATCAGACAGTTTAAATATTTAGAGGAGAAGGCTGCAAGAGACTAGAGAATTTTTTTTTTCGGATGGGTAGAATTTTAACCTTTCCAATACGATGTGTCATGTATTAGAAGAGAATTATGTACCACGTGCCAAGTGCTACAGAGTTGGCAGTATTACTGTAACAAAACAAACGAAAGTTAACAGTAAAGGCTTCACATAAATGGTATCTGGGGGTGGGGGGTGAGGGAGGAGGGGCCAGGTGGAGGAGGAACAGCAACTGAATTCCCTTGATCCACCTTCACACAATCATTTATCCATTCATTCATTTAAAAAAAATTGTAGAGCTCCTACTTCATGTCAGGTACTGTTCTAGGATGCCATAGTGCATGAAACAGACATAAATTCCTGCCCTGCAAAGGCTTATAGGAATATACGGAGAGTGACAGTAATAAAAATATTTGTTTGGTAGGAAAGTAAAAGGACTGAAGAGAAAAAAATGAAGCGGGGAATAGTGACAGAAGATGTTGGAGTTATTAGGAGTCCTTGCCATTGTAAGCTGGTGCCTGGGGAAGGCCTCACTGAAATGCTGAAGAAGTAGGGCTGAGCCATCATCTATGGGGATGCAGGCCTTAGGCAGAGCCAGCATTAAGGCCCCAAGGAGATATGTGCCCGTGGTATCTGAGGGACAGTGAGAAGGCTGATGTAGCTGGAACACAGATAGCAAGAGGAAAAAGAACAGACAATTTTAGAGGGGTCGTAGGTGGTAAGAATAGAGGTCAAGCTAGACTCATGGTCAGTTTTAAGAATTCTGGCTTTTATTCCAACTGAGAAGAGGAGGCACTGCCTGCAGGGCTTTGAGGAGGAGAGTAGGATGATGTAACTTCTAATCTAGTAAAATAATTCATGGTTTTGGGTTGAGAATGGATCATAGATAAGCAAAAGCAGAAGTAGGAAGATGAGTTAAGGGGTTGTATCAGTTAGACAGTGCTGCATAACAGACACTCAGAAGCTTAAACAATAAGCATTCATTATCACTCTCCAAGTTAGCGGTGTAGTTCTTTGGGTTTGGTTGAATTCACACAGGAACAGGTGGGCTCCTCGGCTGACCTTGGATAGGCTTGGTCCCATATTTGCCTGTTCTCCGGCTGCAGGCTGGTCTAGGGTGGCCTTGGCTGGGACAACTAAGTCCTCCTCCAGTTGGCTGGCCTGGGCTTATCCAAATGGCAATGGTAGGATTTCAAAAGAAAATGTGGAATGAAGCTCAGGCTAAGAGTTGGCACTTGGACACATTTCAACCAAGTCACAGGCTTGATTCATGTGCGTGTGAGGAGTTGACCTCTTAGAGAAAATGCAAAGACATGTTGCAAAATGCCATGAATGTGAAGAGAGTTGAAGACTGTGACCAGTTTTGTGACCATTCTAAGATGGAGGCTATTGCAGTATCCAGGGGAGAGATGAGAGTGGTTTTCAGAAGAGTGGTATAAGTGGAGGTGATGAAAATTATTCAATTCTGTACATAATTTAAATCTCAAATGTGGGAATGAGTGTGATGGAGAAAGGACCCAATGATGACTCAAACTGTAGGGTTTCACAACTGGAAAAGTAGAGTCACCAGCTCTTGAGCTGGGGGAAGCTGGCAAGAAGCCCAGTTTGAAAAGGACGATCAGGAACTTAGCTGCACAATGTTAAGTTTGAGACCCTTACTGCATTTTCAGTGGGACGTAGTCTCTCTGGAGATGGACTTAGGAAAGGTTCCTCATTGGTTGATATTAATTTGGGAGGCACTGCTTATAGATGACATTTAATGTCATGGGACTTTAGGAGATCATCAAGACAAGGAATGTTAATAAAAATGAGAAGAGATCAGAGAGTGGAGTTCTGGGACACTCCTACAAGGATTGAGAAGAAATGAGTGAAGGAGACTGAGAAACAGTGAGGAGATAGAGGTGCAGCTAGAGATGCTCGACGGGGCAGGAAAATAAAGAGTGGGGAGGGGCAGAAGGCAGGGTTGCTGGAGGAGACTGAGGCTGTCTTAGGAAGAGCCTCCTGTTCAATACTAAGGAGGCAGACGTGGTTGTAGGTAAAACTTACTATGGTGTTTCAAGTACAACAGAGAGTCCTTCCATGTCCTCATGGGCTGAGAACACAGTCTGAAAACCTCAGTCATTCTGGCAGAAGTCTCCTGAGCAGACCTGTTTGAGACGAGGCAGGGGGGAACTTCACAAGGCATCATGGATCTGACCGTGACAACTCCAAGGATCCAGAATGACCTCTGATCATCAATGGATAACTGATGGGACAAGGCTATAAACCACAGATTTATTTTGCTCGAACTTGAGTTCCTGCAAGTCTCCTAGCATTACTACAGCTGAGTGGGAAATTGTTACATATGGTGGTATTGTTGGGTGGGGGTCCAGGCACAAGTCTTCTGTAGGGAACCAGCTTTCTCTTCTTTCCTCAGAAGCAATGGCAAGTGATATCTTGAGTTCTTCAGCAGAACAGCCAAGGCCTGGAGAAATAAACTTGCTGAAAAGGACCGGCAATTTAATTTTATTCATTCTGTATCAAATTCCTACATCTCACAGTTTGGGCACAACAGGAGGTGACACTGTTAACTGTTACTCTTTTCACTTCCCTTTTTCCCCCTCACTGAACATAAACATATCGTTACACAGTTACACTCCACTATATTTAGAGTTGATTTTTAACTATCTATTAAATCAAACAGGGAAGCTGGGCTGTTCTACCTGGAGCCAGTGGGACTGGCTGCGGAGATAGACCTATTCACTGGGGAGGGCAGAACTCGAGTGAGACTTGCTTTGCCGACCACAGAAGCCCCGGGACCACTCTTTGTTGGAGACGAAAGCAAACTGCTCCAACTGGGAAGGGCCAGCATCCTGCCCACAACCCCCCCCTGAGAACCTCTTGTTCACCAGTGATGGAGGCTTTAGCTTCACTTCATTGTGTAGGTGGAAGGGATTTCACAGGGACCTATGCATATATTCCAAGCAGTCCCTTCATCAGAGACATGACTTAAAGTGGCCCAAGATACCAGAGACATGGCAAAAATACAGGTTTTATTGTGAAACCACTTTGGAAAGTCCTTCTTACTGTGTCTCCTGCGCTGATGCTGGCAGCGTCTGTTGGCATTGGAGGTGGTGAGGAGCTCTGCGTTAGAGGAACTTTGATGAATTTTTGCTCACCCCAAGGCTTTCCCATCCCATTTTACTAAAGAATCTTCTATTGTTGGCAATGCCTGTTAACATTTGTATAACTAACAATTATAGAACACGCCTTAGGAGACACTACTGCAATTCACACGAGTAGGGTGGTTTACGACATGCCAACCGAATATTACTTGCGGCCCTTGTCACAACACTGTGGGAAGAGTTAGGTATATCTTCTCCATCATATGACCTGAGAAAATAAATGTACAGGTTGAGTGGCATCAAGATCAACAGAGATCATGGTGGTGGAACCCTGAACAGCAACACAGCTCTTATGTTTTCTACAGTCTTGCTTCCTTTAGACAGGACGGCACATGCTGGTGGAAGAAACGAGTGGAGGCCTTTCCACAAGGTGAGCATCAGGGGTTGGACATGGGCTGACCACGTCGTGCTGTTAATCAGTGGCTGTAACTGGGGACAGGAAAATTGGGGAGATAAAGACTGGGAGGGCACGAAGGTCACGCTACCAAGTCACCAGCTGCCACTGTCTACATCTTTAATTCTTTTTTATGCCCTTTAATTGAACCTAATTACAACATGATCAACCGAAATACAGCCATGTGGTCAGCCTCTGCTCCCACTCATCTGTGAGACTGATCAGCAGTGCGTCTGCCAGCTTTGTCATGGGCTATATTATCTCCTCTCTGGACATTTATTTGCTTTCTCATTTGTAATCCGCTATTTTTTCCATCCTCTCTCCCTGCCATATATTTGCTTTTTCTAGCATTAAAAATTAATGTTAGAAATCTCAGGTAATAAAACAGCTAAGAACATTTTCAGAAAAGAGGGCACTGTTACATATTTGGAGAGATGTGTTTAGGTTTGTACACCAAGCTTTTTACGAAATGCTCTAGTCTAGAATGAATTATGTCAAGTGGGTGCATCAGGCAGTCATAGCTTTCCAGCTCCTTCAACCTTTCTTAATGAAGAGAAGAGGCCTCATCTGGTATGAGTGAAGAGAAAAAGGCTAATACTGAGAGTTTCTACAGTACGTTCAAGTCCGGGTTCGAGGTGGTACCATGATTGAGTATTAAATGAAGCCACATCTCCTTTTTAATTTGATGATTTGCAAGCCAAAATTTGCCTATTTTTCGTTATATACTTTGAAGACATAATGAATCATTATATTACTCAACAAATATTATCTATTTTGTTCCAGGTGCTGAAGATTCAAAAATGAATTGCTTCCTGTTTGTTGCTCACAATCTATCAGAGGAACTCAACCTCTTCCTCACAAATTAAAATAAATGTGTGCTCCACTCAATGTAATTTAAGACAAAATAATGGTTGTATAAAATATACGTATTTTAACTTTAACAGATGATAGTTAATCAGTAAAACTTACCCAGAGCTTGTGTGTAATATGACTGTTTTACTTTGCAGGATCCATTCACAACATGGGCCTCAGTCTCAAGGTGCTTAAATTTATTTGTGGAGAGGAGCCGTAAATTCATAACACTGAAACACAGAGCAAGTGAAAAAACCCTGAAATTGAATAAAATGACAATAGACATAAAAAAAAGTCACCAAAGTTTAAAATTTGCAGCATGGTGTCCCAGAAAATAAAAACTTACAGATTTATAAGAAAGAGCTTTGTTTGCTTTATTTTGGATGAGAAGTGTTCACACAAGAAGAGGGTTGTGCAGGATAAATATTTTGTGATCAGGAAGAAAAGAACCGTCAAAGACAGCTGAAGACAGCAAGTACACCAGGTAGCACTCATTCCTCAGCAAGGATGCGGAGCCCTGGAGCTTCCGGCCTCATTCAGTGCCTCCCTTGCTTGCCCGCGCTGCTCAGCAGCACAGCCGCCCTCGCACTCTGACACCTCCAGTTCATCCCTGCTTTGGCGCTGTTCCCTCTCTCTGGACCACTCCTCTCTCTGCTGCTTTCATGAGCATCTCTCCCTTGTCAAGCCTACACCACTCATCAGAGGGGCCTTTCTGACCCAACAGTGTGCAACAGCGGTCCTCTCAGTGGCACTCACGTTTCAGCCTCTCCTCTGCTGCTAATTTAATTCTATTCATAGTGCTTGTCACCATCTGATAGTTCCCCTTTTTTTATGGGTTGATTGAATATCTGTTTCCTCCCTATGAACTACATGGCCCGATACAGTAAACGGTAGCCAAACTTGGCTATTAGAGTTAAATTTAAATTAATCAGAATTAGAACTTAAAATTTCTGGTCTTCAGTCACCACAGCCACATGCCATGTTCTCAAAAGCCACATATATCTAGTGCTTATGATATTGGAAATTGTAGGTATAAGACACTTCTATCACCGTAGGCACCACTGTTCTTGGATATAAGTTCTGTGAGCTCTGGGGACCTTGCTGGCACATGTACCGCTGTGTCTCCAGTCCCCTAAAGCAAGATTGAGAATAGATGTTTGTTGATTGAATGAACAGACCAGTTCCCCAGAGCAAATGGATTCCAGAGAGCAGGAAAAAGAGATGAGGAGGCTGAATCCATAATTTGATCCAGATATTGAAACAACTCATATGCTAAAATAAGGAGTTCATTCTCGTTGCCTAAAAGTCAAATGGGAGTCACTGACAGTTTTGAAATGAAGAATGACACGACCCAATATCTAGCTGAAAATGGTTCTTCCAGCAGCATGAGCAGTGTGATTTGGAGCAGGAGTAACGGATGGCGAGAAGATGAGGATCACTGTCAAAGCCTGAGCTGGAAGTGGCTGAACCAGTAAAGCCAGTGCCCACACTGGTCAGAAGAGGCCATACTTGACCTCAACATCTCAGGGGCTTTATGCTAAACAAATAACAACCAACTTTACTTTCGGTTTACATGAAATTTCATGCGCAATGGCAGATGGTTCTGCTCCACACAGTCACTCCGGAACCCAGACGATCTTGTGACTACAGCTAGAACACGGACTTCCTTAGTCACGATGGCAGGGAATCAGGTGGCTTTTCAATCCCTCACTGCAGATGTGACACATGTTATTTCCATGAAATATTACTAGCTGAAATTAATACATGGCTCTAACTGCAAGCATTCAGGAAATGCAGATGAGCAAAGAGATTTATCTATGTATTTATTTTGTGAGTCAATCTGTCCCCTATATTGATAATCAGATACGAGGAAATAAAGATAGCAAAATATGTCACATACATCTCTGAACTTTTCTATTCACATACAATTGAAATCTGTATACAGTAGAATTCACAGGTATTTTAGGGTCCAAAGGGAGGTCTATTCACGATAATAGCAAGTGGTACTGAGCAGAGCATCCTAGCGGACGACAGATAACGAAACGATGAATAATGCATGGGTAACACTGATTATGTGGCAAGCTCTAGCAAAACCACTGTGAACAAGGTAAATATTAGCCCTGCTTTGACTAACGTTAGATCCTAGTATATGAAACACGTAACAACCAATCCCATAATTTGCTACTTATAATCTTATGTGCTGCAACCAGAACACATAGAATTACACCATAAGACTAGTCTGCTGTTTGTGGTGCTAATTAATCACCATTTTCATCATTTCTGCCTTTGTTCTTTTAAGATTTCTTTCATATTCTCTCTGAGAATTTGGACCCCTCACCAACTGACAGTAATAAGACAAGGGAATTAATGATATGGTAGGGGCCTTAGTGGACAGCACAAACAGTCTGTTCACTTATTAAAAATGATTCACTGATATCCCACTCCTGACTTTTGCTAACTTGCTTTGCTTTTCTTCACTGAAGCGCCTAACCATGTGTCAGGATCAATGCGCTGCTTCTCTCCGCATAATGCTCAGTGCAGTGTTGATGCTCCGAAGCAGGCTACAGGCGAGGCACAGCACAACATAAAGGCGCACCGAGAAAAGCAGAATGACGGCACCAAGTCCGCTCGCACTTTGCATGCCGGCCACCTTGTCGCTTCATGGTGTCATACGTGCTGTTGCTGAATGAATGCTGCTGCGTAGAGCAATTGTCAACCGTGGATGTGGCTACCAGAATTTGGCAACGGTGCCCCTCACTGACTCTGAACGGAGCTGTTTGTCGAAGGCCAGCGTCACCACTGTAGTTTCCTGGGGGCGTGGTTCACATGGGGATGGCGAGATTTCAATCATTTTTCTGCAGTCATGTTATTTGAGAACCAAGGATGCTGGACGGATGCCACCAGTTCAAAGATGCTCCGTCCTTCTGCGACCCAGCAGAAGGTCTATTTTCTTCCTCTCCTTTTAGGGGAAGATAATTCCTGATCAACCCTTTTCGCGCTAGTGCCGTTTGAGTTCCAAGAGAAACCTTGTATTCTTTCATAGGCACGTGACGAAAGAGGGCTGGTGAATCACTCACCTCCAAAAGAAAACGAACCCAAATTGTATTTCCTCCTCTGCCAGTGCTCCCCTGGTGAGCCGCGATGACCTCAGTGACCCCCAGCCCTTTCTTCAGGCCCAGGGCCTGCTGTGTTCTCTCCTGTACTGTGCTAGAAAACGCCTCAGCCTCGTGTGACCCGCAGCAATTGGAAGGGCATAACGCGCACATCTCTCTCCTGTAACTGCAGAGGGGTAATCGCCCCTCACAGCACCCTTGGCATTCCCGTCTCCCATTCAGCATTGTCTCCCTTCCAGAACAGGCACATTCAAACCCAGTGCTGGATTCAGCTTGCAAGCGTGCGTGGAAGGGTGCAGTGCAGCCAACGCAGTGCCGAAGGTGCAACATCAGTTCGATGATACATAATGCATTACGCGGCAGTGGGGCTATGTTTTGCTTTGACTGAAGTGCCAATGACTCGGAGATGAGTTTTTCTTTTTTTTCTTTTTCCCCTTCCCCTATTTGAAAGGCATAAAGCATCGTGGATATAACATCTCCTGGCCACGCTGCAACTGTAGCTTCCCTACTTGCTACGGCCCACGTGATAATGGAACTCTGCAATAATATTAGGGGCGTGTGGAAAATCTATGGCCAATTTAGTCACTCAAGCAGCGCAAAATCTCTGGGTTAGGGCTGCGCTGGGAGATGACTTGCCATTAGAGGAGCTGCCTGGAACTCTGCAGAAGACATGCTTCAGTGCCTCCTGGAACAGTCCAGAGCTGCGCAGGCACTCACCAGGGAGAGGGGAATGGGCAACACAGATGCCAGGAGCCGCAGAGTTGGGGGTTTCAGCATAATGACTGGTTTGATGGCTCTTTTACTTATTTTTCTAAGGCAATTTGGATACTCTGCTCTCAAAATGTCAAAAGCAAACACGCCTTTCATATGGTGGAAAGCCATTCTTGGCTTTGCTGTGTTAAAGAATTCTCGTCTATTTTGCCAAAGAGAAGTTAAAAAGTAGAATACATAATACCTTTTTTTGAGAAAAAAAAAAGAGTTGGGGTGCTTCACATCCTATCAGGTACACGACCTGGAGAACAGAACTTTGATCCTGGGGGTGACATGGGACAGACACCGTGGAGCTGCTGTGCAGTCAATGATTTCTGGCTTCAAATCTGCATGTTGGAGCCCCTGGGGTTTGTGTACACAACCTGCGTCCTCTAGTCAGAAAGAGAAATGACCATCTCATCATCAAGCCAAATCCTTTTAAAACAGCCACCGAACAGCAAAAGTCAAAAATCACAGATTTTCAGTCCTCGAGATCAGAAGTTTGAATTATCTAAAATCCTTACACAGCATTGATTATATTGTTTGCTTACGTATGACAGAGAATTGCAGAACTTCAGAGCAGGATAAGACTTCTGAATGATTACAAATAGCCACTGATGTCTGATCTCCGTTAGAGATCCCAACTGCTCTAGGGAGTTCCTTCCATTGTCCATTTGTTGACGACATGCAGGCCGATACTGCGTCCACCTGCAGTCGTAGACGAGACACGTGTGCCCTCCTCTCAGGAAGCGTCTGGTTGTAGGCAAAAGCCAAACAAGCGGTGACCACGCAGTGTGATGGGTGGTGTTTGGGGAGGGACCGGAGCCGTGGGAACGCGTGGCAGGCATGTGTCACACGTCCGGGGGGCAGAGTGGGGCTGAGTGGGGTCCCAGGAGAAGGGCCACCTTGGCAAAGGGAGCTGAACGGGGCTCCTCGCCTCTCCTCCCGCGTGGCCTCCTCGGTGTCAGGTGAGTGCGAGCAGTGGGAGAAGCGAGAGGCTTCCCGAAGGAGCTGCTCTGATGTGCCTCCCGCTCCTGCCGTCCTTCTGCGTCCAGGGGCAGAAAGAAGCAAAGCTGGAGGAAGCGGCCCCCTGGGGCTTGCTCCCAACGCCCCCCCACAGGCTCTGGGCTGAGCCCCAACAGCAGAAGGGGGAAGGAGGGGCTCCGTGCGAGGAGCAAGCCCCCCCCCCAGGGCTGAAATCACGCGCTGAGAGTGCTGTCCTGCAAGTCACAAGCAAGGCTCTGCCCCCGTGGCCCTTCCTCTTGCCTGTGCAGCTCTGCGCCATCCGGCGTGGGACGGCCCCCCGGAAGCCTGGGCCACCGGGCCTGACGGCTGGACCCTAGCCTGGTGGCAGTCGGTCTGGTCCAGCTGCCCTGTCTGCCCCGAGGGAAGACACTCTAGCGACCCTGTTTGGAGCGAGGATTAGACCCAGTCTCGACAGATGATTCATTTTTAATATTACAGGGAGTTTTCCACCAAGCAAAGTGTACACATCTGATTTAACAAGTTTAGCCAATGCTTCCTCCTGACATTGGGCACTGCACTGGAGTGAATTTATCCAGCTGTGTTCTGACTATACACAGTGCTTGCTGCTTCAGCATCTTCCCTCAGACCCTCCAGGTCCCTGCGTGCGATTCCAACGACACTCTGGGGGCAGAAGTAGGGCCACCGGCCCTGCTGCAGGTGATGGGGGAGGGGGACGGGGGCCTGGGGAGGAAGCCCCTGGGAAGAGAGCCTGCCCCCCAGAATTGTTCCTGCAGCACGGCCACTGTCAGGGGCAGGATTTGGGTTAGCACAGCCGACCCTCACTGTCAGAAAGGGAGACAAGAGGAGATGGAGCTGGAGGCCCCGGCTGGAGCCCTGCCAGGGACAGCAAGTTATATCGTTGATGAGAAGGACGACAGAAAGGCCATTGGCACCTACTGATGAGGGCATAAGACTGATCAGGTTCGTGTTTGGGAGACAGCTCTCTTTATATGAGTCATACAACTACAAGGAGGGGTTTTTAAATTCCCATTTTACAGATGAAAACCTGAGGAGGGGATGGGGGTAGGTGTCCAGCTAAGAGCACAGAACGAGAGAGTGACAGATGAGGACAAAAGCAGGTTTTCTCACTCCCAGGCCGCTGCTAGCCTCCCCTCAGCTTCACACCCTTAAGGCCAAGCTGACTGTACCACTTCCAAATCACAGACCTCCGAGAACATGTTAACAGTGCTGTGTAAAAAGCAGGGCTGCCCAGCAGGCAATGATGATAATATCCTATGAGGACGGGAGGCAAACTGTTTCCCCTTCGGTGACAGGGCTAGTGTTTCTTTATTTGGGGGAAAAATAAGTTAGCTACTTTGCAACCTTTTCCTCCACTGATTAAGTAAATATTTAATTTTAAAATCATGACAATAACATCCTAGACTATGGCATTATAGACAAAATCCAAGGCTGAAATGTGATCTTTGTTCTCCTTGTGAAGTTTGACCATGAAAGTAACTTACAGTAAAGAGTTAATAGACATTCCTTTTTGGAATAACTTTATTTTGTTGAGGAAAAATCGGTTAAATTTAAAATTCTGTGGAGAAATTCACTTATTATGGAAAGAAGAAATCTGTTGAACCACCCCAAAATAACTCAGGCGGCAAACACTCCCCAGCCTGCCGACACCATTGATACATTGCGTTTACTACTTTGATTCCATCTGCCAGATATACCTGGCTTCAGATGGGGTGGTATTTGCTAGCTGAATTAATGAAGAATACAAAATCTTTAGAAAAAAAAAATCCCCACTTGATGCATCCCATAGCCGTGGTTATCCTATGCACCAATGTGTCCATGATGTTGCCTTTTAATCATAAAATACGTAATTACATACATGAATGCAGATCTCCTAGCATAGATCAGTCCAGTATTACCCGACCTGAGCTGCTGAAACAAGATAGGAATTTCTGAAGATCTTTTTTTTTTTTTTTCGTAAGGTGAGCGAAATTCAAGGGCAGCAAGCTTGGCCGGGATGAACACGAAGTGATTTGCTAGTGACCAGGCTAGGCTAGTCATTTATCCTATTATTCAACAGTACATGGTGACAAGAAACAGCTATTATATTCGAGTGCCTTTCTAGTTTTTCAGCTTTTCCCATGCAGAATCTCTGTGAAGCCTCTAGGTGTTGTCTTCATCCTCTCAGGAGACACTCTCTTGACTAGATGGTGTCTTTTCTGGAGGAGGGTGAGGACTGGGGTTAGCACTGGGTGTGCCGAGCTCAAACCTGAGCTGTCCGGTTGGGGACCTTGGGTGAGTGAATACGTTCACGTATTGCTGTCTGTGAACTGGAGATGACAGTACCTCCATCACAGGATCGCGGCCAGAGGTAATTTGGCTACATGGATACCATGTTCCCGGCACATGTCACACACTCCGGAGTGACCCAAAAAAATGTGCATCGAGTAGGGGCTGAGTCCTTATGGGCAGCGACCAACTGGAAGGGGGGTTGTCTTCTCTTTGCACAGATATAAACACTGTGTTTTTATGCAGTTGTGGTGTGGGCATGGGGGGGACGCCTTGGGGCTGGGGGCAGCTGAAGCCCTCTGGGCGTTATGTGGCTTCTGAACCCAAAGAGTTCCAATAGAGAAATATGATCCATCATCTTTATAGAAATTTACATTTCTTTTGGGTAACCCCACAGATCAGATAAATCATTGCAGTATCACCATTTTGGGCTGATCAAAAAGGATGTAGTTTTGAGGTGAGCAGCCTTGACTCATGAAGTCTACACAGAACCAATAAGGGTGGGAGCAGCCTGTCCTTGATGGGAGGCGACACCGAAGCTCGGAGCCCCGTGCGGAGGAAGACCATGAAGCGCCATAAACGTGTGTCAGGTCTCACGTGACGAAGCTGATGCCGAGACTGACCCTGAATGCTTCAAAGGCGGGAAAAAGAATCTTCCTCCCCTCCCCACCCACAGGGCGCAGGGATCAGCGATCACGGCAGGAAGGACTGGGAGTTGGAACCTTACTGGCATCTGAAAAATAACAACACGGATACTAATCTGACCGTTAGAGGGCGCTAGGTCGCATCCACGGGCGAAGTTGGATGGATACAGGAGAGCCAAACCTGGGAGGCCACGGCCAGGCGAAGGATGGAGCGCAGAGCTGATGGGTCTGTGAACCAAGGGCAGAAGCACGTTCTCAGCCTTTGGGGTACTTGGGACACTCCTAGGTCCCAGTCCGGATCTTGAGCGCCTGGACCTGCCTGCCTTGCCAACCTGACAAGGCTGCTAAGGCTGCTGAGAGAATCCACTGTGGGAGCAGATGTAGGACGTAGTGTTAGCTGTAATTCTCCACAAACAGAAGGCCTTAGTACTTTGCCTCTTCTGGATCAAGCCAAACAAATAGAATTAGCAGGAATGAAAGGGCATGGAAATTGGGAACCGCTCCTGGGTTGATTCAGTCATCTCCTTATTTATTCACTTACCTTTTCTACAGTAAGTATTTCCTGAGTGTATACTTGTTAGTTTGCAAACTGGCTCCTGTACACAGAGGACAAGGAGAGACTGAAGGAAGAGTCAGCCACGCCTGATGGGGAGGTGGCAGGTTTCATCAGCAAAGGCGCTGACACACAAGACTGTCTGGGGACGTTGTAAGGCAAGCAGACCTTCCCACCCTCCACCAGGATCTTGAGTTTATGAAGAGGCGTTCGCTGGGTTCCAGAAACACATGTGTTTTCTTAAGGCTGAGTCCTTGAAAAGAGTCCCACTGTGGGAATCTCTGATTGCCTGAGGCCAGCCTGCAGGTCAACTGGAGGTTAACTCATGGACGACCTTCTCCAGTAATGGCACGTGCCTGTCATCATTCTCGGTGCTGGGGATGTGCTAGTGAATAAAAGAGGCCACGCTGCTGCCCGCATGGGCTTCAGTCTTAGCCGAGGAGACGGCCCATCAGCCAGCGGGAAAGTGCGTGGTGTCAGCAGATGGTGAGGGGGGAGGTGTGAGCAGAGACCTAGCAGGAGGGAGAACGGACCGCCATGGCCTGATCCCTGGGGCAGGGCTGTCTGGGGTTTGTCTGAGGGTCAGCAAGAGGCCCCACACAACAAGCAGGAGAGCTGAAGGGGCAGGGGCCCGGGTTCAGGGCAGGGGCCCGGGTTCAGGTCTGCGGCCCGGGTTCAGGGCAGGGGCCCGGGTTCAGGGCAGGGGCCCGGGTTCAGGGCTGGGGCCCGGGTTCAGGGCTGGGGCCCGGGTTCAGGGCTGGGGCCCCGGTTCAGGGCTTGGCCGAGGAAGGGGGCTCCCAGTGCTGGTGACGCTCTGAGCTTTAAGTGACGAGGTGG
Source organism: Camelus bactrianus (assembly GCF_048773025.1). Lineage (NCBI taxonomy): Eukaryota > Metazoa > Chordata > Mammalia > Artiodactyla > Camelidae > Camelus > Camelus bactrianus. Next base: position 17,647,199 of record NC_133553.1, on the reverse strand, counting down.
AAGAGCAACATGACCTAATTATTCTGTAAAAGGCTCGTTCTGGCTGGTCGGGGGCTGTAAGCAGAAGGAGGACAAGGGCCGCTGAAGCAGAGAGGTCCGCGAGGGGCTCCTGACGACACCCCAGGCAAGCCGGTCGGGACTGGAAGCAGGACGCAGCTGCTGCAGGCGGCAGGAACGCCCAGGGTGTAGGGTATCTTCAGAAAGGGCTGTTGACCCGAAGGTCTAGGTCTGCTTTGAAGGCATGCCCTCTTACGCACATCAGCATGGAGGTCCCCATGTCAGGTGGGAATCGAGGAGACGTGAGAATATCTCCTGACACAGCACATGACCCTCTGAGGTAGAATCTGATCCCCGGGGCACTGAGTTTTGCTCACACACCAGGTTTTCCCTGCACACACATGTGCGTGTATGCACGCGCTTACACGTGTGATATTGGTGCATCCCACCTATGAACAAAGTGTGACTCACAGCGACTAATTTTCAAAGATTGACACTATGATCTCTTTTCAGAGACAAGAACACTTGAAGCCCAGGGACACTAAAACCTTGCATGTTTCCAAGCTAATAGCTATATTGTGTTGCCTTAATGCTCCTGGCTGTCATTTAACATCCTTGTTAGGTTTCTTTATCAACATGGCTTTTTGTTTTCTTTTGTTTTTAATGAGAAAATGTTCAGATGAAAACTTTGTCAATAAACGCTGGTAGCAGACACTGCAGGGTGACTCACTCAACACCCTTCCTCATTCGTCTTCCCACTCGCCTTCCTTTTTTAATAGAGGCAGGGAAACCCAGTGTTTATTTTTTATGTCTAGTTTTGAGCAGGTAGTGGCCATGGAAGTCAATTGTATCCAGTGAGATAAAAGCAGATAGCTTCTGGGAGAGTCTCCTCGTCCTAAATAAAATCTTGCAAAGTATTGAAAGAAGAAGGTTGAAAAAAAAATCCGTCATATCTTCTAATGCTCAGAGATACAGCATCCTTCTTGTGAACATGAGGACAAAAATGCACACAGTAATGAAATCAAAGCAAGAAAATAGGAACCTACACTTTTGTGTTTGATTATTCATGGTGAATGGTGTTGTGGTATCTTTGGTAACTTGAATCTTTCTACTTGTGGATCTAAGACCATTTCTCGGGAGTGATCACACATTTATGTGATTTACTCTACAACCTGCTAAACAAATGTTTCTTCCATGTTTCTATATTTTATAGCCTTGAAAAGAACCTTAGTGTTCAAGGGAGTCTTGAGGTGACATAATTTAACAATTAAGGAAACCAAGGATCTGGGGGGAGGGGCTTGAACAAGCAAATTCTAAAGTTCTGATGGCTGGTTTTCTGACTCTAAGCCCAGTATTCTCATTGGCAATCCCGGTTGCCATGTCCTTTTGGAATTTAGTAATGAACTTCCTCTTCCTCTTTCTAGAGCGGCCACCTGCCTATAGAAGCAGGAATACTGTTTGGTTGTTGATGGAGATTATAGACTCCAGGTCTGGGAATGAGGTGGGTGCAGTGTTGGCGGAGATTACAGGTGGCTGGGGCTGGGGTCGCGGTCGGGTGAGGGAGCTGCTGGGAATGGCAGGCACCTGCAGTGCGTTCCCCACAGGCATCAGCATGGGGGACCTGAGGGATGGTGTGGTGAGCTGACTGCGGGATGCAGCTGAAGAAAAGTGCATTTCTGTTACTTTTGATTTCACGCAGTTAGAAAATGGATATTGAGATTTTTTTTTTAAATGGTGATTTGCAAGATAAAATAGTGAAGTAGTTTACATTCCTGAGGAAGAACGTAGAAAACTGTTACGTAAGGAATTTACAAAGGATGCAAAGAGAAAACTGAAGAGCTGGATTCAGAAGGAAGAGGATGCTCTGTGTGTGTGTGTGTGTGTGTGTGTGTGTGTGTTTGTGTGTGTGTGTGTGTGTGTGTGTGTGTGTGTGTATACATGGCTCAGGGATGGTCTAGAGACCAGAAGTCATCTTGAAAAAGAGAGGGAAACAAGTGGTACAAAGGATGTAGTTCAAAGGCAGTGACAGAGGTGCCTGCCGTGGGCTAGAGGGTGGTTATCGCCCCCCATCACTCGGTGTCTGTCCTCTAAAAGGGTGGTGGTTCCTGCCCATGGCTGTGTCACCTGCAGCGCCTCTCCAGGGGCAGGATGTGCACCCCGACCCCGTAGACTTGGGCTGGAACCTGAGGCGGGTGACGACCCCACTCCCCAGCGGGCAGATCAATCATTGCTCTTCCTTCCGCCCGGAGGCAGGGGTGGGAGCAGGACTCGCGCTGCAGAGCGTAAGCCGACCCAGATTTTTGGGTGGGGGGTTCTCTGTTTTTGAAACATGACTTAGCAGAAACTCATGAAACTGTAACACCTGAAGACCTTTCAGATCTTTTTATTCATACTGTCCAATAACTCAATCAAGAAAAAGTGGAGGCCCAGCAAGACAGGCCAGTTGTTACAAGTGAGTTTGGTGCAGCCACACATGCACGTCACAGACAACGTGGCCCTGGTGTCCAGTGCCGGGATCCTGGGGCCAGAGACCGACCTCCCGGTGGATACTGCCTGCTCCTTCTGTTTTCCTGTCTCTGCCACTTCTCTCCCCTTCCCTTCTCTCTCCCAATCTGTCCTCAGATATGAAATGGAATAACGTCCCTGAACCAGTGATGCAGGGAAGACGGGGTAAGTCACTCCCGTGAAACACGAGGGGGAGCCGCTCAGAAGAGTCTGTATAAATACTGGCTCTAATTATAACATTAATATGACTGGGATCAGGAAGGCAGAAACAGCCGACATATGGCAAAAGTTGCAGGTCCCAGAACTGCAGATGAGAGATGCCTTCTGAAGGAGAAAGCAGGTTGCCTAGGGAAACAAGGCCCCCCCAAAGCCTGCGCCCAGAAAGCCCCTGCCTGGTTGCCGGCCGGGCGCGGCTCCCCGGAGGGCGAGCAGGCCGGGTCCCCCGGGGGGGTGGACCCCTGGGCGGGATTCTGGAAGTTCTAGATCCATCACCATCCCCGATGCCCCGCGCACTGTGCGCCCGCCCTGCGTGCAGCACTGGGGTGAGGGAGGCACGACGTCCCCTCAAGGCACAAGGAGACACTTGAGAGAGGAGACGTGAGGCTGTGCGGCGGGGGCACCGGAGGGAGGGTCTGCACAGACAGGGGAGCCGCGAAGCGCGGTGCACACGTGGGGCTGCATTGGGGGGCGCGGGCGGCTCCGCACTGGCCTCCTTTGCCTTCTCTCCAGTCTCCTCTGGGCCCGGACCCTGCGGAGATGGGGGCGCTGCGGGTGGGGGGAGCAGGGACAGGGTCAGAGCCCAGGTGGGGCCTCCTCTCCAGCAAGCGTGTGCTCCCCGGTCTTCCCTGGCCGCTGAGCTCTCGGGATCCTCCCAGGTCCCAGCAGGAGAGGCCAATCAGTTCCTCTCCAAAGCCACGCAGCATCCCCTCACCCGGGTTCTGGAAAACCTCCGGGGGCCCCTCTCTCCTCCTGGAGAGGCCTGCAGCTGGGGGGCTGCCTGCACCCGAAGGCCCCTGGCGGCTGTGCTGGGGGGAGGCGCGACTTGGCGGTTTTCCTCCTTGGAGACTCTTCCTTGCCTCTGCACCCAGGCTCCTTACCCAGGCCCAAGGCCTGCTCCCGGGAAATGAAGGCTCACAGTTAAGCAATTATATATCATTTGGGGTCTTTCAAGACAGAAAATCGTTTTTAAATTAGCCTGTTCAAGGCTGGAAAGGTGAGATGAAATTAGAACTGTCACCCACTTCGGAAGGGAATAAAAATCACACGATTGTTGTTGAAAGCAGTTGGAATAGGGGTGTGTGTGTGTGTGTGTATGGGCACATTTTGAGGATTTACATACTTTAACCAAGTGATTGCCCTTCTAGTGACCAATAACAAAGAAATACCAGTATTCACAAATACGCATTCAATGGGATGCAAAGACAGTCGCTAAGTGGCCTGTGTGATGAAATAATGGAGGCGACCCGGGTCCAGCAATAGAGAACTAAGCGTGCCTGGGGCGCACGCACAGCGCGCAGATTATTTAAACTGGATCTGAAATCACTGCTGGAAACTGGAGAACTGGCTGAAATGTCACTGGGCGGCGCATGCAAATAGCGAAGTCTTTGCTGTTGTGTATTTCAGGTAAAGACACCACGAGGTTAATAAGGTGGTTTGAGGATCATCAAGACTGACTTCATGCCATTTCCATTCTTCTCTTGTAGGTTTCTCATTTTTCAAAATTGCTTACCATTAGCTTATACCATTAACAAGTCATCTAAAAAGGCATTATGGGGAAAGCTGGAATAAAACTCCACCAAGGTGGCAGGGCTAGTCTTGGGAGGGGAGGGTCGGGGAGATCTGGGACAGGATGGGTGCCCCGGCTGAGGCCCACACCTGGCTCTTCAGTCCCCCAGCCCCAAGGCTCCAACTGGCGGCCAGTGAGCAGGATCACTGAGTCTTTCCATGGACATATATGGAGAATGACTCTGCGTCCAGTAAGTCACCGTGTCTGATCCAGCTCCTGTCTCAGGTTAAGACCTGCTAGCAGGGGACAGTGTGCCATGCCTGCCTTGATCACGCTGGGCTGGAAATAACACCCCACCTTCCCTTTACCTGTTCACCTGGCTTACTTTCTCGAAACCTAGAGCCACGACTGGGGCAAGCCCCTTATGGAGGGCTGGTCCTGCCTGCCCACCCTCCCCTCCATCCCGCCCCCCCCCCGCCACGCACACACACACACTCAGGCGTCCTGAGCGGAAGGGCTCTCTGGCTAAGCTCCCTCAGCCTTCAGCTGCTGTTTATTTCTTCGCCTCCTCATTTGGCTCCTGGGAGGATGTTTCAGCAGACTTTTTAGAAAAAGAGAAAAAAAATACAATAGCTCATTAAGCTAATGACCCTTAGCCAGGCTGGCTGTGAGCGAACAGAGGCAGGGACAATGGTGAATCTTTCCACCGCACAATTTCCTACAGAAAATGTTCTTTCTTCCCTCTCCTTTTATTTCTCTGACTCAGGAGCATGGAGAGGGCTACAGCTACCTGCCTCTCAGGGGAGAAGTTTGAGGCTGAGCTTGTCTCCAGAGGAGAAGGGACCATCCCCTGAAAAATAACTGCCAGAAAGCAATTGAAACAGTAATGGTAGCTCCTGTGTGCAGATGCTTTTGAGTTTGGAAATTGTGTCTGTACCCTGGACTCACTCCATCTTCAATCACTCTGAATGGCTGGCACTGGTGTTATTTCTAGAAAACAGGGGCTTGGGAAAGTTAAGTGATGGGGTGAAGGTCTGAGTTCTGTAAAGACTCAGATGAACACCAAGGGTCAAATTTTTACCAAGTGCATTTTCCCCTGAGGCCTTCTCAGCTTAACCCTGTGACTTTCCCATGAGAATTTCATGGTAGTCTATTTTTACATAAGTTTATAAGCTTATCTGCAGAGAGAGGCTCCTCATCTCTCCATCCTTCTCCATCGTGCCACCACTGTCTTGCCCAAATGAGCCTTTGTCTCTTATACCCCTTTTCTTATCCAAACGAGGTTGTTATGGCCCGAAAAGAAGACATTGCTTTTCAGCATCAATCAGGTCCCCACGCATTTGAAGGCATTTCTCGCGTTCCCTGGCTGGGATTTCCTTGTTCACTCACAAAGTGTTTAGGGCACTTTCAGCGCACACACACACACACACACATACACCATCTCTGTTTCAGTCTTCTTGCTTCAAAAATATTGAGCCGACTTGATAATTTATGGCAGGGAAAAAAAAAAAAGCTAAAAGGCTATAAGCAAAGCCTTGGAAAATATACACTGGAAGGGGATCTCGCACATAAATATTCAGACTGTGGGGCCCAGGCGATCATTTCTGTTGAGCTGCAGGCTTAGTTCTGAGCATCCTCTCAGCCAGGCCAAAAATAGGAAATATGTCCCTCACATTAATCACTTTCTGTCTGATGATGTTGGCTCTTTACTGAACACAGGCTCCAAGAGAGGCTCCGTTCTGAGCACCTCACGTGTCCTAACCCACCTGGTCCCTAGCAATGCCCCGTGCGAAGGCGCTCTTAACGACGCTGTTGGGCACCGGAGGGGCCTGGGGCGGAGCGAGGGCGGGAACTGTTCGAGGGCGAACTGGGGCTGTCCCAACTCGTAACCTCGAACACCAGAGATGAACCCTCATTTCTGAGCAAAACGTTCTAAAGAGAAGAAGGAAAAGAAAACTCACTGCTCCAGGAAAATCGGCACATTCTCTGACAGAGAAATTTGAAAAAGAAAATTCTAACTTGCTTCCTTATGCGGAGCAAACAAAATCGCGCAGCGATGCGTCCTGGGCAACATCCTCCCAGCCCTGAGGGTCCCACGTAGTGTCTCTTGCTGAGCTCTGAAGACACTCGTGCTGACTGCTTTTACTCTGTGGGCGACATTAGACACAGCTGGACATGTTAACGATTGTTAGCTGTGAAGGCTAGAGCGCAGACTCTCCAGGAACAAACAGACTTCTTAAATATTTTAAACAAATGAGGGCACTTTCCCATTCCTTAACTTGGAACATGTGATTCTAAGTCTTTGGAAAGGCAGACGAAGCAGGGGGCTTCTTGGGGGAGAAGGGCCCCATTTCCCACAAGGTACTGTATGTGCACGACACTGCGGCCTGCCTGTCAGGCATAAGTGGAATCTACCACACTTCCCTACAAGGGAGTGCTCCAGAAAAACCAAATTTCTAAACGACTTTGGCCGAGAGTCAAGAATACTTACCTCATGGGAGGTGTGGCACCACCCCAGCTGTCAGTAGATGCTGAGAACTGGACTGGCAGCTCTGAGCTCTGGGTAATCTAGATCGCTCCAGATGGTCCCTCTCAAACACTTCCAATAGGCATTTTCATATATAGACCTCTTTCTGTGTTTAGGGGCACTTGGAATGAGATTTTAATAGTCGTCTTTGAAAGTGGAGAAGTTGCTTATCTTGTTATAACGTGGAATCATTAATGTGCTCTCTGTGCAGAATTTCCAATACTCAGTTCCTGAACCAGCCAGCGAGGCATTAGTGTTCCCAGCATAAAGGGGAACAAGCCAGCCTGTCCCTCCAGGCATAGCTCAGCTTCCTGCCTGCCCTCAGCTGGGTGGCTGCTGTCCTGCCTGAGCCATCAGGTCTCAGTGGGGACTCAAACCTTGCTCCCAGTTCTCCTGCATTTCCATTGAGCCCTGACGTTCTGCAGCCAGCAGCCCCCACCCCGCTGCCTCTTCTCTGTGTTTAAAAAGTTACAGAACAAAAAGACAACCTACCAAATGGGAGAAAACATTTGCAAAATGAAAAGACAACCTGCCAAATGGGAGAAGATATTTGCAAATCATATATCCAATAAGGAGTTAATATCCAAAATGTATAAAGAACTCATGCAACTCAACAAAAAGAATAAACAACTGATTAAAAAATGGGCAGAGGATCCGAATAGACATTTTTTAAAGAAGGTACACAGATGGCCAACAGTCACATGAAAAGATGTTCAATATCACTAATTATTAGGAAAAGGCAAATCAAACCCACAGTGAAATATCACCTCATGGCCTTTAGAATGGCTATTATCAAAAAGGCAAACAATAACAAGCATTGGAGAGGATGTGGGGAAACGGGAACCCTCACACTGTGGGAATGTTGGTGGGAATATAAGTTGGTGCAGCCATTATGGAAAAACAGTATGTAGATTCTTCCCCCAAAATGAGAGTAGAACTACCATATAATCTAGGTATCACACTTCTGGGTATTTATTCGAATACAAAAACACTAATTTGAAAAATATATGCACCCATACATTCATCAAAGAATTGTTTACAATAGTCAAGATATGAAAAAAACCTAGGGGTCCACTGGTGGATGAGTGGATAAATAAGATGTGGTGTATGTTCATACAATGGAATATTACTCAGCCAAAAAAATGAAATATTGCCATTTGCAATGATGTGAAAGAAGCTTGAGGGTGTTGTGCTGAATAAAATAAGTCAGATAAAGGCAAATCCCATATGATTTCATTCATATGTTGAAGATAAAATAAATAAACCAAATAAAAACAAAACATAGATACAGAGAACAGATTAGTGGTTACCAGAGGGGAAGGGGAGTGGATGGAAGAAGGCAAAATAGATAAAAGGGTTCAACTATATAGTGACAGAAGGTGTTTCATGGTGAGCACGCTGCAGGGTACACAGAAGACAAGATATAATGGTGTACGTGTGAAACTTATATAATGCTATAAATCAATGTTACTTCAGTAAAAAATACATAAAATTCTATAACAAAGCTCTATATATGCCACACAGAAATAATGAACACTAACTTTTGGCTCAGATTACTTTGTTTAAAAATAAAATTTTGCAGATAATTTGAAATTATTTTTGCTGCAAAAATGTCTCCCATTTGCTGCCCTTCCTTGCAGAAACAACTACTACAGATTTGATATCTCTTCACTTCATATTTCAGACTTCTTCACATCTTTTCTTGTGTGTCATCAAAAACAACAGTAATGCTTTGCCTGTTTGTAGATTTTGCATAAGTGGAATCATACTGGATGTACCACTCTGCTATTATAAAAGTACTTCTCTGTAATAACTTATGATGAGTTATGAATTATGAATGGAAGCACTGCTAGTTTTTAAATATCAATTATCATCCAATATTCTTATAAGCTCTATTTTTAGTTCTTATAGTTTGTAGATTATATTGGATTTTGTAAGTAGAAAATGATTTTATCTGTAAATTGTTATAATTGTGTCTCTTCTAATAGCTACTATTTCTTTTTCTTGTTTTATTGCATTGGCTATGACTATTGAATAGTAATAATGATACCAGGATCTTTTTTTTAGCTCTTGATTTAGATAAGAATGTCTTCAAAATTCTGTCAATATGTGTAAGATTTGATATGTATTTCAAATAGTTAATACTTTATCAGATTAAAGAGATTCTCTTCTACCCTAGATTGCTATCAATACTTTTTAAATAAATTATTTTTCCCCAAATGGTTTCCCTCCATCTACAAGATGATCATATTGCTTTTCTCATTTAATCTATAGCATTATAAAGCACAACAGTAGTTTTTCTTATGTTGAATGATAATTATATTCCTAGGATAAAAATTTCTTGGTTAAGAAATAAAATGTTTGTCTTAATCAGTTCAGGCTGCTGTAAAGAAAACATAATAGACTGGCTGATTTAAACAACAACAATTCAACAAAAAGTTATTTCTCACAGTTCTGGAGGATGGAAAGTCTGAGATCAAAGCACCTACAGATTCAGAGTCAGTAAGGACCCACTTTCTGGCTTGCAGATGGCTTCTTATTGTATTTTCACATGGTAGAAAGCAGAGAGAGAGAAAGAAGTGAATCCCTTATATCCTCATTTTTCAATAAAGAAATTGACTCTAGCCTCATGACCTAGTGCTTCCCAAAGGTTCTGCCTCTAAACACCATCACTTTGGTGATTAGGATTATATGTATTAACCTGGGGGGAACACAAATACTCAGTCCATAGCACTACTGGATCATACTTGCTAGGACTTTATATACAGCTCCTTCCTTTATTCATTGATTCACTTCTTCATCCATGCATTACTCAGCACCCAACTAAATAACCAACACTGTGAGTGTGGTGCTGAGAAGGACGCTCTCCACTGAGTTACATTCTAGCACAGGCACAGATATGAAAAGAGAAAAACAGAAAATAATGAGAGGTATGTACTGTAAGAGTGACAAAGGGCTAATCTTTAAATATATAATCTATGTGTGTATGTATGTAGCTAGATAGGTAGGTAGATAGATAGATAGATAGATAGATAGATAGATAGATAGATGAGAAATTTCACCTCTCCCTCCATTCTTCCCAAATACTACATTTTGGAAAACTCTGGCATTTTTTCCTAAATACTTTCCCTTCTCTCTAACAGCTTCTATCACATTTTTACAGATGTGATCTCATATATTCCTTGGGTTTTAAATACTGGATCTAGACTGGTGGCCCCAATTAATATTTTCTGCTTTTATACTCAAAGCCAACTGATTCCTTGATATTTTAGCTTGGGTGTCTTAAAGATATCTCAAACTTAAAACGTCTAAATTAGAATTCATGGTGCCACATCCCCATCCCAATCCCGCATGTGTAAGGCTTTCCTATCTTAGTAAATGACTTCACCATTTAGCTAGTTGCTCAAGATAGAAACATAGAAGTGATATTTATTTCCTGTATTTTTCTGATCCCTAAGCCATCAGAGCCATCAACAAGTCCTGTAGACTCTACCTCCCAAATAGGTCTGAAGTCAGCACACTCTTCTCTGTTTCCTCTGACCCCCCTGAAGTTGGTGATGTTGGTAAAACATTCCATTATAATCAGAAGATGGGTGAGATACACTCTATTCCCCAAGTCATATTACATCATCGTCAATTTCTTGTCAAACAACACACATTAAATAAAAATAAGAAATACTACTTTTTACTATCCAAGAGGCAAAATTATTTCTTGCAGAGGAACTTACCCATAAAACAAGCCAAGGAAAGAAATTTTAAAACAAACTACTTTAAGTATTGTGAAATTATTAAAGTAAATGAAAAATGCATACAGAAAGCTAATGGCTTTCCTTAAAACTACTTGGAAAATGCAAATACTTGGAAAAAAATTAAAAGATGCCTTCAAAGAGCAGCAAAATTTTACAATGTTTCACAGGTACACAATTTTGACTTTGTTATGGTATCTCGATGCCTTGTATAAGGTAGATTTCAATAAATATGTGCTTGATTGGAAGGATAAAGAAATAATGAATGATTTTATTATAAACTCAACGTAACCCCCATGCTCGTCCAGTGGGGATTTTAACACATTTTGAATGGCTACATACGCAATCTTTTACCAGGCAGAGTTGGATGTTTTTGTTATTTAAATGCAATTTATTATTTGGTAACATTGCAACAAAATTTCTGTGCAACAGGATATTTTTTGATATTTCATATTCTGTTATTAGAGTTGATTCCTGGGACCCAAATTAGTGGCTCAGGAAGGAGGGAAATATCTGAAGGACTTTTGATGCAGAATCTTGCTTCTCCTGTCCCACTGCTCCTGCAGAACATGGGCTCTTTCTGGTCCCATTAGTGTTCGTGGAAGGCTGCTATCACCGGCGTCCTCAGCAAAAAACTAGAAACAGAAGGTAAGCAACAGCTTTGGCCACAGTGGCCCTATTTCCTTTCTCTGGACCATTTCAAGCCTGGACTCTGCTTTACAACTGGTGGAAACCCAAGAACGCTTAACATGGGAAGTCACAGAATATAAGAAACTCAGGCGGAAACACACATTCATTGACAGTTTGTGTACTGGAACATTGCTGTCTGTTATGTGCATCCATGGACCCTCTATTATGTTTACTACTCTTACTTATTTTTCTTTTTGCTGTTTCTTTTTTTATTACTGAACTATAGTTGATTTACAATGTTGTGTTAATTTCTGGTGTACAGCATAGTGATTCAGTTTTTTATACATATATATAAGTATCCCTTTTCATATTCTTTCTCATTAGGCCATTACAAGGTATTGAATATAGTTCCCTGTGCTATATTGATCATTCTTTTGTGTGGAAAAGGGAAATATAAAACCTCTCCCTGCTTTTCTTAAAAAAATATTGATTAGAATCTGATTAATCAAAATATGCCATGAATAAGTTATCATTAACCATCTCAATCACTTTCCATTCTTGCAAATTAGAATCACTTTGGAGCATAAACAAAAGCCCAGGTCCCACCTGAGGCCAATTAAAGCAGAACTGCTGCAGGAGAGGCCGGGATGGCACTGCCACTTAAAGTTCTCTGAGCCATTCGAGGATCAGCCAGGGTTTAGTACGCCCGCCACCTGCCATGGACGGCTAGCGGAGCACCGAATGTGCTTGTTTACCAAAGCCTCGCTCATGGAGGGCACTGGGCTCCCTGTCTGCCTGGGGCTGCCAAAGAAGGCTGCACGGTGGCGGTGTGACTTGACTTAGATCTTGAAAAACAGTTAAGTTGGGCTGGATGTGGGAGACGATTCTACATAACAGGCAAGAAGAATGGCATGAACAAAAGTAGGTCAGAGAGATAAGAGCAGATGTTGCTCTAGGCGGGAGGGCTGGAAAAGGGATGACTTCAAACTAAGTGAACTGAGAAAAAAAATGAGGAAAGTCAGTGTGGGGCACAACTTCACTCGAAATGGTGGAGTTTTCAAACTGGTGGCCCATGGCCCCCATCAGACCTATAAACATGTTTGTTTATCTCACACAATCATTTTTCATTTGAGGCAACATTTAAAAATTGGTAGTTTTCACATTAAAAAGTACAGCCTGCCTACACTGGGCCTGGGTTTTCACATGGTGATGACTGGCTGGGGCTGCTCACCTTAGGGGGGCAGGCACGCCCCCCTCCCCTGCCCACCCACCCCCGACCTGGTATGTCACCTGCGGGCTCCTGGGAGCAGCTGTGTCCCTCGCTGATGGGATTGACAAGGCCTGTGCTGGAAGAGGTGGCATGAGAAAGGGAAAGGAGTGTTGAGCTGTAGACCCACGGTGCTCTGCAATTTCTCATCCAATGAACTTGGCCAAGTTTCCTCACTTTCTAGTCTTCACAGTGGCCGTGGGAACACCGAGATCTTTCGACTCCAACTGGAGTTGGGTCAATACCACCAGTGACTTGCATTCATGTGGCAAACAGGGCCAGCCCTGAAGGGACTGGGCACCAGGGGTCGAAGGGAGAACCACAGAGAGCATTGGGCCCTTTGACTCCAGCTCTTCACTGTGAAAGGGAAAGGCTTTGGGTCAATGTCCAGCCATGCAGACTTCTCCTTTAGTCTCTACCAGAGCCGGAAGCACTCCTGACCTCACCCAACTGCACTGCACAAAAAGTCACCCATCTTCTAAGGACCCTGTAGTTGACCTCAAGGGCTCAGACTGCAGAGGTTAGGTGGCCTGTATGTTCTGAGATGAACCCGTGTGTCACACTTGCCTGGGCGTCGACAGCCTCTGATGCCCTCCCCCTTCCTGTAGTACTTGGAGTTTGGGGCTTTCGGGAGCTCAGCAGAGGAACCATGGGATTGCCGGCTTCCTGGCGTGAGCCCACAGATCCGCAATCATGTGTGATTTTGTAAATCAAAGGAGCAGGCAAATCATTAGTAAGGTTAACTACCAAAGGCGCCCTAAAAATAAATATAGTCCGAGCTGGGCCCTTACCAAAGTTCTCTGTGAAGGCACAAGAAAGGCTGGATAACCCAGCCTGGCGCTGCATCAGGAAGAAGCGTCAAGCGGAGACGTGCTGCTGTCTGAACGAGGGTTTCATTGTCATCGCTTTGGGCTACAATTCGCAGCACCAGAAACATCAGGAACACCTGGAGGGCTTGTGAAAACCCAGGTGTCTGGGCCCCCTGCCTTGAGTTTCTGACTCAGCACCATTAGGATGAGTGACGTCCAGAGACGTGCGTTTCTAGAAAATTCCCAGGTGATGGGGATGCCGCTTCGCCAGGAACTACACTTTGAGAACCACTGCTTTACGTACGCAGTGTTTAATCCAAAAGCCAAAGCAGACCCTGCGCAGCAAGGAACCTGGCGGCTGTCAGCCCGCAGCGGACCTCCAGTTGGGCTGCATCTCCGCAGTCTGCTTGGTGCTTCCAGCCATGAGCAGGGGAAAGTCCGGAGCAGGGCTACCTCAGGGAACCTTAAGATTCACACAGGAAGAGTCAGCAGTTGTTCGCTTTTGCTTGTATTGTTCTCTTCACCTACAAGTCCAAACCTATCCATCATGCACGTCTCAGGTAAAATGGTGCTTCTCCAAGGGAAGGTTTCCCAAAATGCTACCTCTTCCCCTGGAAGGTTTCCCAATCCTCCAACTGGAGAGAGTCTTTCCCTCCCTGAACTCCCTTAGCATCCACTTGCATCTCTCAGTGTCCATCTCTTTCTGTCTTGGGTTCTCGGAATCTGTGCATATACATTAAACACATTTATCTCCCACCTTCTGCACCCTAAGAGATGATGCGTAATCTAGTCTTGGGGTGGTAAACAGCGCACATCTTTTGCAAAAGTGCCAAGCAACCTCGAAGTGCCTGAAAAAAGGAACACTTCATTAAACTGACTGGGTATTGACATCACACACTCAAAACCATGTAGATGAACACACACACACATGCACATACACACACACACACATACACAAAACCATGCCCATCCAAATTAAAAAAATAAAATACTTTCCCAAAGGACCATATCCCAATATATAATCTGAGAAAAAAGCAAAAGGTAGTTGGAAGCTTACAGTAAAAAGCTATTTTTGCAAGAAGGTGGATCTTAAAATGGAGGAAGTCTTTTTATTTTACTTTTTCTCCTCTGCTACTGCACCTCAATTCTCTCTGTGGCTCCTACATATGTTTTTGTATCTATATGAAGATTGAGGCACTGTGTGTGTGTGTGTGTGTGTGTGTGTGTGTGTGTGTGTGTGTACCCTGCTCCTCTCTCTGGCTGTAAGTCCTGTTTTGTATTATGTTCATCTGCATTAAGCCTGTTCGGTGTGATTCTTACAGATGGCATGAAAGGGTATTATTGAAATGACGTTTCTAATAGTCTGGGCATCTTCCAGGAGCACATAGAATCATAGTACCAAATTCTTTCATCTAATTAAGTTTGAAGATAATTTAGCTGATTGATAGTTGGGGTAGAAAGAACTTCTCTAGATTAGGGAGCCAAAAATGGCACATGCTTTAAGTATCTCACCTCGTGCCATTCTCAGAAGTTACCACAAATTAATTCTGCTGATGTATTTCCTGAAATGTAATTGAATTATCTACAGCAGAAATCTTATTGGAAAATTTAACCATCCCGTCTAGTATGCTTATTATGAACTCAACCCTGCGCAACCACTGTCTTTCTTTTTCTCTTTTCATGCCTTTTTGAGTAAACAATTTGCAAATTTGGGGGACAGGAATTAACGATGAAACATTTTTATTAGCGGTTCTAATATCATATTTTATTAGTGCCTCGATTAACTGATGCAAAGCCAGACAACTCATTTAATAAACAATAATGGCTTGTTAGGATCGCCTGCATCCCTTCAGGGGCAATTCACTGCTTACTGTGTATTGTGAATGAAGACTGACGACCACAGGGGAGTGAAAGGGAAATGTGTGGACACTGGTCAGGTTGATTGCTGGACAAACTACTCCAAGTCTGTGCCAAATTGAGGTATGTCCGTAACAGCACCTTGAGAACACAAAGGAAACTACTCCAGTTATAAGGGGGCGCTTTCCTTCCTGCTAGCTGGGGAGCCCCTCTTGCTTAGAACTGCTTCTCATACACCTTGTAACCCCAGCCCTTCACAGCTAATAGACCCCTGATACGTGTTTGTAGGGAGGAATACAAAACCCACACTGCTCCGAAATTGATACATCGTATTTATGAAAATAAAAATGATGTAGTCTTAAGGTGTTGCACAATCTCATAGAGTTTGAATTCTGACATTTTGTTTATTTATTTAACTATGTAGCCAGTTGGCTATCTAATTAGTTTTGTGGGTTCTCAAAATATTCAGGAAGAGAAAAGTCCAAATTGATCTGTTACTAGCAGGAAAAAATTCTATTTCTCAAACCATAAAAATCTTAGCACACTTAGATATCTTAGATTATCCAGATAATACCATAATTTGCTAAATTCAAAAGGAGTTCTCAAGCAAGATAAGGAATCCCTTTACTCAAAATGTATTATCAAGACTCAATTATGTTACAGAATGTGTTCCACGCCCAAAATATAGCTGACAGTATTTTTTAGGCAAATCCTTCATTTCTGCACCAAAGCCATTCAATATTTATTATCTGGTATTTTAAGAGCAATTATCTTTTAATATGATTCCAAAATTATTCTCAAACCTAAAGTTAACTTTGGCTGATTTAGCTATTTGACTTCTGTATGTGATTATTTAACTAATAGCTGTAAAGTCGTGAGCTAACAGACAAAAAGTGCGTAAGAGTTGTTATTGAAAGCTACTTTTCTTTGGTTTCGGCTGCCCGTGCACAACCATATTAATTGCATTGATGATCTAGAGACAGAGATACAGTGAAGTGTCTCACTGAAGGTTTCTTTGTCTTCTAACTTCAACTCCAGTTTTAATTTTTTAAACAATTAATTCTACAACTAACACTCTGTGACGGATGCCATTCAAATGGCAGACGCTTACTGGGGAGCAAAAAGGATAAAATCAAGTAGTCATTCTACTAATCCCTTTACAAGGAAACAGCTTCCTGCATAAAAAGTGGAACTTATGTGGCCATTAGCAGATGCTACATCAAGCGACCAAAAATATACACATTTAAATTCTTAAGCACAATCTATGAACACTACACAGATGGTTTCCAAGAAACTGTACCTAAATTGATTACGATAAAAATGATCTGCTGCAATTGTTTCTGTCAAAAGGGAGAACAGAATTTGTCCCAATGTGTCGCTCTGCCCACTCATGCAGAGAACCCAGCTGCTGGGACAGATGTTGCTCTAAGCACTTTATTTTAGGGTCATTAAAATGGTTACAGGGGTTAGTCATTCACTGTTTTATAAATCGTGCTTACTAGCTGAGCTCAACAGATGCTGGAAAACTTCTCTGTAGTTGATCAGAAACAAAGTTTCCCATCAGACCCCATCTACCTTGTGCTCATATGCAGAAATTAGGAGCAAGTGGGAATGAATCGTTAAACAAAGATCTGCACACAACTCGTGGTGCACTTGATCTAGGAAGTCATTTCCACCCAGCTCTGTTCATAATGCTGAGGCTCGCCTGACATCCACCTCCGGCTGGCAATGCAGAGCTGTCTTGAAGGCATACATGTGTTTATTTTATTTAAGAAATTTAGGTCTTACATTAATATTGCATGATTGCATTTTTAAAATCAACCCAGGTCTATGCCATTGTTCTTAGCAAGGTGTCCCACAGAATTTGCCAGACAATAACACAGATCATCTCGGTCTTCCTGAGGACACTCTTCTTTAGAAGGTTGTTTCTAAGCCTTTCTGAGAATATCATTTTAACTCTCTTCGTTGGAGATCAAGCTCTGATTTTGTATCAAGATGTATTGGGGTGGCACCTAATATATTAACAAAAACCCAGGAATATCAGCAGAATGTATATGAAGTGATGGGCATACATAAAATTTTGGGAAAATGGGTATCCACGTGTAACTCCATGGGATCCGTGTTGAAGGTGATTTAAACCATCACTGTGACTGTACTTCGGAACTCTAGGTTGCGGAGCTGGTGAACCATACACAGAAATTAACGGTGATCGAAGGAAACAACAAGCTCTTGTTATGCAGGAAATTCAGAAATTCCTAGAAGACGACTTGCTCAAGACCAAAGTCCATAGAAGGAGAAAAGGAAAGAGCGGGGAAGGGGAGGTAATGGGGGCAAGGCTGTGAGCTACGGCAGAGGGGAGGGTGTTCTCAGTAGATGTTGCTGGAAGTACTGTGAAGTTAATCTGATTTTCGAGGAAAGCAGACAGGCAGGGACTTCAGCTTCTTAAAAAAGACTCAAAGCTCTGTAAAGAGTTAAGATCAAGAAACCAATGTAAAGAAGTAAAATGTCTAGCTTTAGTGTGGAGGCAGGTCAGTAGTTTGTGGAGCCTAAAGCTTGTATATGTAATTGGGGTCTATGAAAATAGAATGTAATTTTTAAAACACACCGCATGGAGAGTCCATAGGTATTTCCCACCCACCAAGGCTGTGTTTAAGGATTATCGATGTACCAGAGGCGAGAATGACTTAGCTGCAGCTGCTTCCCAGAACTGGCATTTCATGATAATACAGTTTTAGGGGTGGATTTGTCTCTTTTTGGGTGCCTGATCCAACTTTCTGATTTTACAGAAAAAGGAAATTCAAGTACAGAGAGATCGAATCCAATCGTTTACCCCCTCATCTTGAGATACTACACCAAAACAAACAAACAAACAAAAACATATTTTGTTGGAATGAGGTTGCTACCACTCAAGAGCTTTGCCGTAACCTCGTCCTTGCTCTCAGTGATGCCCTACTGCTGTCCGTCTGGTGCACATTTCTCAGTAACGTGTTTTGATTCTACAGGCAATTGATCACAAACAGCACATGCTGGAGCTGGTAAGAGGTGTAGTTGAAATCTTTCTCCTATGTGTCTACTTTCCACTCCCATACAAATATCCACATTTTCCCACTTTGCAAACTTTGTGAGGGCTGAAATAATATTAAATAAGCCTTATTTTATGAGAGAAAAATAGTAGCAACAAAAAAAAAGCCCAAATCTACAATATCAACAATGTCTTTGCTATTACGACTCTGGGGAGACTGTTTTATGATACTGTTTGATTTTGGCTCCCCTAGCTTTAATTTTTTTTTCTTTCTATGCATTATAGTCCCACGAATCACGGACTTTTCACAGTTGATTTGGTTCTTCACAGTTTACACTACACCTTCCAATATATTAAATCACTGTACTTGTATAATATTTTAAAAATAAATTTGGAGGTGGGAAGATGTAAAAACCATTGATAAAAGTTAATATTTTATGAGAAATATTCTTTAAATATTTTCATCCACCCAGTATTATGTGGGCATGCTGGGCTGAATTCAGACTCTTTGACCTTGAGTTTCTTTATGCAGTAAGGGAGCTGGATTCACTAAGGAGTAATTCCAACTTGTAGTGAGCAGTCATTGTTATAGTCTTTTTTTTTATAAAAAACAAAACTTTCATGAGATTAAATATCTAAGTTAAACCTTTGGATGGGAGACAGATGCTGAGCTATTTCCTAGACGCTTGCAAAGTAACATAAAGAATATATAGAAATTTGCCACGAGTGAGATTAAAGTCTGTGATCAGTATTGTCACAGAGTTCCCAAATCCCATGCATTTCTACCTTAGGAGTGGCCATTCCTTTCTCTGAGCACCAACTCAACTTGGCGCATAACATGCAAATGGCACTTAGGCATGTCCCATGTCCTCTGCTGAATTCTGCATTCCCTAAAGACAGTGACTGAACTTTACTTGTTTTGGTGTTTCCTGGAGACGCAGCAGGCATAGTTTGTTTTACTCAGTATATGCTCAGTCAGCAGTGAACGAAGGGTTATCAAAAGAGATAACTGCAGCTTTTACTTTGGAGGAAACCGGCTTTTACTTTAGAGGTCACGATGAAGAAGATCAGTGACATACAGAGGTGACCTACGGCAGTGACGTTTAGCTGAAGTGTGTGACCCATCGTCCAGGAAACATGGCGGTGTAAGGGTATGCATTCAGACTGTTCATACTCTGAAACTTTAAAACAAACATAAAAAGTATGCAGTCTAATTGGTCAGGCAGTGCGCTATAGAAGATATTTCAAAAATGCAAATTCTGTTTATCCAGAAGTGGGTGAACAGCGTAACAGCCGAAGATTGCCCATCACGTCATGCTCTCCTTCCTCTCACACCAGGAGCGTCTTCTCTCTCAACCTAGTAATGCTGGAACCTAATGCAGTCATTATTAAAAAGAAATTATTTTTAAAATTCTAAGTTAAAGGTTTTAATTGATCTGGCTTGTATGTAAAAAGCTGATGGGAAGAGATCAAGAGTAGGCTCAGCAAGGCCACGTGGGAAGCTGCCGTAGCAAAAGACATCCACGGTTTGGTCTGGGCGTACAGTAGTGGCTGTTGTGGGGATGTGGAGGATGTGCTGAGAGAACTCAGTGATGGGCTGGATATGGGTCTGAGGAGGAGATGTCAGCGATGCCTTGATCTGAGGACTGGAAGGCGTGGGAACACTGTATTGTTTTGCTGCTTTTTTTTTTTTTTTCAGATGAAGGCGATCCGAGGGAAGGAGATGAGAAGCAGGATCAAGAATGGAGTTCTGCACATGTTAATGTTGAAATGTATATGCGATCTGTCCAAGTGAATACATCAATGGAGACGCTGTGGTTCTGGAGTTAAGAAGACAATTCTGGACTGGAGACATACATTTGGAACTCTTCAGCCTATAAACAGTATTTTTAGAATAAGGCCTGCCTTTGAAATTGCTGGATAGTGAAAACTTGAAAACTGAGAATATAACAAAAGATAAACAAAAGAAAGAAATAACAAAGAATAGACAAAAGAAATAGCAAGTAATATAGCAAAATAAGAAAAAAACATATAAAAGGAAATGATAGAAGATAAAGCAAATATCTTTTAACCATAAACATAAATAGGAAAAAATTAAACTATTGGAAGAAAATAGATTTTACATTATGTCAAAAAGCTAAATCCCTGAATTATAAAAGATAAACTTCCACAAAATGACCTAGAAAATATGAAGGTGAAGAGTGAGGTCAGGTCAACCAGGCAAATTCAAAACTACAGGAAGCAAGGAGTGAAAATGAGACCCACTGAGGGCTGGCCTCAGGTGAGGCTGCGTATCTCCTGTGCCCAGAGGACAGGGGGGAGCTGGGCTAAGCGGGGGCCAACACGCAGCATGACGCCCCCGTGTGTCACCTGTAAGCTGCACCGGAGCGTCTGCAGTGGGGACATCGTGGAGTGACTGTAGGTGGCCCCCGCATCCTGGTGAGGGACCAAGGCAAGGGCATCTATGCCTTCATTTCATGCAGGTCCAACTTGGGATCAAAACTAAGACTTGCCCTTTTCCTCCTCCCATCAATGTGCGCCTGAGAGCTGGGATGACTTTTCAAAAAGATCAGATTGGATGATCTCGCTGCCCTGGTTAAACCCCTTTGCCCTTAGGATTCCAAACCTAAGTTGCTCCCACAGCCCCCATCTGGTGGCCTCCGCTGGTTCACTTCCCTCATTTACTCCTTACTCTGAACAAAGCAGTCTTTCATCTTCTTGAAGGATCTTTTTTGCGGCTGTTGTTGCCGCCGTGCTATCACACACGTTTCCCCTCTTTCTGGGAGGCTCTCCTTCCCTCCCAGCTTAGCAGATGCTCTTTTTGCGGCAGGACAAAAGCTTTCCCTGACTCTAGCCAGGATCTCTCATCACTGCCTCCCCCCCACCCCCCAAACCAGTTAGCGGCTTACCATAACACTGTGGGATAATCACTTAAATTACCTGTAATCGTAACTAAGCTCTATGCCTCATGAGGACTGGGTCTTGTCCATTTCACACCGATTTTTATTCGGTGTTGAGTTCAGGGCCAGGCACAGAAGCAGAATTGTTTTCTCTGCACTTTTTTAGTGACCGTGAAGACAGATGCACGGTGCTATGTGAGACACTGGGATACAGAAAGTCGATCAATGAATCTGCGTTGGATGGATCAATTTACCCTAGGACATTCCTGCCTATCCGACAGTTGCCAGAAGCAGGTGAAAGACGGAAATGAGGGGAAAAGGCACTTTCATTTTCCCTTTGACTTACTTCTGTGGGACAGTTTCTGTGTGTTCGTTTCTGCACGTAGGGGATAAGAGGTAAGAGAAGAGCTCTCGTTTGCTCCACGCTGGGCGCTGGTTGACTTTCCCATCTGGAGAAGCGGGTAAAGGGTCTAAAGAACTGACATCTTAAAGTAGTGAAATATGTTGAACCCCCCACTCCCCCAACCCCTGCCAATCTCTTTACAATGTAATCCATGCAAACACAGATTACGTTCATATAAAATTCCAGTTCTGCGCCGTGGCCAGAGTCGCCAGAATCAGTCATTAATGCCAGAGTCGGTTTCAGCCGCCGCAGCTGCTGGCTCGGGTTCTCCTGCTCCTCCATCTTCTGGAAGCCTTACCTGGCACTCCCGGTTAATTCTGTTGGCGGTACCCTTGCTGTCCGTCAGCTCTAGGAAAAGCAAACGATACAGAAGCCTGAATAGATTAGAGAGTTTGGGGGAAAAAATCTGCCTTTATTCCTAGGATAATTTAGATTAATCACTTACTGCTTGCCTTATATTTCAAGCTGGAGACAAAAAATTAAAAAAACAAAAAACAAGCACATAGACTGTCTTTATCATTGGTTATTGTGTGAAATTTCTTTTCTCTCTCTTTTTGTTTTTACTTCCTTCCTGCCTGCCTTCCCTCCTTCATCCCTTCCCTTTCCTTGTCTTTCTTTATCTCTCCTGTTTTCATGTCGTGGGTTCTCTGTCTCTCTGTCTCTTTTGCTCTCGCCTTTCCTGTAAATCTGTTGAGGGGATTTAGGGCACAAGAACAGAGGACAAGTCAATTCGAATACCTCGCTTCGCTGAGCTCGTGAAAATCCTGCTCAGGGGTTGCTACCATAGAACACAGCCGACTTTGTTTCACAAGTCAAAACAACTGAGAGAAAATGCTTCAAGTTGATTTTTCAAGTAAAACAAAAACAAAAATAAGGACTGTAAAGGTTAAAGTAACACATTTACTAAAATAGGGACAAATGCGTAAATGATTAGACTTACCCCGCAAACCAGTTGGGTCACATAATGTATGCATGTGTGCTTAGGGGGCTGTCCACCCTGTCTCTTAGAAAGTTAATGATGCATTTCCTCAAGATAGAAAATGTTCTTTTTCAACATTTAAGTATAGGGCAGGTTATAGAATTGTTGTCAATGTTATTTTTAAGTTGAAAGTTATACAAAATATACATCTATAGTGTCTAAAAACATGTTTTCTTGGTCTCAATCACTACCCAGTGGTATACAGCAACCTGGTGCTACTCCTGTGCATAGCAGAAAGGAAAATTACCCCCTTAATATCATACCTTTGTTCGTGGATATAAAGTATTCTAGAACATTGGTTGGCAAACAAGCTTTTGTTTTATGGCATATTTACCTTGAACATCTTTTAGTGCAATGAACACAGACATATGAAAATGTCTCCAACAAGATCACAGATTTCAGTAGTAATATGGATGGTATTGAATTTCCCCAGAGTCTCGCCGCATAATTTTCTTATGATATTTTAAAATGAAATCATGAAATGTTTTCATTTTTTAAGGTAATACATGAGTGTACATACAATAAATAAGAAAATAAATACAGAGAACAGAAACAGTATACCACATTCATAGTTTAAAATAGATTTTAATTTTTTTCCTAAGAAGATACAGAAAGCCATTTGGAAAATACAATTTCCCAAAGCCCATCACCAGGGACTTGCCTTTGTTAGTATCTCACTGTTTTGTTTTTTTTTTTTCTCTCTACTCTTGCAAATAATATGTCAGGAGGCACATTAGCATAAGACTCAGAATGAAGCAGCCCATTTCTCTGATCCCTGAAGATCCTAGGGATTGACAACTGCAGACAGATGGCCTGCAGTAAAGGCTCCAGGTCGAGGCCAGAACCTCTACCTGGGTGAAAATGCTCCTTGCCAGACTTCATCCACACTTTCCCGTGATGCAATTCAAGAGTCTCTCTCTGCTGGAGATTTGATAGCAGGTACGTAGGGCTGTGGGTGGAAGACAGACGTGAGTCTGGCATGACAACCTTGAGGTGAGACCTGGGGACAGACTTGGATGGAGCACTAGTATTCCGGTGGGCTGCGTGTTGGCTGAGTCTGGTAGGCATGGCTGGGGGCAGTGTGGCTTCTGCTTCCTTGGCACAGGCACTTGCCAGTCTTGTTCTCTGCTTCAGTATTTCTTCCCCTATTAATCATAGAAGATCTGAGAGGCCTCACTTGCTTTAAAACAATTTTTTTTAACTTAATGGCTAATAATATAAAGAGGGATCATGTCATGAGATACAAAAATGACTAGCAGAGTAAGTCAGAAATATGATCAAACTCAATGACTTATGTAATTCCCTCTTCATAATATAAGAATCTAGGAGAGTTCTGTATATCAATATATAAGGTCATAAGAAAGCTTCTAGCATCTTTTAAAGAAACTGTAATAAGAACTTTTAGGACCTGGCATCAGTCCCCAGACTTTCTTATGGGATGGTTGAGGTATGCAGATGATGAAGAAATAACCTAGAAATAAGTGTATTTTCTACATTAAAACAAGGTAATATATGTGAATCACCTATAACAATGCTCAGCCATTCTAAACTCTCAATAATTGGCTGAATAACCATACACTATATACTTCAGCACAAAGAAATCACTGGGCAATTGTTTGTCTTTGTACATATGCATTTGCTGTTTGCTGTGCTCAGAATATCCTTCTCTTCCATTATGTATTTGACTAATAGTCACATCTATTTAAAATCTCCTCTGGAAAGTCATTCCTGACTTCCCAAATGCCAGTCTTCAATATGCACAGACCTTCCCAACTTACATACTTCTCTTGAGTCTAGTGGTCAAAACATTATATTCTATTTGGTTCTTAGTTGCTTTTACCCCATTATACTTAATTTTGTATATGATTCAAGGTAGTACTGAATTTCTTCTTTTTTCCCATATTGATACCTAGTTGTTCCAGCATCACTTGCTAAAAAAACATTTTTATTGTACAAATCATGCATTTAATAGAGAAAAACATGAAACGAAAGGAAAAAAATGATGGTTGGAAATCCATCAGTCTTGATATTTACCATTTACCTTGGGTTTCTTTTATATTTATGAATATAACTCTTTCTTATTTTCATTTTCTCTTTTCTCTCTTTTTCTTTCATAACAACCCAACTTCTTTGATTATAAAATTTTTAAAATTATGTTTTAATATTTGTGGAATAAGAATGCACCTCACAATTGTTTTATAAAGAATAAATACAATCTCTTTGAAGTCCACATAGAACAGGATGTGATTTGTCCTGGCTGGACCACTCTGAACTTAGCCATATGTAAAGGTTTCTCAGCTGAGTTATTCTCACTAGAAGTGCCAACACAGTTAAAGTTTAAGTTAGCTTGAACCTCTATTTGTCTGAAAAGTTTTTTTTTTTTAAGCATTGAAGCAAAATTCTGAGAACTCTTATTTTCAACAATGAAGGAGTACTTGGAATTGGTTGTATTCTTCAACCAAAAACAAGTAGAAAAAATAAACAAAATCTACAGAATAATTCTTTCAGATATTGGCCAATGGACAAAGTATGACTGTGATCCCTGAGATCAGGAAAACAAGGTTTCTCTCTGGAAGCATTTTATGGATCTTGTTGCAGCAAATGAGAAACCAAGCTGGTAAAACTATTGAGTTGAGGGGGCAGAGGTGATAGTTTGTGGAAGCTTAGGTGAATGAAATTTGGAAGGCAGTGCACCAGACAGAAGGGACCTACTCAGACAAAGAGTTCCAAAATATATAGGGTGACTTCCTTGACTCTGTTGCTGTAGTCTAATTTCTGGATGCATAAAGTGAAATTTCACAAGCTGGATAAAGAAAAACAAAGAAACTGCAATCTAATCAATTTCCAAACATAATTGGAGGGCCAATTAACCAAAGTAAAGACCTTATTGAACACCTAGAGCAGCAACAGTAGAGACTCCAGAAGAATCACATCACATAGATAGAGTTATATTAGCCCTTGAGAAATGGTTTGTCCAGATGTGCCCTAACAAATCTTCAAATAAAGCTCAAAATAATCATTATGATCCCCAAATAATGTAAGTCCTTTCCAAAACAAAGTGAAATAGTCTAAAGAAAACAATAAATTGTAACATCTGATATTTAATAATATAATATCACAATGTCCAGCCTCTAATCAAAAATCACTAGCCTACAAGGAAGCAATAAACTGTGACACATAACCAGACCAAAAGAATAAGCCAGTAAAAATGAACCCAGTAATAACAGAAATTATGGGAATAGCTGACCAAAACTGTAAAACTGCTAGTATAAATATGCTCAAAGATTTAAAGGAAAGCATGAACACAATGACATAGGGAATTATAGATTTGTAAAGAAATCAAATGTAATTTCTGAAGCTGAAAATTATTACAAATGAAAAAGTCAGTGAATGATCTTACTTGCAAATTAAATACTTTTGAAGAAAAAATCAAAGAACTTAAAAATCAGCAATAGAAATTATACAAATTGAAGCACAGGCATAAGAAAATGCTGAAAAATTTTAAAAGAAGCTCAGTACCCTGTAGGACAATAAAAAAAATGGTCTCACATAAGGAATTTTGTGTTCCAGAATGGTGACAGAAAAAAAAAAATACTTTAACGAAAAATTAATACAAATTTTCAAATTTTGATGAAAAATTTAAATCTGTTCTGTACATACCTAAAGATATCAGATAAAGCCCAACTAAAAAAATTTGTTCAAGCATTAAAACATAATGCTACATACACATACACCAAGAGGTTATAAAAGGTTTATTACTCACATAATAAGGCATCTGGCAAGTATAAGCCAATGTTCTTAAGCAAGTCTGAGAAATGGCTTGAGAGAACAGGAAAAGAAAAGAGAATGATTTGGGGTTTTTATTGTGGTTAGGGAGTAGGGTGGGGTGAGAGTTCACTAAAAGAGCAGCACTTGGCCTTTCTTATCAGCTTTTCCAGAATTGTGCAGAGGGGAAGATGGAGGAGTGGGGCTTAAAAGCTTTCAACACTCCAACATCAAAAAATGGAGTCAGACTATTTATTACAACCCACAAAGCCAAGACACTTAAGAAAACCCAAGCAGGATAAGTACAAAGAAAACCATACCAAAGCACAACATAATCAAATTACTGCAGTACAATTTGAGAAAGGGAAAAGTTCCAAAGAACAAATAAAGAAAAACACATATTATAAGGACAAAGATAAGAGTGACTACAGACTTCTTGTCAGAAACAATGCAAGATAGTATACAATGGGCCAAGATTTTTAAGAAGCCACATAAGAAAAAAGAAAAAAGAAAAAAAAACCCTAAAATCCTCTTTATAGTTAAGGCTTCTTAAAAAATTGAGAGCACAGAAAAATGTAGCTCCATTTTAAGGAATATCTAAGTACAATTATGCATGACCTATCTTCCTACAAATGACAAGAATAAACTCTAAATGTAATGCAAAATGCAGCTATCTGAAGGCATTGGAGAGTTAACAGAAGTATTCAGATTTGGAAGGGGAGTATACAGCAAATGGAGAGAATGATGCACAGTAGAGTTGCTATTATGGCTTTTAGCATGGTGAGATCAGATGCAAATAGAGAAAGAGAAAGAGAAGAAGAAAACCCAGAAGGAAAGTAGCCAGCTACAGAACCCCCAGATTTTGTCTGCACACATCTCTGTCTGGAGCAGATTCAAAGTAGGTCAGGTACAAAAAAAAAAAAAAAGTTTGTCATTTGGGATCAGAGTTAAAGAAAAGAAAAATTTTCATCTTGATTTCAATCAAGATAATTACCCACCAAAACAAAACAAATGATACATTTAGGGAAAAAAAAACCTAGCAAAACCCAGAATTTATACAACTCATATTCATGATATCTGAAATAGGCCCCCAGCTATCTGATCAGGAAAACAAATAAAAGACATAAATTACTGGTATCTGAAAATTTAAAAAGTGACATTATCAAAGATACTGCAGAAAGTAAAAGGGTGATAAGGAATTACTATGAGTAATTTATGCCAGTAAATTTAACAAATTAGATAAAATGGGAAAATTTCTTAAAGGATACTAATTTTAAATAAGTAACCTAAGCAGAAGCTTTTAAAAATTAGTGGACTTCTATTAATTAAAGAAATTGTATTCATAATTAAAAACCTTCTGAAAAAGAAAAACACTGGCCCAGATGGCACCACTGGTGAATCCTATCCAAAATTTAAGGAAGAAGTTATTGCTAATTATTGCTACAAAAATTCTTTCAGAAAATAAAGGAGGAGGACACACTTTCTAATTCATTTTATGAAGCCAGAATTGCTCTGTATAAAAACTAGACTAAGGCATTAGAAGAACTGAAAAATTCATTATGCACAGATACCACACACTTCACAAAGTATTACCAAATTGAATATATACACCATGTCTTGGGTAAGTAGGATTTATCAAGGAAATTCAAGGTTGGTTTAACATCCAAAAATAAATCAGTACAGTGCATCGTACTGGCAGAACAAAGCACGTGATCTTCTCAATAGATGCAAAAAACATTTGACACAAATCAACACCAATAGAAAGTTACAAACAAATCAACAGTGAAGTTAACTCTGAGATGGATGCTGGAATGATAAAAGGAGGGGCAGAAATTAGACAACAGATGGAAAAGTAGGTCAAGCAGGAATGGCGAGAGGGTCAGGGCCGAGGGAAGGGATTTAGAGAAGGTGAAAGAGAAATCAGAGTTGTGCAAGGGGCAAAGAAAACAGAGAAAAAAAACGTAAGAGTTTGAGAGAAAAGTGAGAGAAATGAGAGAAAATCATACTAACAGAGTGTAAGAGGCATCTAAGAAACTTAAAGACTGAAAAAAGAACCTAAGGACTCTGATTTGCACATCCATAGGGATTTTTGTTTTCAGTTCATAAAAATTTTATTTCCTATTATGCCATCTATTCACCACTGTAATAGAAAGTAAGGCACTGACGCTTTGTATTTTCTAATATACAATTTCTTAGGTGCCATTATCGTAATAATACTCTCACTTGCCCATGGAACCTACAGCACTGTTTCTCAAAGTATGGCCTCCAGACATTTAACTTCAGAACCACGTGGTTGCTATGGTTAGAGGTCTAGGTCCTTGTGCCCCTTCCCAGACATCCTGACTCAGAATCCCTGAGGTGCAACCTTGGAATTTAAATTTTAACCTGCACCCCATGTGATTCCAATGCACACTAACATCTAAAGAAGCCATTTAAACACTTAAAAACACATTGAAAATATTTTTCAAAAACCCAAAACACTTAATGATCTCCTTCAAGGATTTCTATGATCTGACCTGTAAGTTACACAAAGTGGAAGTTAGACTTCAGGCATTATTGCATGAGCACACTAACTACAGGGCTGTGTACATGTTCCTGTATCCTCCATCTTCTAAGCTCAAGGTCCTTCTCCAGCACCATCTGCTGCACAAATCCAGCTGAGAGTGATCACTTCTCCTAGCTCCTGTGACATTATTGCCTGTGCCCGCTCTCCAAACCCGCCGTAAACATGAGTCAGATCGGCTTAGGTGTCATTTGTGTTAGTTTACTCTCTCGTCTCTCGAGGCTCCTGCAACACAGGAAGTTAGCCCCATTGTTCTGTGTCTGCCTGACTCCCTGTTCAACATCAGTGCTTGGGAACAGCTTACTGATGGTGATGGACAGCAGATCATCAGTGGGAGTTGTTAGCTATTATGTTTACAGAATCTTGGTGATGCTTGATACAACCCACCAAGGCTCTCCACCCAGACACTTGGGCAATTCTCTGCAGCTTCTCCCCTTTGCCCCAGTCAAGTAGATTTTAATTCTCAAATATCTTGCAAATCCATCCTCTACATGCCATCTTCATGCTGTTGCCTCTGTTCAGTCCTCATTATCTCTCATCAGAATTACAAATTTCTACCTCCTCTCACCTCCAGTCCCTCCAAGCTTCTCCCTGCCAATCCTATCTATGCAATAGCTAGAAAAAGTATCATTGAAAATACTCATATGGTGAAGTCACTCCCCTGTTTAACGTGCTACAAGCACTCCCACTTGTATGCATATTATAGATGCATGGCCCCTGCCTGATGCTGGACTTTTTGTCCTGACTCCACAGCTCCAGGTTATGCGGTGTCCTAGCAATGTGGCATTAAGAGCTCGTTTCTAGAATGGAAAAGAATCCTGAGTTTGAATCCTACCTCCATTATCCATTAGCTGTTAGACTTGAACAAGTTATTTTAATTCTCAAACCTCAGTTTCATCACATCCAAAATAGGAATAATCAGAGTATTTGTCTCATAAGTTTGTCACAATGAATATAAGAAATAGTGCATACAGAGCACTTAACCTGGGACCTGGTACATAGCCCATGATGGATAAATACTAGTTATTATTATTACTTCTCGCCTTTGTGTCCCTGTGCAGTTCCTTCTGGTGAGGAAACCATCTCTCCCTCTCTCTCTCTCTCTTTTTTTTTTTTCCTTGGTTTCCATTCAGCCAACTCCTGCTTTCTCTGAGAAAGGTATTGATCATTCAGTCTTGACCGCCCAATCACCCCTAGGTGTTTGATATTCAGTGCTCGATTCTCTAACTCACCACAGTATAACTGCATTAAAATATGTGTCTTCCTGAGAAACAGTGAGGGACGGGTCCCACTGAATTGACTTCTGTACCTCCAGAAATTACAACAGTGATGCCACGACTTTCCATCGTCCATCAGTTGGTTGAAGGAGTGAATGACTGGCCATGAAATTTCACTGCATAGCTACCAAAGGCCCCTTCCATCTCTTCAAATACCTTTACAGTAGCATTAAAACATAGGGGATTTCCAGAGCAGAGGGAAAATAATCATTTATTTCTTTCAAAATACAACTGAACTGGAGGGATGGATGAGTAGAGAGGCAATAGTCAGAGTGAATCTCTACACATTGTCTGGTCCCTAGAGATCGCAACCGTCTCTTCCGGTGGGCCCCACACCGTCAAGTACTCTACTCCTGTGTGTGTCGTGGGGGATGATATCCTTGGTTGGAGGATGCAAACGGAAGTGAGAATCCTACCACAGTTCCAGCTT
Source organism: Camelus bactrianus (assembly GCF_048773025.1). Classification (NCBI taxonomy): domain Eukaryota; kingdom Metazoa; phylum Chordata; class Mammalia; order Artiodactyla; family Camelidae; genus Camelus; species Camelus bactrianus. Next base: position 17,616,796 of record NC_133553.1, on the reverse strand, counting down.
GGAGGAAGCTGCTGTCCAGCCTGTGCAAGAAGCTCTCCTCTAAGGCTCATCTTTGTAACTGGAGCACAGAAAACTGTGCTAAGCTTTTCCTCTTGTAGGTTGTCTAACACGTTGGACCATGACAGTTTTGGGAACTGTGTTTACCGCCCAGTTTGGAGCAATGCGTTAGGTTAAAAGACCTATTGTTTGTGACTTGGAAGCATGGGTTCCCCAGGCCTCTGTAAGCAGGCAATCCTCTGAAAACAGCTTTTGTCTAGTGCCACGCTGCAATCACTTGCCTCATTGTTGAAATTCAGTTTGAGAAAAAAAAAAAGAAAAGGAAGAAAGAAAAGGAATTGTCATCTGCAGCTGCAAACTCCAAAATCTTCTGGGGCTCAAGATGCATTAGAATTGCTGAAGCTGTTAGAAGAATCTTTACTCATTGTTGTTGGACTTTTCCACCTTCGGTTCACTTCTCAAGTCCTCTCAAATCCCATAAGGATTATGTTTTTTGTTATCTAAGCCATATCATAGAATCTATGATTTTTTAGCCATGAAGCAGGTTAATAAAAAATAAATAAACAAAAATAAATCCAGCATGAGTTTCTCAAATTACTGATTGCTCCCTTATAAATGGTTTCACATTTTTGCAAATAACTAGATTTCATGGGAGTTTTTGAAGACTATTAACTGGTATCTCAGCAAGCTAAGCCCTAGCCAAAATATTTTAATTGCACACCAGACCCTTCTCCTCGCTGTCATGGTAATTGTAGATTTCCCTAATTGAGAATCTGTGGGTGGGTATCTACCCCGGAAGCCTAGTATGTGTCAAGACATCTGGTTTGCTAACCATCACACTGCCTTTCAGATTGACTTAACTGCAATCACCACTTCTCCCTGGGACCTTCCACTCAAATGCAGAGTTGCTCAGATCTGGAGCTGGCTGGCTACAATGTTAGGGAAACGTGCAAAGAAGAGTGTTACTCTGCTGGTTCTTGCATTTGTAATATATTTTGGCTGTTGCAGGGTAATTGTTATAATGATCCAACCTGCAAGCTATGCCAATCCATTAGTAATTTTTTTTTTAAATAATGATTCTAAGGAATGGAATGTTTTGTTGCATAGAATATGCCTGTCCACTTCCAGAACAGCTGAGAGTGTTTGGATAAGCAGGTTCAAAGGCACACAGAGTCCTCACATGTCCTCCCTGTCTTGCAGTTTGCCAGGATGGCTGCAGACCTCAGAACACACTAGGACAATATTCAATGCAAATAAGTTTATTTTTATTTAGCCAAAAGACATTAATTTTATTATTGAGCTAAAAAATAAAATTTTAGACTCAAAATAAAACCGTACTTATTTTCTGTTGCTCTGTCTGTGTGACATCGAGCAAATTATTTAATATCCTTTCCCCTCACTTCCTTCACCTGCAATGGGGAAAAAATGTGTCTCCCTCAAGCCTTTAGATGGAGCGGGGAGAGAAGTGAAAATGCCCTACATCGTTCCTGACGCACAGCAGTTCCCAGAGAATGGTGCTTCCTTCTCTATTGCTTGGAAGTTCTACCTCATTGAATAAATATGTTCCTATCACTTGAAAGTAAAGTAATTAACAATTTAGGTTCCAGTCTTCTGAAATGGCCTAACGTAAACCAGGGCAGAAGTGGTGGGAAAGTTGGAAAGGGTGGATTCAATGCCCATGCAATACACATTTTCCTTCCTCAATTAGCCATCCAATGTGCAAATGACCGCTCTCTTTGAGGAAATCCTAGAAAATAATTTAGACAGAAATAGCTATGAGGCGAACTGCTGTAGAGCCACAGAAACATTCACGCACACTCACCACAGAAGTGGAATCCCCAGCATGTAAGCGTAATATCCTAACAAAATCCAGAATCTCATCAAATAGAAACATTTAAAAGTTCTTCAGTGAAAATGCTGATCAAGTGTGTTTTCCTGGTCTCTGTGGGTATTCTAGGAAACCACTTACAGAGCTTCGTAGAGAGAATCGTAGGCAGTAGATCACAGAATGGGACAGATGACCCATGGAAGTTGATGCTAAACCAGCTAACGCCTTGGCTTCATCAACGCTATTGCACATTGTTTTTGTCTTCTGATTCTATAACTTTGACAACAAATTCCATGCAGTTGCATTGTTCCTTGCCAACTCCCCTCAGAAAAGAAAGTCACTCAACAGAGGTATAAAAAAAAAGATCAAATACTCGTCAACAGTTAAAATTAACAAAGAAGTGCTATATGCAGCAGTAGCAAAAATCTCGAAAGTGTGTTGCTATAGCAAAAAAATACCGTATCCTGGAAGAAAATGCATATGCAATCTGATAGCATCTATAAAATGTTTTCCAACCTACAAAAATATTTTTAAATTTTTCATAATAAATAGTAACTCTTTAAATACTTGCCTTGGAGTATAAACACCGAACGCATCTAGTGATTATCTCTACGGGAGGATCGGGGAACAGAACTCAACTGCAGTCCACTGGCGCCTCACCAGCTGTATAATGTTTATAAATCCACACACACACAAAATCACCTGTAGCAAATATGGCAGAGGGTGGCCATTTAATAAAGTTGGGAGTGATACATTGGGGTTCATTTTATTTTTCTGTCTTTGTCAAAATGCTTATAATATTCCATAAAACAGGATAAACTAAATATCATTTTTAAGAAATGAAAAATGAGGTTTTACTTTAGTTGCTAAAAGAAGTATGAAAAACGCTCTTTTCTGCTCTGATTATAACACACTGATCTGTTCATTACATGTCCTGCTAAATGGACCTGGAGGCTGCCCCCTCGCCTCCCAAGAGCGTATGATCCACTCCAAGGAAACTGGGTAAATGTATCTGTTGGATTGAAAGCTGTCTTTAGCACGGCAGTCAGGATTCACTGCGATCCAGCGCAGATCTGCTCTTTGGACCCCAAGCCTGTCAACTGTCATCTAGGACCTGCTGAGTCTCGTGGAACTGGTCACTGGCATCACAAATTCTCTGACACCTTCGTGCCTTAGTCTGAAGCTCCATCTCTTCTATTTCTGTCACCGTTGCCACCCGTTCAATGGCAGGGCCACACTGTGCGTTAGCCCTTCGGAAGAGACAAGGGCAGATGGGTTCTTCCATCTCAGCGCACCCCTCGCTGTACAAACACACGTGGGGCCCTTGGCTTGACGCACTCTAGTTGTCTGTTTACTCACGCACCTGCCCTTCTGCTCTGTGCGCTGTGAGAGTCTCACCAGCTGGGCCCTTCTTTGTCCATCTGACCACAGGCTGGCCATATAATAATGGGTGATGATTAAATGCTGAGCAAAGTGATGTGTGCACAAGATGTTGATCCTGCTCTGATGACTCTTCAAAAGGTGATAATCCTGGAGGTTTGCTATTTTGTACATCACCAACAGGTTTCAATTAAAAAAACGCACGCGCTTGAATGAGCTGAAGCGCTAAGAAGGGCAGCTGGTACGTGGCGAGCGCGGCGCTGCGGAGGTGCGGTGTTACCGGTCGGGCAGCGCTGGGAATCTGATTTGGGACGGCCCGGCTGGAGCTTTAGATGTCCCTGCCCTTTGGTGCAGCCCCTGAATGTCCTGCCTGTCAGTGGCCGCGTGAGGACAGCAGTGATCCCAAGAGCAGGCTTTGGAGGCAAAGCTGGGCGAGGCTGGGAGACACGGATCCTCCCCTAACGCAGCCTCAGCCGGTCCGGCTGTGAGGCTAATACTTACCTCCAAGGGTTATTCTGAAGACGATCGGGACAGTGCCGCTGAAGGTCCCAGCGCCGACATCGCTCATAAGCAGAGGATAAGGTAGCCAGCTCACTGTGATTCCGCCCGCCCCACGTGGAGGGAGCACCTTGCAGCAGCGGTTACCTCTGGTGTGGACAAGTTGGTGTTTCTCCCAGTGAGCTAACTACGACCCAGTGGAAACAGTCCTGAGCTTAGACCTCAGAGTCTGGGTTCAAATTCTAGCTCCAACACACGTGGTGAGCCTTTTGTAGCGTCACTTAAACTCTCTTAGCCCCAGTTTCTTTCATTGTTGAATGACTGTCAGGAGACCTACTTCTCAGAGTGGATGTGAGGCTTAAAAATATATATACATGTAAACACCCAGTTTCCATTAGATGAGTATTAGACAATCTCCTTTATCCGTCACGAGTACTGTAGACAAGTGGACAGGTAGTCACGGTGCGCACAGCAGCGAGCTTGGGGCTGACGGCCCGGGGCGAGCAGCACGGATGCCCTCCTTGCCTTGCTGATTTCTGATCTATATACTAAGGGCTGAATGTTTTAATTTGTCCTACTTCCATTTAATCCTGAAAGTAAATTTAAACATAAACATGCTCTTACCTCTCATACGGTAAGGAGACAGAAATCTAAAAGCAGTAAACGAGACGCAGACAACAATGCAACACATTGCAGAGCCTGTCAGGGTGCCCTGAACGCCAAAGGCACACAGTGAAGCAGCTGCCAGCATGCGCGGGGGGAGCTCAGAGACACCTGAGAAAATCTGTTGGTGTTTTGTAAAGAGAAACCGTGAAGAGTTTCCCCAAATCTGATATGAGGAACTCACTGTCCATTCCACCCAATTTTTAAATTTCCTGGACGTGGGACTCTGTAGGCTGGGCAATGTGTGCTATTCTGTAAACCTAAATTAGAAAACGCTGGGAGCAGCGCCAGGCAATGGGCGTCTGGCTCACCCTGGGACAAGGGTGGCATGTGTTTTTGCACCAGTGCTCAGAGCTGATAAAGGTGACTCCTCACCCCCCCACCCCCTCGATCGGCTTTCTGTCTACACTGCTGCTTGGCGGGCCAAGCCAGGGGGTGTGCGTTTGGTGCACAAAGCGGGAACCACCCAGCGTCCTCAGGGGTGGAGGTGGGGGGGCTGGAAAGTTCCAGGTTGGGAAGAAAGCTGCAGTTCTGAGGCGAGAGGGCAGAGGGGAGCGCCCTGGTGGTGGCCCTGGGCTGCCAGCGGGAGGAGGCTGGGTCCCCCCCGGCCCTCGGGCCCCTGCCGGCGTCAGCCCGGAGGAGCGGCCGGCCCGCGCCTCTCCCAGAGCCCGCGCTCAGCTGCTCCTGGGCACCTGGGAGTGTGTAGGTGTGTTTTTCTCTTCTTGTTGACTTGGTTACCGAAAAGGGCTTTTGATGGAGACCACATCCTTTTACTGCGTATCAGGAAAGTTTATTAAAAGTGGCTCCGAGAACACACTAAAACCCCCATCTGACTCAAGGAGCTTGCTTCACTTTCTTTTCTCCGTCACCAAGGTATAAACACACCTTCTGCCATCAGCTGTACTTTCCAGCCTGAAAGGAGAGTTCAGAAAGCAAGATAAGATAAACAGGCCATGGCAGATAATAAATCAGAACATGTACAGGATTCTTTTTAAAAGATACGCTGAATTCTCACTCAACGTACATGGAAGCGTGCGCTGCTGGCTCACAAAACCTGATATGATTTAACCCATTCCATGCTAACTCCCAGGAATGGGCTGCCCAAGGTGGCAAAGAGCTTTCAAGGAGTCCTTCCCTTCAGTTTAAATGTTGCTATGAGCAGTGTGTGCCGGGGACGGGGACAGGACTTCACTCGCCCTCCCTTCACTCTGCTGCCCTCCCCTCCCCTCTGAGCTCCCAGTCTGGCTGTCACTTGCCGGCGGATGGGTTTCCCAGCCTCTCAGATCTAGGTGAGGTGCTGCACTCTGGTCCTCAGGGAGCCTCTGTGGCTCCTGCCTTTGCAATGATCCCTGTCATGGTTGCTCAGACTCTCATCTATAATGTCCAGTGGGGTAAGCCTGGTGAGGACAGAGACCATTTCACTCTCATGTGTCAGTGTGTCCCCCACAGCAGGGATGTCACATGGCACAGGGCAGTCTCTCTCTCTCAGTGCTTATTAAATGTGCAGATAAATTCAGGAAAAGAAGGCTCCCTAGCCTAGGAAACTCAGTCTTGGGGGTGAGGATGGGGAGAAAAGAGACAGACATGAAGACAATGATTTTAATATGTGAGTGGAGAGGGATAACGGGGCGCAGAGACTCACCGCGGGGCAGTCGCGGAAGGGGCACTGCTGGTCCTGACCAGGTGGAGGGGCCAGGCTGGGAGAGGCGTGGGGGGCGGGGGTGGGCATGGCTCACAGGGGCAGGTCGGGCGGCAGGAGGGTAGGAGAGCACTCCAAGCAGAGGGCACAGCTCGTGCGGAGGCATGAAGGGGTGCAGAGCGTGGGGCTCTGTAGTTAGTGCTGCAATGATCTGTGTTTCCCATTTTAGCCCTAGGACAGCCGACTGGGGTGATAAGGGATGTTGCTGCAGTGTGGGCTAGGAGGAAAAGTGTCAGAAAAACTGCCTGGTTTGCCAAGACCGCTGGTGCAGCGGAAGGGGCAGAGCAAGGGGCACTTACTAGCTGTGGGGAAATGAGCACGTGACAAGCCTCCATTCCCTGAGAGTTCCTACTTCGTAGGACCTGCCTTAAAGATTGAATTAGGAAAGAAAGGTAAATCCTTGCATCATGCAGTAGGTGCTCAGTAAATGCCCTTTTTTCTTCTTATTTCTCCTCTTTCTCGGTGCTGTTTCTTCCCTTTTTGCGTCACTGTAAGACGCAGACTGAGCCCGTTTGTGAAATGAGTCATATTCCTCCTTGCCCTGGAGCCTGTCCGATGTCCCGGTGGTGAGCAATCTCCCGCTCGCTCCCCACCCTGGGGAGCCCCTTTCCTGTCCCGAATGCCACTTCGCCTCCTGAGATGCTGCAGACACGTCCCCAGCCCAGTCTCTGAATTATGCATTTTTACTGTGCCTGAGCCCAGCACTTAATAGAGGTTTAACAAAAGCTAGCTGCTGATGAAACAGCCTTTTTCAGACCAGAATTACAGCACAATTATAGGATGAAGGTTGGCTGCCCTTTCCGTCAGGGTTAATTGTTAATTGAGCCACCAGAGAGCGTGGTGTGTTGATGCTCTCAAGTCAACGGGGAAGAAAACCCCAGCAGCATAAGCATTGCTGCTTTTGCAAAAAGTTATTTTTAAGGGGAAAGACTTTTGGAAAACGTCACTGTTTGGAATGAGCTAAGACATTAAATACACACAGCTGAGTCATTTTAAATTAATAAAGAGCAGACCTAGGCAGGGACACCAGCGTTTGTAAATCATCTGCTCCATGTTCAGCACTTTGCCGTCCATGTATTACTCATATATTATCTCATTTAATCAATATTCATCAGCTGCTGTACAGAAGAGACCTATTTCATAAACCCAATGACAGTTTGCCCTGATGTAATAGCGACTGCTACAAAATCACTTTTTTTTATGAGGAACTAAATAACCTTCCAGATGAAATGCTGATTGCATCGATGAGGTGCTGTGACATAAAGCGGGAGGAAGAAAGAACCCTCAGATCTCAGGGGTTGAACCCACGGAGGTTGCTTTCTCGCTTATGTTATATACAGGCTGAGGTCAGCTGCTGCTCATCTGCCATTCCTTTATTCCAGCACCCCCGCTGGGAGAGCGGTCCCAGTCTGGGACGTGGCACCCTCCTGGCAGAGGGGAAAGGCCACAGCCACACCACACCGTGGCTCTCAAGCTTCTGCTTGGAAAAGGCCCACGCCGCTCCTGCACAGATTTCATTAGTCAAAGCAAATCACATGGCCGAGCCCATGTGCACAGGATGGTGAGAACACTCTTCTCGTGGGAGGGAGGGGGAGGTCACCGTGAGCCACAGAGCAGAGGCTACGTACTCTCCTTCGACAGAGGAAGGGAGTGAAGTGTTTGGAATGATATTAAACCCTATGGCTGAAGTTAGAAGTAATGATGTCTCCTTTCAGCTGGTGAAAACCTCATGCCGTTAAGTTCTCCAAAGTACGAGCTTCCCTGCTCCTCTCCCCTTCTCATTCCCTAATGCCCAGGTAAGGGGCAACGCACATTTGTCAGGAAAATGTTGTGGCGAGCCTGAATTAAAACAATGACAGGGAAAGAAGAGAAAAGAATGGATCGGAGAAATATTTAAGGTCTGCAGTGATCAATAATAATTCATAATGATGAAATTGGTAGCAGTCCAAGAGAGGACTAGAGAATGTCTTCAAGGTTTGGGGTTTGTTTACTAGACGTTTGGATAGGGAAGACTTATACTTTAGGGAAACCGGGTCACCGATAATTCTTTGCTGATTGATTAGATTTTGGACCTCCTCACTATTTACTGGTTTTCCCAGAAGAATGGAAAATCTCAGTAAAGGTGCACATAGCAGTTATTTTGTAACCCACATTCTCATAAAAGTGGTGCTCATTGGCTTCCTTCAGGAGAGAATAATCGCTAAGAGCCACAAGCAAGTGGGGACGTTCCTGCATTTAGTGTCATCCAGGTAGACCCGACTGTGAACTCCACCGAGCCCAGGACCGCTGGGCAGCAGCAGCTTCGTAAAGATGCCGACCTCTTCTTAGAGGAGAATCTTTCATTCTCAGCAAAGATACTGATATCTCAAAGTCAAACCAACGGGCAGCAATTTGGAGTTTTAAATGGAGCAAAAACAGATTTAATTTTTTTAATTTTTTAAATGGAAGTACAGTCAGCTACAGTGTGTCAACGTCTGGTGCAAAGCACAATGTCCCTGTCACGCACATACATACAAATATTCATTTTCATATTCCAAAAACAGGTCTTCTAATTTTACTTCCAACAGATGTTAAATATGGATTAAAAAATAGTAATACCGTAGCATAGATTAGAATTGTAGCCAGGGTTTGTCAAGACAGCTATCTTCCCTTTTTTGGTCTCCTAATTCCTCCCCCCACCCCCCAATTATAATGAAAACAGTTGGGATCTAAACTTATTGCTCAAGTGGAAGCTGAGTTTTCTATTGATGTTCCTAGAGAAAAAAAGGCCCCCAGATGGGTCAGATTAGCCACAAAGTTTGAGACACGAGAAGGTATTTTAAAATCCAGAGCTGAAACAATCCTGGGGGGGAAATGAAGCAATGATTTCAAGTCATCAGAACAGCAGGAGAGCGACAACCTAGCTAATGGGATAATGAGACGTTGTTCTTCAAAACTAAGCCTAAGGACTGAAGTCCACTCCAAAATCTACCAGAAATTGGTAATTCACTTGAAGAACTCAATCAGGGTCTCCTGTATTGGACAAGGCTCTGTATCAAGTGTTGTCGGGGGTACAGAGAATTAAGACAAGCTCTGCCCTCGAGAGGCAAATTATTTAGTTCAGAAGGCAAAGCATATAAAACAATAGATCTTCATATCTGGTAAAACTGGGTAAGTCCCAAAGGATATTTTTAGGGGTTTATGCATTAATTTATGTGTCCATTCCTCTAATATTTCAGGAGACCTATTAGGTCTCTGCACTTGGGACACAGCGTAAAACAGGCAGAGCCCCTGTGTTACACGAAGGCATGCAGTCAGAGTCCAACAAGACATTGTTAACACAGAGGCATAAATGGGACATTAGCAATGAGCATAGCATATGTTTTGATAGGATGGACAGGAGTCTTTTCTGCCTTACAGAGTTCCATTGTGATAACCACAAACTTACACTACCTAGAAGTTATTTTTCTTGTTTACAAAATTGAGAATAGTTGCTTACTTCAAAGAGCTGGTCTAACCATATAATAATGCTACATAAGTGAAATTAAGGCATGAGTCACTCACCGAAGAGAAATTGCATATGGCAGCCATGGTAGTATTGCCATGGGAACCAGAGGAAAATCATTTCTCCCTTCATGCCAGGTGAAGGCAAAACATCATGAAAAAAAAAAAAAAAAAAACACATGTGATTGGAAGGCATTTCTCCCCTTCAACTTCCTTGTAAAGTCCAATTTTGTCCATTAAAACTCATGGTAAATGTTTTCTTAACATGGGAAAACTCCTTTCCAAGAATAGTCGATTGCCTCTTCCTTGCTCTCTCTCCTGTACAAACGTCTATTATATTATTTATCACACCCCATTGCTAGGAGGTTAAATGTTTCTGTCCTGTTAGCTTATAATATTTTGAGAGAAGGAGTCTAGCTTTTGTCATCCTTGTGTCTCTCGTTTCTGGCTCAGCTTAGTATAATACGATACTTGTTGACTAAGCTAGGCTGTCACTGAACTTTTGGGTCCCCGAGGAAAGAAGGGATCACAGGAGGCATGAGCACTGGCAGCATTTCTCTTTGTGCTTTAGGAAGTGCATTGCACCAGCACTAAACAATACAGGCCCACTCTCTGCCCATGAAAAGTGCTCCCCCTAAAATTATGTGTTGAATCAAGTATGAGTTAGTTGATCCTTATGTTGTAAGCAAGCTAATCTTACAAACAGTTTTGATCAGGCCACTGTTCTTGAAATCACCTATATAGGATGAAACTCAAACTACTTATCCTTTCTGAAGCCTTTCCAAAACTCATGCTGACATGTTTTCACTTTCATCGCCTGAAGCTCTTCCCACACACTTCTGCCCCTCATATCTTTCCTGTGGTTCTCGAAATGGCTATGTTGTTTCAAGGTCAAACTTATGTCACAGGCATGAAAAAGCTACTCTGCCTTCTCTGCCTGATATATCACTATTTGGTCTTCAAAGTCCATTACAAACAAAAAGTCAAAATAACTCCTCCTTGTGGAATTTGCCACTCCCTTCCTTGAGTTGCCAAAGATTTTTGCTTGCCATGTGTGATCTTGCTTCTTTCAAGGGTAGTTACATCGACTGTGCTACCAATCCTTCAAGGAAGAACATAGTGTTTTGGTTTCTATTTACCCCAGTGCCTAGTGAAATACATGGCTCCTAATCGATGCTCAAAAATATTGAAAGAAAAGAAAAGCAGAAAGGCAAAAGTATGAAAGACAGGTGGCAGGAATAGAGAAAAATGTAGGGAAGGCGAGACGAAAGGAATGGGCATTTGAGGAAACTTGGTGTGAATCTGGCAATAACAGCAGCACTGGGATAAGCTTATTGCACTAACTATTGTGTTCTGAGTACCTACTGTGTGGCAGGTAACATGCTAGGGATTTTATATGCATCGTCTAGTTTTCTCCACACAGCTCCCTTAATTTAATAAATCTGTGAGTTTGGAATTTACATCTTCGTATACCTTTCATAAAACTTAAGGACCGTGCCTAGCTCAACTAGCAGAGAAGCTTTAAAGATTGAGAAATGAGTAATTGGTCATTATGTCTTATCATTTCTGTCTGGTCCTGTAGACAAGTCTCTTACATTTAGGCATCTAACCATCAAATAAATATTGACTAAATAAATGTAAGGAACACTATATTGAGTCTCTGAGCGATTTGCAGAAATGAGTAAGTCTTTTTTAGGACTCACAGCACCCATATTCTCTATTTCAAGATTCCCAGTGGTCCCAGTGGTGTCGGCATGTCACCAGGACAGCTGCTTGTATGTCTGTTTTGGCCCACTTACTTATTTTCTCCTTCAGGGTACATTTCTAGAAGTGAAGCTGCTGTCTAAAAGGCGTGAACATTTTTCATGCTTTTACATATAAAGAAGTTCGCTTCCATAAAAGTTTTATCCACAGTGGGTACACAGAGAATTTCTTCACCCTCACAAATCCTTAGCCTTTTTAATTTTTAATAACGGTTTGTTTATATTTAATTTAAAATTACTATTTTCTAGTTAGATAGATAGCGATTATATCTCGTTGTATTTTTCACTCTTGTAGGATGGACACCTTTTATGTCTGTTGGTCATTTGTATTTTTCATTGTAGATTATTTGTATACGCTTTGTCTATATTCACATAATCGTATTTCTGTTTTCCTATATATATTGTGGATTTTTTTGGTTTTTTAATTGTTTCTGATCTTTGACACGTCTTTTTGTTTGTTTGTTTGTTTTATTGACCTATACTCAGTTTGCAGTATTGTGCTAATTTCTGATGTACAGCATAGTGATTCAGTTATATGCATATGTATATATATTCCTTTTCATATTCTTTTTCATTATAGACTATTATGAGGTATTGAATAGAGTTCCCTGTGCTATACAGTAGGACCTTGTTGTTTGTCTTTTTTATGTATAGTAGTTAGTATCCATAAATCCTGAACTCCCAACTTATCTCTCCCTATGCCTTCCCCCTCCTAGTAACCACAAGTTTGTTTTCTATGACTGTGAGTATGTTTCCATTTTGTAAATAAATGTATTTGCTCATTTTTTTTTAGCTACCACATGTAAGTGATATCATATGGCATTTTTCTTTCTCTTTCTGGCTTACTTCACTTAGTATGACGCTCAATATCACTAACTAGTAGAGAAATGCAAAACTACAATGAGGTATCACCTCACACCAGTCAGAATGGCCATCATTAAAAAGTCCACAAACAATAAATGCTGGAGAGGGTGTGAGAACAGGGAACCTTCCTACACTGTTGGTATGGAATTTTTTGATGTGTACTTTGCAATTTCTTTCACACCTCACTGTATAACTTTGCTTATGGTAGTTCTGACATATAGATGGTTTTAAATATATAATCAGATCTATCACTCTGTTTTGGTGTTATACTTACAAATGGTAAATCATCTTAATTTTAGATCCAATGACATTAAAAGCTGCATCAGGGAAGAATTATGAGCTACTTATTTTTAAGATGAAATCTTTAACTATTTACACATGTCAGACTGGGACAAGGCATGATGACTGGCAGGTACTCAGAGGACATGAGCTGATGATGGAAACCATGCTGAGCAGCAAGTCATGTTCAAGGTCACGCTCAAACACCAGACCAGCCAGCTACCTGGCTTCTACTACAGAATTCCACCAACCCTGAAGTATACTTGGAGCCTTGTCTTTTGTCTTGGAAAATACCAGACAAAACATTAGACTTGAGCATATTAGACTGGACCTTTCCAAAGAATTCAGTTTATTTAGATAAAATGCTTTCTGCCAGTAACTCCAAGAAGAGATAGTATAGAACTAGAACTTGGGAAACTTGGCAGTAGTTTTTATTTTGCTTAACCTTGGGCCTCAGATTATTTTATTTCTCAACAAAGAGTTAAAACCTAATCCCTAGGATCTTAATCTATGAACTTCCCAAAGCTTACGTTTTAGGGAGTCTAGGTCTCTGCCTCTCCTGAAGGTGTCGCTCTGCACAGGGGGCATGAGTATGGATGGAAGAGAGTGGGCTTTGGAGCCCAAATCATTTGAAACTTGCTTCTGCTTCCTGTGGCCTTGGGAAGTTGCCTACGCTTGTCATTGAAGCTCTCTTTTATCTGAGGCAAAGGTATTGTTATGATAAAGTAAAATGAGAGAAGTCACATGCTGGGCACATGGTAGAACCTAAGGAAAGCACCTTGAGGTGCAACCTTGACAAAATGGAAAGAACTTGGAAAGACATGAGATTTACTGCTCACCCCACCCTCCTAGCCTTGGGCTATGCACCTGTGAATTTGAGCAAAATAATGCCTATCTTGGAAAAATGCTATGATGAATAAAGGAGATTATGTGCAATTCACATAAATCACAAATGGATTCTAAGGCTTGCTGTATCAGCCTCCTGCATTTCCCTAATTAATTTGCTCCCTCACCCATCCAGACAACGATTTCATACTTCTACTCTTTAACCTTCAGCAATGAGTTGTCCTCTTCTTCACTCCCAAATAACAACTGCACTTCTTATTTCGTTGATGAAGCAGAAATCATTCATGAGAACTACACAATCTTTCTGAAATCCAAACTACTGACCTACAGCATTGGGCCCCACATCCTGCCTTCTCTGTTTTTCATCCCAGATTTTACCATAAATGAACTTTCATCCACACTATTTAAGGGCAGGTCCTCCAAATGTTCACTCAATCTGATTGCCAAACACCTAGTGAAAGGCTCTGTGTCTTTATCCATCTCCCTTTCTTCTGAATCATCAGTATTTCTTGCCCTAATGCATTTTCCCATCAACATTTATAGTGTAGGGCTGTGACAGCCCCATCTCTCTCGCTCTCTCCCTCTCTCTCCCTCTCTCTCTCTCTCTCCCTCTCTCTCCCTCTCTCTCTCTCTCTCCCTCTCTCTCTCTCACACACAGACACACACACTCTTTACGCCACATCCACGCTTGTTAAAATGCAGCCTTTACATGAACCTCCTAGGATGGGCTGTCTATAACCTCTGTCTGCATTTGCCATCTAGTCAAGGCTACTAGTGACGTACTGGTCCAAGCTTCCATCACATCTGGGCTGGAAATGAAATATGCTTACCTTCCTACCAGGTCTCCATGCTTTCATGTTTGTCTTCTTGCAACCTGTGCTAAAACAAGCAAACACACACAAAAAGCAACATTTTACTCTTCCAGTTTTTACAAATTTCGAATTGTAGCAATGTGCACATAGCGTCAAATTTACCACCTCGACCGTTCTTCAGTGGACAGTGCTAGCTACGTTCATATCGTCGTACAACCGTCGCCACAGTCTACTTCCAGAACTTCTCCACTAGCCCGCACTAAACCTTTGTGCCTATTAAACAATTCATTTACCCCTCCCCTGAGCCCCTGTCCACTTCCTGTCCCTATAAATTTGACTACTCTAGGTGCCTCATATTAAGTGGAAACATAGTGTCTGTCTTTGTGTGACTGGCTTATTTCACTCAGCATGGTGTCCTCAAGGCTCATCTGTTGCGATATGTGTCAGAATTTCCTATCTTTTTAAAGTTGAATAATGTTCCATTTATGCATAAACCACGTTTTGTTTATTTACCTGTTGATGGACTCTCCGGTTGTTTCCACCTTTTGGCTGTTGTAAATAATGCTGTTATGAACATAAAGACACAGATATCCCTTTGACACCTTGCTTTCAATTCTTTGGGGTATTTACCAGGAAGTGGAGTTTCTGGATCATATGATGATTCTATTTTTAATGTTTTGAGTAAACATTATACTGTTTCCCATGGGGCTGCACCATGTTACATTCCCACCAACAGTGCACAAGAGTTCCAATTTCCCCACATCCTTAACAACACAAATAACCTTTTAAAAGGATTAGACCAAAGCACTCTCTTGTTGAACAACTGCTTAAGTTTTTCTCATATATTAATACATGAGGATTCTTTTACTGGTGTATGAGAATTTTTTAGCAAATTTTTAATAGGGGAATACTTTGATTTAATTTGATCTAATTTACTATATTCCACAAAGACCTGTATGATCTGCCCTTTGCTTACACAACCATCCTCAGTTCCAAGCATCTGCTCTCTTCCCTTTTTTACCACACTCAAGTCATCCTGGTCTGTAATCCTCAGCATTTCTCCCTCACATCTCACTCAGGAGTTGTACACTTGCTATGTTTTCTGTCTGGATGCTCTTCTCCAAAGTTTCCATTTACTCAGGGTTCAGCTCAAATGTTTCACTTTTATGTAAAATACTGGCCCTAGTCTTGCCATGCTCAATTTTCTACCTAGAAATGATCAATATCAGGAAGTACTTACTTAATGAAAGTTTCTGTGTTGTTTATCTTCTTTACTAGTATAAAAGCTTCAGGAGAGTAGGAACACATTTCATTCTGTAAACCACTGTATTCTCTGTTCCTAGAACCGTGCCTGCCCTAAGGGAGACACTTAATGAATATATTTTGTATATTGAAAAAATATACTTACATGACAGCCATTGTAAATGAGAAGAAAATGATGATGTTGACGATGGTTTTATTATAACAATAATGGTTCAAGCTATTCATGCCCTCCCTTTTCTTTGGACAATCAAGACAAGTACAATCACTGAGGAGCGACTGCTTGTCTGTAACTCCCTTTTGAAACGGACAAATAAAACCAAGATGGCACAAGGTAGGAACAAACTTGCCTGGAGTTACGCAACTCCTATTTAAATGAAAAGTGAGGTGAGCATGGGCTCTGAAATAGGTGTGGGTTTGCAGTCTTAGTACTGACGGAATCGTAGTCCCCTCTGAATGATTGTAACCAAGGGAAACGCTTCCATTTCAGCGAGGGGAATAGAGCAGGGCTGTGAGTTGCAGGGTCACCCCCGCAGCCCTGGGTCTGGTGCATAGACTGGCCACCTGGTGAAGCCCCATTGAGGGCATGATTGCCAAGGCACAGGGCATAACCAAAGGAAGAGCCTGGCAGCGGTGCTGGCATAAACCACTTCCCGGCTATGCAGCTGCAGGCTACGCAATGTGATTCTGAATCCTTTTTCACTCTAACATTCAGTAAATAAAGTTGTACAATTAAGGAGCCAGAATACCTGAAAGACACAAAATTGAGCACCGACAGGTTCCTGTCTTTGTCCCACACACTTTTTATATTCAAAATCAGCTGGACCACAGCTTGGCCAGACCAAAACAAACTACAGAGGCGGTCCAAGAATACATCATACCGACTTAAAGAGAGCTCCGAAGGAAGAGGAAAGATAACTGACCCTCCTCGGGTCACTAATACATCAGCATGTGGTGTGTGTACTCGGTAAAATAGGTTTTGCCGATTACAGCCATTTCTGTCCCGCTTTCATTTTTGTCAATTTTTAAATTTCTTATTTATATGTAAAAGTTAAGATGGCTCAGTGAAATAACAGACTTCTTATCTTCCTGGCGAACGTGATTTCTTAGAGCATAGTTGTTTCATATTCAACTTTTGATATCACATTGCAGACACTTCAGCTGTTGACACAAAGCCCTTAAAACGCATTTGGCAGCTTCTCCACTAGCTGCAAGCTGCCCTACAATTCCAGCAGGGATCTGATGGGACAAGCATCCCTTGATCTCCTACTAACCTGTGAGGCAGCTTCCTGGGGTGGGCAGGGCGTGCAAAGACCCCTAAAGCCCTTCAATAACCTCATACAGTGAATTCTGCAGATAAACAGTCAGAAACAAGCATTTAATGGACACTTATGCACATATCTCCTTTTTCCCCTTTCTCTTCCTACAGAGGTCTGTACATGTCATTACTGAGACTTTTGTTGCAATGGT
Source organism: Camelus bactrianus (assembly GCF_048773025.1). Lineage (NCBI taxonomy): Eukaryota > Metazoa > Chordata > Mammalia > Artiodactyla > Camelidae > Camelus > Camelus bactrianus. The sequence continues at coordinate 17,599,954 of NC_133553.1, read as the reverse complement.
GGGAAGTTTCCTTGCCAGCAGAAAATGAAAGAAGCTGGTAAGGCTGGATTGATTTAAAATAAAGTAAAGGAAATCTCGCTCAGTTCGGATTATAAGTTCACTCCTTGAGGCTTCCGCTCTGCTTGAAACACTGCAATTTTAAATAAGAGCCGGAAAGTGGGACTCTGAGGACTGAGGGATGATGCAGGGGCAGAAGAACATGTCACGTATCAGAGATGCTGTAATATCCTGAGAGGAGACGAAGGATCTGCTGCATCCATGAGAAGAGAAGGCACTGCACCCACAAATGTAGACGCAGGTGCTGTCTAAGCTTTGACGAAGCAAAGGTAAGAAATACATGCACATTTAAATATTAGTAGAAGAGACCGTCAAGAGGATCTCCTAGAAAGTCAAACAACAACGAATACAAAGAGAGACAACAGGGAGAAAAGGTGAGAAAATATTAAGATTAATCTACAAAGTCAAAGATGAGGGGCTGTACAAAAATTTTGCTTTTGAGTTCAAAGTAGAAGCTAGAAGAAGACCAGCACGTCCATTAAGAGATACCAGAAAACGCTGAGTTTCTAAAAGAAGTTATTTGAAGGCATCAGAGAACTACTGAAACAAAGAAACTGGGGGAGGGGAAAAGATTACTCGGTGATTAAACCCAAAGAGAAAAACTAATATGTTAAAGCCACTCTCTTTCAGGGACACCTACTTGCTGCTTATTTGCTAGGGAAATGCAAATTAGAATCACAGCTTTATACCTTATGCATGTAACAATTCAGGGACTATTAAAAAAAACTGATCACATCAAGTGTCGATGAGAATGTGGAACAACTGAAACTTTCACACATTCCTGGGAACATAAAATGGTGTAACAACTCTGGAAAACAGTTCAGTAGCTGGGGGGGGGGTTACATTTTTTGTTTGTTTTGGGGGGATTTTTTTCAGACAAACATACACTTAACATATGACAGAATCATTCTACTTCTAGGTATTTATCCGAGACAAGTGAAGGTCAATACAAAGACTTGTATATGGAGATAGATAGATAGATAGATAGATAGATAGATAGATAGATATATATATAGCAATTTTATTTGTAATAACCCTAAAATTGGAGGATTTCCACTCTCCCATTTCAAGACTTCCCACAGAGTAACAGTAATAAATTACTAGCATAAAGACAAAAAAATAAATTTACTGGCATAAAGATAGACACATCGACCAATCGGATAGAATTGATGGTCCATAAACAAACCCATACAGATATGGCCAACTGATTTTCAGCAAGGGTACCAAATCCATTCAATGGGGGAAAAATAGCCTTTTCAGCAAGTGATGCTGGAACGCCTGGAATTCCACATGCAAAAAGATGACAGTGGACTCCTCACCTCACGCCACATACAGAAATAACTCAAAATGCACCACTGACCTAAATATGAGAGTAAAACCCATGAAACTCTTAGGAATAAATCTTCATAACTTGGATTTGGCAATGGAGTCTTAGATTTGCTACCGAAAGCGCAAGCAGCAAAAGAAAAACTAGGTAACTGAACTTCCCTGAAATGAAAAACTTTTGTGCATCAAAGGACATTATTTGAAACAGGGGAAAAATGCCATGGCTATCAAAGCACAAAGAGTCACAAAAGAAACCTTAAGTGCATATTGTTAAGTGAAAGAAGCCAGTCAGAAAGGGCTCCATACTGTGTCATTCCAACTATAGGACATTCTGGAAAAGGCAAAAACAGAGACACTAAGAAGACATTTGTCAGGATCTGGGGGGCTGATGGTGAGGAGGGTAAAGGAGGAGTAGGTGTAGAATGGGAAAGTTTTAGTGCAGTGAAACTATTCTGTATGATGTTGTAATGATGGATATATGATGTTGTGCAATTTGGCAAACCCATAGAATGCAGAACACAAAGAGGAACCCGAATGTAAGCTATGGGCTTTAACTAATACTGAGGTATCAGAATACGTCCATCAAGTGTAAGGAAAGTGCGCCAATACAAAACGTTAGTAATCGGGGAAATACATGCGAGGGTGTGTGGGGGTGAAGGTACATGGAAACTCTCTGCTCTTCTTGTTCTGTTTTTCTGCAAATCTAAAACTTCTCTAAGAAACAGTGCCTATTAATGAAGAAGAACAACTAGCCAGTGAGCTGAGGTACCATCAGCATGATAATTATTTATTTTAGGTTTTCTGAAGTGACCTTTGGCAGTGCATTCTGGGGACTGGACAGATGGGCCCATGTCATCTTCTTTATCTGTTAAGAAGGCATAGTAATTTGAGTTTTGTCTGTATTAAAATATTTGACATTAGACATAATTATGAGCTATCTGTGTTTTTCACTGTGCCTGTGTTTCTTCAAAACACACCACTACAATAATTGCTAAGAATGTTAAGATGAGATAAAAGCAATTAAATGCAGAGCCACTCAAATAAGAATGGTCTTCATCCACTCTGTCTACATTTTTGTCTCTTGAATTCAATCATACCATTGACTCTTATGTAGCGTATGTCTTACTATAAAACTGATTTTGATCAACTATGTTGTTTTGTTTTGGTTTTGATGTGGTGACTTGATCTCTAGTTCTATCCACTCTTTCCATTGAAATGATCCAAGCCTCTGCTTCTGATTACAGCATGTCATTGTAGCCCAGCAAGTTATTTGGTCAATAAGAGGTTTTTACTTCAATGAAAATTTATATGTTTTTTCCAGTAAAAGTCATTCTAATGGAAAAGTTATGTTGTTCTTGGGTATCCATGTGGATTTGGAGGACAAAATTATGGAATAATAGTTCCTTTTGTGAACTGATTGCTTACAATTGTTTAAACGTTTTATGGTACAAGAAATGTTCCGAATTTTGGCTAAAACTTCTTTAATAAAAGCACCTCTTTCTATAATAAGCTAAATGTTATTGAAGCCAAATATCTGCAGCAAAAGATACTCATGTATCTGGTACATTTCTTGTGTGAGTCACCCAGACAGAGAAGGGAGAACATATGAAATCTCTGTCTTACAAATCCCCATGATTCTCCAAAGAAAGCCACGTAAATTCAGCCAATATTTATTGAATGCCGACTTAATGCCTGGCCCTACTCTGAGCACGAGAAACTGAACTGACAGTGGGTTCATAGTTACTGCCCTCACACAGCATACATTCAATTGAGGGACAATATCCAATTGTCCCTCAGTATCCACAGGGGATGGGCTCCAGGATCCCCCATGGATATCAAAATCCATGGATACTCAAGTTCCCTTACAGTTAGCTTTCCATATTCTTGGCTGCAAATCCATGGATCTCGAGGGCTGCTTTTATAGTTATCAGGAAAAAAAATCCATGTGTAAGAGGAACCACATGGTTCAAACTCTTGTCGTTCAAGGGTCACCTGTTCATACACACAACTACTAATATTAAAAAATATATAAGGACTACAATGAGAAGAAAGGACATTCATGGAAAAGAGGAAAACTGAGGGTGAGGTGCTAAGACCTCTCTCAGGAGACAACACTTGAGTAGGGATCTGAATAATAAGGGGCTGATGGAGAAAATCTGGAAATATCCTTATCATATACTAATGTGTTAGCTTCCCACAGTTTCACAGATGCTGGAAGAAGGCACATGACTCCAAGTTCAAAGTTCGAGGACAGTTTGTTATTTAGAGTTTTCTATATCAAAGAATCTACATTTCTGAAGCTATTTCTTCCAGCCACAATTTTCACAGGGAAGGACAAAGGAAACCAGATGGTGCCTGAATAAGCAGCGGGCTGCAGAAACTGAGTTTAGGCATCCAAATTTTTATAATAGGCAGTAAACATGCCTGGCCTTACTATCTCTATCTTCCAAATATTCACTCTGCAAACATCCTTGAAAAGATATTCTAGAACCAAGTGTAAATGCTTCCTTGCTCACAAGTTGTGTAAAAATGTGAGAGATCCATGTAAAATTGACTCCTGATAATATCCAACCCTCACATCTATATAGTCTTTAATTCTGGCCTGTTTTCCAAGAGTATGTCATTCTATTAGCCACCCTGACTAATCTTACTGACAGAGCCTGGGACTAAATCCATTCAATTTGTTTCCTGTATCACTTAACTAAAACTGCTAACAATAGGACTCCAGGTAGCAGAATAAGGCCAATTTACATCACTGAGCTCAAACATGACTCATGGTATCACAAATACAACCAGTAGAACAAATTCTACAAACCATCCAAGTCTACCTTAGAAAACTAGGTTCATACAGAAAGTTCTTAGAAAATGCTCCTTAAGTTTCTGCTCTGCTGAGGCATTAATATAGGTACAGCAGAACATCTTAGTAGTTGCACAAGCTCTGTCTTTGTCTGCAAGGAAGAAGGCAATGGAAATTGTATCATTGGTGACAACCTTGGTCAGTGACTCGGGGTTGACTTGAAAGCCTTCCAGGGCTGAAGCAATGTCACTGACCACTTCAACCAAAGTGGAAAATACTTTCTGTGTGACTTTGTCTCATTAAATGACTCCCACCTGAGAATGACTGCCTGCAGGTTACACCTAAGTAGTCAGTTCTCTCTCCGTGAAGTTCCCCACCTCCAATCATCTTAGCGATACCAATCTACTTTGGTTTTCTTAAACACCTGAAGGTCTCTTTTGACAACTCTAAGTCTTCATGCTTCTGTGGGGAGGGCGAGTCAACACCTGGGTCCTACACAAGTGTATCTTGGTACATGTACCTGGAAAGAAAGTGTTATTTAAAATTGTGAGGAACCCCAACACTTCCATAAGTCAGAAGGCTTAGGATGAATCCAAAATGAACACCGCCCCCTGCCCGCCCCAGCTCAAAGGCATTAGACTGTCCGGTTCAGTTTAAAGAATTGTGTCTGGTGCTTGTCTGGGGAGTAGCTGAATGAGGGAAATATGCTGTCTAGCCTGTCCCGTTTGCCCACCTCACCAGGGGGTGATGCATGTTTGCTCCTGGTGACTGAGTGGTGGCGAGGGGAATGGGGGTGGAGAAGATACACAAACAGGGGTGTTGGCAGACGCTTTGCACAGGAAGTGCAGGATCTGGGGCACCCTTTTTTGTCTCTGATAGATTTCTCACTAAAGTTACGGGAATGGCAGTCCAGCAGTAACCAGAGTTGCCGAGTCGAAGGTTGCAGCCCTAGCCGTCACCTAAATCTGAGGCACTGGCAACAGTGTAGGGACGCTGTCTCAAGTCGTTTGCCTTGTGGGAAAGGTCCCAAGGACAACTGTGAAAGACACAGATCACTGATGTCCTTCTTTCCCCTATTCCTTTTGGGGGCTGGGGTCCTCCCATCTCAGGTGCTGGGTTTGTTCTCATTCCATCGCACAGAATCTGCCTGTCCTATTCCAGTAGCTAAACCGTCCCAGTCAGTGTCAGCACAGAACAGACCCTTATCGTAGGGTCTACCTGATGAACGAAATTGCCCACACATGGAGAGCTGCCACTTTAATGTCTCCTGCTGGGGCTGGTCAGCTGTGCTCTTCCGTACACCCTTCCCATTTGACAAACTAAGCTGTTTAGTTACTATCCTTCCTCCTCCAGACAGTTATATATCCGTCAACATCCTATCTTAAAACTGACACTGATAAGGTCTGTGAAGGATTTGAGATTTTATTTGCAGATTCACATGTGAGGCAGCCAGGTGCCCAAGCCTCGAATCCCATAAGATGATTCAAAGAAGAGTAGAGGACACTTACAAATGGCGTGTCCTTAATTATAGAAGAGTGAGTCCGAGATTAGGGAGCCCACGTATTTTATAACGGGCAGCGAGCATGCCTACGCCTTCCTCCAGAGGGAGACAATGTCTCTACATTCCAGGGTCATTTGCTCCACAAACACACAGGGCAGTCAGTGCTCCCCTCATAAAATATGCATAACACATGAGACTCGTGCAGATCTGTCTCCCATGAAACCTTACGTCAAAGGCACAGCAACACAAACACCTGGAGGCTAAAAGACGGGAGACGTTGGCATCCTGCAGGAATGCAAAGAAGCCAGTCTCTCTAGAACCAAAGGACAAGTGGTAAGAAATGAAGCAGGGGCCGCATTACAGACTGACTTCTAAGGCTTTGTAGCGAGTCATAAGGAAAAACAGAAATTTAACCTTCTGCCTTTCACTTCGTATGTAAGGTGGAGGGACCTAATACAAAATTGTGTTAGTTTATCTGTGGTCAAATTTAATTTTTCCCTATTCTACACGAACCAAAATGGGGATATTCTTCTATTATGCAGCAGAAAAATTGGTAGGAAAAGAATTGCAATCAAGATGGACATTTCAGGGCTTGGTTCAATGACACACTAATATAATGATCTGTCTTTTCATTTCAGATAAATCAGATGTAGAATTTCAATACCTCGAAGAAAGAGAGTAGGAGAGAGAGTCTATACCTTGTAACAAGGATCATAAATGTTAGTTGTGATAAAGAAAACTCCTTACTTAATTATAGGGCAATTTAAACAAAATAGTAATAATTTCTGTTGGTGCTTTTAAACATAATAATAATCATGGAACACTTCTGGGGCAATAATCAATGATGCATTACATGATAATTAAGTCCATTTCATCTGTAGTTTTCAATCTCCTCCTTGTAATCTGACTTTCTTCTTAGAATTTTTTAAATGCACAGACATATTTGAGATTGGAGGCACAAGCTCCTGTACATACGAATTTTTCCAGATAGAAAAGTTAGTCTGATTTCAACGTGACTGCATGCTTAAGCTGCCAGTGGGGGCCCAGCCCTAGCTAAGATTGAGAAGGGCAACCAACCTTTAGAGCAGAAGTGAAGACTATTTTTGTACTGCAAAAGCCTTGGTTTAATGTTTATTTGTAAGATTTTGGCAGCTATTTTGGGATGTTTCTGAGTTGCAATAAGAAACATTATGTCCATGAATTTGGAAAAAGAGGGAAAAATTAAAAATAAAAATGATTTTAGCGTACAGATTTTTTTTTAATTTAAATTCATTATCAAACAGATTTTGATATTCTTGTGTGGGTTTTGTGTAGGGCGATGTGTCTCTTCTAGCTAGCTGTTTCAGGAAGATGCTTGAAGGGGAAAATAAAGATCTTTTATAAAGATTCTATGTTCTGGCTTTCCAAAGTACATTTTTAAACTTGTAAGAAAGTTTGTGACTACACAGATGATGGTTCTACACTGACTGAAGGGAAGTCAGCCCTGGGCCAGTGGGATTCCTGGGCTGGCTGGGCCTGAAGGAGAAGAGCAAAGAGTTAGCACCTCTTCGGATCTGAATTCAGATGAGCCACTGGTCTGCGGCTTTGAGCAAGTCACTTGGAATTGCAAAGGCTGGTTACGCTTTTGGTGGATAATTCTGGGACAGTTCATGAATTGGCATTAAAAAACCAGTGTTGCCATGTTCCAAAAAGCATTGACATGACTAATTAGAACACACTTAGACTTTACCTCTATTAAAACCATCATTACTGATAGTGTTTATAATACCATCAGCTGTAACTTATTTGCAACCTACCATTTAGCTTGCAAACAGGTAAGCTTGTAAATTTCTATCTACTCCACACAGTAACATCTGTGGATGGACAACCATTGCCACTTTTTCAGATGAAGAAAGACTGAGAAATGCCACGTTCAAGTGAAAGAGACACAATTCAAAACCGGTCTATCTCCCAAATCCATGCTTATTTTATTGCATTTTGCTGTGTGTCTTTACCGAGTCTTTGTCCTGACCCTAAATTCTAGAAGGATAAAAAAAATAAATTGAAGGAAAGAATTAGAGTAAGATCTTCTGCCATGATTCCTTTAGAATCCACTGATATTCATATTTATGAACTTCAAGCATTTACTGTAAGAGACCCATTTGATAGCATCAATATGTGAGATGTTGTAAGAAATAAAAAGGAGGCAGGAAAGGAGGATTTTTAATGTAAATTTACTAGCTTGGAACTTGCATATGTATTTGCATTGTATGTATGGACTGGTTAGTTTGAAGGTAAATGGTACCTGGTACATCCTTACCAATGTACTTAATTAAAATATCAGATTGCTCTATGCTAAATATACATTTTTTTCAGTACTGTCAAGAAAAAGTTTCGTAAGGATTTACGTCCCCTGACGCATACCCATCTTGAGTCCCTAGTGACTTTGAAAAGTTAGGGATAAAATACTGTGTCCATTCACCTCAAAACTACTGAGCACTTCCTATACTATGAGTAATGATAAAAAAAAAAAGTGGCAATAACAAGGTAAAAGTCAACAACATACCTGCCAACCATCTCAGAACACAGGAGAAAATGACAGGTATGTAAACAAATTGTTTGCAGTGTAATATAAGAATTTTTAAATGTTATGCAAAGAGAAGTATGTGACTAAGAGGAGGTACTTTACAGCCCACAAAGTGTTCAGCCTTCTCCCTTCTTTGGACCTCAACAATAACCCTTCAAGATAGGCTGATCACCGTAGCTCAGTTCAGCCCATTTGTAAGAGTGTGGCAGAGGGCAGAGACATTGACAGTCAAAGAGTCCTTTTGGGCAGATTCACAAAGCTAGAAGGTAGCATGGTTGGCAGAATCCTAAGGTGACCGCCCTGTCTTCCCACCTCCCTGGTACACAAGCCCTGCATAATCCCCAGTCCTGTGATGTGCTAGACTGTCCCTCATGATCAGGTGATGTTATCTGGCACAGTTTACCATCTGAGACAGAGAGATGATCTGGGGCAGGAGTATGACCTAATCACCAAAGTCCTTTAAAAGCAGAGCGTTTTCTCTGGCTCCTTCCAGAAAAAGAACTCAGAGACTTACAGCACAATAAAGGTTTGCTGTCCCCTTGCTGAACTGAAGATGGAAGGGGACATGTTGCAAGGGATTCTGGTAACTTCTAAGAATTAAGAAACGTCTCCAGGAGACAGGCAACAAGATAGCAGGGGCCTTAATCCTATATCGCTAAGAAACTGTATTTTTCCAACAAAAATGAACTTGGAAGCGGATTTTCCCCCAGAGTCTGCAGACAAGAACTTCCGGCTGTCACCTTGCTTTCAGCCTCGTAGTAGCCTGAGCAGAACATGCAGCTCAGCGTGCAGGACTTCAGGGCTGCAGAACTGTGAGCCAAAGTAGGGGGCTTGATTTTAAGCCACCACTTTTGTGGCAATCTGTTATGCAGGAAAAGAAAACTAACACAATCGACCTATGTCTCTGAACTTAAAAAAGTGCTAGGTTAGCCTTTGTTGAGCATCTGCAGAGGGCCAGGCATCAGCCTGGACACCTTCCATATTATGCCATTTTTACACTGGATTCCGAGCAGGGCTGTGTCAGCATTACCATCTCCATCCTACAGACGAGGGAACGGAGACTCAGATGTAAGAGACTTCCCCAGCCTCTCACTTACAGCAAGGGACGGACTGGAGTTTAGACCAGTCTGCCCTGATCTCGGTCTTCTATCTGTTCATATTCCACTTTGTCTTCTCAAATTCCACAGTGTTATCGCCATCGCACCATGGTGAATATCTGGTCCATAACAATAGGCTCTTCCGTGTCTGAAAAATATAAATATGAAAACCCAGACAAATCTGCAAGAAAGATTCGGCTAAAATAAGTGCCAGGTTTGAAAATAAGAATACCTTTGTATATACCTATTCTTTTCTTTCTTTCCATTATTCTTTCTATTTAATTGACTTCTTAACCAATGTTAAAATATGTAGTGGGTGTTATAATTAGGACCATTTCACAGATGAGGAAACTAAGGTTCAAGAAAATGATACTTCGTCCTTCTACCTTACTTTGTTAGTTTCCTTACTCAGGTGAGGGGGTATGTGTATCAGTGACATATATATAGATTTTTTTCCAGTTGGCTTTGTATTGCTTTCACAATGGTGAGATCCCCAGTGAAGCACTGGTAAACCTTGGAGAGCCACAAAGGAAATAAGAGTGATGTCCCGCATTGTCGTCAGCAGTAAACGCTTCACATCATCATGAGAGCCTTTTATAATGCCTCATCTCGAAAAATTGACATGGGAAGCCATTTAAACGAAGCACATCAATTAGAGTTGGTGGATTTAGCACGTGTCAATACAGGACACCTGATTAAATTTGAATTTTAGATATTTTGAATATATTTTTAAAATTTCAAGTATGTCTCGTGTAATGTTTTGGACAAACTTATACTAAAATTCATTCTTTATTTATCTGAAATTCAAATTGAACTAGGTATCTGCACTTTATTTTGTGACCTTAGCACCAGCTTTATAAACTAGCCCCATGCTGTGTGCTAGAAATGCTAGGTAGAAGGTGCGTTTCCTCCCTTAGAAAATGCACAACCCAGCAGGGAAGAGACATGTTAAACAGCCACACTACGGCACAAAACTACAATGACAGACATAATAGTAGCAATGAGTTTGGCTTATTAGGAGCTGGCCTTGTCCCAGGCACGGAGACAAGTGTTTTGCGTGTATTAACGCAGTTTAAGACCCACGGCACCCTAGAAACAACTAGTATTACGATCTCTACTTTGTAAGTGAGGACACTGAGACCAGGAAAGGATAAGTAAGTTGCTAGGACCACCTGACTAGTACAGAGGCCAGGCTGGGGCCCGAGCCCAGGTGTGTCAGGCCGCGGTGCGGCGCTGTCCCCGCAGCCCCTGCCGCAGGACCGCTGGCCAAGCTAGCTGGACGCAGGCGTCACAGAGACACAGCGGGGACACTGTATCTTGACGAATGGGTCCTGAAAGATAGATAATTCCTCACCACATGGATAAGGGACAAGTACCTGCGTTTAGGAAGAGACAAAACAACAGGCAGAAAACACAGTAAAAACACATGCGTGAAGCAGTGAACCGTGTGGTGCGTGTGGGAAAGGGGACGAGGCATTCAGAGGAGGATGTCTACAGAGAAAACCAGCGAATAAAGCCCCAGGTTTAGAAGAGGCTCATGACCACGCCCAAGAGTTACAGCTCAACCCTGCAGACCCTGGAGAGGGGGAGGGGGTCACCATAACTGACCTTTTAATGTGTAAGACGACCTTGGCAGTCAGAGAGGAGGACGGGGTGGAGAACGGAGCTCCGGGGTGAAGACTCCGTAAGAGCCAGCTACGTGATCAAGGATGTCCAGCCCGTGGGAGTGAATGCGGAGAGGGACAGATGAGTGGAAGGAACGGAAGCTTATTTAGGATGGAGCATAACGGGGCATGGTTTCTCAAGACACGACTGAGAAGAGGTGAAGACGTCTCTGCAGATTCTCACTGGCTCTACTGGGTGTGAGACAGCAGACTCGACCCAGCTCAGACACGCCTGGCCGGCCCCCACTCTCCCTGCAGTACAGTGTGCGTGACCCTTAATGCACTGTAGGCTTTGAGAAGGCAGTTTTGACACTTCTATGTAACTTCATGAAAAATCACCATTGACCTTTTATATTGTCAAGGAAGCGTAAAGAAGATGGAAACTGACTAAAATGAGGGTGTAGATGACTGAATCCTGATTCTGGAGAAAGCTGACTCTGGGTAAGGCTTTTTGTTTGTAATAACTACAAGCCAAAATATGACAACTCATGTTGTCACTGTAATAAATTACAAATTGGTGAAATAAAATAAAACACTATGGACAGAATCCAAAGGAATATGGCTCAACTTAAAATATCAACGAAGCATTCCCTGTGTGCCTCATTCATCATTAATTTTGGCTGTGGGTCAGCCAGTCTAAGCCCCTCTATCCAGTCCCATCTCATCAAGGACAGGGAATGTCACAGGAAAGCACCAGGAACTGAACTGAACTGAGGTCTTTCCTTGACATTTGCAGTTACTTCTTCCCCAAATTCTGCAGACAAATCCAGGCTGCAAACAAGTTGAGTGCTTTTTAGTACCTTCTGCACGGAGCTAAAAATCTATGGCTGGTGCCCACTCTTCAGTCTCAGAAAAGTCCTGGCTACAAGATGTTGCTTTTGCACAATGTTCTTCTTTTCTTTCCTTTTTTTCCTTCCCATGGAGTGAAGGGATTTAAAATAATTTATTCTTAATATTACACCTGCCCAGTATCTGAGAGTGAAGATAAGTTTGACTGCAGGACTCCAAATAAATTGCTGAGTCCGTACGAGGCTGGCTGGCGGGTATTTGGGATTACATTGCCTCCTGTATGTTTCACTTCACGTCCCCAACCCTGAATGCGGTTGAATTCCCATGTTCACTTCAGGGGCGGCGCCGACCTTTAAGTGTTAATAGTAGACGCACTGGAGTAAAGATGACAGCGATAGTGATGTGCATCACTGTCAGATCGCAGCTGCAAGGTGTATGTTTCTCACCACCAAGCGCATCGGCCCAAGGTCCAGGGGAGCAGGCTTGCAGCGTAGGCTCCGCGATCGAAGCACCTTGTATTCTGTTTCTAATGATCTTCCGCGTAAATGGAATCCCTTCACTTACTGAGAGCTAGCCTCGCCTCTCACTTACCCTCCTGGAACAAAGACTTAGAAGAAGATATGTAAAAACAAAAAATGGGGGATTCCAGAAAGAAAAAGAAAAATACCATATATCACTTATATGTGGAATTAAAAAAAAAAAAAAAAAGACAAACGAACTTATTTACAAAACAGAAACAGACTCACAGACATAGAAAACAAACTTTATGGTTACCGGGTGGGGGAAAGAGATGGGAAGGGACAAACTGGGAGTTTGAGATTTGCAGATACTAACTAATGTATATAAAATAGATAAACAAGTTCATATTGTATAGCACAGGGACCTATATTCAGTATCTTGCAGTAACTTACGGTAAAAAATAATATATGTATGTTCACCTATGACTGAAGCATTATGCTGTACACCAGAAATTGACACAACATTGCAAACTGACTATACTTCAGTACACACACACACACACACACACACACACAATGGGGGATTCAGAAAGAGTGGGAGTCCAGAGCTAAGAGCACAATCTGAAACGCTGGAGGTCAATCTCTTTAAAAGAAGCTTCTCCTCCTATTTCTTTGCTTTTCACATTTATCTGGTTAAATATTCGCAGCTGAGACCTGATACACATTTCGTATTTGAAACATTACTCTTCAGTCCCATCATGTTTGCTGTCTTCTGATGTTTATTTCTGGCCCAAACATTGTTTCCTCCCTTCGGCTCCAGCCAGTTTGCGGAGGTTGTTTTAATTCAAAGGGGGAGAGGTACGGGCAGGCAGATAGTAAGCATTTTAATACAGAGAGCTTCGTGTCTTACACACGCTTATGTCCACACTGTGCCTCCCTTCCTTGGTTTTTAGAGGGCCCCTCTTTAGCCAAAGATGCGTAACAGCACCAGCTTCCCCTGCAGTGTTGTAACGCAAGGAGGAAGTACCGAAGTGGACCACACCATAGGCGGTACTAAAATGAAACGTAAATGGAATTTCGAAGTCAGCCTATTGACCATATGCGTTCAGCTTAAATATTTGACCTTCTATGAGTTTAGGTGAGCTATGAAATATTGCTTATGTCAGAGCATCCAAAGGGATGAACAGCAATGAGCAATGCAGTGTATTTCTAGACTCTACTTAGAATGTGCAGTCGATTCACATTTGTGCCAAAGTGGCATCAGTGAATCGGTTTCCCCAAGAAAGGGGATGGGATAGCATCCTTCTCCGGCTACACCGTGGACAGGGCAGGAGAGCTGCTGGCCGGAGAACAGACAGCACTCTCGACGTGGAGTGTGCTGTATACTGCAAAAACGTTTGTTTTGCAGGTATAACAGGAAATACCACTTAAAGCCGCCCTACTTACCTCTGACTCGGTTTTCCCATCGTTGATAGCAGCGGTTTGGCTTAGCTACGTTTGGAGTGCCTGTGCGTCAGCAGCTGTAAGACTCTAATCCTTGGAATGTATGGAAGTGATCATCTGAGGGAACAATGAGAGCAGAATTGTATTATTTATGCAGTGAGAAGGTGAGGCACTGTGACCAAAAGGCTGCAACGAAGATTTATATATTTAACCCCGTCCAGTTTGGCCTGTCTAGTTGAGTCCGTTAAAATTTCCTAAATCAAAAAGCTAAGAACATCCATTTTCCTGCTTAGAAATGTCAAAAAATCATATCAGTCTCCAAAAATGAGCTCACAGTGCTGCCTTTACCTCCCACCACAGCCGAGCGTCAATCCAGCTTTCAGCTTCTATTTTCCACTTCTCCTTTTTCTGTGTCCTCCTGACAAACGAGGCCCCTGGGGGCCCCTGAGCATCCGTGAGTTCTCTGGCCCCTGTGCCGTCACAGACGCTCCAGTTGTCACCTCCCCTACAAGACCCTCCTCCTTCTGCCTAAGCTGTAGCCGCCCCTCTCTTTGATATTTTATCCATCCTGCAAGATCCATTTCAAATATTATTCGTCCATGAAGAAATTCCTGCTTCTCCAACTCAAAGAATTTTTTTTTTCTCTTCTGTTAAAGCCCTGGAGAGCTTGGTGTGTGCCTTCTGGAACCTTCTGAGGCCTCTCTTCTGCACTGTGTCTGGACTAGTGTCATCCCCCGGCTGTGGATTCCTGACTGGCGGTCTCTCTTCTTGTTCTTAGTGGCTGTTAATACATATTTATTAATGAAAATAAATATGTGGTAACAGATTTGATGAGATTCTGTGAGCAGAGTAGTGGATGATGGAGGCCACATGGTGCGGTGGGAAGAGGCCCAGCTCCCGTCTCATTTCGAGGAGGGACCGCCATTGTCCACGCACGGTTCTCTTTCCTCCCCTGTGAACTTCGTGACAAGTGGCGGGGGGCCTTCCTTTGTGCCCCCAGAGCCTTGTCCAGAACACGCTGCATGCAAAGCATTCAGATGTCTGTGGTGCCACATTGTCGCTGACTGATGTTTTTATCTGGGGAAAAAATCCTTCCAATTATCTAAGCCTCAAATTTCCTGCTGGTAAGATGAGGAGTTTCTTTTCAATTTGTTTTCAGATTTTTCGTTTTGTAGTTCTTTTTCCCCTATGCATGTAACTACTAGGTGATCCTTCGGTAATAATTTAATTAACTTTTACTGTCAAGCGGGCTTGATTTGTTGGTTTGTGTTTGTTTAATTAAACCCTCCGGTATAAGCATGTTTAAGCAGTATTGCTTTATTAACGTTTCAGAGGGAATAAAAGCAGTCACAAGACAGAGGAACCCCGTGGATGGTCACAGATCAGGCATCCCCACAGGGACCAGTGGGCCACCAGCTCTCCCTGCTCTCAGGACCTGTCTTTGCTGACAAACAGTGCCAGGGATGGAGGGACAAAGGGACGGATGGGCGCTCCGGACCCAGCTTTGCGATGTGAAACTCGGCGATGAATCTCTTGCTCCAGCAAATTAGCAACCATTATGCATCCTTAGGATGAAAACCCGTAATTCTCCGTAGAGGTGTCCGTGACCTGTCAGGCTGAGCATCCTTCCTCTCCTGAGGATGAGGTAGAAAACGCACTGTCCAGGTGCTGGTTTCTGTGCACTGCTTTTTTTTAAAAAAAGTTTTTTTTAAGGCAAATCACTAAGCTACGGTTGCTATTGTAACCTAATCACTGGTTTCCTGCAGTAAATGACAAGCCAGCGTCCCTGTAAGTGGCAGCCGCAGTGGTCTTCTTGCTGCCTTTGCACAAAGCGAATTATTCTTTTTAGTCTGACAATAGCGGGAGCCTTGTGGAGCCCAGCCCTGGACTTGAAAAGTTCAGGCTGCCTTTTGCACTGACATTTCTGCTTTAATGATCTTTGCTGCAAAATTAAGTAATGCGAGGCTCTCCAGGTAGCTCAGAATTAAGACCCAGGCTCTCAGTCATACAAAGGGAAGCATGTGTCTGTGTTAAAGAATCTGGAGTGTGGAAGACGAGACTTTGCAAGAGCCCAGGAAATCTGATTTGAAATCTCAGGAGGGGGTTGCTGAAAAGTGCTGGGATGCAGTGCAGCATCCAGGCTTGGAACGGAGGGAGACGGCTGATTCATCCCAACTGTTTTCCACAGAATGATTTTTTTAAATAATGCCTTCCCTCTGGCCCCACCATATTTAGTGCAATACCACTTATATTTGAAGTCTGTTCTCTGCTCTAATGAAGTGGCAAAGAATAAGAAAGAAAAAAAATAGAAATACTCTGTCTCCCAGGAATAATATTTTATCCTCATTTATTTTAAGTAAAAAAATAACATTGTTCAATGTTCTTCTTAGCCATTTCTAAGGGACCAACATTTTAAGCACCATGTGATATAAAATGTTATTTGTGTATCTGCATAAATATTATAATGTATTTTCTTTGCGGCCTCTGGTGAGGAATTTGGAAAAAAGTCAGCATTTTATGAAAAAATTACCCCTAAATTTAGGTTACTGTATTATAATATGTCACTATGGATTACAATGGAGCACTGATTTCAAATTCCTTTGTGATATTTTTTAAATGATGGTTTATGAAATTTACAATCCTCCTCCTACGCAAATTTCTCCCTCTAAACGTGCTTCCCCGGGCTGCTGGTATACCTGTTCCCCAGTGACTTGAGCTCAGGACCCTTGCCTCTCCCTCCCCTCTGACGTCTCTCATGCCTCTCTGGGCCCATCATCAAATGCGCTCTCTGCATCCTTTCATGACTTTTAACAGCTTCAGTCTTCATTCTCTATTTGCCTTCTTTAAAAAAGGTGGATCCAATCTACCTACCTACCTATCCTTAGTTCCCAACATGCCCCAGTACAAACTCCAACCCAGTTCTCATATCGCAAGACTAGAGCTGGAAGGAAGCCCCAGGAACATCTGGTCTTTGTTCCTTCTCCGTTTCTAGCCAGCCCTCATGGATGCCAGTGCGCCTAGCCATGAACTACACTCTGAGTGGCAAGCAAGGTCAAAAGGATGAACACTCTGTGCCTCGGCACCAGCTGTCCTGGCTGCTGGATGTGAAAAATAGATCCTTTTCTGCTTGGTGCTGAGATCCAGGCTCCTCCACATGCCCAGGTTTGGTTCCTTGTATCTGAAGATTGAACGTTCTTCATGAATAGTGTTCAGTCCTTTTCCAAGGCTGATATCCTGTTTCCATCATGCAAAACTTGTCTCAAAATCAAGACAAACTGCCCTCAAATTCAAAATTCAGTGCTTGGGGCTTTGATACCATCTGACAGCATCTGCTCTGAGCTCGATGGCTGCTGGGTTGCTGCATCTCCCAACCACCCTTGCTCCTGGATTCCTCATCTTCCCGCTGCCCACCTGCCATGATGCTCTGACCCTGAACGCTTTTCGAACCCTCAAGCATCGCTCACTGCAGTGTCTTCTGGACTCTTCCTGCACATACAGGCTTTTAAAAAGGTAAATTCTGGAATTATGAAATTCACCTCCTCAAAGATCTATCATTTTACTGAGTAAAGTTTTCAAGTTAGTGATTCCAAGCAGAGTTAAAATAGAAACCACTTTCCCCAAAGGCATTAAAATTCATGACATTTCTGGGATCTGTAGTGGAGCTCCCTAATTATCACCAAAGTTGGGGTTTGAGTCCTATCTTTTTGATTTGGTTTAATTTTTTAAAACATTAACATCTGCACTGGTGAATCCCCCGTCTGTCTCTCGAGCCCGATCCTTGTGCCTGCCACACAGAAGTCCAGACACATCTGAGCATGTTACTCACCTTCCCCACACTCCTTAGGGGCCTTCCTTGGGTTAATGGCCACAGCATCGTTCTACACATGTGGTCATCTTTGATTCCTCTTTCATATCTGTCACCCACATTAATTCAGTTACCAAGTCTTATTGCCGCTCCTTCATCAATTTAGCTCCGACTCACCTTTTCCTTCCATTTCTTTTGTTACTACCCAAGCTTAGGCAATTATGATCTCCAATCAGTACTTTTACAATAATCCCCAACGGGTTCCTGGACTTTTATTCTCACCTTCTATACTTTCTTTTACACATTCTTCCACATTCATTGTCCATCTCAAAAATGACCGACAAAATAAAGACCATCTACAAGACAAGGTACATACTGCTTATGTGGTATGAAGCGTCCCCAAGATCTGTCCCCAACTTACCTTTCTGATATAATCTCCTGCAAGTGTGTTGTCATAGGGTTTATAAAACATTGTCTCAAACATTTCCTTTGATAATGACATCAGTCCTGTGAGTTGAGCTGACATCAGTGACCTTGGATTTATTATCCCATTTTACAAATGAGGAAGCAAATGCACACAAAAGGGCATGGCAATCCATGAGTCCACATTACTGACTCAACGCCACACTGAGAATCAGATGGAAAAGCAATCTACAACCCACACCCTAATTCTTCTACCTCTTCATGAACTTTCCAAGAAATGTCATTTCTGAATATGCCTTGCTCTCTCCAGGCAGAACTAGTTCCTCCCTGCCCCGGGTCCCCAGAAGACTTTCTATATACACCTACTACGATATGTAGCCTATGCAAAGTGATTATTCATTTCCATTTTAGTCAACAGAGAAATGCTTGCAGCAGGAGCCATGCTTCTGTTTTGGCTTGGTGTTTCGTCACTTAGCAGTATCTGGCCCATAGCGACAGGAAGTGCCATTTCATGAGTAATTCTACCTCGTTGTTCAGTTGTCTGAGACATGTACGGTGCGTGGGCTCCAGCGCAGTGCTGCGTTCCTGTGCACCTGCGGAAATCACTATCACACTTAGATTGCGGTGGAGAAGACTATTTGTTCTAGGGCATAAGTAAATGTGAATCTTGTTAAGCTGGAGGCCAGAATTCACTCTGGAAAATCAACTGGCCATTCTCGTTGTATATTAAAAAGTGAACTTTGTATGACTATCCAAAACTCTTGCCATAAGTCACAGGGCATTAAGGCCCAAAGTCACGCCTGGTTTTGAAAGAACACTGCACTCTTATGCAAATGCCTTTATTAAGAATTTAGCTATTACAGAGCATGAACTCTTCAAATATTTAATAGAAAGTGAAACAATAAGTTCATCCAACCTCTGAATGGTCCCATAAAATGACTAAGCTTGAACGTATTAATATTTTATGAGTGCTAAATAACATCTTGAACATGTTTGCTGGTGGAAGATATTTTTTTAACTGGGAATTACAACAAGGATTCAGATGCTTTTCTTTTTACTGTGGTTTAGTATGTTCAACCTCCTAAATTTTGAGAAGATAATAAGCGAGCAGACAAGTAAAGGATCATGCTTGAAACCGTATGTAGTGAAAAAGTCCAGAATAGTGGCAAGATGATAAATTAGGGAGAAATATATATACACACACACTATATATATAGTCAGGCATTTGCTGGTCCAGTTCGCCGGATTGGGCATGACATGGAATATATTCTAACTGACTGAAATGATGGTTTCTGATTATCACCAGGTGTCATCTGTTGGTTGTTTATGAAAGTCTCAGGAAATAGGAATAATCTCACAGGCCTTTATTAAGAGTGAATATCCAGGCGCTTGCTCTGAACAACCTGTGTGATGAGCTCGCCGAGTTAGAACCAGCAGCCAGCGTGGCCCAGATCGTCAGTGCAGCCACACACGTCGTCCAAACGGGATGCTGAACTTGAATGCTTTTTGTTCTGAGATTTAGGTTTTCACACTTTCAGAGCCAGGTGCCAGCAGGTAATGTGTGTCCTCAGCCTTACAAAACAATTACTCTGGGAAAAAAACTGCAGATTTTCTTAAAAAAAAAAAATACAAGCCAAGTATGTGCCTTATTGTACATCTAGCTCTCAATTTCAATATCCTGAGCACAGCCTCAAATAAGTAGATCATGGACACGGGTCTTTTCTTCTTTCTTTTTTTACATTTATTATTTCTTTTCTTGTTTTTCAAATGAGTATGATTATTGCTGATTTTGAACTGTTAAACAACTGAAAATACTTCTGAAAAAATATGGTGGTGTGTATTCCAGATTCAATAGACGAACTAAATTTGAATAAACCTAGAGGCCAGGGTGAGGTACTTGAGAAGAAAGATGCACTTCTCCTATTCTGTCCCCAGGCTTCCTTTCGCCCTCGTACTGTGTTTTAGCCTGTGTCTACCCTCGTGGTCTTAAATCCTTTTCTTACTCTCCGCTTGCAACTCAAGTCCTTCAGTGCCTTTAACTGCCAGGCTTTCCTGAGGGCCAGTTCTAACCCAGAAAACCAAGCTAGAACTACAAATAGAGGTGATATATGTGGTCTTTACATGTGAGGAGTTCACAGTCCAATGGGGGAAACAGAAACACACAAACCAAAACCCCCAAAAATATAGTGAGGGAAGTTCCAACAGAAAATTTCACTGTGTAATGAGAAGAGCAAGAAAAGGCGAATGAGAGGAGCCTGAGGCTTTGGGAAGCGAGAACTAAGATCCACTTCTCAGAGAAGAGCAGCATCAGAGAGCGGCCGAAGTTTACCTTCTCGTGATCCTCCCTCAAGCACAACATCCTAGAGCCCGGGAACTCTCCCGCTGCCACCTAGAATACCGGTTTTCATGAAACCCTTTCTTACATGTATTGTCTGAGCAAACATCGTTGAGACACTGGTTTAATTGCCAAGTAATAATTCTAATGCTTGGTCGCAGAAGAAATTGGAGTTTCAATGTCATGTAGATATTTATAACAAACAATAGTGCTTGATGTAATAGGCTTCAAATTATTCTCAATTGTCCTATTGTGTGAATTATTTATGAACTTTTACACATCTGTAAACTCAGAATAAACCACTTTTAGTCATTCCATACATAGAAAAAAATTATCAAAGATCTTTCCACTTGATTTACTGACACTTCATAGATTTATTTCAATGTTGTATTTCACATGTATAAATTATAACGTTTATTTGTCCAGATGCCTAACTATTGGATATTTCAATAGTGTATATTTTTAATGTCTTCAGGTAGGTTCACAACTTTTGAGAATCACCAGGTAGAAACTGAGTACTAGCCGTCTCTCTAATATAGTAGGCATCTACAGTATTTTTCCTGTTTTCTTCAAAATTTCATTTCGTGGAAGGTTCCTGTGAGCATAGGAGAGGATGAGAAGGAACTAAGTTCTGTTTAGCACCACTGTGTGCAAGGCCTTTACATGGATTATCATATTTAATCACCATAAGACTTCAGCAAAGTGTGTCATTATTCTTCAATTTATCACTCGTTGAATTTTCTTATCCTCATTTTATCAAAAAGAGTAGGAGATTCTTTTCCCCAAGACCCTCACATGCAAGGTGGGGCCCACATGCACATCTGTACACGGCTGGTATGTAGTCGTGGGAGAGCCAGACCGAACCTGGGCTTCAACCACACAATAAAGCCCACGGCATGTGCTGAACCTCCGTTTCCCATGTGAGAGGGCACGTGCTGCCACCCCTGCCTCTGGCTCAATATAGGAAGCAGCTAAATCATGCTGAAGGTGTTTGGGAGCCATGTGCTCGACTTGACCACTGCTTCCCAAGAGTGCATCTGTGGTGAGCAGAATAACGGCCCCAAAGATGCCCGTGTCCCAAGTTAAGAATGTGCTACATTGCATGGGAAAAAAAGAATTTGCAGGTGCAATTAGGTTACCTACTTTAGGACTGGAAGATGATCCCAAATGATCCAGATTGGCCCACTGTCATCACATCAACCTTTCAAAGCAGAGAGGTTTCTCTGGCTGGAGTCAGATATGGCGGAAGGAGAAGTCGCAGAAAGTCCAAGTGTGACAAGGTCTTGATACAGTATTTCTGGCTCTGAGATAGAGCGGCCCATGTATGAGGACCAGAGAGAGGCTCTCCAGGAGCTAAGGATGTCCTCCAGATGACAGCCAGCCAGGAAACAGGGACCTGAGAGACCTAAGATTAAAAAGAAAAAAGACCCAACCAATGATGCAAACTTTAGCAATATTTTTTTAAATTAAGGTATGTACATTGTTTTTGAGACCTACTGCTAGTAGTAGAATAGTAGACAGTAACAGAAGCATAGTAGGACAGTAAAGTCACCTCCCAGGAGCCGCTTATAACAGCGCAGGCAGCTGACACCTCAATTCCAGCCTGAAGAAACCAGCATCATAGGAATGTGAGGGGCCAATCCAGGCTCCCAAACAAGACTGCAAGATAATAAATCTACACTTGCCAAGCCAATAAGTGTGTGATAACTTGTTATAGCAGCAAAGGAGACTATCCAGCACCCTTCTACCCCATTAGCAGCTCAGCCTTGGCTGGCCTGCTGAGTATTTCCTTCCTCCTCCCTCTCCCAGTATTTCTCCCTTTCATGACCACGGAGCTGCGTCTGCCACAGGTAGGACATTATGTATTTTAATCACAAAATTCAACTCCCACCAGAGGCCACTCTTACCCCTTCTCTGCTTTTAACAAATTATCTTATTACAAAATACCGCTCTCGAGCCAAATTCCACACACCTGTTTTGAAAGATTCTGTGAAATTAACCCATGAACTGTCATTTCCAGTATACCTAGTTGTAATCAATAAAAATAAACCATTTCTAGTCTTTTCTTTTTCAATAATAATTTATCTTTTACTATAAAAATAATACATTCTCATTTAAAATATGCCTGGCATGTCAAATAAGCATTCAGTGAAAGTTAATTAGCAGCAGTAGCAATAGGGGTTGTAATCAATACAACATAATCAGAACATCATGGCCCTGCTCTGCGGGGCTCTCCCAATTCCTGGACAAGCACACACTGCCAGTGGACCCGACAGTCTCATTTGGAAAACCATGGTCTGATTTCAGAAAATATTTTCTTTTTTCTTTCCTTCCCTCCAATGAGCTGATGAAAAATATGTCCCATGATTTTATTACAGCTTTCTACAGTTTTCTATTGCTATCAAGCAAATTAGTACAAACTTAAGAGCTTAAGATAACACTGGCTTATTATCTCATAGTTTCTCTGGGTTAGGGGTCTGAGCACAGCTTTTAGGATTCTCTACTTCAAGATTTTTACCAGGGTGCAATCTGGATGTTGACTGGGGCTGAATTCTCATCAGAGGCTTGACTGGGGAAAAATCCAATTAATTTTCATGCAGCTTTGGGACTGGAATCCCCTTCACTTGCTGACTGTCAGCAGGTGACTATAAAGCTACTAGAATTTTCCAGCCATGTGACCACCTCCTCACAAACCTTCACAAAGACCCAATCACAACATGGAAGCTCACTTCTTCAAGGCCAGGAGCAAAATCTCTCTCGCTTCAAATCTCTTTTATAAAGAGCTTCTTTGCTTGGGTCAGGCCCACTCAGAGAGAGTGTCCAGGGGAAAGAGTGCCTCCTTTCCCCAGCCTGACATCCAGACTTCATTGGAGAGGACACAGCTGTGGTCCACTATGACAGAGAAGCCATCATGGTACTGCCCTGGCAGAACTTGCTGGGCATCTGCCCTCCAGGACTTGCAGTATATGCACCCATTGGGTTGCAGGAGAAAGGTGTTTATTGTGAGCTACTCAACAGAGGCACACTGCAAAAACACATCCAAGGTGGTGGGAGGAGGGTGCCAGGGCCACTGTGCACTGCAGGATCAAAGTTCCAGGAGAGCTGGGTACCTGGAAGGACCCTGCCAGGGAAATACCAGAACCAGAAAGCAAAACCCGGGCCTCCTGCAATGTCTCCTCAACACCCTCTACTGACAAAGTTTAACATCATGCCAGCCAGCAAAGGGAAAAAAATCAAAGGGCCCAGATTCATTTTCACAAAGCAGACAAAAAGTTTGATTTGGAGCTGGGCAGCAATAAATCAATAAGCAACACATTCACTTTCCATCTCATCAACTCCAAGCAAATGAGCTTTTGCATTTGCTTGGTGCCTATATACCATATTGTGTTTCCATCCCGTTGGGCAATACTGCAAATCCCCTGGGAAATCCTGCCATGAGTTATGGTGCAGTTTCTCTACATAGCTGACACCGCTCACCTCTTGTCTGTGAGATGGGCAGTCTTCTATCAAGCACCGCCATTGACACGCCAGGCCTTCGGTGTCCCAGGAACATTTAAATCCTTATGTCCTATGCCAGACATTGACAATATCGCTGTGAAAAATCACAGGCAGATGCCACTGATTAATGAGAAAGAATGCATTTCTCTTTACCAAAAATATAATGCATGTAACCAATTGCCAAATGGTGGGTCTAATCCACCAGAGTGCTACACTGAAAAAACATATCTGAATTCTAACTTAAGTTTCAAATAAAGAGCTCAGTTACAGTTAAATAAACTTTAATATATCTGTAAAATAGATTATTAAGCAATGATGAATATATATTTCTGAAAATCTAATAACTTGTGATATGCCCACAAAATAAATTTAAGTTTAAAAGTAAGAATGTGTTTTATTCTGCACAATGCACAGACACACACATATATAACCAAAATATGAACACATTAATAACACTATTTCTACAAGAATATTTAATTTTCTTCTTTTCTTTATATGTATGGTTACAGATTTTCTTTACTAAACATTATGTTTCAAAAGGAAAAATATTAAAATAGCATTTGGCATCTTTTCTCTGTGTTTTTTTTTTTTCTTCCTCCCTTAAAAGATTACAGCTCCATGAAGAAAGCATTCCTTAGGATTCTTGTACATAAGAGCCAAACAATGAATTCTCATTGCACCCAAATTATTTTACCAACCAAAAATGAATACGATAATGCAATATTATTATTTTACTAACCGTAAAAACAAACAAAAATCATTCTTTTAGTGTCCCAATCCTCTCATTAGCTCATGCAAACCATTTTAGAAGATCCATTTCAAAGGTCTAGAGTTTTATTTTCAATGATAAAGAGATAATACATTGTTTTATTTGGTGCTAGAGGTTTTGCAGATTTTTAAAATTATTGTTCTAAGAGCTTCAAAAATAATCCATTGTATTTTTAGTCGATATGAAGAAGACATTGCCACATACCAACTTGGAAAATCTATTAATACTATCATGTGATCTTGGAAGGCGCGTTCAAAACTCATCTCAAAATCTACGCTTGGTAGTGGATGCTTCAGTTCTGCCTAAAGCTAATATTCATTTGAGGGTCACAACTGGAAGACATGGGTGAGGCATGAGCTTATGGGGTCTACCCTTCTACCCCTAAAAGCCTTTGTCACTGTGATCAACGAATGAGAAACCTAAATGATTTTAAAAATGAAAGGTGCCACATAAAGGCTGTAACAAGATGTCCTTCATACTGTCCAGCCATATATGTTGCGTGGCATAATCAATCAATTAAGCTTTCCTGAAATGATTTTTTTTTGGCATGCACAGTATGTGGAGTGAAATCTTTGAATAACTGGGATCCATAAATCAGCCTACATAATATAAGCCCTTGGCATCGTTTTTACCTACCCTTTTAAAGGATTAACAAGGAACTGGCAAGAAATACAGAAATGTTGATACGGGCTTCCAGCTGGGACTGATTACAGGCTGCAGTCTAATGCTGTAATGTTTTGTGCTAGTACAATTTAACCAGCAACGGCTCACCTACTGCCTCCAGAGACTTGCCAGTGGAAAACTATTTAATATCATTTTGCTCTTAATCTTTGAACACAGACACTCTCAAATTACCTTTCCTAGCAAACTGCTGTCCTCTGTGACATTGCTAAGTGTATATTGACGTCGAGTCGAAAAATATTACCTAACTCTGTTTAGACACTTTCATTCTTTCATTTGCTCACAAACATTTATTGAGCACTTACGTATGCCAAGAATGTGCTGACTTATAAGGAGGCAAAGGGAAAAAAAATCTACCTTTGCCTTCAAGGAGCCTGTGGTCTGAAGGGAAGACATGAAGAATGCATGTAAGTATGAGTAAAAGGATGTTAAAGTAAGACTCTGATTAAGACACGCTCCCCCCACCCCACCAAGGCTGAGAATGAAAAAAATCAAAAGTACTCACTAACTGAAGCAAGAAACCACTGATGAAGAATTTTAAAGGTAGTCGTTGAAAATTGCACTTTTTTCCCATTAACTATTACATTAGCTCTGATAGGAATAATCTTAAAAAGAATCACTTTTTACCTAAAAATATATTTTTAAAAAATCTTAGAATGACTTTTAGTTGACAAAAAGCATCAGAAGAAAATTCATGATATCTGCCAGAGACTGCACCTACAAATTGAGAAGAAGAAAAAATAAAGTTTATGGAGAGAAGGACAGGAAATGGTTAAGTGCCCTTCTGCACTCTGGAGAATCCAGCCAGCACGCCCCATCACTTACTGCTTCTCCAGTTTCTGGAGAGTGTCGGGATTTGTTCCTCATGACAAAACTCTCCTGACAACAATGCCACCTAGAATTTCATCATTCAAGTTGCCTTAGTTGTTAAGTAGAGGTTCCTTTGGAGAACCTAAGCCCACAATCACAGAGTCAGTCAGCAAACAATGCCTTTAACAAAGCTGAAAGAACAACACCTCTGCCCTCTAAAGCAGCTCGCTGTCTAGTAGCTGCAGTTGTCACGAAAGGCTCCTTGTATAGGAGTATATTCTTTGTGCTAAATATATCCATGTTAATTTGCAATGCAGCCACCTTCTCAACTGAAATGCAAAATGTTCCAAAAGAACATATGTCCAGCACCTTCTTTAGCTTCAGCTTCAGAAACAGTTTGTGTTTTCCTTTTTCTATTCTTTCCTTTTCCCCTCTTTTTATTTCTCCTTTTTTTTTTTTCTCTTTAATCAAGACAGCAAATGCCTACTCTCTATCTGTAGGACAGCCACGTTCTCCTGAGCTCCAGAAACACAAATCCACCTATGGAAGGCAGTACAGAACACACCAGATTAAGGACGTACTGTTTGCCACTCTTAAGAGTCAAGCAATTTTTTGAGAGAAAGAATTAAAGATGGAGAGTGACGAAGAGTAAAAGTCATTGAGGTGAATGGACTGTTCTACAGTGTTCTGGGAGGCCTTCAGGAGAGTCAGGGTTT
Source organism: Camelus bactrianus (assembly GCF_048773025.1). Classification (NCBI taxonomy): domain Eukaryota; kingdom Metazoa; phylum Chordata; class Mammalia; order Artiodactyla; family Camelidae; genus Camelus; species Camelus bactrianus. Next base: position 17,573,219 of record NC_133553.1, on the reverse strand, counting down.
TATGTATGACAGTGAACAGGGAGAAAGCGGGGAGGGAAGACTAGAACGGGCGGTCTGGGTAGAGAGACTGAGCTGGCAAGGGGCCGGGAGCCAGAGGAGGCTGGCTTGTCTGTACTGGAATTGTTATGGATTGAATTATGTTTCTTCCAAATTCATATGTTGACATCCTACTCCCGGTACCTCAGACTTTGACCTTATTTAGGAATAAGGCTGTGCAGATGTAATTAATTAGTTAAGACGAGGTCATACCAGAGTCGGGTGGACTGTTAATCCAGGATAACTGGTGTCCTTACGAACCGGGGGATTTGGACCCGGACAAGCACAGATGGAGAAGGCCAGGTGAAGCTGATGGCGGAGACTGGGAGATGCTTCTGTATGCCAAGGAAGCCAGAGGCTGTCAGCAAAGCATCAAAGCTAGGAGACAGGACTGGAACACACTCTTCCTCACAGCCTCGGAAGGACCCCCTTCATCTCTGATTTCTGGTCTCCAGAGCCGTGAGAAGGCGGACTTCCATTACTGCCGCCAACCAGCCGGAGGTGCTTTGTCACAGCAGCCCTAGTAAACTGGTACAAGGATGAAGGGGCGCAACCTCACCTATGTTTGGGGACTGTTGTTAGGAGGAGCCCTCCACAGAATCGTCCAGGCTGGATGACAATCTCCTTTGCTTGAAGCCGCACTTTTGCAGAAGTTGGGAGGAATAACACTTTCCAAAATAGTCTTTAATATGTATTATACGTTATTAGAGCGCCAGGAAAGGCCAACCCAGAAGTCTCTACACCTCATTAATGGGCCCTCAAAGAGCATTAATTAAATCCTGGAAACTACAGGGTTCTGAACAGTTGGAATTTATATTTTAAAAATAGGCAACTCTGTTTCCTCCCAGCTCTAAAATCTATAATTCTGGTTGTGACACACTTATCACCCACCAGTTCTTATGTTCATTTGGATCTTTCCAGATTTCTTAGAAAGTGCCAAGAAAACATTTGCATTCTGAAATACATGCCACACCGGACATGGGCATGGGAATTTTAATAAAATGGTGTGCAAGATCTTGCGGTGGCTCACAGCGAAAAAAATGTGACAATGAATATATGTATGTTCATGTATAACTGAAAAAGTGTGCTCTACGCTGGAAATTGACACAACATTGTAAAATGACTATAACTCAGTAAAAAATGTTAAAAAAAAAAAAATGGGTGAAGCACGTGTTTCCCAAACATTTCTCAGAGCCTGCCACATCCTACTTCTTGAGAAGAGAGGAGTACTACTTTTCAAAATTGTTAATTCAAAAGAAAAAGTGTTTTCTAAATGTTGGTTCATAGAATTTGTGAGATCTTGTTTAACAGGTGGTATGGAAGATTTGTGGTCTTCGTAAGCTACAAGGTTTGAAAGAGGTAGGGTCTCAAGAAATCTCGTGGCTCTTTAGTCGGTGTTTACTAGCCACTGACACAATATTTTGTGCCCACTCCCTCTGATGACCACAATTTCAGTGCAGCTGTGCCCGTGTCTCCTCTCTTCCTCCTTCCTCCCTCGTCACCCTTTGCCGGAGAGAAGCTAGAAAACTTGTCAGCCTGAAATAGCATCGGTGTTAGGAAACATGGATAAAGCCAGATATGTCACCAGAGATATTGACCTTAAACTTGATTGGAAGGATTGTTTCTGATTTTTTTTTAATTGTTATTCAATCACTTGCCTTATTTTTCAAATCTCAGGCAACTTGCTATTTTATGACTTTCTCTGAATATGATCCTCCCCCTGTAGGATATACTTGATACTTAATACTAATGTTAATAAATAATAAACGCCAAGCGAATAATTTAGACAGGTTATATGTCGTCTCTGGGCTTCAGTTTCTGCATATACAGGTGGGAATATTAATACCCCCTTTACAGCACTTTTGCAACTACTTGCTGTAAGTGAAGTTGCAGCTCTGATAGGGATTCTGCACTGTGAGCAAGCTAACTTAAACAGAAAAAGGGATTTATTTAAACAAGACAATGCATGAGTACTTAGTAAAATTTCCAGAAGGCTAAAGAAACGTGATGAGAAAAAAACTGCAGTATTGTAGAGAGGACAGGCAGCCAGCATCACAGCAAAAATCACTGCACAGTTGGGAATGACGAGGCCTCCCTGGGCAGAGCTGCCAACAGTGGACAGTGACCACCATTGCTGAGGTGGCTGCCTCCAACCCTTGTGCCCCTAATGTGGCTGTTGCCACTGCTGGTGTCACTGCTGCCAGGTTGAAACCTTCCCTGTGCTTCTTTGCACTGCTCTGCCCTGATTCAAATTCCTGGGTGGCTGTGTCTGATTGGCTGAGCCTGATCACATGCTCCCTGATTGGCTAAGCTTGATCACATGCTCCCTGATTGGCTAAACTTGATCACATGCTCCTACCGCTGTAACAAGGGAGTCTGGGAAATCGAGTACCTAACATTCTCATATTCTATAGAAAGAGGCAAACCCCACTTCCCCAAGAGACCAATACAGTAGAGAATTTTGTAACTAAGAAAGGACGTAAGAAGCAAATCAACAAACAAAAACTTGACTATGTTCACAAGTTATCTGTCACTTTCTATCACACTTTAGGGTTTAGATGTATTATTTAAATATGTTATTACAAAGAATACAAGAAAAGAATAAAGAGAAGTCATTCCCAGGTGGGAAAAGCCAGGTACAGTTTACTTGGAAATTTGTGTCTGTGATGAGATTGAGGGTAACATCCAGGCAAACAGAAGAGGAGGAGTCTGGGTCTTTCAGGATGAAGACAAACTGTACAGACAATGCTTTGACCTTTAAAAATATTAAAGTATATACTTAAAATGAGCAAAATCATTTACCTGAAACAGACCACTTGGGAGATAACTGAAAAAAAGGAAAATTGAGTCTGGGAAGAGAATTTGTAGCCTAGTTGCAGGATATTGTTAATTTTAAGTTAAGGACTAAGGGAATTTTCAAAGATTTTAATTTGGTGAAGGAATAGTAGGAATAATTATTTAAAAATATAGAGCACATCCTGAGAAAGATCAGCAGACTCTTTAAGGACTTGTGGGTGATCTGGGGGAAAAAGACAGCAGAGGAGTCACTTAAATGACTGAGCTTTGAAAACGACTACATAGCAGGACCCAAAAGATTCAAGGTTACAAGTGATTTGTTACTTAAGGTAATGTCAATCTGACTGGAAGTGTTTGAAAGGTTTCTTTAACTGGTTTCTTCTCTTCATGACAAGAACCGTCATATCTTGCTCGTTATTTTTACCCCTTGTTGGCTATGGGATACAGATTACAGATTATAGGAAGGCTGCAGCAGCTATCAGCATTTCTTTTATATCTCAATGAGGATGTAAATATATTTAGAATGGTAATTTGTGTCAATCCTGGGACCTAAAGCCCATCGACTGATGAATGGATAAACAAATTGTACATTATCTGTAAAATGGAATACTATTTAGCAATAAAATGGAACAAAACCATATACACGCAGCCACATGTATGTATCACACAAACACACATACAAAAGCCAAGAGAAAGGTTCTGGCAGCTCAAAGCTACCTACTTCATTGATACGACTTCCTGTCAAAGGCAAAACCTACATAATTTAATCTTTTTCTGCTTTTGGTATCAGAGTGATCATGGCCACTAACATGTTTTAGAATCTGTTCCCATCTGTTAGAGATTCTGAATTCTGAAAGAACTGATATGATCTCTTCCTTAAATATTAGGGAGAATTTCCCAGGGAAGCCATCCAGTTCTGGAGAGTTCCCTGTAGGAAGGCTTTATAATATTAGTTCAAATTCTTACTAGATGTAAGTAAGGTTTCTTAGGTTTCTTAATTATTTGAGAATGAGCTTTGATAGTTTGTGTCTTTCAAGGAACTTGCCTGTTAAATTTAAACTATTGTAAAGTTTTTCCTTTATCCTTTAGCCTCTGTGGGATCTGCGGTCCTTTCCATCCTTTCGTTCCTGGTGCTAGTAAATTGCGTCTTCTCTTTTATTTTTCTTTATCAGTTGATGAGAGATTTAGCAATTTTATTAACATTTTAAAATAAGGAGCTTATAATAGTAGCTTCTTAGACTATGTTAATATCTGACAGGACAAACCCACCTCAATTATGCATATATTTCACATTGTTCTTGGCAACTCTCACACACTTATTCTTACATCTAAATTTTATATTCAGTTTGTCTAGTTCCCAAATAGACCCTTGTTAAGATTATTATTGAAATTTTATTAGGCTGAATTATTTGTTTTGGAGAGTGGCATTTTAATTAGGAGTAAGACTCCTCATTCTTAAACCTTCTTTATATTTCCCAATAAAATAAGGTTTATTTCAAATGGGACACACATGTTTGCTTTTGCATTTAATATTACGTACTTGGTAGTGCATACATTTGAATAATTGGTATGCTCGTATTTTTTCTTGATCTCAGTGGGACTTTTCTTAACAATTCTCCATTTAGTATCATATTTGCTGTTGGTTTTTGATAAATACTCTTACTACAGGTTTATGTTTCCTCTTTTTAAATTAGACTTTTCATTAAAAAAAAAACAAACCAAAGAGAAACAACGTCTGGTTTTATTTTTATCGCCCTGGCCTTCTGGTTTATTTTCCCCTTCCCCTTGAGCGTCACAGGTTGACAGTGTTCGCACGCACACACCCCCCTGTAACGCAGGTGCTCTGCTGCGGTGGGCAGGGGGCGGTAGCTGCTCCTGGAAATGGTCCGGCCCTGCTGCCAGTACCCTCATCCCTCCCCCAGAGACCTGGGGGACATGCCGTCACGCAAGGCTCCATGTCAGAATCTGCCACATTTTCCGCAAAAAGAGCGAGTTGTTTTCTCTCGGCTTGGTAGAGCATATTGATCTGCTTTCAGTCAATGACACAAACGCTTGCCCTTCTGGTTCTCCCAAGTGGCAGCCACTCGAGGAGTCTGGCGTGCTATTCCTGTCACAAGCCCATCTGAGACAACTGGTATCCCAAAGGCGTGCTCTAAGAATCGTGTTGCCTCTTCACTTTCCCAGATTCTCCAGGCTTTGTTCGTAACTGAAGTCAGATTAGGAAAGCATCTACACTCCAGAAGCAGACCCCGTTATCCCCTCATCCCATCACGCACCACCTCCAGCATCAGCACCAGACCTTCTTCACGGGACTGTCCAGTCCTGCCCACTGTCCGCTGGCTGTCACCAGAGGCCAGTTAAGAAACAGACCCGTGGGGCTTGTCTCCATGTTGAAGACAGTTTGAAGAGTCATGGTGAAGAATGGTTAGTGAAGATTCATTCTATCATAGTCTGAACGTCACCTACATAAAGATTTTCATGACATACTTATTTCCCAGGACTTTGGGACTGGAAATGGCTTCTCTCCTGTGAAGCAGACTGCATTTTTTAAAATTAAATAGTGGATGTTATGTAATTCATAAGGTTATCCTCCACAGGAACCTCAGCGCCCTGTGTCTGTGTCGATCATCCTTTCTTCGCCCCTTACTGTTTTGTTCTTGCTCTCTCTCCTTCTCACTTAGTGTTGTCTTTCAGGGTTTTAATCATACCTGGGTTTTTTTTTATTATAAGCTGCCTTTGCAAAAAATCAAGTATAATCAGGTCAGGCCATGTATAAATAAGAAATAAAAACTAAGTCAAAGCAACTTCAAGATTTATAAAGCTAATGAGAGAAAACATATTGGCTTTTTGTTACCTATAGTAATTGTGTGGGTTCCAATGCTTGGCGTAAATCTGGGGAAAAACTTACAAGGCCCTCCTGTAAAAATCACTTTTTGAAACTGCGCTCGTCTCTGACTGTGCGTGGGAGGGGCAGGGCTTGATGTAAGTCTTCAGTCTGGGGCTGATGCACCAGCAGGTGGATTAGAAGGACATTTTACTTACACATTCTGCGACTCTGATATAGAGAGATTCAACACCAAAAAGCAAACGGTATTTTATTTTATTGGAACCTATTTCCAAGGACCTTCCAGGCTGCTGTAAGTGGTTTTAAAAGTTTATTCTGTGGGATTAAACAAACAAACAAAAAGTAAAAGCCATCAACGCTTCCTTTGACCGCATCTTAACTGATCACACTGACAATGGCCTTATTAATAAAGTCACAGCCATACTTTAACACATGCATTTGGGGGGAGCGCGGTTCAACTCACAACAGCTGTTTTGGCTTAGTCTTTAAATTATTATCATTTTTTAATGGAGGCACCGGGGATCGAACCCAGGACCTCGTGCATGCTAAGCATACGCTCTATCCCTGAGCTATACTCACACCTTGTTTTGGCTTATTTTTAACTTTAATATGGAAGATTATAAGAAAATACAAGTAAACGCAATTTTTGGTCCTGATAGTAAAGAAACATTAGAAAGTCTGGTCAATTAAAAAAATAGCTTATAGCCTGTCTGAAGAAACAGAAGATAAATTCATCTTTCTCTTGACATTCCATGGCTCACTCAACCCAGGCTTGCTTGGGAATTGGAGCGGCAGACCCCGACTCAGTCCTGAGGGTACCCCCAGCCTGAATGAGCTACTGGACAAGGCCACTGCTTTCCATGTTTAATAATAACCTGTTCTTATTGTCCTTATTCCTGGAGCCCCATTTTCCACGTGCAACTGTGGAAACGTGTGAAGAAGGGGGCTCCCTTTCCTCTCAGTAGCAGAAACTTTAAAAGGGAGATTCACTTCGCATCTTTGAGAGACAGATCCATTGAAATGTATCTTTCAAAAAAGGGAAAGGATAGTCTCTTTTCTCTGTATTCAGGGCCAACAAACAAGCAGCAGGGCCCTAATTTACATGAAAAATAGTGAGAAATTTTATTTGTGGCACAGAGAGCTTTATTGCCTTCCTTGGTATTTCACAAAAGTCATAGTACTAAAAATTCAAACAACATTTTCAATACATTAAATATTGTGGCCGCTAAACAAAGGGCTCCAGGAAAAATATTAAAAGTTTGTTCATTTCCACAGGAGCTATGTTCTTAAATATACACTTTTAAAGTAAATCTCAGAGGGCAATTCTATTTTATCATCAAAGCATTTCTTGTGTACCCATCTGAGAAGACACAAGTCATATGTATTGAATGTTCCTCTGCAGATGGTGAAATTCTGTACAAAAGAGAGAAATGTTCCCTGCCCTGTAGAAGTGTACATTTTCTGTGTGTTCAGACTTTAATGGGTAACTTCCAAGCTGGGTCCTACACACCGACATGGATTGGATAAACCAAACAGTTGCTCTTACTGTAACCAAAGTCATGCTTCAAAGAATCTGTTGATCTCAAGCAATTATTAGGTCTGAAGAAAGTAGAGGAAGGGGGTCAGGGGACCAGGAGACAAAGTGTCCATCTTACCTCTGTGGCTTCCAGCTGTGACCACCAGATCCACCCACTTCTCTTCTCTGAGCTGTCACTTCAGAAAGAGAAAAAGACACAGACCATCATGTTTAAGGCCATTCCAAGTTTACAGTTGGTTGCGGGTTGGGGCTGGCTCTAATTTTTAACTTGTTTTTAGGTTCTTTGCTCTAACAGAAAACCATTTCCTAATAATTTTCATAGACGGGACCAAAATGTTGTTCAGAATTAGATTCACCAGTTGTCTGTTCAGCTTTCTGATTCATTTTAAGGGAAACAGATCAAGGGTGTTTCTTGCACTTACGACCTTAGAGCTTATGAGGAAATCGATTTTCAAGGTGACTTTTCTGTTTTATTTTTCTCCTAACTAGGTGAGTGGCAGCTTTAGATCGCTAATGAACCCCACGCCCGGTCAGATTTGTCTACGGGCAAAATCCCTTCAGATATTTCATCCTGTAAACATCTCAGAAAGAAAACCCCATCACAAGTTAAAGTAATGTGTCCAAGGGGAGCCGTGAGTCCCTTAAGCTCTCAGGTCAGCAATGCTCTCCTCTCTGGCTCTTCCCCTTGGTCAGCGGGAATTACGCTCAACGGGAAAAGGCTGGCAACCCTTCCATCTCAGCATTACAAAATAGGTAGCTTTGGAAACTGTTTCCTCCCTGGAGTATCACAAAAACCTCCCCAGCTGATAAATCTCTCCCCAATTCATCCCCAGACAGCAGGACAATTCTTGAGTCAGCACTTTGCTTGGCATTTGAACTGACTTAAAAATTGGAGGATCAGGGTAAAGGGAAGCAGGTTTAGAAATGCAGGATCTGATAAAACACCACAGGGGGAAATAAAACTGGGAGGAGAGAGAACAGTCACGCCCCATCATCACTTCAAGAGCGAAAGGTAGGCGTTTCTAGGAAGAGCCACCCCCTGGGGTGAACCCCCTTGGACAAGTCCATAAGATTCCAAAGGGAAAGTCACTGCCACGTTTCCCCTGAAGGTAACAGTCCCCATTTTACAGTCTACAAATAGTGGGTTCTAAATCAACGTTGGATGAGAGGATGCAGGAATGGACAATTTATACGTGAATTAACAGTTTGAGATGGTCTCCAAGACTGCTTTCCAGTAATTTTGCAATAGCATAGGAAAAAATAGACATAAAGTCCTCTTTAAATAAAGATGCATTTGAAAGAAACTAAAGCGCTAGTGAACTGCTCTGTGGATTGCACTTGTCTCTTAATCCACTTTGCCCTCTATATGAAATGTGGCATACAGACATCTGCCAATATTTTAAAGGCTTCTCCTGGTGCTTGAATTCTATTTTTAAATTAGACCCTAAGCTGCATTCTAATGCATTACTTTCATTTACTAAAGTATGCATACAGCCTCATTCCACTCCCACAGCATCCTTTATTTAATCAATCTGAGAGCAGTGCAGACCACCTCCATCTCCACATAAATCTCTTCCAGACACTGCTGACTGTTACATTTCACCTCCCCGGCAATGCATGACCTCCTTGAAGCAAAAGAACATAGATTCATAATTGAATAGGAGATGGGGGAGGGGAAGAAAAAGCTTCTTTCAATAATCAGCGGAACGTATGCAAATCTGACTCTTTGTATCTGATGGGATGCATGTCATAGAAAACGCCACAGTAAACTCTGTTAGCTTTCCTTTGTAAAGGTCAACACAATGATTGATATATTTGGCACAAAATTGAAGGTTGCGGATAGGAAGAGGAATCTCCTAGTTGTTAATTTGACAAAAGGAAAGGTATTATATGCACTTTAATGGCAACAGTGATGATGACAGTGGAGGGTTCCCTTTGTCCTTGCTTTAAAAAAAAAAAAGTTGATTCAGGTCTTGGCTTCGGTGTATAGAGAGACCGATAAATTGGAGCCCCAGGAAAGAGACTGGAATCTCCTGGAGGGCAGAAATGCAGAGCTTCGGGAGGAAAAGAAGTCACGGGTAGAGGATTAGAACTCAGGAGGACTCTGCTGCTGTCTCAGCAGATGTTAATTGCTCATCCATGTCCTGGAGCAAGTGTGTGGGCGGCGGGGTCTGGCAGAATGGGTTCCAGTCCTGATGCAGCTATCTGTTACCCGCAGGATCCTGGAAGTGAATGGACACTCACTTATTCTTGGTTCCCTCATCTATAGATTCTACACATCTCCATCATAGACTTTGTAAAAATTAAATGGAACAGTCATCAAAGCTGTTGACAGGGCAGTTATGTGTTCCGTATTGGATAATTGTTTGATCCTGACTTAGGATGTTCTAGAGTATGCTGAAGTTACAAACCACTCCACTTCTCTGTGGTTTAACACAACAAGAGTTTGCTTCTTAGTCCTGCTACACGTGCTAAAATGGTTGGCAGGGCTTAGGGAGGTGAAGATGACACTCCCCCATCTGGAACATCCTTTACTCCCATTGCAGCAGAGCAAAGACACGTGAGAAGGCTGTATACAAGCTCTTCACTATCTCGGGGCAGAAACGAGACATAATCACTTTTGCTCACGTTTTATGGGTAAGACATGGCTCTTTGACCCGTCTAACAGCAGGAGGTCAGGACATGTCGGGGAGGAGAGATGGAATATTTGGTGAGCATTTCCTTGGCCACAGACGATTTTCTCTCATGAAGAAATTTCATACTCTCTTCAAAAAAATTTTTTTTTCCTTTAAGGTACCTTAAACAACAAAAAAGTACATTTAATAAATAATATAGGTCATTCTTCATAATTTAGACATTATTGGCGCATCACAACCTACCAGTTCATCAATAATGAATTTGGCTAAATCGTATCACCATAATTTCAGCCAAAAGTAAAGAAACATCAGCTACCTCCTCACCTACAATACAACTTAATTTTTTGCTATTTTGGCAGCTCAGTGGATACAAAAATCCCGTTTCCATTAGGTTTTCTGAAAACATGAAAATAGCCCTCGTACCTCCTCTGGCAGTTTTTGGTGCTCCAAGGGTGGCAGGGACTCCTGGTAGGGAGGCACGACGTGAATCGCGCGGTGAGCCGAGCTGGCTGACGAAGTGGACTCGCTTCTCTGACGCGGTCTCCGTCTCTCCATCTGTGACATAGGGTGTCTGCACTGTGTGCTCTAGCCTATGCTATCAAAGCCTCCTGTGGCGATTTTTTTAAATAAGAATTTCTGTCTGAAATATACAATGCTGATGGAATTTCCTCTGGTTTCCACCAAATGTGCTTGACTCCACAGGGACCCAGGAGACCTACTGCCTGCTTCCTGACAGATGACCCACTTCTAATATCTGCGATGGGTCAAGCAGAGACTGCTTAGAGGAAATGGTGCTCATGAATTCCTTCAAAGACAGAACTCAATACTGCTGACCATCCCCACTGCTGTTCTTTGTCGTTCACAAACTTGAATATTTGAAATCATATTTTGGCTTCTCCTTTGGACACTCTTCTGTCCTTCCAATAAAAATCCACGTTTTATATGTGTTATGATTATCATAAGAGGAAATCAGTCAGTTTGCCTGTGGAATTTGGACCCTGCATTTAGACAACCAACACTTCCTAAGATTTCACTGTCCCAGGCCTCCTGTTAACACAGGGAATAAGGATGTAGATAAGACCAGTCTTCTTCAGGAGTGCACTGTCTACTCTAAGGAAAAGAAACTGGTGAAAAATAATTATTATATAGCCTGAGAAATATAAAGATGGGGGGAGAAAGGAGTGATATGTGTTTTTTCCAAATAGGAAGCTTTATGATACCCCGGGGCATAGCGGCTGTGGTCCGTGAGCAACTGGAGCATGGGAACATGTGATGACAGTTAATTCACCATCAGCCCATCCACTGCGACCAGGCGTGCCATTGACACCTGGCCACGTTTCAGGCTGTGGGAAGGAATCTCTCAGCGATTAACCGCATTCCCCTTAAAGTCACTATTAAGCAGATATATGGGATACTTAGGAAAAAAAAAAAGTCACCAATGCTGGTTTTCCCAAGAGATAATTCAGAGTTCCTTGAGGGTGGGGGAATACCTTGACGTTCGAATTGTCTTCTTTTCTTTTGCTAAGTTTTGTATGTTTCTTCCTTACCTCACCCCTCCTGATTTGGCAGATTTCCTTCTTCGTTCCATGACTCTGCTTTGCCCTGCCTGCTCCCATAGCCCCTATTCCACCTGAGATGCATTTCCTCTCAGAGACTCTCCTTAGATTGAGACAGGAAGTAAGGGGGCAGCACACAGCCATTCAAGGAATGACACAGCAGTTAACACCAGGACGGCGGGAGATTCAACTCTCAGCGAGCCTCGGGGCCCAAGAGGACAAGAGAGTTGACTGCTAGGAGATCTTGAGCCTCATTGTACGCAATTTGTAACGCATCAGCACGGTGAGAGGCACTCCCACAGGCACCATGACAGTTCTGAGTCTGATCATCAAAGATTAAGAAGGGGGTGGTGGTCCGATTCCTGGGGGTCCCTGGCCCTTCCCTGAAGAAGCTGGAATAACCTTCCCACTTGTTAGCATACGAAGCAGTGGGGCCCACAAAAACTAACCCTCCCCACACCTCGTGTCTGCCCTCCTTCTGAGTGAGACGGGCCGCTCTGTCCACGGAGTGTGGACCTACTTTTACTTTAAACTGAAACGCCAGCCCCCACGCCTCGTGGCCTCTCTCCCCCTCACCTTCCCACACAGCCCGCTCTCTGTCTGTAGAAGGCACATGTGCTCTCACTTTAAACTAAGCAGCTACCCCCACACCTTGCAGACTTTCTCCTGCCTTCTGAGACAGCCCATACTCTGTCTACAGAGTATGTTATCTCTGAGTAAGTCTGCCTTTACTCAACTGTAGCTCGCCCTTGAATTCTTTCCTTTGTGACGCCGAGGACCCACGCTTGGCAGGGCACATCCCAGGGGCTCCGCTGAGTCTGGGCCACCCTCTCGCCCCGCATCTGCCTGTCTCACCTTGCCTTCTAACTAGCACCTAAATATTCTAAATGAGTTTTGCCCTAATATTTCAAAGAACCATGAATGAAGGTTCGTGGGCATTTCCAAAACACAAATTCAGTTATTAAGGGCAGGGGCTACTGCGCCAGACATAATGTCTGTCCCTGGAATGTCGATCCAGGTGCCAGAAAATTGCAGGCCAGTAGGAAAATGTGTAATCTGTGATTCCATCTGGCCCATGGATTTCCAGTGGCCTTGCTTATAGATTGTCAGAACTGTTCATTAAGTTTGTTGTGAAACCAGAGGCTTAATATCTGTAATTTAGAGGGTTCAATAGGCAGTTAAATTGAGTGAAACTATTTTTGAATGACTACTCCAGTTTCAGAGAAATAGCCGACATTGCAGCTCAGAAGAGCCACGTTTGAGGCAGCACCAGGAATTTAAAATTATTTATAGGCCCTTTAGAAAAGGGCTTTGCTAGGCTAACTTGAGAAACTTCTTTTCTCCTTTTAATTTTTTTTTTTTTAACCAAAGCTAGAATGCTGACAAAAGGAAACATTTCTAATGCAGACTGGTTATCAGTCACACCCATGTAAGTTTAAATGTTTCGAATGGAGCAAAGGTTGATTGTGTTTTCTGTTTCTGTCTTTCTCTGTTCAATCTGTGGTCATCTTGATGCACACACCGTGCTGGAATGTGTTTGCATGAACAGCACAATTATCCATCCATGCACATAATATGTGCTGAAGGGTGGCTGTGACGTGCTGAATGGGTGGTAAAAATGAAAACCCTAATATGGAGGTCCTTTTATGCCTGTCACTTATAAGCAATTCCTTAGGTATTTTTATCAATACTGGAAATATTTACTCACTACTAAAATAAAAAAAAAAAAGGTTCCTAAACTCAAAATGTGGCCCCAACAGCATTATGACGTTTTTCCCGGTGCTTAACACAAAAAGAAGACGCACATGTCCAGACGCTGCCCAGGAACAGATGGGTGTTGAGTCATGCGGTCCCGAGGAGGTGGCACCAACAGCAGCGGGTCCTCAAGGATGCTGGTGTCACTGGCCACCCGACACCCAGGGTGTTTCTTGAGAGGCTCAAACATATTTCTGCATCATGCATGGGGACACTGGGAACTCATTTTTTAAGGGCTAGATAAATTCTTACGCACTAATGCCAGGAGAATTCTGATGCAGCATGGCCAACATTGCTCCTTTCCTCCCCCAAATCCATCTCTCGTTCCCCCTCACAGACCCAAGACTGACTTTCTTCAGAGTGTCTAGGCGCCAGGATAAAAGCATTCAAAAATACATTTTACCTTTCTTACGGCTTGGGGGACACACTTATGGCAGAGAGATGTAAGTGTAAGGCAGCTGGGACTTTCTGGGAAAGTTGTGCTTTCCTGGAGTAGACGCCCCACCACTTATTTCTTGTCGCTTCCGTCATCTTCCTTCCTGGAATGAGGGCCTGGGCTGAAGAGAGAGCATTCCTCTTTTGGTCAAGAGGCAATCGGGAAGATAAAAGCCGCACAGCACTGATGACAATGCAGGAAGCGTGAAGGGGCCTGGGACATTCATGGCGTTGTAGACTTTCTATTGTGACAGAAAGATTAAAGCCAACACCACTAACTGCGCTGAAATGGGCTTCGGTTAGGTTTCAGACTCCAGTGCCTTCTTAGACATTACAAGAGCATGCATTTTCTGTGGGGCATCTCCAGCACAGAATGCGAGCAAACAAGCAAATGAATAAGCTGACAGCAAAACACCAAGAGCCCTTAGCAAAATGTTCAATACGTCAAAGTGTAAATAATCATTTCTGAAAAGCCAAGAGGTATGAATTTGTGTTTAAACTATAATTTAAAAGGAACACTGTTCTTTGGTATTATTTATTCTGATGTATTATATTTTGACCAGACAATGCTATTTGGCAATAATAATGGAAATGATGATGAAATGAATTAAAACCCTGTCCGGCAGTGAATGCCTTTTTGCAATTGTCTAAGAAAATGAGCCTTGAGATATCTTCGTATTTTCTAAGCCGTCTTACAGTTTTTCTTTTGCATTCTTTTTCACTGATACCTGCATTTTTAGAAATAATTTTCAGTAATTATCTAATCACTGAATTTTATTATGTCCCAGCCCATCACCTCCTCAGTGGGTTTTCTTCAATTCCTAGCCATCACTCAAATGACTGACCTAAAAGAACACAGGTAGAGTCATTAGAAATCCTTTTCCTGAGCAAGGCACTGTCACAACATTTCTGTGAAGGTTTTACAAGAAAATTTGGGTACCAGGACACTTACAAATGAAAAAATAAATGAGTGATGCACCATGGTGCATGCGGAGGGTGTGTGATAATAGCATAGGATCGGCAAGGAATGAAAGATTTCTGGGGTTGAGCAAGACATTGTCAGTAAAGGGGTATTTAGACAAGGTCTGTAGGTGTGAAGGGAGTGACTGAATAGAAAAGACAGTTTTCCAAGCAGAAGGAAACAGTGTCAGCAAAGAGAGGGCACACGCTGGGCACAGGTGGGTTTCCACAAATCACCTTATTTGGTTGCAGCACAGAGTACATAGGAGGGAGAAGTGGAGGGAGAAGTGGAGGGAGAAGTGGAGGGAGAAGGGGAGCTTTGCTGGACAGAGATTAAAATCATCCCTGGATAGTATACTTAAGAGATTGAACGAATGGTCGTCCGAATGGTGATGAGTCTAAGCTTGGAAAGGACTGTATCCGATTTAACAACAAACTTAAAGATGGACAACACAAACTAGTCAACTCTAACAATAAAAAAATAAAGCAGACTGAAAAAAACGGAACACAGTCTCAAAGATATGTAGGCTTATACCAGAAGATCACATATTCATGGAACTAAGAGAGGATTCAAAGAAACAGTGGCTGAAAAATCCCCAAATACAGAAATAAACATAAACCTATAGTTGGAATAAGTTGGACAAACCACAAATCAGATGAACTTAAATTCACATCAAAACACATAGTAATTAAACTTCTGGAATCTGAAAGCAAAGAGAAAATTCTTCGAAACTACCAGGGGAGTGATGACACACGGCCCACAGCAAAAATGACTCCAGTGAGAGTGGGCTCCTCGGCATGAACTAAACATGGAGTCAGCAAGGATGCAGACAACTCAAAAGTGTGGTCAACCACCAGAATCTAACTGAGGTGTTGTGAACACTCCACCCAACGACAGCAGAATGAACAGTCTCTTCAAGTGCCCACAGAGTATATAAAAAGATTAAAAATATGTGTGTCAACTATAAAATGAATCTCAGTAAATTGAAATGAATCAAAATCATGCAGAATATGTTTTCTGTCATCAAACTGAACTAGAAATCAATAACAGTAATACAACAGGAGAATCTTCATATGCTCAGAAATTAAATAACACTTTTATACATAATTCACATGGCAGAGGGGAAGCTCCAAGGGAGATAAAAATAATGCAATGAGTTAAATGAAAATGAAAGTATGGTACATGGAAACTTGTGGGATGCAGCTAAGCAGGAGTAAGAGGAAGCTTTATAGCACTCAAAGCTTATACAGGAAAAGATAATGTCATAAACCAATAATCTAAGCTCCTACTTCTAAAAACTAGAAAAAGAAGGGCAAAATAAACTAAAAGCAAGCAGAAGAAAGGAAAAAAGTAAAATTAGAATCAATTAAAGTGAAAACAGAAACACTGTACAGAAAATAGATACACAAAACAGAAACAGAGACAACATTTACAGAAGAAAAATCGGGTTCTTTAAAAAGGTCAATAAATTGACTTATCTCCTATTAGGCTGACAAAGAAAACAAATAAAACTATCAAGAATAAAACAAGGGATATTAATACAGGCCCTGTGTACATCAAAAAGATAAAAAAGGGAATATTACTATCCACTGTACACACATAAGTTTGATAAATTGGATAAAATATACTAATTTTGACAACTGGAAACTATCCCAACTTTTTCAATATAAGACTAGTAATTTGAATGGTCCTATAACTATTAAGGAAATTTGATACATAATTTAAAACCTCCCAAACAAGCAATTTCTAGGCCCAGATGTTTTCACTGGAGAATTCTACTGGAAGTTTAAAAAATGAACACCAGTTCTACACAAAATGAAAGAGGATGGAATACTTCCTACTCATTCTACAAAAACCAGTATTATCCCAATACAAAAACTAGGCTCAGACAGTACAAAAAAGAAAATTACAGAACAATATCCCTCATGAATACAGATGCAAAAATTCTTAACATAATATTAAAAATATATCCCATAATATGTAAAAAGAATTAGCTATCTTAGAACACATACAAATAATTCAATATGTAAATGGATTGGAAGACAACAGTAAAGCTGTAAATTTTCCCAAAATTGACAGATAGGTACAAATAGACTTAGTGCAATTCCTACTGTAATCTCATCAAGATTACTCATAAATACTGACATAAATGTTCTAAAGTTTATATGGAAAATAAGCCAGAATAAACAATTCTGAAAAAGATGAAGAAACTGGGAAGATGCGCTCTTCCAATTTCGTGACTCATAACATTAGTTACACTAATAAAGACTGCGTGGCATTTCTGGAGAGTAGACATAAAGATCATTGGAACAGAAAGGAGAACATAGAAATAGGGCCACACATGTGGTCCTAGTTTTAAAATTTTAAAAACTAGCCCACTAATTTTTTGACAAAGTTGCAAAAGCAATTCAATGAAGGAAGAGCATTCTTTCAGGAAATGGTGCTGGAACAATTAGATTTATATAAGCAAAGAAAATAAACAAAGGAACCCTTGATTGAAACAAAGTAGATCATAGTTTTAAATGTAAACTTGTAAATCTTTTAGCAGACAACCTAGGAGAAAGTCTTCAGAACCTAGGGCTTGGGGAAGTATTCATGGACATGACATCAAATGCATAATTCATAATAGAAAAAAAATGATCTCATCAAAAATAGAAGTATTTGTTCTGTGAAAGACCCTGTAAAGAAGATAAAAACATAAATCACAGACTGGGAGAAAACATGTGCAAACCGTGTATTTGACAAAGGCATCGCATCTAGACTATATGAAGAACTCAAAACTCAACAGATGAAAAAAATACAATTTGAAAATGGGCAAGAGCCTTGAGGATACCTGTCACTGAGAGCAAACACTCACATTAAAAGATGCTCAGCGTCTCTTGCACCACAATAGCCATTAGGGAAATAAAAATTAATGCCACAAAGAGATATCACTACACACTTATTAGAACACATAAAATTAAAAAATAGCAACAATGCCAAATGCTGGTAAGGATATAGAGAAACGAAATCACTCATATTGCTATTGGGAATATAAAATGATGCAGCCACTCTAGAAGACAATTTATATTTTTATTTTTAAAATAAGACTAAACATGTAATTGCCATTGGAACCAGTAGTTTCAATCACAGATATTTATTTGGAAGTAAAAACTCACGTCAGCACAAAAAACCTGACCACGATCATTCATAGCAGCTTTACTTGTAATAGCCAAGCCGAGAAACAGTGGGAAGTCCTTCAGTAATAGACGGATGGTTAACAAAGTGTTACATCCACATAGTGGAATACTACTTGGCAAGAAAAAGGAAGTCATTAAATAATCACTTTAAGTTGAATAGATCTCAAGTCCAGTATGCTCAGTGAGAAAAGTCAATCTCAAAAGATCACTGTGTGACTGCATTTATATTCTCAAAATGGTAAGATTGTAGAGATGGGAAACATTCGTCATTGCCAGGGTTCAGAGGCTGTGTCTGTGGTGGAAGGGGACTTAGGGGAAAAGGCTATAAATAGGTATGCGGGGAATCCTGCGGGACTGGAATAGTTCTGAATCTTGACGGGGCTGGTGGTTACACAAATCCACACAAGTGGATGAAATGGCGTTGAGCTTTGCACACATGCTGTACCAGGTCAGATCCTACGTTGGATATTGTACTAAAATTATGCAAGATGTAACCATTGGGAGAAATTACTGGGTGAAGCATACACAGGATCTCTCTGTACTAAGTTTGCAGATTCCTGTGAATCTATGATTAAAAAATAATGCTTGTGAAAGCAGGGAGGCAGCTGGCTTATGAACAATAGAATCGATACACTGATACATTCTAATGCAGGGTGTAGGTTTCCCCTGTATCCTTACAGACAGTCTGACACAGACGCACAGATCTGTGAGCTCATGGTGACTTGACCTGAGTGGAACGTGGCCCTTCACGCTCGGGTGCTTCGGAACCGTGGCCAGATGCACGGCTCAGCTGCTGAGTCTTTCTGACCACCCAAAAGGTGCCTGTGGGAGTGGGGCTGCTGTCAACAGAGAACTCCACACTGCCTGGTCTGATGCCACCTGGGCTGCCATGGCATCCGTTACCTTTATGTTTCAGCGGGGGTTTGACTCAGATTTTCTGTTTCTCTTCAATTTAATTCAATACGTAGTCATTGAGCATTGACTCCTCTGGTCCAAGCACTGTGTAAGGCACCTAATCTTGCAGCCACTTCCAGAAGGAATACACTGATTAGTGAGGAATACTGGCTTTGGTTTCATCGTTGCAGATCTGATGACCTCCTATCTTGTTGGCATTTGGCCAAGCATCAATCTATTCATCGCCAAACTACACAAAAAACAAACGAATTAGCCGAATCTGCTTAAGGATCTGAAATAAGCTACAACACATAAAATGTTTGTGTAGATCATTAACTTTTAGCACAAGCAACTTTCAGCATGATATAGAAAATTAAAAAAAAGAAACACAACAAATTCACATAGCTTTTGACCTAATAATAGTTCAGAAAATCCTAAAGAAATTCTTCAAAATAGAAGATCAAACTATATGCAAGATGTTTATCATCGGTATTAGAATTTAGGACACAAACTAAATAACAAAGAGAATTGTTACATGAATTACATTGTGTTCTCAATATGGAGACTGTGTAACAATATACTAAAAAAAATGGGGGAAAAACTGGAAGAAATATACTGACTTTTGTGTTACAGTGATGAAATCATGATCCTTCCAACATTCCCTGTCCTTTTCTGTTTTTTTTTAAATTATCTATTATTATTCATTGTGCATACAACTAATGCACAATATAGTGATGCAATTTTTAAACATAACAGATAAAATTAAATCTCTTGATTGCCATCTGTAAATCTATTCCTACCTCTTGCCAAATACACAAACACACATAAACACACGTCCTAGAAGTAACTTCTGTCATCAGTTCAGTGTACTTGTTCTTGAAGTCTCTTTTGTGTGCATTTATAACACACATTATTATGTGTTTACGTAAATAACATTATGTTGTATAGATTTTTTTGTTACTTGACATCTGTACTCAACACTGACTTAGAGATCACTCTATGTCAAAATATGTCTTTATGTTGCTGTCTGCCTCATTATGTTACTTGTAAGACCGTTTCCCATACTAGATTTTTTACCCATGTTTCCACTGCTGATGTTCAGCTGCTTCAGCTGTTTTCCTGTGACAAAATTCTGCAATGAACTGTCAAGTCTAAGTTTCTGTGATTCACAGATGTCCTGTAATGTGGTCACATTAATTTTATAATGAAAAACACACTTCAAAACAAAATTATTTGATTATATTTAAGAAAGGAACTCAATTGTGATTTCCACAAAGCATTAGAGGGGAAAATACTTTGGATGGGAAATTCTAATTATCGTATATTAAATATGAACCCAAATAACACTCAAGTGTTTTCAATATCCTTTAAATATATTTTAATTTAAATTTTGGATACTATGTTTATGCAAAGACAATGCATTTTCCTCAGGAACTTCCAGTAGTACAATTAACCCAGAGATACAGCTTTGCCAAGAAATTAAAAGAAAAAAAAAAACTTTTATGACTTTCCTCTTTAAACTCTAGTAATGGTGATTTTTCTTATTTGCTTGTTTGCTGTGTTAGATCTCAGTTACTCTGTTTTATTTGCTGAGACAGAAAAGTCTGTCCAGTTGCTGGGCATCCAAAGGGCTATATTTCAACCTCCTAAGCTCCAGATAGATTAAGTTTTTCTAGAGCTGAGGTGAGTTTATAATTAATCACACCTTTTCTTCTACTGACCAAACTGGAAGAGATACTCCCCAGTAAAGATTAATAACCATTTGGGGGAATTTTAATTTTTTCCTTTATTGTCTAACTGACACAAAAGTGAATCTAGTGATAAACATGAAAGAAAAATTGGAAAATAAGTGTGTTCTATCACAAATTACCTGAAAATTAATGCACACTCGGTGCCTTCTCCCAAGTCAGGGTGTCTACAAGACAGTCTATTATGTAAGTAAACAGATATTTGTTGAAATAAGATTGTTCAAAACTACCTAACTAATGAAAACGTGAAGATTTAAACCTAAACTTAAAGACAATGATACTGTTTAGCTTATAATATAAGCTAAATAAAAAGGTGAAACGAAAGACAAGTTAGGAATTGCAGGAAATCTGCAATAGATTTATTTCCGTCCCGAGTTCTGCTGCCTTTGTTTGTGCTTTCAGCAAGTCTTGCCTGGACAGTGACGATGGCCTTTGAAGGGACCTCATTGCCTCTGCTCTTGGCCATTCAAAACCGACACATGGACCAAATTTGTTCACATGACTGCCTAAAACGCAGTCCTCGAATCTGCTCAAATCACAACAGACGTGCGCCAAAGCTTTCCGCAGAGACCACGTGGTCCTGAACGAGACCATTGGCTGTTTCAGAATCCGTCGCCCCAGTGCCTGGCGACCCTTCCCGCTGCCTGTGCCCGCGCAGGCTGTGCCCCACCACCGACCTGGCTCTGCCTGTAGCTTCCCACATTCCACGCCTCCTCTCCTTTTCATTCCACTCCAACACTCTGCCGCTCAGATGCCCTTCTCCCGCCTGCTTCAGTCTGGTGAGAACCTCTTCATCATTTAGGACCCAGTCACTGCCTCCATGAAGCCTTCCCGGACTTTGCCCTCCAGGCTGAGTCAAGTGCTCCCCACAGCGATTGTTGGCACGTAGTGCGAGCACCATGTCGCCGACATGGCCTCACACTACCTGTCTCCTTACACTCATGCACAGTGGGTGAACGAGCTGGCAACGCACAGAGGGCAGAGGTTTTTTCACTGTAATTGGTTTTTCCCGAAGGTTATGAATCTTTTCAGACCTGACTCACGTTGTCCATGCTCCCTGGTACCTTCCACGCTGTTTTAATCCACAGACATGGAATTCTTCTTTTCCGAATTTACTTTCCTCCTCGAATCTGTGCCAGTTTAGCATCTACCCACTGGAGGCAGTTCATGCTTCAGGAATTCTGCACGCTGGTTCTTAAACTATTGGTAGCTTGAAATGAGCCATCATAGAAGGAAAGTATTTACATCATGGAAATTGTCAAAACTTATAAGTGAGGGGTTTAGGATTTTGGAGAGACAGCTGTTATATTCGCCAGCTCACTGCTGTGTGTGTGTGTGTGTGTGTGTGTGTGTGTGTGTGTGTGTGTGTGTGTGTGTGTGTGTGTGTGTGTGTGTGTGTGTGTCTGTATACACACATACATGTATAATTTTACTTTTATTTTACATGTATTTTTCCCCCTAATAATATTGTAAGTTCTCCATGACAGGGGGCCTATATTTTCTGTTTATATAAGTAAAAATTGTGTGCTTATTTACTTATAGAGCATGCCTTACCTACTTCTACAATGTGTTGTCTGGATAAAATACTGGCTTCAAAAATATAAATGTAAAATAAAATAAAAAATAAGGTGAGAGCAAGAAAATCCATGCCACAGACATTGAGATTCACAGAACTACTCTGATTAAATATTAGGGATTAAATATTTGCTCTGTGCCTCAAAGCAGCCAAAAGGAAAAAAAAAAGGCATTTTATATCTCATTTTATTATCTGCTACTAAAAGGCTAATGCAGATTGACACTGAGCAAAAACATTTTTTAAAGTTATTTTTAATTCATGCTGGCCATGCACAGAGTTTCATACTTTATGTTCATTGGGTCCTCACAACCACAGAGGTCACTCTTATTGCCATCTTGTGATTGATCAGGAAGACACTGAAGCGTAGAGAGGCCACATGCCTGCTCTCCAGTTCACACAGGGCGGGTCTGTGTGTATGTGACCATGAGCAGTTTCCGTGCTCCGTTGTCCCAGCCATTATGTTATACCGCCTACCTTGACTACTACGGCAGTGCCTTCATGAACATCTTATAAGCCAGACCAAAATGTCTTTTGTTTACTGATCATTTACAAAACCACCCTTAAAAATCTAGAGATCGTGAGTTTCAGAGGTAAGTCAGGGAGGACAGTCCTCACTGGTGAGGGCCACGTGCACAGCAGTCCAGGGGTCTAACCTGATGGGAGGACGGATTTCGTGGCTCTGAAGGCATCATTCATAGTTCCCTCCTCACACTGACTTCTTCAAATGCTAATGATTCAGCTAGATTTTCAGGACCAAGATGAGAGTTCAAGGTTAAAATTTTGACAGCATAGATTTGAGTTAAAAAGCAAACTTTTTAAGTACAAGCCAAATGTACTCATGGTAAGAAGGTTCCAGTGCAATGTATAATTTGAACCTAATGAGAATTCATTAGGATGTGATTGTTTCTGAGTCTCTGCCCGCTCTCCTGGATGCCGTCAACAGTGGAATGGCCCCGCCTACAAGCACAGAGTTTTGTGCCGGGTCCTCAGACCTCTTGCTCAAATGATTAGCAGTTACCCACCTGTAGTTAAGTTGAACACAAACAGTTCGCCCCATTCATCCCATCCCATGCAAGATGCTGAGCAAGCCAGACTCAGTCCCTGTCCCTCAGGACTCACATCACATCAGAGAGAGAGAGAATCACAAATACATAAGCTGCTGTGTGGAGAGGGCTCTGGCAGGTGCGCAGTCAGGATGCTACAGCAGCACAAGCGGAGGAGGTGTTGCTGTGTGTGGCAGCGGGGGAAGGGCAGGTGGCGCGTGGAGATAATAGAAGACTTTGGTGAGAGCTCACTGATGATGGAGCCAAAAACTGACTTCTGCTGGTTTGTCATTTTCCTGAATGTAAATATTCTTCTGATGATTGATAATGATGTGAACTGGGTGAAACAGGTTGCACAACAATAAACCTAATTCTTGTAACATAATAAACAATACAAAGTGCTGTGTGCATTAAAAGGGTGCAAGTAAATCTGCGTGGTCTTTCTGTGTAGACTACATGATCCCAGAGGGAGCCCTGAAAGCTTCCTGGAGGAGTAGGCATTTGAACTGGGTCTAAAGAATATCCTATCAGGGCATGCAAGATACTCAAGAGCCATGGTAATGTTGTGTCCAAGAATAACGTCAAAAGATGAATAACTGGAATGATAAACATGGGATGAAGATAAAGGCAAAGGTTGGGAACAAATGTGATGAGCCCAATGCTTACAAATGCTTCACTCCAAGGATGTCAAGGACACGTGCTTGCTAGTCACGCAACTTGGCATCTTTAAGTCATGGACGATTTGTGGTTCATGCTCCCTGCTACAACTCCAAGTGTCCCGCCCCAAATTCCAAGTGACAGCCATCCACTCCTGTCTTCTCTTAAAGCATCACCTATGTCGTCTGATTATTATGTCTCAAGTGACTGTATAACTGGTTTGTGAAACTGGCTGTTTCCTCTGAACATCCTGAGCTCAAGATGATGCTTGAATGTTTCCAGAACACAATACCTGGTACATAAAGGGCACTTGGTAGGTTTTGTGGTTTGAATGCTGCAGAATGATTTGTATCAAGGTTGTTAAAAGTCATAAAATGACTTGCAGATGCCCATCGCCACATCCTGGCATCCTCATCGAACCACTAGGGATGGCAGAATGTGGCCCAGAACCACCCATGAAGGTTCCTTGATTAAACTGAGTGACTGCGTGAAAGAAACAGCCCTTCACGCTGAGCAGCGACCACACTGACCAGCCAGCTGATGTGCAGTGTGGCTCAAACTGCAGACCCCTGGGAGATCCCCATGCTCCCTTGTCTTCCAGCTGGTGTGGACATGCCAAGTCAGGCATCCAGCACGGCAGAGCCAGGCGTCCTGTCCCAGAGGCTGGAGAAGTGATGTCTCTATGTGCTGGGAGCATCAGGCATAAACCCCCTCGGACTCAGAGCCCCGAGGGCCCTCCTTCCTGAGTCCTCCCCCCAAGACTCCCCTCCCTGGCTGTCACTAAGGCCAGCCCCACACCTCACACTCTCACCCTGTGCTCCTCGCTCCTGGATCTTGCAGGATGCGCTGGCATCTGGCCTGCCTTGAGGCATCCTGAAGCGGGGCCGCCGAGGACCTAAATTAGCTGGGCTGGGTCCATTTGACAATCACACAGGCCAAACTGGCACCTGCGATCTGAGTCACTGCCTTTTAACTGTTTATTAAGTGGTGACAGTGACGGCTGAATAGTGAAGAGGAAGGGCCCTTTCTCCGGGTTCCGGTACCGCAGTCCTCCAGTGAAGAGGCAAGAGCGTTATTAACCGGGGTGGCGCGGACAGAGGAGGCGGCCGCTGAGGACAGAGGAGGCGGCCGCCGCTACCGCAGACCAGAGGACCAGCCCGTCTCCTCTTCCGTCTGGAGGGCAAGCGGTTTGCTAGCAGCCACCCCAGTCCATGGCTCTGTCCTCTGTGGCCCGGGCTTTGTGCTGCTTCACATAAATATCTGTTTGGAGGAGCACAGAATCTCTCACTTGGCAAAATGAAAAGTTCCGCCTGAATCCGACATCACATTTCTGCTGAAAAGCTGCAATATGAGCGGCCTTGGTGCTTCCGAAAAGAGGACGGGCCTCGGTGGGAACCGACACACACGGAGAGACCGGGAGCGTTTCCCACTAGCACGGGCGCTTGTGACCTGGATGACGGAGAGATGAGGACGCGCGTACATTTCCCACCCGCCGGTGGGCGGGGCGGAGCATACTGGTCAGGAAATGACGCCCAGCGGGGTGGGCTCTCTAGGGGGTCCTTCATCCAGGGCACTAAGAGGGCAGGGCCAAAGGTGGATGTGGCTCCCTCGGCTTTGCCTAGAGTCAGACATGTCTGGCTCCTAGGGACCAATTTCTGGATATCAGGAAAATATATGTGCGCGCGCACACACACAAACACACACACACACACACACACACACACACACACACACACACACACACACACTTTTTTATCGCATATCTGTGTGAGCAGCAACCAATGCCAAATTCTCAATGTCAGCAGGACTCGTGGAAGCAAAGGGCTGGGGAAGGTGCTGGGGAATTTAGATTCTGAAGACCTGAGTTCAAGCCCCAAGTCCTCAATTTTGTGCAGTGCAATTTTATCTTGGATATATCTCTTGACTCATCTATGTCCAAGTTTTTTTTTTTAATGCATGAAATGAGGGGAATAAATAAATCCCTGCCTTTGAGGATGATTGTAAAGATCAATGAACTAATTCAGGGTTTCTCAGCCTCAACACACTTGACATTTGGAGCCATATCACTCTTTGTCATGGGGGCTGCCCTGTGCATGGTGGGTGTCTGGCAGGACCTTAGGCACAGAGGTGAAAGGTAACAATGAGGAAAGAATAATATTTACAAATAATCTAAGTGGGCATACTGTACATTAATAAACCAGTAGCCAGTTTCAAAGTTATGGGGTAGGAAATTAGATGAATCCGGCATGAGATGTTCTGGCTCTAGACTACCGTGAAAATGCCATATTAAATTAAACAAATTCTGTTTCTCTCTTCCTAGTAAAGGAGAGGGGGAAGAAAAAAAGAAAATGAGTAACACATTAAATTGTCAGGATATTAATTATATAGAGCTACATATTAAATGTTATGCAGCTAAGGAGCTAATTTTCTTCACAATGTTATTATTATTTGTTGCTTGTATAGCACCATTGATGTAAACATACTGTTTTATAAATACTCCCATAAAGCTTACTGCTCTTATACGAGCATGCCGTATAATTATGCATTTACCTTCTAATGAGCAAAGTGAGATGTACAACTCACTCACAGCAAAGCCCCGTCGCATTCGCATCTCTCTGACTCTCTCAGCATCTCTGGGTAGCAACTGTGATCTGTTGTGTTATGCTGGAATCAGAATTGATATCATCTGAGTAAATAAGACTCTTAAGAAAAATCTATTTTTGTTATTTGTTTTTCTACTTTAAGGAAATAGGCCACTCTTTCTCAGAAAGAGCCTCACACCGTGGGGTATTTTTTGGAGGAGGGTATTTTTGGTTTTTTGTTTGCTCCTCTACAGGCCGATCCATCCCTGTCAAGTCTGCAGGGCGCGCGGTGCGTGGGCGGGAACACAAACCACACTGAATGTTCTCGTCGCCAGAGTGAGGTCACCTTAAATACCACATGGCAAGTTTCTTCACAAGGGAAAAAAGGCAACAAGAAGAAAACACACACACATGATTGAAATTAAATAGAATACTCTTTTCTAAAAGTTGAGCTTCTTCAGCTCAAATCACTCAGGCCGGCAAAAGCCCTTTCTGCCATCTGTCAGTCAGGGGCAGTTGGAAGACGGAGGGTCAAGTGTTGTCTACTCTGGGGCCAGCAGCTGGGCTCCCCCTGATGAAAGAACCTATGTGATGGGGCTCAGCTCAGAGACATTAGCAGAAAGAGCCTTGGGGAATGCAGTATAGTCACTGCGTTGGTCAAAAACATTAGCAATTTTGTGGGTTTTATCCTTTATCGTCTCTACATAGTTTGGCGCATCAATCACCTAAAAGCCTGGTAACGTTTCTTTAAAAAATGCACCAATTGTGTATATTAACATAGCACATATCCACACAACAGCAGGCGAGGGATCACCTTCTGTTTCCATCAGTAGGCTTGCAGCCCTTAACTTTGACCAGAAGGGCAGCCCCACTCATTTATTTGCCAGCTGAAGACTGTCTCTCGCCTTCTGGCCCCACAAGGATGGAGTCACACACCCCTGCAGTCAACTGAGCTCCAACATACCCTGAAAGGCGTTCTGACTGGAGATCAGGAATGAGACACTCTGTGCCCTGGGGAAGACGGGCAGAACTTCAGATAGTTAGATATTTTCATGAGAAAATTTGATGAACCCAAATTCTCACATCTTCTCATGTCTCAGAAAGCACTAATGTCATCCCCGGAGACCGCTCCTGGTGACTAGCAGCAACCTTCTACCGAGATGTGCGCATGACTGCACACACCCTCTTCCCCAAAACCATGCATGTGCTGACCTCCCCTCCACCTCCTCAGGGCAGCTCCTGGGAACCGCCTGAGAGGGTGTCTCCCAGGCTACAGTCCCCAATAAGTCCCCAAAGAAAACTGAATTCACAGCTCTCATGTTGTGTGTTTTGTTTGTTTGTTTGTTTGTTTGTTTTCAGTCAATCTATTCAAGAAAATGTCTTCAAAAGCAAAACTATGCATCTTTAGTTTAGGGTTGTAGAATCTGGAGACCTTATGCAGCAGGTGAACCTGTCAGTTGGATAAAATTATAAGACCTGAAAACCTTTTCCCAACTGGTTTCTTTGCAAATTCCAAGGATTAGAAGCCCGTGGTCATGGGTATTATTGATTAATTACTATTATTAAATGGTTATTTAAAATAAGAAAATAAGAAGAGATTTTGTTTAACAATCCTCATCATAAAAATTTGTTTAAGCATCTTCCTTTTTTTCTAATCAAGATGTCTCTGCAGATATTTTAGTCTGGAGAAAGACTTCAGAAAAACTCTAAAACACCTTGTCCATATAATAGAATTTGTCTAAAATATGTTTTAAATGCTCTGTGTGTCAATGATTTCACCTAATTCTATAACAGCAGATCTATTTTACACATCGTTCAATCCAGTTTACCTGGAAAATGTGATGCGATGATGCTTACATAAGAGGCCAGCGTCTCCTCCCTCCCCACACCTAGGCAGGGAGCCACAAATGCAGGAAGAATCCTGGAACGCTGTTATTCTCTCAGTCAGAGCTCTCACTCGGAGTTGTAACTTCAGGGTGGTTTTATACTAGTTTGGGATATATACTTTACAAATTTACCAAAAGTCTGATCACCTCAGATCGAAGTTGAGATAATTAAACACTTGCTATTGTGAGAAGTAAATTTTCAACGTGAGACAGAAAGTTTATCTGAGTACTGCGGGACACTATCATCGACAAGAAATCGAAACACTTTACAGTAAAGTGATTTAAACAGAAAGGAAAGCAAGTGCATCGTTGGTAATTTTAAATCTCACATAAGGAAAGTAGCAGTCTAACTCAAGTCATATGAGAACCACCAAATGCTCCTTTGATAGACACCGTTACCTTACCTGTGAAAACGGCAGTGTGGGGGCCCTGTGTTCACACTTTGGGGGACTTCATAGAACCAGCTCAGTGTGTAGTTCTTCACATCACAATATCCGAGATCCAGTCTCTTCTCAGCACAAAATGTGCTTATGAAATAAACTCTGCTTTTATGAAGAAATGAAACAGTGGGAGCCAGATCCTCACCTGCCTTCCCTGTTCTCATCAATTTGAGATGAGATGTGGGTGCTAATTGTTACCTCTTGGAATCAAATGTTTGGCATTTTCGAGGTTGGTCCCAATTACAGTCTCCTAGCCCACTGAAGGAGCACTGGTTAGCCCACAGGGGGTGAGCAGTGCTGAGATCAGGGCTCGGTTGGACACAGCGGGGGCACCCGGTAGAGGCTCTCCTGAGAGAAAGTGATTTTAATCGTAAGGAGGAGTTAGCTTGGTGACAGTGAGCTGGGAAAGCAGAGCTGGGAAAGCAGAGGGAAGGGCTGCAGTCGAAGAGCGCCTAGCACATTCGAGGACTTTAAAGAATGTCAGTGGGTCCAGTTTGGACTAAGGGGAGGTAGGAAGTGCTTAATGATGGCTGGGTCCAGAGAAGTGAGCAGCAGCCGATACTTAGGTTTAAGGACATGATCATATTTGTCACCTGCCATATCTGCATTTTACCCCTGGAGGCTCATGTGGGTTGGAATCCAAGGAAAGCTGACCCTGTCCCATGAAGAGTATCTTGCTTCAACAATGACCTCTGTTCCAGGACCTCCCTTCAAAGGTCCTCATGCCTTTCATGCTTGGGACACAAATGATCTTAAATGAAAAGATTTTAATTAATAAACTTAATAAGTGAAAAGAGAAAGTTAAAAAGAAGAAAACTGCTTTATTGTTTCTAAATTATATCTAGAGATGAATGTTTAATGGACAGCATTAATAATACATCATTACAGTAGCTTTTTTCTTTTTAACCTTACACATATTTTTCATTTTAAAAATCAAACCATGTCTCCAAAATGTTTGGAGAATGGTGAAGAGAAAAATAAAAAGAAAAACACTCTCATTCTTCATTTTACTGGTCTAACTCAGTAAGCCCACAGCGGTATTCAGCAAATGTCCTTTGAGCTTTTTCCCCTTATGATTGGGTATTTCCACATTTGTAATCATATTATGTACACAGTTTTAACCCTAACTTCACATAACATTGCATCATGGATATTTTTTCTTCTTAGTAGAAGGATTCCGTAACCATCATTTAACATAAAAAGACATTTTGTCAAATAATGCACCGTAATTTATCTAACTGTTCTCCCATTCTTCAGATTGTAATCACCATTTTGCTATTACAAGTAAACTATTTATGTGAATTTTTCCCAGTGGTTTCAGATGATTCCTTTGGGACGGATTTCTAGACCTGGAGTTTCTGTTCACTGTGTATCAATACACTTCTGTCTCTTTGTTCGTATAACCAAAATATTTTCCAAGTGGATTGTAAACCAGTTTACACTCAGACCAGCTGCTCCAGAAAAGGAGCCTTCTGGGGAACGTGCGGGGGCTTCCCATCCACGCTCTGCGTTCTGCATTGCACCATCGTTCCCGGCTGAGGGGAGACCCTGGAGTAATGCGGATGCTACGACAGTCCAAGGAAGGGACACGTAGATGGGCATATTTTGCTTCTGCGCAGTTTTCACCCTGAGGGAGCATCAACCACCAGCTCTCCATGGCGTCCCTGTGTGTCTCAGATTGCTTCCAGGCACATTTACAGAGCAGCCTTGGAAGTCAGCGTCTGCCTCCAGAGCAAAGGGCAGACTTCCTCACCAGGATACTAAAGCTGAGGTGTCCTGAGGGGTACAGGTGGGCAGGTCTGCTGGACGCCCCCTTATATCACTGGGACTTCCCACCATCGATGGTTCAAGGCTGTGCTCAGACCCCTTTGTGCAGGGCATTCACCTGGGCTCACCTGCATAAGACCCCACCGGCCTTGGGCGAACACACAGGGTCCATGCAGAACCTAAGTGGAAGTGAAGCTCATGTTGTGTCGCGGATGAAATCTCTCAGTCCCAGTGTGGTCACACTTGCCTCACTGACTGAAAGTTCGGGAGGGTGGTAGGTCAGCCCAGCAGCCGCCATGGTCCCCGCTGCACTCGGGAAGTCGTGGAAGGACAGAGCGTCAACATCTGCACAAAAGAGGCTGCAAGTCAGGGCAGGGAGAATGGCCCGGCTTCCAAGGGGAATCACAGCACCTGTCATTCATTTGACTAATTCTCTGAGGGCCCGTGAAGCTGCCACTCCCACTGCTTAGAATAGAGTCTGAGAGTTAAGGGTGGAAGCTCTGGAATCAAACAGTGCTGGATTCAACCACCCGTTTCATCACTTACCCCGTGTGACCTGAACACGGGAGTAATGGGACTCCCGTAAACGAGGAGCTGTGTTAAAATGCACGGCATGTGGACCGGCTCCTTGTACTCACTGAAGGTATGTTACCTAGGATTTTTGTGCTGCTTGATTACAAGATTTGAGCAGCTTTTCAGTCCCCAAAGACTGTTGATATTAATTACAACCAGATAATTTGGGATACAGAAAAATCTTAGTTGGTCATTAACATCAGTAAATAATTTTACTGAAGGAAAACATGGACTCCAGACCACAACCTGCCTTCTGCTGCGCAGTTGTCACCAGGTGGGACCGGGATACGAGCCTCTCCGTATCAGCTCAGTTACCTCCCTGCTGGAACTTGAATTTCCCTACGGTCATCATGCCTGAGTTAAGTGTAGGTAGGAAGCAAGGAAAGGAAGCATAGATTAAGTCAAGTAACACCTAGAAAAGCCAAGGATCGCAACAGAACCACTCTTAAAACTAGGCAGACACAAAATAGCCTTAAGTACTCTTGAAAGGCTATTTCTGATGGAAAATAAAAACCACACATTTTATGTGTTGAGTTAAATAGCTTACTTAGAGTGGGAAGAGTATGGCTCAGTGATAGAGCACGTGTTTAGCAGGCATGAGGTCCTGGGTTCAATCCCCGGTACCTGCCTCCATTAAAAGAAAACGGCTTACTTAGAAGAGAGGTTCTCATTCTGAGACAATTTACTTTCCTTTTACAAATAAAACTAGGGTTAGAAATTGCCTATGGACATCACATAAACACAGTATGAAAAGTAGCATTAGGGTAGGAGGTGTAAGGCAGGCACAAACAACTCATAAAAAGAAGGCCTACTAACTCAAAAAGTAAAATGCTATTAGCTCATAAACGTTCCGTAAATGAGAAGAACATATCCCAAGAGTGGCTTATGTTGTTATATATATATTTACATATATAAATTTTATTGTTGTACGAGTTATGTAAACTAATGATTAGGGAAGCCTTATGTAAGCTCTGAGCCCCACAGAAATGTAAACTAACATGAGTTAATAATGTAAAGTACTATAATTAACATCTTAAAGACTACTGCATGAACATTTAGTCAGGATAAACTACGCTACAGTCAAAACCCCTGTCCCTTTGGAGGTTAATGCAACGAAGGTTTAGATTCCTCAGTCATGACGATTCTGCTCTAAGTTTGACAGTTCTCCAGGGTAATTATCCTCCATGCAGTAATTCAACAATTCTTGCAGCTTTGATGTCGTGGTCCCACCACTTCAATGTGATGCCTCCATGTCGGGCAGGACAGCCCAGAGTTTGATGCCAGTCTTTTGATTTATCTTTTGGTTCAAAATTAGCATGCATTGCTCACACCCACGGCCTAGAGACAAGAACTAGCTGGTCAAGGAGATCCAGAAATACGGAAACCAGCTGAATGTCTGGGAAGCCCCACCCTCTCTGCCACAGTCCTAAGAAAAATCAATCAGTTCTATCTAGTAATGAGTTCTAAGAAGGCATCTACTTGTGTAATACCTTTAGAAAGAGCTTCGTGCAAAAGTTGCTTTGAATTTTGATGAAAAGTGATGCTTAGGATGATAATTACCCACAAACTTCAAATATTTGAAACATACCATTACAGAGAGCAAAGCAAGATTTTACTGTGTTCTGAAAAATGGATAAGATCATAGAGTTTAGTTAAATAAAACACAGAACATCTTTCTGTTGGAACATTCTGCAGCCAACACAAAAAATGACCTATGTGAGCTCATATTATAAAAGAAGTTTGCAGGAAAGTATGTGTAGACTATGATTCTATTTCCATACATACATACACACATACACATACATACATATTCAGGCTACATTTACCAGGAGCCCTTGCAGTTAAGTTGTGCCTGTGTTACTGAGTTCCAGCATGGTAGAGTTACTGTATACTATGATATAATTTCCAAATTTGACCGATAAAAACCTACATTTGCCGTCTTCCATACCCTTCTCCTTTACTGGCTGTCGTAATAGAAAATCCTCCTGTGCAACCTTGGAAACCATGTATAGCAGCTGGTGGAATCCCAAGGTGGAAACCCAGACCCCTGCAACCCCGATTGTAAAAGATCCTCAACCACACAGGAAGACCTGGTTTATACTTTACCTGAGCAAGAAATAAACGTCGATCTTATTTTGAGCCTTTTTGCATATTAAGTTTTCTTGTTATATAGCTATGTCACTCTACTGGAAATAAATGAAGTCAAAGTTTGTAGCTGCACCACAAAGGAGTGATATTGATGGTGGGGTGGAAGACATGCTCTACCTTTCTAATACTTAGTGCTTTGTGACTTAATCTTTTAATTAAAATTTAAAACTTTAAAGTGAAAGTTAAAAAAGAAAAGAAAACAAAAAGTTGATGCTATATTCTTGCCTCCCTGTGCTCATCTCATTCTGCTAGATACTTAACACTGAAAGAAAAACCAACAAAAATCCATTTAATTGAACAGCACATATTCCAATTATGTGATTAATAGTTATTTAAATTGTTGGAGCCTCAGCTTCATCACTTTTGTTCAAGGTCTTTAACTTAATGACCACTATAGTATCTTTCATATAGAATGTCTTAATTATAAGTTTTTATATAAACATGTCAAGGGTATGACCAGGAAGCCTGAGAAACATTTCAGTGCTAGTTAATGGAGTATTATTTGAAGTAAGGAGAGCTGACAATGCTGTTTCTTTAATTTAGAACTATAAGGTGGTGAGAAAAATAGTATTTTGGGGCTTTGAAAATATGTGAGTATGTGTTTGTGGGAAACACATAAGCAGAGATTCTAGCGGTTAAAAAAATAGCTAGAGGATGTAAAAACAAACCAATAGTGTGAAATGTTGCTAAAAATGCTAATAATTAAAAAAAAAAAGGAAAAGTAGTTGCTTGACCACAGCATAATAGGACAGACACCACACACACACACACACACACCCCATGCACACACTCACATACACACACTCTCACATACACACCCCCACACTCCCCCCCACACACATACACCCCTACACACACACACATACACATACACACACCCCCACACACACATACACACACTGTCAATACTCTCATTCACTCTCTTTGGTGGAATTCGATGTGATGTGGGCTCCACAATTACTCTTACTGTAACAATCTCCTTTTTCTGTCCTGGCCTATTGAGGAAACTTCTCCCACTTCCATGAATCAATAATTTCACTCATAATCTTGAACCCTGATGATCTGGGTTGCAAGTTCGGTGATGAGAAATGTCACACAACACACACTCCAGTCTTTTCTCCACCCCTCTCCTCACCCGTGGCTGTGCAAATAACCCTTTGTCCAGAAGGGCTTTTGTTCCAGGGAGAAGACACAAAAGGAGTGCTATGCTGTGTGTTTCCACCCTCTGCCAGTTCTCTTTCTAATATCGAGAGTCCCACAACGTGTTTTCTCAATCGCGGTCCTACCTGAGCATTCTTCCTTTAACCCTCAGAATATTCCTCCTCTTTTTTCTCCCCGACAGTTTTGTGCCAAGATGGGTAGACGACAGAATGTAGAAAATCAGAGACTCCTAGAGTGAGGAATCTTTCTAAAGTTAGAAGACCTACTCTGTATCGAAAGCCAACTACTGAAACAATGCATCATTTCTTACATTATCCCTGCTCCTCAAGTTCATGTGTATGAAATGGTATTTCTACCTACTTCCCAGACCTTTCCCCGTGCCTTCCACAGTGGCAGGCAAAGAGCAGAATCTCAATAACGATGTTTAAGAAAAGAATAAATAAATAAACTTTCTGCTGGGAAATGCCACTAATCATATAACCCTTTCTACTGCCGTGAAGCAGAGAGCATTTCCTCTCAGCACCACACTGCTCTTCTAGCACTCAGCAAAACCGATGTGCAGATGTGACAAAGTTCACAGGAAGTGCAGTTTTCACACCACAGTTAGTCTTTCTGGAGTTACTGACTGAACCAATCACAGGACTTTCAAAGTCATGGGAATGCTGTAACCAAGAGCTCATGGCTGGCTGATTGGGTTCCTGGGACTAAAGCAACAGCAAATAATCAAATCTCTCACTCCTACTGCCAAAGAGCTCACTAAATTGGTGTGACATTTGATTCTTGATGATCCTTTAACTTTTAAGGGGAAAGAGTGTGCCAAGCAGAATCACCTGTATTTAGTGGTCGGGTGGGGCTTTGCTGTCCTCTACTTTAAACATGCTTGTGTCTGTCATTCTGGAAAGTCATCTTAAAGCACATTTTGAGATCATTCAATAAAAAAGAGACTCAGACATCACTGTCTGTCTTGGCCAACCCATCCTTTTCTTCTCACTGTGCATTTATGCTAGACAGGATGACCCTACCTTTTAGAGAGGTCATTGTCATAGCCACGCCATCATCACCATCATCACCGTGTCTCCACTTGCTGAGCAACCACTGCGTGCCCGGGTCTAAGCACATTACCCACACTGCTTGACTGCTGCGCAGAAATCTCATGAGCTATGTGCTGGTATGCCCATATTTTGGGTGAGGAAACCAAGGCTCAAAGAGTGAGATTAATTTCCCAAGGTCATGAATTTAGCAAGTGAAAAAACTAGATTAAAAC
Source organism: Camelus bactrianus (assembly GCF_048773025.1). NCBI lineage: Eukaryota > Metazoa > Chordata > Mammalia > Artiodactyla > Camelidae > Camelus > Camelus bactrianus. The sequence goes on along the minus strand of NC_133553.1, from coordinate 17,537,744 downwards.
CCAGTTTTGTGTAATTCTAGATCCTATGGCTTACTTGTTACTCTGTGGACCAAATCATACCTTCACTTTATCTAATTTAACTTCTACCAATTAATCGTGGAGATGGAAGAAAAGATTGAGTTATAAAAACAACTTTTGTCTAAGAATAAATATCTCTCAGCCTCTACTTGTTAAAAGAAGCAGAAGAGAAAATATAAATGAAAGTTGTCAGAATATAAACAGAAGTGACAACAGAAGACAAGGACAAGATGAGAATTTCCTGCAAAGATCTGCCCTTTCCCTCGGGAGAACCACCCAGAAGTCTGGGCCGGGCTCCAGAAAGGCAAGGTCCTACCCCTCTTTTTGTGCACAAATCCCAGTTGATCACGTTGCAGCCTCGGTCTTTGATCTGCTGTTAGCCGATGTGGGCAGGGTGCGTGAGTGACTGGCTCCCTGAAAGCCCTCACATCCAGGGTCTGTGTTTTGGAGCAATCCCTTCCGTGCCTTGGGCACTGTATTTCATGTGGAAAGGCTCCGGACTCCTCCACCTGGACAGTTCTGGCTTCCTTTGCTCCCTTACCTTCGGATGGTAGCCCTTTATCAGTATAAGAGTGAGTAGTTTTTTGATCCATTGCTGGGTTGCGGGGGAAGTCATGGTAGGATCTCAAGAGCACCTTATCCTATTTCTAAAAGAGCCCTGCGTAGCCAGGAGATGCTATTTGAATTCGGTTAGGCGTCCAGAAGGATTAGCAAGGACAAGGACTTTTCCTTCCTTCCAACCATTCACAGCGATGCTCAGAACACACCAAGAATTCTTTTCAGTCTAGCAACTACTTTTCTAGGTTTGTTCGAAGACCTAAATCAGGCAAGGCCAGGCTTTCATAAGTGGCAGTGGTTTGGGCTGAAACCGAAAACTGTGATTCAGATAACGCAGCTCTACTGAAAGTTGTATGTGTGTGTGTTCTGTAGTGAAGCAAACATAAAACTGAAATCATGAAATGACTAGTATTCATTGCCTTTCCATTTTCCAAGTAGTTATTTGACTGCTTCTGGAGTTTAGCAGCCTACTTCTGCTAATTAAAAAAAATATATATGAAGACAAGAAATGGAAACATTTCTAAATTGCACCAAAGGTACAATGTGCTAAAAAGATGCAAAGGGGCAAAAAATGATGCTGAAATAAACACTGCTCGTCTCTTTCTTGGAGTCTTTTGGATATATGAGTAAAATATTCAAGCAACACTAGAGAAATTTTCTTAATTTCAGAAACCCTCCATAATCTAAGAAACACATTTTAGTTATATTTTGGCTTTTGTAAGAGTTGCATCATTATCAAACAGTATTTATTTCAGAATGACACTTGAAAGGTTGACAAACTATGGTGGCGGGCCAAATTCAGGCCCTCGGGGATTTTTCTAAATAAAATTCTTTTGGGGCACCACCATGCCCATTTTTACATCTTTATCTGTGGATGTTTTCATGTTGCAAAGGCTAAGCTGAGGAGATGCAGTAGACTATGATCTGCAGACGTAACTGAAATGTTTACTCTCTGCCCTTTACAGAAAAAGCTTGATAATGCGGCCTTAGGGTTCCACAGATTTCTGAAATATAGCTAAGCTCAAACCTGAGCGTTCTGAATTGCCACTGCTCTCAACCAATCCCATTTGCTGCTGCTAAAAACAATGCTTCATCATTTTCTTTAAAAATGTACTCAATAAAAACTAGTATAACAGAAGGCTTGTATGTGGCGAAAGTATAAAACAGAATCTCCTATGGACCTCTGGAAGTTTTTGAAGAGAAAACACTACTCAAGCAGTGTTTGTCCCTTTCCTGTTCACGAAACGGGCCCCATGGCCCCAGCCGCGGATTCCGGGCCAGCTCCACCAAGGATCTGTAGATTAGCTACCTCTCAGAGAGTGCGGGAGAAGGGACCAGAAAGGCAGAGGTTCTCAAGCGTGGCTTCTCATTAGAAACATCTGGGGAGAATCAGCAGCTGTCAAAGCCAAGTCCCGCCCCGACCGACTGAATCAGAGGGTCTGGCTCTGAGGCCAAGACGGCAGAATTGTCTCATTTCCCCGGGTGATCCTGCTGTGCAAATGGCATGGAGAACCCTGAGCTCCGGTAATGAAGGACGGCGCTTGTACCAAGGAAGCCTCTTCACTTCTTTGGCCTTTCCTTTCAATTTGTACATTGAGAGGGATGAAATGAAGTTCTCTGAGGTCATTCCTGTCTGTGACTTTAGTTTCAACTGAATTGAATTAACTTCCCCAGAAGAGGAAACATGGGAACTGTGACCCCTTCTGTTATCAGTAACCATGCAGAATAGAACAGAATGGGATTGGGTTCTTCACGCTGGGAATCTGGGGAAGAAGACTTGACCATGCTCATCTGGCCACTCCAGGGCTCAGCCCTCCGGGCAGGAGAGAAACAGGACAAGTGCTGTTCCTACCGGCCTCTCCAAGACTGCCAGTTCTGGGTCATTGCCGTTCAACAGAGGACAACTGAGTCTCACACTGGGCAGAAAGAAGGGTGCAGTATCACCAATTCGAACGTCTCTTTAGAGTCAAATTGAGATTGGTCAAGTCCTGGTTCTAGCTGTGACATGGAGTTTATTCATTCTTTCTAGGCATCAGTTTCCTCATCTGCAACATAGGGTACTAATCATCTCTATTCTAGGATCAGTGTAAGGATTAAGTAAAATAATGCATATGAAAGCCTTCGAGTAGTTCCAGTCACCATGTAAGCCAAAAAAAAAAAAAAAATCAAATATTATAATCATATGATGCTTTGGCAATGGCCAAGAGAATCAAAGGTCTTGGTTATCGATGATTTTACAATCCATTTCACATAAGACATCTAAAAGAGCTGATTTGATTAATATTTTATGTGCTTTGGATCCCCTGCTTCTGCACTGACCACCCTCTGTTTTTAGCCGAGAAGATAGGGTGATCCTGTAAGACAAATTCCACTCTTCTCAAAACCCTCCATTGCCCCCATCTCACTCTGCGTAAAAGCCAAATCTTTCCAGGAACTGCAACGCATTTTGTGATCAGGCCCCGGGTTACTTCTTCAGCCTCTTCAGGTGTTACACTCCCATTGGCTCCTCCTGCTTCACTACCTTCCTTGCTGTTATCAGCACACCAGGAATGCTGACCGCTCAGCCCACCCGCACCCACTGTCCTCCCAACCTGGAATGGTCTCCCCCAGCTGTCCCCTGGCTCTCTTATTCCCTTCGGGGCTCTACTCAGACTTGAGGTTTTCCCTCACCACCATAGGTGTATCTATTTTTAAACACAGGAATTGATTTATTATGCTTTGTAGTTCTCTAGATCACTTATCATCATGAGACAACTTATAAATATATATTTTTAAATAAAAGATTAGCTCCACAAGGGCAAGACTTTCTGTGTTACTCACTGCCGTATCTGCTGTACCTAGAATAGCCACTCTCACGCTGAATAGATATTTGTTGAATAAATGAATTGAATATATAAAGTCTTTCATTAGTACTAATAGCTTATAGATTACATTGAATTTTCTATGTAGAACACATTTTGTTTGCATTTAAGAGCAATTTGATTTCTTACTTCAATCTTAAAAACTCATTTTTTTTCTTTTCATATTGCAGTGGCTAAGACTTTGATTACAACTCTCGAGGATCTTTACCATGAAAAAAAGAAAGCTGAATTTTATCAGTATTTTTCTGCACCTATGGAAATGATTGTGTGGTTTCCTAATAATGGGTGGAGTTTCTGATGTTTAACCATCCTTAGATCCCGATAATAAGCTGCTTGATCTTTGAAATCTATGTCAGAATTCAGAGATCAAAAGACAAAAACACAGATTCTGATTGAAAGAGGTGCTGTGACCATCCCTTAGAGACAGCTGTTTTCATATAACAGGCTGTCCCACAGACAGGTATGATGTTTTTTAAAGCTTTATTAGGCAAAGTCAAGGAAGGCTTTCAGGGGCCCAAAAGATATCAGTAAAACAGGCCGGTGGTGGAGGTTGGTACATGGAAGAGCTCACCTTAAAATATACCAGTCAGGGATTAACCAGTTTCCACAGACTGTGTGAAAAGGAAAGCTCAGTGCTGCTGGACCACCTGAGATGTGGTCAGAGAGACTGGGAACCTGGGCTTTTAAAAGGTAAAATAACTTCTAAATACTTTTAATTAATACAAATTTATAAAAGAAGGTCTCATGTGGTCCAAGCATAGCATGTCTCTGGGCTAAGTTAGGACCATGAGTTTGAGACCTCCAGTGGCTAGCACGAGTGTGTGCCCTCCTCTGTTTTTAATAAACGTTTTAACTCTTTTATCTCAATTCCTTGTTTCTAAACCATGGATAATAATAATCATCTCACCAGGTGTGGTGAGAAAACAAGTTTCAGAAGCAAGAAAGCATTGTTGAAATAAAAGGAGGTTCACCATGACTCCCAGCCTGTGGGTGCATCACCGCAGGTGAGAAGATGGAGGAGACAGTCTAGTCCACGGTCATCATCCCTTGAAGAAACCGACTCTGAGAGCAGCCCATGAAATACATCAACACAAGGAGCAAGTGTAAGGAACAGGAGCTTTAACACGTTGTCTTCCTACTGTAGAGTCCAACTCAAATACTATTTACTATTAAAAAATGAAGACAGAGAATACAGACTTGTGGTTACCAGGGGGGTGGAGGGTGGGAAGGGATAGACTGGGATTTCAAAATTGTAGAATAGACTACACTGTATAGCACAGGGAAATATACACAAAATGTTATGATAACTCACAGAGAAAAAAATGTGACAATGAGTGTGTATATGTCCATGAATAACTGAAAAATTGTGCTGAACACTGGAATTTGACACAACATTGTAAAATGATTATAAATCAATAAAAAATGTTAAAAAAAATGAAGATGTTAAAACTCTCCTTGCCAGATGGCTCTGTGGCGTTCATCAGATACTTGACATGGAAGCTCAGATGACAGTTCTAGGTATGGTGTGGGGGCTGCTCCCTTTTGGTCCTTTTTGGTCCCTTTTATTACTCGACATCTACAAGGGCATCCAAAGATGAAAGATGCCAGGGTCCAGTCCTCAGTGAGATCCTAGACTAGCAGAGAGAAGAGCCAGAGGGAGGACCGTGGCACTGGGTATGACGGTGGAGGGGCCACGGCTACCTGGCACCAATCATGGCCTTGCCAGCACCTGGCCACCGTTGGCATCTCTGTGCCTTAGTTCTGTGCATAAAATAATGATTTGTACCAACCCCAGTGATGAGGAGACTGTGGGGTAAACGCACCTGAAAGGCGCTAGCACCTGACACATAGTGAAAAGTCAGTGATCATGAATCCTCGCTATTCTTAGTAAAGAGAAGCGAAATACCACAGGGAGGCCCTGTGGCTACCCAAAGAGAAGATGTTTGGAAGGTGGGGCCGTGTAAACCAGGATGTTAAAGATGGAGAAGACTCAGCAGGCCGGGGCAGCTGTAGGACAAAGAAAGGTTTCCAAAACGGGGACCAGGCTGAACAAAAGCACCGGGCAGGGAATACCCAGGGGATGTGTGGGTAAACGCTGCGTGACTCCAGAAGGCATCCAGGTGTGGGCAGAACCAGGCCATCCCTCCAGGTTGGTCCAGGTTTGTTTGTCACGCTCCTAACGTCCTCACAGTGTATACAGAACTCTGTCTCTAAGCATAATGCCGAAGACCGTGTTCCTTGGAGCGGATTCAGAGAGAAGCCATGTGCGGAGACACCCGAGGGCGCCAAGGTGGACCCGAGTGGGCCGGGACACGCACACCTGCGGTGACGCGGGGCCGGGGCTCACCTGCCCGGGGGCGGAAGGCCTGGGGATGCTCTGCAGGCAGGGGGAGGGGCTGCATCTGCATGGGCCCCACAAACAAGGCAGTGAGAGGCCGCTGATCACAATGCGGAGCTTGTGAGGGGGCGAGGCGCCGCAGCTGGACAGCAGCTTCTAGGAGTCACTTGAAAAAGCCTCTCTCACAGCTGGAGAGCGAGTCGCCCCGGCCCCCCTAGCCGGCCATTGTGAAGAGCAAAGCGTCCTTCTTGTGGCGGAAGCAGGAGTTCACCCAGCTGTCAAGGATTTGAAATGTGCAAACCCCGGGCTCCTGGGGGAGGGGAGAAGACAGAGGCCACGTCAGAGGAAATGCAAGCTGCTCCGGGGGTGAGGAAACCGTGGGCCGAGGCGTTCACTCTGAGCAATCAATAAGGCTTTCAGAGAGCAGGGGAGAAAAAACAGTTCCGGAGGGCGGGCGGGGACAGAGGGCCAGCCGCGCTCCGGGCGAGGCCCTGCCCCCGCCGGGGCCCTGCCCCCGCCGGCGCGCCGCAGGCCTGGCCGGGGATGCCGGCGGCGGGGGACGCGGGCGGCCGGGGATGCGGGCGGCGCCGCCGCGCTGTCCAGCCCCAGCAGCCGCGGGCATGAACCGGGAGATCGAGTCACACGTGGCGCCCGAGGCTCTTCATCCTCTGTCCCACCTCCGGCAGAACAGTGAAGTCCCGGCCATGGCACCGGGAGCCCTCCACCTGCCCCCGGGGTCCAGGCTTCCCCCTCCCTCCCGTTTCTGGGACTGTCCTTCCAGCTCCCTCGCCTTCCGCCTGTTCCCGGGGCGTCCCCCCAGGCAGGTGCAGTATCCTGTCGCTGTCACGCTTTCCTGATTCCTGCCCCCAGGTCCCCCGCAGAGAATTAGGTGGTCCTTCTCTGCCTCTCTTCCCGCAAACCTCTGCTGTGGCTCTTACGCCTTCACAAGGATGCATTTATGACCTGGCATTTGTCAGACCCTGTGCCGTCTGCTAGGAATGCATGGTGAGCATACACCACCTCTGTTCTAGGGAGTTTGGGGTCCAGAAGTGTAGACAGGCAGGTGAGTGAGAAATGCAATTCCTTTTGTGCCTGGATGAAATTTAAGGCAGGCTTCAGTACATTTCAGGGTCACTTGTAAGGGAAAAAAAATCAGGTTCCTTGATATCACAAAAACAATGCAGTGGTGACGTCACAGGTGTGTCCATTCCCCTGTAGTAACCAACCCTGGACGTGATTGAAGTCGGGGTGCAGGCTGCCACCTGCCCTCCCTCATGCTGCACCCTAACCCCTGGCTCCTTCAGGGTTGGGGGGTTTGGGAAGAGAGAGGGGAGGTGATGAAAGTTCTTACTCGAACGCACCCTGAAGCCGGCGTCCACGCACTCTGGTGCAGCAGGTGTTTGAGGCTGACTTTTGTGGGGTCTTCACAATCTCTCCTTACATCGGAGGATTCATAACTCCAGGTTTCTTGATGTGGGAAATGTAGCTCTATTTTTATCAATCAGAATCCAGCCAGGAAAACAGAAACACAATGGTTATTTTAACAGAGAAAATTTAATCTAGGGGATGGATCAGACAGACCTCTGGCAACGTAAAGACACAAAATGGAATTGGAGTCCTCCAGTGGCCGTCAGCCTAGGAGGCGGTTCCCTGCCCTGGGTCTGCGAACGAAGGACAGAGGTCAGGACTCCAAGAACGTGCCAGCTTGGAGGAGGACCCTTCCAGAGCTGGAGCCCAGCCCTGTGAGGAGGGGCTGCCCACTGGTGCTCACGGTTCAGGCACTTGAAGGAGGTCCCAAGTTGGGGCTCAGACCTTGGAAGGTAGAGGGCTGCTTAGGGAGATGGGATGATGAGGCTGGTTCTCGAAATGTGGATAAAATCAGAAACTGAACTAAATACCACTCGACAGACAAGGCGGGGGGACGCAGCACCGCTTGCCAGCTGCGGACATGAAAGGTTTGCAAAGGGAGAGATGGTGCCCCCACCCCCCTCCAGCCTTGCAGCCTCCCTCTGGTAGCATCTTGGGCAGAAGGGATCAGGGAACCCTGGCAAAGCAGAAAGGTGATTCGGGCCCCCAGTCCTGCCATCACAGAGGTGAGTATAGAAAGGGGGGTGAGCATCTGAGACACCCCATCCCAGTGGCCACTTAATTTCCTTCCCCCAAAGCCAAGCATCAGCTACTCCTGATCAAGGTCTCTTGCCCCTTGAAGGGCCCTCTTTGACAGCAGTTAGTCTAACACACATCTGCACCCCTGCTGCCACCTGTGTCTGGTCCCCCACGTGGGGAATAATCCCGCATCCTTGACCCAAACGGTCAGGCTCCTCCTCAGGGAGTCATGTGGCGGCTGCCTCCCCTTTTCTCACCTGGCGTCTTCCAGGAGGGAGCCAGCTGCTAGCTCTCCATGTCTGCCAAAACACAAACCTCAGACGCCCAGGCTTCCGGGTGAGTTTCTTAAAGCACCTTTCTTCGACTTGAGATAGGAGGGAAAGCCCCTCATGCCTCATGGTACTCAGCCCTCACACGGGAAAGACCCTGCCCAAACTCCAGCTTCTTCCAAACCCTGCAGACCATCAGGTGGATGAGGGGTGGTGACGGGTGGCGTGTCCCTGCCCTTGGCTTTCTCTTCTTCTCTCCGAAATCTGGCCTCAAGTTCTCGCACCTTGTCCTCGAATATGACATCTGGCAGTCTGCTAGTGCTGCAACCAAAATATCCACTTTAACACTCTGTTAAAGTTTCTTAACAAAATTCAAAATGAGAGGAAAGCATCGTGGGCTGTATAGAAGCGTCCCTTGTACGTTCCCTGCCCTGCCGGAGAGGAAGCTGTATGAAGGTAACAAGAGGGAGAGACGCCTGCCCTTCCCATGACATGTGCACGAAGTTAAGGGAAGACAGAAGTACGTAGGAATAATTAGAATGAAGGATGTAACAATGAATGGGCTGTGATGAAGCACGCACAGACAGAGGGACACTGGAGCTGGGTTTTGAACAGCAGGTTGGCCAGCGAGAGAAAGAACTGAAGACTTTCTAGGCGGGGGCTGCAAAGCCGACACAGACCTGGGCTTATAAAATAGAAGAAGGTCTCAAAGACAGCCAAGACTAGAGACAGTGGTGAGGCTGCCAGAGGCCACGGACCTGGACCGGCATTAGGACCCTGGCTCTCCCTCCACTGCCAGTGGAGAGGCATCTAAGTTTAGCTCGGGGGTGGTGGTGCTGTTTCACTTGGTTTTGTTTCTTTAAATGAAGACAGAGCAACTTGAATTTGAGAAACTGGTTAGGAGGTTGACATTACAATGGACATTTTAAAAAATACTCAGAGCTTAGAAAGGATCTAGGTAGGGTTTTAGAGACTAAGTTCAGGTCTTGGTGACACTGGGCTTGATACCTGAGGGACAGAAAAGGCAAAAATCACGCAGATAATTTATATCATGAAACTGGTTTACTGGCCCCACCTTTGACTAAGGATTAGGGAGATGGGGAGCAAGTGATGAGAAGAGATCAGAGATGATGGGTCTGTGGTACCCGGGGGATGTCTAGCCTCGGAGTGGTGAGAAGTCAGGATGTCAGAAGAGAGCTTGAGGCTGAAAGGAGAGTCCAGGAGTCATGCCTTCAGCTTTCGATCTGAATTGCTCTCAGTTTTGTGGCACAAAGCCACGAAAAACTGGATGTTAGAATATGACCCCTGAAGTCACTGATACATGAAACATCCACCTATTTTATGCATGTGATTATGTGAAATAAATAAATAAACCTTACAATGCTCTGCCCAAATGGACATTTAAAAGACCACTGAGAAAGACAGATCCTTTTTAAAGACATCTCACCTTTTTTTCCTCCCCAAGGAACATGTTATTTACAACCACAGAAAAATGCATTCGGAATCCAAATTTTGTTGCAACGCAGTGACATCTAGTGTCCAATTTGGCTAACATCAAGAGACAGTTCCCCAGGGAAACATTGAAGAGCATTTCCACTTAAAATTCTGACCTGGGATTTAAAGGAAAAGTTTTACAGGAAGGAAAAAGTCTCCTATTCTGGTCTTCCTTCCAGCAGGTGGTAGCGCTCTGTACCTGTACTCACACACACACGCACACGCGTGCCTTGAGGTCAGAGGTTGTGTGTTTAAACTAGAGTCCTGAGTATTCCTCATCTGATGAAGGTCTTTCTGAGATTTTTATTTAATTATCATACAATTATTAGAACTTAGATTATCAGTTTGTTTAATGACAGTCATTCAAATTTTTCATATAAACATGATTATGCCAAAATATCATTTTGTCCTGAAATAGCGAGTATGATTTACAGATACATTCTGAATGGCTTGATTCAGAAGGACAGAGACAAGAAATGCTCTCGCTGGTCTAAGTGCATTGTCACATGCACAGCAGCAGCCTGAGGCTGGGTAGCTTGATGGCATGAGTGCTTCGCTAGAAGTCAGGTGACCTGTGACCTCGTCCAATGTTGTCATTAATCTGAAGTGTGACCTAGAGCAAGTCGCCTGCGCCTGTGAGCTGGCTCGTCGCTAAGACACAAACAGTAATGTTTCTCACACATTTATCACGAGACTCAACGAGGTACTTTTCTTTTAACACACCTGTTTTTATTCTGTTTCTTAACTGATGAACACTTGAGTTGTTTCCAACTTTTGATTCCAACTGTAGTACTATTATTATTTTTCTTATATACAACGTTTAAAAGTTACTTTCCATTTACAGTTGTTATAAAATATCCACGCACCCCAATGTTCACAGCAGCATTACTTACAGTTGGCAAGATATGGAAGCAACTTAAGTGTCCATCAACAGATGAACAGACAAAGAAGTATGCAGTGGAATGCTATTCGTCTATAAAAAAGGGAAAAGATTTGCCATTTGCAGCAACATGGTTGGACTTGGAGGGCAATATGCTAAGTGAAATAAGTCAGTCAGAGAAAGACAAATGCTGTTTGCTATCACTTATATGTGGAATCTAAAAAATACAACAGGATAGTGACTATAATAAAAAGGAAGCTGACTCAGAGATATAGAAAACAAACTAGTGATTATGGTGGAGGGGCAACACTGGGTGGAGGAGCGGGAGTTACAAACTCCTGGGTGTAGACAGGCTCAAGGATGTTTTGTACAAGACAGAGAAGAGAGCCAATATTTTGTAATAGCTGTAAATGGAAGGTACTTGCTTTAGTTGTCAATCTTTACAAGTCCTTTGAGATATGTATTATATCTCAAATATATAAGGAAATACATATGGAAATATACGTAGGAAATTAGGAAAGTAAAGCTCAGAGAGACGAAAGTGAATGTTCCGAAGGTGGTCAGTTCTCACATGAAGACCTGGGGGTGCAAGTCGGCCGAGCGGGCCGTGTTGTTTGCACGCCCCAGTCGTCAGTTACCCTGAGCATCAGTTAAACACAAGGTGCAGCAAAATGTCCTTAACTAGACCCTACGGCCTTTTTACACGAAGTGCAAGTCAATCGTGTTCTATATATCTGCCTATATCTACCTCTCTTCCTGTACACGTCTGCTCTGACCCAAGAAGAAACTGGCTCAATATTACAGTGACCCTCAGGAAGAGGACGTTAATGTTGGTGATATCAATGCCTAAAGCACTGGGCTTTGTAGTCTCCAAAGCAAAAATGCTGGTCCTAAGGACTTTACTGAACAGGGGAGGGTTTGTTTGTTTGTTTGTTTTTTATGCATTTGGGTAAAATTTTGTAGCCCATTCATTTTAGCAGGCTATTGGGAGGTTACTGTATACTCAAAACTAAATGCCAGGAATAAGGATCAAGTTTCATGAGATGAAATAAAACGAAGGCATGATGTGTATCCAGTACCGTCACTGGGACTCATTCGTTCCATGTTTCACCTCGCAACAACCTGTCAGGTCAGGTGGTCGCCTTTCCCACCATCTGGAGGGAAGGCTGATACCTGCTTCCAGAATTTTCTGTCAAGTTAAAGCAAAAGTAAGTTGTCCTTCTCCTGCCATCATCCCACACTGGGAAAGTGGTTTTTTTTTTTTTTTTTTTTTTAAGTTTGTAACTTCCAGCATTTATTACCACGAGGGGGAACAGTGCACACTGCTGCTGACGATAAAAATGGGGAAGCCTTGGGTAGACACTGTACATTATATCTCAGGTCTGGGAACCTGCACATCCACCTAACACCTCAACTTTTTATTCCACAAGTTTTTTCCAATTTGTGTGAGTAAAAGTACATGCATTTTTCTCACTACTTACGTATTTTAAAGAAAATACTAACCCAACCCAATAGCCCATCAAAGGATGCTATTAAATACATTGTAGTTCATCCACATGATGAAGCGCAATTGTCATAAAATTATAATATATTCATATGTACTAGCATATACATTAAATACATTCCAGTCCATCCACATGATAAAATGCAGTTGTCATAAGATTATAATTCGTGTGTACTAGCATATACAGAGCTCTAAGACAAATATTAAGTGAAAAACTACAGGTTGTGAACCTGGATCTATAGTATGTTGAAAGCCTATGTGTACGTTTGTTTGTTAACCACAGTTAAATAGTGCTTACTGGTCTAGGAGATTCACACGTTATCAACTCAGTTAATTAGCCTAATAGCCCTGTAAGGAAAGTGCTTCTACTAGCCTCTAGATGAGGAAACTAAGACACAGAGATGTTGAGTAACTTGCCAAAGCTGCACATCCACACCCCTCTCTCTCTCTGTCTCTCCGTATATGCTTGCAGTGGTGTCTACAGAGGGAGAAAGTTTTCGTACGTTAATTGGTTAACTCAGGAGAGAGAGAAGAATTGGGGTAGTGGGAGGAGCCACTTACCCCTCTTATGCTTGGACATTTGCCCATTTCTAACAAGCGCAGTTTGACATGTTACCAGGATCACAATCAAAGACAGATTAAAAACGAGTGTGGGATATGGGGGTCTCAGATGAGGAGTGTCCCAGGGTTTGTTTTGTTTTGTTTTGTTTTGTTTAAGGTGGAGACTGTATGCCCCTCTCCCTAAATCCAGACTAGAAACCAGGTCAGTGTTTGAATCCTTCAAAATAGCACAACGACTTACCATCTGCTTACCTGGCAGACAGAATATTCAGGTCTTCCTTCCGACAGTCGATCAGACCAGGGGTCTCTTTCCAGGCTCTCCCTTCAGCTTCTTTTATCTCATCTGCACCTAAAGCTAGGCTTGGACAAGGGGATTTTAAGGAAGGTAATCTGGTTACATTTTCCCAGCCTGGCTGATAACACAATTCACTTGTAAAGTTTATTTTCTTAAAATAATACATATTCCCATATTCAATTTTTCATTCAAATTCAGCAGAACAAAGATGGAGTGGGTCATGAAGTCTATTTTTGGGAGGTTCTCCAAGAGATCCTGCTCCCAAATTTAGGAACCAGGTGATGCCCTGGGCCACAGGCGAGGGGCGAGGCTGTACGCACTAAAGCAGGCATTTCTCAGACTTACGAGGGGCCGGTTCATGGCCCGTGAGGTCATCTAGCCACAAGGAAAATAATGGGATGGGAGCACCCACGGGACAGCTCCCAGGCCCCCAGAGGAACAACCTGGCAAGAGAGCGCTGACCTCCGGGCACATGGGGATCGGTCCTGCTGTCATTCAAACAAACTGTAGAACCTCCAGTAGGTATAAAACACTTGCTGTCTGGGATCCCTTTGTCTGGAATTTAGGAAGATGGATGAGGCCCTGGGGGATGGAGAACTTTCTTTTCCTCCCTCTGGTGACGAGTCAACGTCTTTGTTTGTGCTACTTCTGGATGGAGATCTTATGGACTCCCTGCATTTTTGCCCCAACATGGAAGTCTCAAATCAGCTAAAGCAGGACTTTATCTGAAAGAGACCCAGGTTTATTCCCTGGAATTCTTCCCACTCTCAGTCATGGCACTCCCGCCCCTGCCAATGGCTAATCTATAGCCAGGCCGATGCATGGTGGGCTGAGAAGTGATCAGCTCTTGTTGACCCACCTGAGGCTAGAAATCAGCTCCAGATCCCCATCTCAGTGCCTCTCAGTGCGTCTGACGTGGCTCCGCCTCCACCCTGTTTCCCTCGGCTCCTTAATCAAGCAGGTGGCAGGTGCTAATGAAATGAATCACTCAACTCAAAGACAAAGTGATCATTAAGCGGAACCCCACCCTCAGAGAGGCTGTTGAGGCTTCGGTCACCTGCAGTGATGTTACCTGGCTTCCATCCACCCAAAGGTTCTGGGTTCTGCTCTCAAGTGCCTCAGCTCACCACCCTGGAGGAGGTCCTAGACTCGGGAGGGAGGCGTGGAAGGAGGCAACAGTAGAAGAGGACAGCGGGCACGAGTGGGCAATGTGACGGGTCATTACAAGACTGTCGAACTCCATGCCCCTGAGGAAGTCTCTGTGGAATGTCTGGATATCCCCTAAGACCCTGCTGCAAAGTCAATCCTTCTGAGCGAGAGAGCGTCTGTCTTCTAGATGGCACTGGTCCCTGGGAAATGGCCCTATTTGTGAACATCTGATTGCTGAGAGGGGTTCTCATATACAGACCACTAACAAGATTAAAGAGCTAATTTAAAAAGTGCTTAGCCTAGATGTTCAAGCAGCACCAGCCTTGCAAGTTTCTAAGGGCTGTTTCTGGGAGCTTATAATTGCTGTTGCTGCTAACAGGAGCCATTTCATTCTCTTACATTGAAATGGATCAGATAAATCACATTAGGTAGGTTTACAGAAGCAGGCAATGACAGGTTCCTCAGAACTGAAAACTAAGTAACCCGCTGGGGTCTGACTTTCTTCCATCAAGCTCTCTATCTTCAAACTCAATACCTATTTAGAGCTGCTGATAACACCCCACGAATGCCCCTAGCCCTTGTCCTCAGACACAATGGACGGTTCCACTGATGCTATGGAATTTAAACATTTTTGATACAGTCTATTAAAAAGAGGGATTGTAGCTAATTCAAATTCAGCGACTTCTAATAAAAAAAAAAAGCCCATGAAATCACATGCTGCATTTGCAAAGGAAACCGGATAGAAATCACACAAGGACGCTCTCTGTTCTGTCACTAAATTATCTCTCCTGGGCAGGCAGAACTGATAAGAGAACTCATTTTACACACACCTCAGGAGCAGAGCAGGCGAGGATCTCATGATCTCCCAAAATAGAAAGGAAGTTCAAATTTCTAAGGGATAAAAGCTCCTGTATACTTTACTAGCAGCCATTTGAAATTCTCCTTTAAATAGAGGCAAAGTCCTCCCTCGCAGCCCTGGGTGCCGGTTACCCTGTGTGTGTAAAGCCTCACTCTCTTGTCAAGGTAAACGCCACACTCCACTGGGCACTGTCCTTTCATGACATGAATAAGGCGAAACTGCAAGAAGCCAAAATGAGTGCAGAATGATTTTGTGTAGCATAGTGTTTTGCCACATGGTGTTTTCAGAGTGTTTTGCCTGCGTTACTTGATTAAGTGGTGGAAGCGTCTTACTTACTCTTCTTTGTAGGCTGAGGTCGAATTTAATAATGAGCAAATGGAAAAGATGCTACTTCTAATATGTAGGTTTCATAATTCATTATCTAATTGGACCTGAAAATACAAAGTCGAGGGAAATGAGGAAAAGTAGCTAGAAAAACGATCAGAGGACTTTGATGAGTGGAAAATAAAAATGGAAAAAAGGAACAGATTAAAGAGGGAAAAAGCCACTGTCTGTGGGCTGTAAAAAGTTGGAAATCCCTAGAATGAAGTCAAAATCTGTGAATAGAAGAATAGAAAGTTGAGTCAAGGCAAAAAAAGACCAGGCAGAAAAGTTCCATAAAATGCATCAACATGACGACAGCCCGTGAGGATGGGGTGACGGATCCCTTCCTGACTCTGCCGCTCGCGAGCTCTGCGGCCCGCTGGGACCACTTCAGTCTTCTGGTCTCCACGTCTCAGCTTTAACACTGAAGTTGGAACGGCGACCTCACGATGTTATTAAGTGAGATGTGAACAGCACCTTGCTCACTGTGCCAAATAGTGTGATTAAAACCTGCATCCTGTGATGCCGCAGTGGGCGTAGCGCGGCGGGTGAGGCAGTGACCACGGAGGTTGTAACTTTCACGTGATACTAATTATCGTTAAATGAGCTGACGGATTCCTTCAGGACACTGCTGTTGTCATCCTGCGATACCATGACTACAAAATTATTAAAATAGATACCAGTGATTATAGCATCCTTTAAATAAGAGAAACTATAGGAAGTAAAATCCTGTCTTTGAATAATCTCTAAGGGTCCATTACAGAGCTCAATTTAAAAGTCACTGAAAGGGTTTTGGAGACAAACACTCAACCTTCTTACATTCAACTGTGGATTTTTTCACTCATTTATTCAAGTGAGTTAGTTAGAGTCACTTCATTGTAGAGAGCAGAGTCTGGTGGGAGAGGAAAAATGCGGATGCTTAAAATTAAAGTCTGTAAGTGCTCTCATCAAATGATACAAGATAACTGGGGAGAACCAGTTAGGTTGTACAGGCAAAAAAAAAAAAAAAGGAGATGTCTCTTGAGTAAAATCTTGAAGGTTGAGTATATTCTCAACAGGGAGAGGTCGGGGAACTGGTCAGTCATACATGGGAGATGGCATTTGTTCAGCACAGAGTCAGGGAGAGACCCCACGTTTAGGGAAGGTTTAGAAGTGTGCTGTGGCGTGAGTGCAGCGGAGGAACAAGAGGCTGAAGAGGCAGGGAGAGATGGAGAGGGAAGCCACGACTGTATGTTCTGCTCAGGAGGGTGAAACTCATCCTGAAGACAATGGAGAACCAGGGAAGGAGTGACTCAACCTGACGCATGAAGAATGGGCCAGTTCCGGTTTCCCGTTCTCCTGTAAGAACCTTAGAGGCCACCACTTGGCTGTAACAAGTCAGAGGCTGAACAAACTGAAGGGTCAACAATTCTTTGTAAATTTGTGAGGGAATTGGAGCCACAGGGTAAACTGCTGCCCCTCACTATGATAGAGACTGAGAGGCAAATACAGAGAACCTCAGCCCACCAGAGCAGACACTCAGGAGCAGATGTCTCTGCAGGGGCCGGTGTCATGGTAGGAAAACCTAAACTGTGCTTGACAAGTTGCCGGGGGCTCAGGGTGGGCAAGTCCAAGAGACGAAGACTCCAGCGGGACCAGGCATCGAGGGGTCCCTGCACTCCTGTGAGTTCTGCCTCCAGGAGCTCCACCAGGTTCTCACAGTGCGTACCGCAGGAAAATCCCCTCATGCTTGTAGGCTCGCGGAGGGGAAAATAATTATTTTGGGATACGATGTGCCAGAGCATTCTGTTTCTTTTCACAAAATCTGCCCTCAGAAGAAATTGTTTAACCAGAGACTAACCTGCTGGAGTTTTATCAAAGTCTACACCTGAAGGAAGGGGAAGTCCCAATTTCAGCCTCCTCTAGCCTTTCACTTGGGAAAGGAACACATCCAACTTCAGCCTGCTCTAACCATCGTGACCCATCTTAAAGGGTGGGGGAGGGACAAAAACTGAGAAGTTAATGTGAAGTTTACTATCAGAGGCACATTTTTACTAAAAGACTAACACTAATCAGGGAACTACAGAGTATTTCTCCTCTCCTCACCACCAGATCATTAAAAGCATATTTGCAGCAGCTTCTTTAATGCAGTATATCATGTCTGGCTGTCAAGAAAATTTACAAGGTGTATTAAAAGGCAAAGAAAAAAAACAAACACAGTTTGAAACGGAGAGCAAGTGTGAGAACCAGACTCAGACATAGCAGGGATACTGAAATTATTAGACAGGACATTTGACACAAATTGTGATCAATATGCTAGTGCCTCAGACGGATGAAGAGGACAGCATGTGAGAACAGATGGACAACGCAGGCAGAAAGGGAAAAATTCTAAGAAGGGATCAAACAGAAATGTCAAAAATCAAGATACTATAGCAGATGTGAAAAATGACTTTGATGAGCTTATTAGTAGACTGGACATGGCTTAGAAAAGTATCTCTGTGCTTGGGGATCTCTCAAAACCGAAAAGCAAAGAGAAAAAAACAAATGAAAAGATGAGCCACAGATTAGAAAAAAATGTGTTTACAAAAGACACATATGATAAAGAACTCATACAAAATATACAAGGAACTGCTGAAACTCAGCAATAAGAAAACAAACAACCTAATTTTAAAATATACCAAAGACCTAAACAGACACTTCATCAAAGAAAAAATACACATGGCAGATAAGATTCTGAAAAAATGTTCCACATTATAGGTCATCAGGGACATGCAAATTAAAACAAAAAATGAGATACTACTATATACCTAATAGAATGGCCAAAATCTGGAACACTGACAACACCAGTGCTGGTGAGGATGTGAACAACAGGGATGCTCATTCACTGCTGGGGGATGCAAAATGGTACAGCTACTTTGGAAGACTGGCTGTTTCTTACAAAACTAAATGTGCTCTTACCACATGATTCAGCACATTCTGTGTGGACCTTTGGTCCTCATCCAACTGAGTTGACAACTTAGGTCCACACAGAAACCTACGCATGACTTCAAAGCAGCTTTATTCATAATTGCCCAACCTTGGAAGCAACCAATATGTCACTCAGTAGGTGAATGGATAAATAGACTGTGGTACATCCAGACAGTGGGGTTATTTTTCAGCACTGAACAGAAATGAGCTATCAAGTCATGATAAGACATAGAGGGGCCTTAAATGCATATTTCTTTTCTTTTAACATTTTTTATTGATTTATAATCATTTTACAATGTTGTGTCAAATTCCAGCTTTCAGCACAATTTTTCAGTCATTCATGGACATATACATACTCATTGTCACATTTTTTTCTCTGTGAGTTATCATAACATTTTGTGTATATTGTGTATATATATATATACATTTGTGTATATTTCCCTGTGCTATACAGTGTAATCTTGTTTATCTATTCTACAATTTTGAAATCCCAGTCTATCCCTTCCCACCCTCCACCCCCCTGCATATTTCTAAGTGAAAAAGCCACTCTGAAAGGCTATATGCTATATGGTTCTAATTATGTGACATCCTGGAAAAGGTGAAACTAGAGAGACAATAAAAAGATCAGTGGTTTACAAAAGTTGGGGGGAGGGAAAGATAAATAGTCAGAGCACAGAGAGTGAAACTGTTCTGTGTGATCCTGTAATGGTGGCTTTATGTCATTATACATTTGTTCAAACCCATAGAATATACAACACTAAGCATGAATCTCAATATAAGCTGCGGACTTTGGGTGATAGTGATGTGCCAATGTAGTTTCATCAGCTGTAATGAATGTCCCACTCTGGTTGGGAAATGTTGACAGTGGGGGAGGTTGGGTATATACTGGGGCAGGAGATAGATGGGAAATTTCTGTATGTTCTGCTCAATTTAATTATGAACATAAACCTGTCCAAGAATAATAATAAAGCCTATTAAGAAAAAAAAAAGGAAAAAAAAGGATGGACCAGTAGAAGGAAACTGAAGTCAGCTGTAATTAGATGGGCATGAGATAATGCATGGGCACGAGATTACAGAGGCCCTAAAACTCAGCAGTGAAGCTGGTCATGGGGATGGAGAGGACAGAGCTAGGAGGTACGTCTGAAATAGACAGACAGGATTTAGACACGGACTATGGAGCATGGGATGTGGAAACGAGGATGATTCCTGAGACTCTGGAACTCCTGCCTGGAAGCCTGAGAAGTGTTAACCGGCACTGTCTCAGAGGGGCAATATGTACAGGGAGCAGGACTGGGCCTTTTGAGGAAGACAGCATAACATCAAAGTTCTGCAAGCATGTCATCGTGCTGGTGAGTGTGCTGATGTTTTCAAGTTCATTAACTTATTTAATTTGCAGTTGAACTTGGCACATTAAGCATGCCGATGTACATATTTTAGAAAAAGAAACATGGTTAGTAAAAGGTTAAATAACTTCAAAAAAGCTGCCCTGTGCTTTCTGAGCACGCTTTGGTACCAGCCCATAGGCTGGAAGTCACCATTTGAAAGTTCTTGTTTTTAGCTGTTGATTTATCTTTTACTGGGGGGAAAGTCTTTCTCTTCTGTTCCAAAATCTGGGAAAACTGACTCCGCCCATAGAGGGAATAAAGTGTTGATCAGTGCCCTGGAATCAAATGTGTGATTCATTCCTTGTGTGACAGGGGTGCCGTGTAAGGGAGAGCTGCTCACTGACCACTGGGTCTGCCTGAATAAGTGGTACTACCAGTGGCACTGCGAAACCTCTTCCTAGTCCTCCTGGAAGAATACAGAGTCCAGACAATCAGTGTGATCATCTCTCAGCATGAGCATCACACCAGATTAGAAGCAAAATGGATGCAAATTAGGGAAAGGATAGAGAAAGAAGGAGAAGGAGAAAGAGAGCAGTGATGTGGGAGTCAGCAGTGTGCTGAAAGCACAAACAGAGCAAATTCCAGACCTCTCTGCGCTTCTGCTGTATAACCTGTCAAATGCTGCTCGAGATCCACGTGGGAAACTGTAGCAGTAACACATGCTGGGGCCATACATCACCATCACCATCACCACAACCATCACCACCATCACCACCATCACCACCATCACCACTATAACCATCATCACCACTACAACCATCATCACCACTACAACCACTACTACCACATCACCATCATCATCACCACCACCACCACATCAGCATCATCACCATCACTATCACCACCACCATCACCAACGTCATCACCATGCTGACAGGGGTCACAGCTGTTATAATCCAACTCAAGACCCAGAATTTTGCCTCTGCCTTTCCCTCACCTTTTCTTCAATACTTAAGTGCTCTCAATTAAGGTAAAAAAGTGCTGGAAAGGCTTTCATGACTCCAACAATTTAAAGCCCTCCTGCCCAGCAGTGGAGAACCATCAGGCAAGGCATTGCATTGTTAATTGTCAAATGCCAGTGGTGTAGGTGGAAAGACATCACCTCACCTAGGGTAGCAGTGGCCATGACAAGTCAGTCTCACTTTAAAAAGGAACAACTTCAAGCTGATTTTCTTTCCATAAGAAGCAGAGAGCAAGCTGGTGAGATGCCCTCAGCCATGTTTTCAGGAGCAGTGGAGAACAGGTTCCTTTCTCTGCAGTAAAAATGCAGCCAAAAAGTGGGGAAAACAAAAGCAATACGGAATCTCTAGTTCTATAATTAAAAACAGATCAATCCCCAAACACTGATTAGAATTTTGTCTTTGCTTGAACATGAGTTATGAGCAAATGAAGAAAGCATTAAGACAGAAATGCTCGGATATTTGCTTGGCAGGAGCTGGATGGGCAATGACTGTTCATAGTTACCATTTGACAAACGCCATGTTGATTGGGCCCGGCGAACTCATGACTACTTTGTAGGCTACGATAATTTCACATCACATTATGGGGTGGAAAATACCAGCCTGTCTCTCAGCTCTATTGTCCTCAAGCGTCCTTCTTCTGTAGCTTCCTGCTAGTCTGCAGTGAGGGGGACTTTCAAAAATACTCACAGCTTTCTATCCTGGTACCAGGGAAACTGGGATTTGGAGAATGAGCTTTCCGGGGGTATTCAGCCTCTGGGATGACTGTACTGAGAATGTGTCTCCTGATGAGTAATCCACAAGGGATGCCGGGCTAAAGGGTCCAGCATTTGAATATTGTGTCTGAAGTTTACAGAAACACCTGAAGAACTCTATGAAAAATCCAGGAGGGGCTCTCTTGACAGTAACGCAGGTCCGACTTTTGGTACCAGATTGCCCAGCAAACAGGAAAAGACGAACAGAAGGTACCCAAACCAGTTGAACTTTGTTTATGAGGAAAAACAGTTTGATTCATCTTTGTTCTTAATAATTCACATTTACAGTAATCATAATAACATATATATTTAGTCATATGTAATTTGAAAATCTTTTACATACATTATATCAAATATAAATGCTTATCACTTCATTTGATATAAAAATACCTACATTGAGAATGTCTTACATTTAGTGAAATAATCAAAGGTTGGCCTCTCACTGACGGGCACTGTGGGTCTTCTACTGAGTGCAGATTATAGGCAGCGCATGCTGGACAGAGTTCAAGGATTCTATAATCATGCACTTCCTGTTTTTAGATGTGATGATTTGGGTGGGTCATGACCCCGATGTCTCTGGGACTCAGTTTCCTCACTGTTAGAACAAAGGGGCCGAGAATGACCCGATGGGTCTGCCACGTGGGGAGCCTCAGCCTCAGCCAAGCGCGTGGCTCCGTTAGCAGAAGCCACTGCAAGCCGGGGGGCATCCTCCGCGCGTGGTGGCCCGAGCCCTGGGGGGAGCGAGTGCAAAGGCCTTTATGCCCCCCGGCCGCCGGCGGCAGGGTGTCCACACGCTCGGTGGTTAGTCTAGCGGCGTGTCCTGGAGCTGGTCGGGCCCTCCTCTCCCTGAGCCTTCGTCTCCCATCTGCCTGGTGAAGATAAGAGCCCGGGGCCGCGCGGCACGCGCGGTAAGGGAGATAATGTGTGTAAATCTGGGGCGCAGGCGCCGGCCCCCAGCGCAGGCTCAGAGAATGGAAATTCCTCCATTCGGGGTCCCAGGGGGTAGCAAGCAAGAAAATATAACAATAAAGAAGAAGAAGGAAAAAAAAAAAAAAAAGGAAAGATAGATTGCCATTCCTTAAATAAAACCAGGGAGCGAGGTGTGAGAGAAATGGAGAAATGCAGCGAGCATGAGAGGAGTAGCTTCAGGCACTTGGAATAGTGCTGAAAGATTCTCATAAGTAAAAGCTTCTTTTAAAATATTGGATTTCCTCCATATGGGGAGCTTGGGGAGAGAAGAGAAAAAAATTAAATTAAAGCGTTTGAAAGTATATTATAGTTTTATCTCTTTGGCGCTGTGATTTCAGAAATAATATAATCCTGTGGAAAACAGGCTGCCAGGAGATTTTGTATAGTGGCACCCCGACAGAACGGGACTGAATGATGTCAAAAAAGCTTATATAACAGTTTTGTTTTATTCATTTACATAAATCACATTTACCGTAGGTGTTTTATTCAAAATAAAGTTTGGGAAAAATAAATTGAACAGATGAACCTAGGCAAACCTGGTGATTTTTTCATGAGCAGTGTTTGATGATAAAGGCATAAAAGCATAATGTGGTATCATTGCACCAAGGCACAATATGGATCACCCATATGGAGCAGAAGTTGATAATACTGCAAAGAAGCAAAAATAAACGGAACAGATGTGCTTGTAAAATCAAGTCTGCGCCCGCCCCTGAGTACCTGCCTTGCACTGGAGAAGTTTCTGTGGAAACTCAGAGCTGGCATCCAGTCACCTTCCCACGGGGACTTGGGAAGCCAGAGACGAAGTCTTACGTGACCGAGGAGATCGGCAGGTTCTGGAAGTACGTGCTCCCTCAGAGGAGGCTGAAGCGGGACGTGCGGCTCCCACAGCTGAGCCCCCAACCGCCTCCCATGTCGGCGTCAGAGACACGGGTTCAAACCCAGTTCCTCCGTGACCAGATGAGCCCCTGGGTGATTCCCGTTTAGGGGCCCCTAAGCATTGGTTCCTCAGAGGTGACATCGCAGTGGCCTTAACTACGTCCTAGGCATGCCATAAGGCGTAGCCAAGGAGATACAGGGAGGACAAGAGAGGCAAAGCCGCAGAGCATCACCGAGGCAGAGTTCTGCTAAAAGTGGTTGTGTTCTGAGCCTTTTCTAAGGGACACGCCAGAGGATGTGGGATCCACAGGGGCCTCATTTTCACAAGGAGGTAAGACGTTTGGGAGCCTCAAGTTCATTGTTTGATAGAGATTCGACAGGGGATCGTAATGTGCCTGAGAGCACGCCAGCAGGGGTCCACTCGACTCCTGCCATCAGTACCTGCACAGGAGGCTGTCTGATGGCCAGGGCACTGGGCTTCTCACCCACACTTCCATCTGACCCAGCCAAACCCTGTGCGGCCCACACGGAAGGGAATGATCCCCATTCAGCACACGGGTAGACTGTGGCTCACGGAGCAGGGAGGTGGGACAGGAAGGACCAGACCCATCAGTGTCACGACACCGTGCCACCGTCACCCACACGTTCACAGATTCTCTTACTGTAGGGAGAGATTTTATACCTTGTTAGACATGAACTGCCGGGCTTGTGTCTGAGGATGGAAGGACGTGAGAACAAACTAGGTTCCCATACTTGGTGTTTGGCTGGGAGCTGATAAAGTCACGTTTGTGACGCATAAAGCATGGAGCTCTTACAAACCATAAAGTGCTCACATGCACAGAAAGTGTCACCACCGCTGTCCAGCAGGGCGGTAGAAGCACGTCTAGCCTCAGCATCTCCCCTAGGAACGCAGGAGCATCCGAACTGTCCTCTGCCCTGGACCACGCACGACCTCCCGAGGCCTCGGCCTTGTCTTACCCGCCAGTCTTGTGAGAGAGTGCACTGCTTCATTTCAAGGCCCAGATTCTGCTCCGGGTACCTGAGTGCTGCAAGGTCCCTTTGCATATTTTACGGAAGGTGCTTGAAAGTTTTTTCCCGTAGAGAATCTTTGGCTGCGAATTTCAAGGAGAAGTCAGCAGATGTGCTTTCTGCAGCCCAGAAACACAATTTAAAGAAGCGGGGGACCAGGGGAAAATGGGAAGCAGAAGGGAAATTCTCCCCTTTGCCCGTAGTAAACGTGGTCACGTGGCCAACAGCTGGAAGGCACCACGCACGGCCCCTGATATAATCAAGTGGCCACCCATCTGCTTGGTTCCCAAAGCAGCCAGGAAAAAATAGCGCCCCACGTCCCACGCACTCCAGCTGTCCTCGGCATCCAGCGCTACAGTGATTTTTTTTCTAAAAATAAAATGAAATAAAATCATCACTTTTCCAATCAAGAGAGCACTTGTTTAAGGAACAATGACACAAGGCAAGAGCCATTGTCCCAAAGCTACCTGTAGGTTTGGCTAAACAAGGGCAGAAGTCACCCCTTCCTTTGAGCTGGGCGCTGTTTGCAAAGGGAGCTGTGAATTCTGCCAGTGTCAGAATCCTTGCTGGGTAAAAGCACACCTGGAGGAAGGGAATGACATCCGAGACCTGCTGGGCCACCGTGCCTCAGTACTGAGCACCGCTGGCCCCTGGGAATTAGCACCTCCTGAGCCACGCTTCAGATTTCGAGATTTCTAATCAGATCCCTAGAGCACCCCTCTGTAGAATGTGGACATATGTCAATATTCAAGAATAGAACTGGCAGATATTTGCAGACACACAGCCTTTGGCTTTGCCAGCATCATCTTCAGTCAGATTCTCTGTCAGGGAAACACACAGCAAAGCAAACACTTCTCTGTGGACTTTAAGTTTTAGAGCCAGAATTCCAAAAGAGAGTCTGCCGGTAAGAGGAGGAAGGAGTCTGACCCCGCATCGTGGCAAGAAGAGCCTGCCGCCCTGCGCCCCGTGCCTCCCGCCGCCTCGCAGCCCCGGCACTGCCCACAGGGCGGTGCTCCCACTGGAGACAGACCCCCGCCGTTCTTCGGGCCTGCCAGTCGCCCCCGCCTTCAGACTCTGCAGCGCTTTGCGCCCGCCTCTCCCGGCACCTGTTAGGTCGCACTGCAGTGCCATGAAATACGCTGTCTCCTCAACTTCACTAGATCCCCTGTTTTTAAAATTTATTTAAGAAACCTTTATATCGCATGATGGTGTGCCAGGCACTCTTCAAAGTGGTTTACATGAATTCACTCCTTTCGCCCTCCTCATAGCCCTGGGATTTAGTGAGGGTTGCTGTGGCCATTCCAGGTGTGGAAACTGAGGCACACAGAGTGAACCCCCCATGCCACAACTGCGCAGCAAGCCGGTGGCAGAACCAGGACCCGACCTCAGGCAGCCCTGCTCCAGAGGCGGTACCCTCCACCGTCCTGAGAGCATCTTGAGGGCAGGGGGTCAGCCCACGTCTTTCCCTTTATCCATCATCTATCCCTTGCCAGTTCATGCATTCTTATTGATCAAATCCTGATGGCGATGGTACCGTTTCAGAGAACCACGTGCAAGTCCTTGATGATGCAGAGGCCCCTGTTTGCAAAGGAGTTCACTTTGAGGGCGGCTCCAGAAAGGACACTTTATGCCAACCCCTAACTCAAGCAAAGTGAGAAGTGGCACCAAACACCGTGCAACACGTGAGGCAGACATTATTAAACCTGTTTTACAGGTGAACAAACTGAGTTCAGTGAATTTAGAGTCATATGAATTGGACTTGTCACGGAATCAGATAACTGAGTGACTGCACGAAGTTGTATTTTGGGGAAAGAACACGTCACATGGAATTTCCTGGTTCAAGAGGAAACAAAAGCAGTCTGCATTTAATTCATGACTTGGAGGACCTGAACATGTGCAAGAATCTCTGTCCAGAAAGCCCCAAATAGGAGAAAACTCCAAAGAATAAAGCAGAAGCAAACCATAAATTTAAGGACGGGTGAACGAGTGGCTGTGTGGTTTGCCGGTTAGGAGCAGCTGTTCTGCATAATTTCAATACTTTTGGAGACTTAAAAGTTTCTGACATTCTGTAAAAATAGCCGAATAAACAGTATTTACTATCATGGCAATAACTGTCGCCTTTCACGTCTAACTAGCCCTCAGTGTGTGCTCTCCCGCGCACGTTGCCTTGGTGGGACAGGTGCAGCCATCCTGCCGGGTGAGCCTGAGCACCGCCTTGGACTCTCACTGTGCCCCAAATCCCCTGGGCCGACGGGGGGGCCGTGCACATCGTGGGGGTGGTCAGTTACTCTCCAGAAAGCCATCACCCTGGTTAAAATACTGATTTTGTCCTAAATATTCCAGTTCCCTGAATGAAGGGAATGAAAAAGCTTAGTATGTGGGAAAAAGCATTTTCTGCAGGGCTTCCTTCTGGGAGGGTTGACCACAGCAGTGCGGAAGAAGGGCCGGGTCACGCCTGCCTGTGGACAGCTGATCCCCAGGGATCTTTTGGGAACGTGTATCCCATGTTCAGCACAGGAAAGGAGGAGATTTGGGGAGAGTCCTTGGTATCCACACCCTTGTGCTCTGTTCTTCGCCAGCCCCAGGACAGAGGGTGGAGCTGGCCCCCCTCCACTGGTGCCCTCAGGGAAGGCTGCCCTGTCTTCTGTTATCACCTCTCCCTCTGTCTCTGTCTCCCTGTCTCTCTGTCTCTCTCTGTCTCTCTCTGTGACATTCCCTTTTCAATCTATCTTGGGACATTATGTCAAGAATTTAAGGATGACTTCAGAAGCCTATGTTCGTCTAAAAGTCTCCTATAACATTTTCAGACCCAATATTTTGTCACTCTGTGATTTTATTTTTCCTTTGTAAGTATCTTAACAAGCATCTAACTCTAAAATTACTCAAATCTCAATGATCAAGAGACTGCTAAAAAAAATGAACCTTCACCATGAACATTAAAAACCAGCTCCTTTAAGAATATTTAAGAGTAAATGAATGTTTTACCAAATACTTGTCAGGATGAGTCTTATTTCTTCTTTTACTTATTAATCCGGAAGAGGGGGTGTGCCGTGTCATTTCCAAGTTTGCAGACAATGCTAAAAATGCTATTGAACAGAAAGACGTCAAGCTGACAGGCAGAGACGGCAGCAAAAAGATTCCTCGGGCTGGCGGAGTGGGCGGGAAGTGGCAGATGCGCTTGGTGTAGGCAAGTGTGAGGAGAGGCTGCTGGAGGGCCGGTTATAGCATGACTGCCTCCCCGGGAGCCAAGGCCTGCCCTGGGGAGAGCGTCTGCTGTCTTCAGTGTCAGTATCCCATATAATAACGTGCTGTAATTCACAAAAAAACTGTGTGCGTGTGCGTGTGCGTGTGCGTGTGTGTGTATCCACATGCGTTGTCATCCCCCAGAAATGTCCATGTATGTTCTTTGTGAATCAGTTAGGTTAACAACTTGGCTACGTTTTGTGGCTGTTAAATGATGAAACAATGAGAGATTCTTCTTGACTGCAGCAACTCAGAGTCACCCCACAACCCAGGGAGGGTCATGTTTCCTGTGCTGTTTTACACAAAAATGCTGACTCACTCCTACGCAGCATCAGAAATTCTTTAGGAAGCAAGCAGAGAGGGGAAGAATGTTATGGAGGGCCGGCCTTTGAAAGTCACCATCGCATTTACCTGAAGACTGTTGTGAAACTATTACGCACTCTCACGCGATGTCCTCTTCACCATTTTCGTTCCGTATACAGATTTGCTTCTCCTGGGTAGGAAAAAAGAGCACATGTTGCTTAATTTATTTCTATGGATCTGAAAATTGTATGATTGCTCTTTTTTCCTCTCTCTGTTAATTTCAAGGAAGCAAAAGTCAATTTTGCAGCCCACGTGCAGCAAGTCCAGGAAAGCTTACAGGAAGAAAGGAAGATGTTTGTACTTCAATCAAAAATGTTTTTTAAAAAGGGGAGATGATTTACCGTTGTCTACATTAGTTTGATCTACTGTAGTTTGAAGCAAACGCACCATACGGCCGACTGCGAGTGCAGCAAGCCACGGGCACTTCTCTTCCAAGGACAGTGGTCACACGTAATCCAACACACTGTGACACAGAACGCATCGTGCGGTTCAATCTGTCCCATCCTTAAACATTTTCTCTGAGGTTCCAGCCCTGCTCCTGTGCCCCCTCCGGGTGTGACCTGACTGGGGCTTCCTCGCTTCCATCTGTAACCGTCTGCAGCATATGGTCCTTCCCACCTTGTAGCTTCGCCCACTCTCAGATGACAGCCTGGCTCAGCCACTCTAGAGGGGACATCTGCGCAGGTCAGAGCAGCGAAAGATTCTTTAAGTTCCTCAAGTTGTCCCTGTAAATTAAATCATGTGACATGATTTATGTGTCATTGGCAGCCCGTTTAATTTCTTAAATAACGATTTGGCACAAACTGTGATATAATTCAAAGACGACATTCGTCGTCCCTGGGAAACGGAGCCAAACAATTTGGGAGCAAATATTCATTTCTGTACTAGGTGCAGACTAGCCGTTAATTACAGCATCCATAGATCGTTACAAGAACCTCCCTGGACCTGGAGTGTGTTTGCTGGAGGGGGCATGCCACTCCAAAGCAGAGATCTTTCAGGGAAATAGTACATTCAAGGTTACAACATCAGTGAACTTTTCTATACCTTTCTCTCTATTTGACCATCCATCACTAACACCGTCCCAGTTAACATCAGGTAGTCAAAATGATTTTCCCAGTGAACTTTGTGTATATTTATCCTTGACATTTCCTTACGGGAGTAAAGATAAGTTCTTTTACCAGAGGGCAACTCAATGTCCAGCACACTTTATATAGACATTAAAGGTTGCTTTAGAAAATGGATTGGAGTTCAATCAGCTTGAAAGCTGTGCTAGACTCTCTCCAGTTTTCTGGAGGCAGGCAATTCTATTATCTGTACTTGATGAGTGAAAAAAGATTTGGGGCACATTTGGGGTCTAAAATGTGTGAAGCGAAGAATTCGCAACAAAGTGGCCAAGATGTAAATATGTATATTACTGTGCAACGTAAGTCAAAGAAAAGAGCCCTTTGGATTTTTACCTAATCCAAATATTTTTGAGTTAAGAAGAGTAAAGGACATGCCTAAGTCATACAATGATTTTATGGCCAAATTGGGGCTTCTAGGTCGGAAATCCTCCCTACACATCAGTGACTCCTGGCCCAGAGCCCTCTCCCTGACAGCAATGCAGAGATTCCATATGGGGTTACCCCTCCCTTGCCCCAGACATGGCTTTTGAAATTAAGTTTAGTTATTAACTAGGTGATGGATTTCCACAGCCAGGAGGCACCTGCTCTTTAAGCTGCAGGCTCACTGAACCAGTTTCTTGCCTCTGGCCAGGTCACTGCACACCACTCTTCATGTTTGATCCTGACAGTAAGCAAAACTGGAAGGAAAAGTATGAGAAATTTGAAAATGTGAGCAAAGGGTCTTGGCTAGCATCTTTTGAGGGAAAAGTAAGTCAGTGCCTTTCCCCTGGACTGCAGACTGCCTTCCAAACATAACAGCATGCCCGTGTAAGATCGCTGAGCAGACCTGATAGTCTCCCAGTCTCCATAGCTATAATAAACGTCCTTTCTTGTCCATCTCTCAGCTCTGCAAAGTGGATTTTTTTTCTTCATGCTTAAGACGTGAACCCAGTGGAGTGTATCCCATGCCTTTTCATAACAGTCCTGCTTTTAACTTTTTCCTTCAAGGAATCACTTCCCTCATAGGATGCTGCCTTCACCCTTGAGTAAATTACTTCATTTCTTCACTTCCTTAGGGGAACTCCTTGTCTTCACTGTATAAACTGTCAACAGGTGGGACTCTGAAACTATGCCCTCTTCTCTCCCAAAAGGGTCAGCCGCGTGACCCCAGACAGGGCCATCACACTGTCTCATCTTACACTTCGGATTTTGACGTTGACAGAGAGACCACAAGTGTGATCGAAAGCTGACTCCAGGAAGGTGTCTTCAATATTTTCACTTTAAAATATGTCTAGCAGGTAATAAAGTTGAGGAGGCACATTCACAAATGAGAGACATCTAGTCTGTGCTGCTTCCTCACTGGGTCCATTTAAGCATCCCTCCCCAGAGGCTGTTTCCTTAAATGCAGAAGTACCAACATTTTGTGCAAAGTCGATACAACTGTGGGGACTTTGTAAGTAACGACAAAAGTCCTAGTAATAGTAGAACAGAGAAGCCGGGACAGGTATGATTTAAACGGAACTTATTTTCTGCATTTTCCTTACATGTAGCACGTTTGACAACACAGATCTACATCGTATTTTGCTACGAAACCATTTTTCAATAAATCACCTTGAAAATAATACATTAATTTCTGCTATATTTATCTCACAGAGCTATTCAATGAAATAATGCATATGAAAGTGATTTATAAACTTTGAAAGACTGTATACACACCAAGTACTTTTTTAAAATACTTTTTAAATCATAGTCAATAGTAATTGCTGAGTATCCACTATGTAGAAGTTGACATGCTAAATATAAACACAAAGATTTAAAAGTCCTGGTATCTGCTGTTAAGTAATTTGCACAGTATTTTGGAGAAACCCAATCAGAGAAATGATAAACTATCAGCAAAACACAGTGTGCAGTGGGGAGGCAGGAGCTGGCCTCACCGGCATTCAGAGGGTGGGAGCATCGGTGATGAATGCTTTTTCAAGGAAATAGAATTAGAGTTCCTGGTCTTGAAAAGTAAATGGAATATATAAAGTATTTATTTGGGGTCTAGTGTATGAAATTCTAAGATGGTTCTCAAGACCCCAGTCCTCTGGTTCTACACCACATAAGTTCCCCTGTCCTTGAGTATGAAGGGACTTTGATTATAAAGGTTCATCACTCCTGTGGTTAGAGTCTATGATGTGGCAAAGGTGAAGGGATTTTGCAGATGTAATTAAAGCCGCAAATCAGGACCTCAATCAACTTTGAGATTATACTGGGTGGGCCTGGCCTAATCAGGGGAAAGTCCCTTCCTGAAGAGAGACTCTCTGGCGGCCCTTGAAAAGCAAGCAACCGTGGGTTCCTAGCCACCAGGAAGTGATTCTGAGGGTGTTTGGAAGCAGATCTTTTCCCAGTTGAGCATCTGATGAGAAAGCTGCCCAGCTGACATTTTTGGATACAGCCTCGTGAGATCGGAGCGGAGGGCCCAGCTACGCTGTACCAGGATTGTTGACACACAGAAACTGTGAGATAATACATGTCAGTTTCTAACTTTGTGGTGGTTTGTTTTGCAGCCACAGAAAACTAATACAGCCACCATTGCTCAGGGTTCCTCAGCCTGAAATTGTCCCAGAGCTACTGCTTCAGGCTTCACAAGCCAGAATCCTCTACAGAACGCCTTCATCATCGAGCTGCTCAGAGGCGGGCAGAAGGAAGTTGCTGTTGGTCAAATCCTTTGGGGAGTGAGCGTTGTTCCCTAGGAGATGGTCAGGCTGTGGGCCCAGAGGGAGACTGTGGAGCATCACACAGTGTGCACACTGTCTCTGGAAGGGGCTTCCAAGTTCCCATCTTAGTCCTCTCCTTTTACCGCTGAGGCTCAGGGTGGCCCAGCTAGCTCCTGGAAGAGCTGAAGTGGAGCCCAGGTCTTCTGACACCCACACCAGCGTTCTCAGCTCTATCTGAACATCCAGGGAGTCAAGGCAAGATCCCACCCGAGGACCACGATCATTATAATCACATCCCCGTGGCATCTTCTTAAGGTCCAAAAGAACAAATGAGGAATCGCCCGGTTTTCCTTGCTTATAGCACACTGGTGGTTGCTTTTTCATGATAGATTAGCAATAACTCCCAAGCACATTTGGCAAGCTGGAGAAAAATGGATTTTTGCAATGCATTGAATAAACATCTTCTGCTTGAGTATCTCCTGTACTTCACTGACTTCAGCACAGTGGAAGTTTATTGACGTGCGTACTGCAAGCTACGTTTGAATGATTGCTTCATATATTACGCTCTGCTACGTTACATCATGTTCCTTTTCTGTTCCGTAGCCCAAAGACTTACTGGAATCAGTGGTTTCAGACTCATAAAATATACATGACTTAGGGAAAAAAAAGATTATTGTACTAAGAATTCCACCAGTCTTTTGAAACTGCATCCTTGATTATTTGTTGAAATTCATTTCATTTTTGTATCGTTATCTCAGTGCCTGTTAAGTCCTACCATAGAGTATAAACGAACAATCTGCTCGGCGATGCAGTCTGTAATAAGCTAGCATGGAGCAACATTTTCAGTGTTATGGTTTGTTGACTTTTTTTTTTTTTTAAGAAACTAGCACCCATAAAGCAGAAAGTTTGTTTAAAAGTGTGAATTCTAAAATGAGCCTTTTTCTGAAGCAATCTCATCAAAAATGTAATTAAGCTGCCCTGGCTTTATCAATAAACCATCTCCATTCCATGCAGTAGACATTTTTAACAGGAAGATTTATGAGTCTGTTGAAGCATCAGGTTGAGGAGAAAAGGCACAAAAATCAGAGGCTGGATTCAAAGCCTGGGATGTCGTCCTTCAGCCCTTCCAGACCTGGCCCGCGTCCTCTCCACTCCGCCCGATGCTCCTTCACCTTCCGCCTTCCAGCTGAGTTTGACAATTCAGGGGTGAGGGCAAGAGATGAGGGTAGGGGGATTGATGGTGAGGTGCGGGAGGCCACGGGTTGGGTTCCCTTCCCGGCAGGACGCTGCAGGGTGATAACTCCCTCTACCGAGGCTTACAGCTTGTCTCATGGTGCCTTCCTTTCCTCTGGTGCCTTCTCTACAGTTTAATGTCACTCCAGGGTGGTGTAGCTTCTCATCCCAGGGTCTGCCTCACCCTGATTTTGCCTAAGCATGGCCCACATCACTGTAAACAGCCCCTTTGTAAGCCCTCCTCAATATCCAGTTGGAATCCAATTGTTTTTTGCTGGGACCCAAGATGGCGCAGTTAGGGTTCTGGCGTGTGCCATTTGCATTCCCTGTAAAGTGTGTCCTCTTTTCCCTCTTCTAAAAATAAGAGGAAAATATTCCTGCTCAAATTGCTCATGAGCCTTTTAGGAATATAAAATGTGAAAATATGTGGTTGAAAGCTTTTCAAGTTTTAACGGTTTCACTGAATACACGTCTATGGAAGGCTTTGTGCTGGGCGCTTGGAGGTCGCTATGTAAGAACACAAAAACGGATCAGGCGTGACCTCTACAAACGGACGACTGTAATAGGAAGACCGTGGGGAACCTGAAGCTGAGACTAACAAGATGACTTGCAGGTTCAGTGTAGCTCAGATCCCAGTGCGGGGAAGAGGGATGGTGGACGTTTCCAGCAGAGGGTGCCATTTGAATCGGTGATCAAAGGACACGTGGGATTTGGATGCAGGAATGGATTTGCCAGTCCAGGATGAGAGAGGATGGTGGGCAGGAGCAAGGGGCTTTGACAAGTCTGCTAGTTACCCAGCGAGGCTCAGATTATGTATACCAGATTTCAAAACCTGAGTCACGTTCATAACGGGCATCTCCTGTGCTCTGGCTCAGCACCTGGTCCTTGGAGTGTGGTGTCAGCATCGCCTGGGAACTTTTTAGCAAGGCAGATCCTCAGTCCCACCCCAGACCTACCGAATCAGAAACCCTGGGGGTGAGGCGCCCAATCTTTCAACTAGTCCGCCATGTGATGCCCTTGCCAGCGGAAGCTGGAGAGCGAGCCCTGAAGCTGTGCAGTGACTGGCCGCAGGTGGGAAAAGTACCGCCGGGGACCAGTGGAGGGGCCCCGAGGCGGTGTGCTGGACCGCAGACACCGCTGTGGCATCAGGCAATCGCCCTGCTTCTGCCCAAAACTCCACCAGTGACTCAAGTCAATTCCTCTTTGAACTCCTTCATTTCCACGCATAACATTAGGAACTTAAATGATCTTTTCTTTAAGACCCCTTCCCGTTTGGATACCTGTGGCCTCCAAGTAATTTTTCTCATGCAAAATCATGATGAGATATTCAAGACGGAGACCTGGCCTCCTCAAAGGCCAGGCGAGGAGTCCAACTGGCTCTTCCCTGCTTTGTGACCCTTACTCTCAGCTTTCTCCTCGGAGTTGGTAATGACACCCTCCACCTTGCAGGGTCACTGAGAGGACAAAACGGGATCTATTCCTCAAAGTGTGGAAACAAAACACGGCTTCTGTGTTAGCTCCGTCCCATCGGCTGTTAGGGTCTCAGTGCAGAGGTCGCGTTTCACAGGCGTTCTCTCCAAGTGCCTGGGGCAGGTGAGACGTCTCTGTGACACACCGTCACAGTCTCACGCCGCCACCCTCCGTAGCTGGATGGCCGCTTCACGTTATAGCCGGTTACTTGGTTAACATCTATTCACCTGTTACGTGATAGTCACCGTGATGGAAACACCACGGCTTTTTTTAAACCCCAGTGCATGTTTAGTGACTACAACACAGCATGCACCCAGGAAACATTTCTTAAATGAACCCATGAGAAGTCCTTGAGAACAATTACCCCGCTTTCTGAATAATCATGCAAACTGAAACCAAAGGACTGTAAGGAAATAGCTCCTAAGTCTTTACAAACATTTCTGAGCACCTGGAATGAGTGAGGCTGGGTTCCAAGTCACTTTCCTCATGGAATATTTCACCAATAAAACGTGTGAAGGTGACAGCCTCGGTCTTTAAATGCTGCCCCCGCCTCAGCCAGCCAAGCTCTCGGCTGTAATGTAATCACACTGTCCTGCGTCTCATCCTTAAGTCTGTCTCCTTGCTGCCCGGGGTGCCTTGCCGAGCTCCGACTTGCTCCGGTAGCCGCGCACCTGCTCTGCCCCGCGCCCCCGCTGTGCGTTTACTGTTACCGTGGTCCTGAGTCCTGAGGCTGCCTTGGTTTGGAGCTTTCTGTTGTATCCTTGGCTGCTGTGGAGCATTCCCACATTCTCTCTCTCTCTCACACACACACACATTGCTACAGATGTATAGCATAATATATATCACTATATATTGATGTATCTCGTTTATCAATATATATTATGTATCTACCTGTCTATCTATCTACCTGTCTGTCCGTGTCAATAAGAAATGGCCATGTCCATATTCTTTTTTTTTTCTCCCAATAGTAGAAAAGACAGGGCTTCCTACCTGCACGTCTGTATTTTGGGAGATGCCCTTCATCAAACTACTAACCACATATTTGCAGTGACCGAAAGGCATTTACATCGTTTGGCTTCTGCTGACTTCAAACTGCTGAGCACACCGCGTCCTGCTTTCCCAGGGCTTGGGAAGTCAGGAGTGATGTGGAGTTGCAAGGGTGACCTTCAGCTCTGATGTCGTGTTCTTAGGACAGTCAGGCATTGACGCTTCCCAGGGAGACCCCCCAACCTGTGCGGAGCTGCCTGAGGCTTGGGGGGGAATACACGCCCAGCATGGGGGTCCTCACGGTGTGGCCCCGGACCAGCCACACCAGCATCACCCAGAACCTGTCAGAAGTGCAGGCTCAGGGCCCCTCTCCGGACCTGCTGGGCCAGACACCGTGGGGCTGGGCCCAGCCTCGCATGTTTGAATCTCCAGAGCATTCTGAGGCAGTGAATCTGAGTGTGAGAGCGCCTGGCCCAGCACAGAGCTGGGTCCTCAGGACTGAGGCACTGGCCTTGTCCACGATTCCAGGTCACAGGCTGCGTGAACAGACATCTGGCTAAATGGCTGTGCCGAGGGAGACGGGAGCCTGACACCAGTGCGGCCTTCGGCAGATTTGGTCCTGGGCTCAAGGCCGCCAGCCCTGCAGACAGACGGTGTGTGGAGCGCTGTGATGGGTGGGGGCCCCGTCCACACCCGGGGGGCGGCACCGCTTGTCCATATCAGCGGGTGAATGTTGACTCACCCACGGGAGAGCAGCTTAGAAAGGGGGTCAGAACTCACTGTGTGGCTGTCAACAGAGCACGCAGCCCCTGCATTCACACGCGGCCCTCATTGGCTCCTCGCCGCTCTGGGGCTCGAACAGCTTGCACACCTGTTTCGCGCTTGCCAGCTTCCTGACTGGTTTACATGAGAGTTAAGGTGAAGTCGTGCTGTATCAGAACCCTCTTCTCTCTCCACCCAAGCATCGCCAGGCTGATGCCTTCCTAACTGCACTCTCAGCCCTGGGGAAGGCCGGCATCAGGGGGAGAGCTGGGAACAGCAGTTTCCCTCCAGCACCAGATCCCTGGCATCTCTGAGCCTCAAGGGCTGGCAGTCACCCAGCTGGAACGCGGACCCTCGCCGCCTGTGGGCTTCCTCCCTACCCTGGACGCAGTCGGACCCCTGCACACTAGGCAGGCCTGGATTTGAAAGTCTGTCCCCTTAACAGCTCTGTGAACTCGGGCAATTTGCATGGCTTCCCTGAGTCTCAGTTTTCTCCTCTGTAGAATGGAGACAACAACACCATCCAGTTCACAGGGTGAGTGTGGACTGACTGGACGGGCCCAGGAGCAGCCCTGCCGTGGTCGCAAGGGTCCTGGACAGAAGGCTGAGGACTGCCGGCAGCGCGTCTCATCAGGCGGGAGACAGAAGGACATAGACACCTTGCAGAGAGTGGACTTTTATCTCCCATTGTCCTAATTTCTTGTCCTAATAGAGAGGGAAACCAAAGAACACATGGGGGATTTGCTGAGATCGTCCCTCTGCTGATGGAGATCTGTGCTTTCCTGTGTCTCCTGTGGTCTTTACACACTTACAAATGCACTTAGATTAAAGGTTAAAGATTGGGAGTCGCCCTGCTGGTGATGCCCTCGCCCCCTGCTCTCCATCCCTTTCTTCCCCACTGCTTCTACTTCTTCATGAAGCTTCTCAGGTCGTCTCAGCTAAGTCATTGATGTGAATGCAACTGTACCCCTCAGTTGTGATGGATGAGGAGGTGAGAGCTTTGGAAGATAATCAGGGTTAAATAAGGTCATGAGGGTGGGGCCCTCATGATGGAATTAGTGCCCTTACAAGAAGAGGCACCAGCGAGCTTGCTCTCCTTCTCTGTGCAAACACCAAAGAAAGGCCACATGAGGCCAGAGGGGGATGTCAGCATCTACTCCCTAAGCAGAGACCCTCTCGCCAGAACCCAGCCATGCTGGCGCCCTGGTCCTGGACTTCCAGCCTGCAGAATGGCAAGAAACGCATTTCTGCCGTTCAAGGTGCCCTGTCTCTGGCACTTTGTTATGCCAGCCAGGCTGACTCAGATGGTCGTCACCTTCTTGAAACCAGACATCACCAGTGTACAATCTCTGCACTGTTGTGTCAAAGCCCCTGCAGCATGCATTTTGAGCAGAACAGAGGCTGTGTTTGTGGTTCAGTTCACAGAATCTTCTGAGCACCTGCTCTCCGCTAGCCACTGCGTTAGTCCTGAGGACACTGAAATGGACCTGCAAACCAGGGTGCCTGCCTCATCCTAAGACCTGGAAATGATCTGCTGACTCCCAGGTACCCTCACTTGTGCTGTGAAGGGCCTGAGCCGCAGACGCTCCTTATTAAGTTTGCTTCGTGGATTGAAAAATAATCTAGAACACCAGCCTTTAAAAAAATGATTTAGGGATATGTGAGAGTTTCAGCCCACAGAGAGTTAGAGGGCACAGTCTCCAAGGCCTCTCTCACTTCCGACACCAGCTGCAAGGTTGAGGGGTTCCCCAAACTGCCCTCAGTTTCAATAATTTCCTAGAAAGTCTCAGGACTCACCGACAGCTGTTACACCCACAGCGATAGTTTATGAAAGGGGAAGGCCACAGGGTCAAATCAGCCACGGGAAGAGACGCATAGGGCAGAATCTGAGAAGGTTTCAAGGGCAAATCTTCCATTCTCCTCTCCCCATAGACTCAGGAAGTGTCACCCTCTTGGCACAGAGGGTGACAATGCACAGGGAGTCTTGTCCACCAGGTCAGCCGCCTGAGCCCGTGGTTCAGAGCTGTTACTGGTGCTTCATTAAGTAACCATGACTGATGGATTGCCCACAGGTTTGATATCAGCGTCCAGGTCTGGTGATCCTCTGTGGTCCAAAGCCCCATCCTACATCGCCTGGGCATCCTTCTCGTGTGGCTAGTTCCCATCTTAAGACTATCTGGCGCAGCTGACCCACGATCAGGCCAGGCCCTGCCCTGACCAATGACAGTCCTATCAAACGTTACATAGATGACCTCCCAGAAGCCAGAGGCAAAGGCCAGACCTATCTTGGGGCACGATCAAATCCTTTACTCCACAGAGGATGTTGCAGGAGCCTATGGTTATAGGTTCAAGGAAAACCTGACCCAGCCTAGAGAATGCAAAGTAATGGGAATAGCATTGCATTCAGTGCCAGATGGACCGAGACTCGAGGTGCAGGTCCGCCGGTCACAACTGCAAAATTCTAGCCTGGTCAGTTTGTGTCTCTGAGCTTCAGTTTCCTCAAACGGACTGGAGAAAATGGTTGTGTATCAAATTGGGAAATCTACTGAGAAACCGACTTTTAAGCATTTACCGTAGTCCCTGGCACCAAGCAGGTGGGTAATAAATGACCCCCCATCTCCTTCTTTCTCTGCACCCCACTCCTCACTAACACGAAGGGGCTGCCCTCCATGGAGCAGCTGCTTCTGCTTCCAGCAGACTGGTTCTAACAGGAGAGATTTTTTTTTTTAAACACACACACTTTAAAAAAATCCACTCTCCAATGCTATGTTAGTGATTTCAACAGCTGTGAGTCAAAAGAAACTATCTCAGGGTGTGGTTTCCATGGCAACTTCCATGGTTACAGAGGAGAAAGGAAGGAAGCGAGGGAGATTGCCTTCCTCTCCAGGGTCCTCCCGTGGTGTCCACCCGGGGTCAGTCCACGCCCCCTCCAGAATGCTGCCCTGCCTGCTGCTTTTACTGACATGAGTCTTGAAGTGAGGTGACTGTGCCACTCGGATGAAGACTTTAGAAGACTCCCGTTTTCCCTGCCTGTTCTCTCGATTTAGAAAACCAACAATGAAATGAATCACTTCAACTGGTGGTGGCTTTATCACTGAATCACAGGATTTGGATGACCGGCTACCAAAAATGCTGAAGGTAGCAGGGAGGGTGTGTGTGGGAGAGGGACGGGGTGGGGAGGCTGAGGGGGTGGTTTTGATGAGTTGGAGGTATGATTCAATCGCCTTTTAAGGCTCATCCCACCCCGAGTCAAGAATAATCATT
Source organism: Camelus bactrianus (assembly GCF_048773025.1). Lineage (NCBI taxonomy): Eukaryota > Metazoa > Chordata > Mammalia > Artiodactyla > Camelidae > Camelus > Camelus bactrianus. Next base: position 17,498,446 of record NC_133553.1, on the reverse strand, counting down.
TTCAGGCATGGATCTCCGCCAGTAGTAGGGTAAATTCAACAGGCTGGGTGAAGGAAGCACCATTACTTCCCAGAGGCCAAGTGCTCATGAAGTAGGTACAAAATAAGACTATTTAACTAAGTGTTTTAGATTTATGGTAGAAAATAGATGTGAAAATATTTTAAGTCTAGAAAGGAAGTCAGGACATTATGCAACTCAGAGTCTGAGCGTGGGAACATGACAATAGTCCCTGAAGCACTGACTGAAGGTTCACCACCAGCTCCACAAAGGTCCAGACAATTTATGTTGCCCCTGAATACATTGGTGATCTGGCCTCTGCTCACTCGTCTTGAGGGCTGCACGCTCTCTCCCCTCTTTGTCTCTGCATGTGATTTTCTTTCCTTCCTTCTTTCCTTCCTTCTTTCCTTTTCTTTCTTCCTTCCTTCCTTCCTTTTCTTTCTTCCTTCCTTCCTTTTCTTTCTTTCTTCCTTCCTTCTCTTTCTTTCTTTCTTTCTTTCTTTCTTTCTTTCTTTCTTTCTTTCTTTCTTTCTTTCTTTCTTTCTTTCTTTTCTTTCTTTCTTTCTTTCTTTCTTTCTTTCTTTCTTTCTTTCTTTCTTTCTTTCTTTCTTTCTTTCTTTCTTCCTTCCTTCCTTCCTTCCTTCCTTCCTTCCTTCCTTCCTTCCTTCCTTCTCTTTCTTTCTTTCTTTCTTTCTTTCTTTCTATCTTTCTTCCTTCCTTCCTTCCTTCCTTCCTTCCTTCCTTCCTTCCTTCCTTCCTTCCTTCCTTTCTTCCTTTCTTCCTTTCTTCCTTTCTCTCTTTCTCTCTTTCTCTCTCTCTCTCTTTCTTTCTTTTTTTCTTTCTTTCTTTCTCATTCTCATTATCTGAGATAAAATGGCGACCAGCAACATCACTGCCATCTTCTGCCTTACAAGTGTCACATCTTCTCAAGTGATGGTTCAAGCATCTCTCATTTATGAATGATTCTTCATCCCCCCAGGTAGTCTTGGGCACCTGTCCCTACTTAGGTGTTCCCAGACTATTTCCTCCAACTGCCACAGAGCCAACCTCCACCACTGGTAGCTCCAACATCACCTCTTCCCTGAAGGCCCCCAGTTTTCCCAGCAGGCATTCCCATCACATTTGATCTGTGCCTCTCTTGTAGTACTTAATACTATCTCCCATGTGGATTGGTTTATATAGAGGCCTTAACCCCACTGCCAGCCTGTGATTCTTAAGAATAAATAGATATGTCTGTTTTACTATCATATGTCCATAATGACTGGCACCCAATAAGAAAGCAATCATTGGTTGAAAGATAGAGCAATTTGAGAAGAATACACATGAAATAAATATTTGTTGGATGAGTAATACAATTTTGTCAAAAAATACACATTTTTAGCTACTTATATAGAGGATTTTTAATTTCAGCTGTACTCTCATAATACGAGTTTCCTATGGCTTCCTCAAGGAAGTACCACCGACTGAGTGGCCTAAAACGATAGAGTTTTCATTTCAGTGCTAGAGACCAGAAGTCTGAAATCAAAGAGTTTGTAGGGTCATGTTCTCTCTGAGGACTTCAAAGGACGCATCCTGTCTCTTCCAGCTTCTGGCAGCCCCAGGCTTTTTCCAGCTTATGAGTGTATCACCCAAGTCTCAGCCTCCACCAGCATGAATCCACTGTGTCTCTCTGCACATGTCTGTGTCCAAATTTCCCTCTTTTATATGGTCTATATATAAACAATGGAATATTACTCAGCCATAAAAAGGGATGAACTAATGCCATTTGCAGCAACATGGGTGGACCTAGAGATTATCATACTGACTGAAATAAGTCAGAGAAAGACAAACACATGTATCACTTATATATGGAATCTTAAAAAAAAGTGATGCAAATGAACTTATTTACAAAACAGAAACAGGCTCACAGACATAGAGAACAAACCTGTGGTTATCAGGGGGAAAGCAGGGGGAAGGATAAATTGGGAGTTTGGGATTAACACATTCATACTACTGTATATAAAATAGACCAGCAACAAAGACAATGGAGCACAGGGAACTATATTCAATATCTTGTAATATGTACAATAGAAAATAATCTAAAATATATATATATATATATATATATATTTATATATATATAAAACTGAGTCACTTTGCTGTATACCTGAAACTAAACACAACATTGTAAATCAACTATACCTCAATTTAAAAAACTATATAAAAAACAAATTTCCCTCTTCTTACAAGGACACTAATATTGGTTGGGGACTCACATACTGGAGTATGACCTCATTTTAGCTCAACTAATTAAACCTAAACAATGGCTGTATTTCCAGCATAGTCACTTTCTGAGGTCCTGGCAGTTAGGACTTCAATACACATTTCTGAGGGACACAGTTTGACCCATATGAACCATCACTCCCCTTGCAAGAACGCAGTGATTTGTACTCACAGGATCTGTGTGACTTAAAGCCTTAATCCCTTAGGACTGGGAACATTTTATTTTATGGCTTTATTTTCATCCACTTTTTTTTCTTTTGTTTCTTCAAAAGTATATTTTAAAGTTGTATTTTAATCTATTTAAAGCTGTTGCTTTAAAAAAGGAGTTTAAATGTAGGCTGCACCCAGTTCAAACGGCCCCCATGGCCCCTCAGACGGGCAGGATGTCAGTGGCGATGCCAAGAGAAGCAGGCAGCTGCACGCACACACACGCCCGCCCAGCCCTGCATCAGAGCCGGAGAGGCAGGAATATCTTCACAGCAGATGGAAAGCGGGGAGATGCAGAGGTGCCCGGGGAGCCAGGATGCAGCGAAGAGCTTCTCAGGGCTCTGGCGTGCAGGGGAGGGGACAGAAATAGCCAGCAAATCCCTTCTCTGTGGAGAACCACCAGTGAGAAGGCTCCACAGACAAGTGACAGGAGCAAACAGGACACAGATCTGGGCTTGCAAACTGGACAGGTTGTGGCTCCAGATGGCGCAAGAGAAGAAAAGGAACCATGAATGACAACAACAGTTTTATTCAGTTTGAACATTTACAAAGTTTTCTTTAATGATGACTCCCTTCTGGGACTCCAGCTGCACGGAGTTGAGGGGCAGACTCAGGAGGGGGGCCGGCCACACCAAGTGCTGGCAGTGCATTACCCTGGGCCTGCAGCTCGGGCTCCAAGCGGGGCGGGAGCTCTTGGTCGTGTTTTCCAAGGGGCTCAGGTGACAGGCTGTCAGACGCACAGCCTGGGTTTCTCTCCCTCCAGGTACGAGTGCTTTGAGCGACGGTGACCAGACAGCTGGGCTGGGAGAGTGTGTCTCGTTCCTCGGTCAGTCACCGCATTGGGAGGGCAGCCTGGCAGGACCGTCCACGCTGTTGGCTGAGAGCCAGAGCGTGCACTGTGCAGAAGGAAGGGAGTCTGGGCACAGTAATCATGGATGCTTTCAAAACACCCTTCCGCAAAGACAGAGCCTCCCAGGGTAGCGTCAGCTCCCTCACCTGGAGTTCAGTTTGTGTGTTAAAACGTGGGGAATGTGCCATGAAAGAAGCCATGCTGGGAGTGCCGGGTGGGGAGTCCACGTAACCCGGCCGGTCACTGCCGTGGACCTCCCCGCAGGTCAGCAGGGGCGCAGGCGCAGGGGTCTGCTCTCCCCAGATCACGTCAAATAAGCTGGAGTCCCGTCAGATTAAATTCCTCAGAAATGGCAGCCGTGTTCTCCAGGCCAACTGTGGGTGACGGGTTGCTTTTCTATTGGCAAATGGACTGATGAGGGTTAGAAGCCATGTCTTCACAAAGGAAACGGAGGCCTTTGAGGAACAGGATGCTCCAGGATCACGGTGAAGGCAGGGCAGCGTCTGGAACTCAGTTTACCGGCTCCCAGTGTCAGGGCTTTGACTTGAGATCATACCGAGTACACGTGGTGCTCACTGGCGCATCGCCGCTTCTCAGGAAGGGCTCCAGGCACTGCAACTGACTGAAGGTCCACATGAGGTCAAAGGAGTTGACACCGAGCCGCTAATGCTTTTGACGTCCGTCCAGATTGGACACACTGCACCGTTCGCTGTGTCAGAGGTCCTTCTGGTGCTCCCTTGTCTCACAGTGACCCCAGTTTTGCTCTTGCTTGTGCTAGACTAGCAGCAGTTTGGCCCGAAGTGAACCCTGGCCCACAGTGCAGAGGGAATGGATCGGAACGGACAGGCGGCTTCTCGCCAGGTTCCTTCTCAACCCCCGGGCACTCGGGAGACAGGGTTCCTGCGTCTGCAGGACTGAAGTCCACACACCAGCTGAGCCAGTGAGATTCCTGGGGGCTGAGGGCTCTGCAGACACCCACCCCCACATCACTGCTTCATGCTGAGATGGCCAGGGTTCTCAAGTCACTGCCTTCTATTCATTTTCCACCTCCTTTATGACTGTAATGAAAGAAAATGTAAAATTATTTGGGTTGCACATTATGATCATTTCTTGTATTCTTGTATCTAACACACACACACACAGACACACACACACACACACAGACACACACACACACACACAGACACACACACACATGCTCTAGGTGGCAGGCACTCTGCCATATGATTATGATCCAAGGATGAAAAAGACAAAGACCCCTGCCTTCAAAAAATCATGTTAAGTCAGTACAGAGAAACGGCATGAAACAGATCACTACAATGCCATTTATCAAGCAAAATAAGCTTGAAAGCGGGAGCAGGGACTTTCCCAGGACAAGAAGGAAGAGTCAGGGGAAGAACACTGCAGCCAGGGGGGAAATGGCCAAACACACTGGCCGGTCTTGCCCTGCAGGTCCCTGGTGCTGGGGCTGTGCCGTGGGCTGGGTGTGGGCTGAGAAATCCGCAGTGAGCCTCAGAGCTTCCTTAACCGGCTCCATGAGGTCTGCGTTTCTGCAGGAAGGCAGACAGGGAAGCACTTCTGGGTTCTTTCCAGCTTGGAGGCATAACAAATTGTGACCATCTCTGGCCTGCACCTAGGATCACAGGGCTAGAATGCACCTGCAATCATTCCGTCTGAGTCCAGTCTCCACGTGACTTCCCAGCATGGGGAATGGTTTGCCCGAGCTGATTAGCTGGTCAGTGGCAGAGCTGAGACAGGATCTGGACTCCTGCCCAAGGCTTGTTCCTTAGGGACTGTATCCATTTGATGGGCCCCAGCGCCGTGACTTCAGCGTGTTCGCATTTAGCAGACACCCTCTGACAACTCTTGTAGCAGGGCATGAATGCCGACTGCGTTCTTCTCGGCTTCTCCGGTGCACTCTCAGCTGGTCAAGGAAGGGATGGTGGTTTACTCGTCATCATGTGCTCAGTGCTCAGTGCAGCGTCCAGACCAGAAGAGATGTCCAATGAAGAGTGGGAGAATGAATAAAGCATCGAATGGTGTGTTTGCAAAACTGAGAACACAGTTGCTTCATCTTAGAAACTGTCTGGAAGGTGAAAACCTCATTATCACCTGGGTCATTTCCAGCAGAAAGGACTCCCAAGGCACCGGGGTGCTTTGTGATTGTGGCTGCCATGTTTACACGATTTCCTCTCCGACTTCCGGGGCCTCTCTCTTCTGTGTTTGTGTTTGTCTTTGTGTGTGTTGTCTTCCTGTGTTTTGTGTACGCCTTCCACTTCCTCCTGCTTCATTAAGTGACTTCTCTCTGAGTTTGGCCACAAGCTGCTGCCACGTGGAATGCCTTGGAAAGCATTCATCACGCCCCTCCTTTAGCTTGAGTCCCTGTCTGTATGAAACCACAGAGCTCTGTTTCCCCTCGGAACCTGTAAGACATACACTGTTTTCACCTCCAATTGTCTTTGCTGCTTCGCATACATGCACCATTTGTTAATCAACTGGGATGTTTACTCCATCATAATAAATAGAGGCTGCAGTCGCTGATTGTAGCCATTGGGTTCATAGCAAAGAGTTAAGACATTCTTACAAGTTAGTGACTCGCAAAGGTGAGTCTGAAGATTATAAGGGCCCCAAAGGGAGGCTCATGGGGAGGCTTCCGGGTGTCATACGACCCTGTCCTTGACCATCCTGCTACCAAGAAATATAAGAGCTGAGGAACCAAACTGAATTTCTAAATGGTTCACGTCTTAGTTAGGATTTCTGACCCTCTGATTTTACCAGGAACTCCTGCTGTCTCCCTTGCTGCCCAGAATTGGATTCCCTAGGGGATGGAAGGAGAGACACAAGGCAAAAAGGATTGTTTCTCATTTCAGGGTGACTCTGTGGCAATGTGTATGCATTGAGTCTTTGTCAAACTTTGTGAGGCACCAGGTTCCAGTGGTGAGAGTGCCTTGTAAGCACTATGCGGGCGGAGGCTTGCCCAAGACCCAGTGGGAGCAGAGAGCAAGGGAGCTCAGTCAATCGAAGGAACTAGGGAAGCCTGCCCTGGGGCAGGCTGGTGTGTGTGTGGTGGTGGGGGCAGTGCTTAGCTGAGCCTTGAAGGGAAAAAATGAGCTTCTTCTGTCTGAAGGGGAAATGCACACTGCAAGCAAGGTGGCAGGTGCAGTGGGCTGGACCTATGGGCAAGGATGGTGTGTTCTGGGAAAATCAAGCAGCTCTGTTTTTCTGGGTAATAAAGGCCATGGGTGGTGGGGTAAAGAAGGGGCATGCAGGTAGGAAAGGCACATCTGGAACCTTGCTTGGCATATTCAGGAGCCTGAATTTTATTCTGAAGGCCTTGAATGGCACTGAGAAGATTCATGCAGGGGAGGAAGGCGTTCAGGTTTGTGAGTCAGGAAATACAATCAGGCACCTGTGTAGATGGTGGATTAGAAGACTCCAGAGGCAAGCAGACACCATTTGGAGTCGGGGAAGGGAGCAGCGTCTCCTGAGAATAGGGACCCCTCCAGACAGCTCAGACTCTACTGGTACCCCTCTCAGAGCCTACAGACAATTTTCAGGTTTATTTATTGAATATTTTTTGCTCATTGATTTTTTTCTGTTTATTTTGTTTGTTTGTTTCACTCATCTATTTGCATATTCCTGCACACAAACTATTTTTACAAGGTAGTCTTTCTGTATTTGAGAATATGTTCTTTCCACTGACCTAACTCTTCTTCCATATTTTGTACTATTTCACAATTTATTTTACAACAAAATTATTTTTTATTATATTTATTCCTCGGTATTTCACCTTGGCCCTTTCTCATAGTTTATTACTGTGGTAGGGAAATGTGTCTGACCTTTATATGGTTTTTAAATCCAACAATATTTCTGAGCTCTCATAATGGAAATGATTTATGTATAAACAGTTCTGTGTGTTTATAGAAAGTCATACCATGAGCAAAAATGACAATTTTGTTTCTGACTTTCCAGTTCATTTTTTTTTTCTTGTCGTATTCCTCTGGCCAGGACATCCAATATAATGTTGAATAGAAGTGTGGGTGGGCACTCTTGTCTTTTTCTGAGATCAGAGTGAATAACTTTTTCCACTTAGTAAAATACTCTTAATATATTAAGAATGCTCCCTTCTCTTCTAATTTTGCTAACTAGTTTAATCATAAGTGGGTGGCAAATGTTAAGAAAATTTTCTACATATGTTTAGATTACTTTTCTTCATAAAAGTATTAATATTGTAAGCTGCAGTAATAGTTTTTAAGTGTTGAGTGAAAACATGAATTCCTGGAATAAACCCAACTTATTTATCATATTTATCTTTCTATATATTACTATTGATTTGTTAAATCTCACTTTAGATTATTTTTTTCCTATTGGCTTTTAGTATTTTTTTCTGTGTGCTGGCTTTATCTGATTTTGGTGTCAAAACTATTCTGTCTTGAAAAAAAAATGAGTAGGAAAATATTTTCATATCTTCAAATCTCTGGAAAGTTCATCTATAATTAGAACTATTCATTCTTAGGATATTAGCAATTGCTTTAGAATCTATGTCTGGTGTTTCATTTGTGGAAATGTTTTTGTCTAATAGTTTATTCCCTTTAATGGGTATAAAACTGTTTGTTTTCTCTATTTCTTATTAAGTCTGATTTGGAAAGTTACCTTTTCTGAAAGGTTTTCCATTTTGTCTGTTTTGTCTAACCTTACTGGTATAAGGTGATCACAATGTTCTCTTATGTTTTTAATCTCTGTTATCTATTTAGCAATATCCTCTAATTCCTCAATAATCGTCTTTTTGTGTTTTGTTTTGTTTTTTTTTTTTTTGCAGCTCTTCTTTTCTTTTTTTTTTTTTAATTATTTATTTGGGGGGAGGTAATTAGGTTTATTTATTTATTTATTTTAATGAATGTATTAGGGATTGAACCCAGGACCTTGTGAACACTAAGCACACACTCTACCACTAGCCTATACCCTCCCCCCTAATTCTTCAGTATTCTAAATCCTCAGTATTCCTAATATTTGATCACACTTTCTCTCTTTTTTCCTATTAATTCATATAGAGATTCATCAATTTAATTGTCAGATTCAAGAAATTGTAACATTATTTGTGCAACTATATATCTTTTTTTCTCTTACATTCATTTCTGGTCATTTCTTTATTATATTTTTCCTTCCATTTCCTTATTTTTTAATGCCAAGTTATCTTTAAAATATAATTATTTAATTCTATATCTTTTTCTCTGAAAACACTAAGATAAATCTCTAATTTGAGATGTTTTATTTTTGTCATGATGCAGTCAGTTCTTATTTTTCTTATAATTTATGATTTCATCTTTAATCTGTGAGCTGGTATAATATTGGATAACTTTGGCAACCCTTGTTCTCCAAACTTAAAACTAGACAATAAAACATGTCTCATTGTTATACATATTTTATATCCCAAACAAATGAAAAAGGAATATATGTAGGACAAAAGCAATGTTTCAGCTCAACTACTGGCACAAAATCGATGATGCTGAAAGCACTTATGTATATAAAAGACTCCTGCCATGTCCCACCTTTTGAAACATTAGGTAATTTCTAGGTCAACGCATGACGCGTGGCCTGTCAGTGATAAAGCGAGGCCCTGCACTTGTATGTTTTCATTTCAATTCCTACTCTTCCTCAGCAGCTACTTCACTCCTTATTCCATACCTTTGACCCCATTTGGATGGGGCCCCATAACAATATTGTTCTGATATTCCTAATGGCTCATTATCTTCCCTTAGAGGAGAGTTCAAGACGGATTTTTGCTATACTATTTTATTATACACAACAAATAATATTTCAGTTTGATTTTGCAATAATATCTTGCCACTGTAAATAGTAAGGCCGAAGCATTGGCTTGCGTCTCATTCTACCTAATGCTAATTCCTATGACACACATTTCCATCTCCACAGTGTTTCTCACACCACAGCCTACTGACCATAAGATTAAGATGGTCTCTTCCTTTGACATTATGACTTCCGCCTCTTTTTTTATGTCACATTACCGAATCCATTATCTCTTTCAACAATTGAATGAATTTACTCTTTCAATTTCTTCAGCTATACAGGAATGACAAGCTAAAAAAAAATTTGCTGGAATCAGGGTGGCATATAGAAAAAAAGCTGGAAATATTGATAGATTGGGGTTTCACACTCTATGTCACTTTTCTCCTCATAATCAATTCCCAGTTGGTGTCATGTTGCCACATACGCTACGGAGGTGCCAATATTTTTCTTTCACGTCTTAGAGGAAGATCTTCTCCTATGGTTTAGGTTAGACACAGATACCAATCTCACATTCTTGGATATTTTTAGAAAGTTGCATGTCAAATCTTTCTATTTTCACTTTTCTCATCTTACATGTCATGAGTGTAAAATTGGATAAACTTTTGTTGGCATTGAACTTGAATTATTTCTTTTCTCTATTTCCAATTTGGGATCTGCACATACACACTCGATAAGACCCTGTATAAAATTCCTGTCATTCATTGTTCAAAATGATAGTTGAGTGTAGATTTTCCGTAAGAGCTTTGGGGACTATTTTATTGTGTTTTCCTTAAATGTTACCAGAAGTAAACATTACTCATTGTAAAACCTTAATGCACTACACTGAGCAAGACATAGGAATAAGAACACTGTTAGCATTTAAGATATCCTTACTTTGGATTCATACAAATTCAGAGGTTGTGTTAACTCAAATTCAGTTTAAAGCTACTCATAATTCATAGAATGAAACCTAATAAGTTTAAGAGGAGCTAAATACATATTTGACCAGAAAGGGAAATCTTAAATTCTGCCTCTGAAATCTCTCTTTGTTAAGAATCTGTAATCAAAGCTTCCTAAAGTCCATTTCTAATATCTTGATATAAATAACTTCATTGCTCCACTTTGTCTTAATTTTATTGATCATAACATTCAAATTTACTAACAGCCGTTTATTATTCCAAGATTATAACCAAGCAGAAGCTTACCCAAAACATTAAGGTCAAATCTCTGAAGGTTAAATCAGCTCCAGAAATGACCGGACCATCTGGTGGCAGAATTTCCCGCTTCAAAGTGCCTGCAAAGAACAAAGAGCCTGCTTTGCTCATAGGAGATAATCCCAGGGTTACCAATTCAAAGCCATATGACTTAAGCCAAGTTTTGCAAATTGTGTAAGTCAATTTCCTCCAATCTGAAATCGACGTAGTGCTGGGGCCACTTCCCCCAGAGTTATTGTAAGGAATATGAATATAAATACAGCATTGAAAGTGCTAAACAGAGTGCATGGCACACAGTGGTCAACAAATTCTTACGAAATAAGGAAACAAGGGATGAATGAACGGCATGCTTGTATATACGATCTTTTCCTCTTGTGTCAGTTTATGGCTTTCCCAGGAGCCCTCATAGGCCCATTAAGCTACTGTTGGACCAAGCACCAGTAACCAGAATTTATAGAATGCCTCATTGGTTAGAAAATCTGGTCTAATCCTCACTCTCCACAAACAGATAGAGGTTAAGATGGATTTAGTTTCATGCTTTGCAAACTTGTTGCGATAACTTTATTGAGAAGTCTGGGGGTGGGAAATGGAAACTTTGAGTGTTCCCGATATATACGTGTGTGTATTTTTAAATTATATGTAAGGCCGACAGAGCTTTCCCTTATAATTATTTTCATAACTTCTTGCACTATAGATTCTGTTCTTTATAGATGGCTAATTTAAAATCCAATTATCGCTCATATACATCAAAATAACACATTTGATATTTATATTTATCACAGATCTGCCATTTAACACCTCCATATTATGCTCTGCTTTCCTTCCATGATCACATTCCAAAACACACTCTACGGTCCAACTTTTTTTTCTTTCTTATCATGGATATGACATTCATATTGGAAAATATGTGTGTTCGATAGAATGCCAGTTATCTGTAGCGTCTAGCTTTATCTTCACTGGCTAGGGTATAGAAGGTGCTTAACACATATCCTCTCTGCTGTTTTTATTATTCTTGTAGCAGCATTTACAACATGACACTCAATAATTGAAGAGCTTCCCCTGATTAATTGACTGATGTTGCTTAACTATTGTTTGTTCATTGATACCAAAAAAGAAGGAATAAGGTAAGAAAGAAAAGAAGGAAGGAAGGAAAGAAAGAAAAGAAGGAAGAGAAAGAAGTAAAGAAAGACAATGAAATAAGAAAGAAAAGAAAGAAAGAAAGAAAGAAAGAAAGAAAGAAAGAAAGAAAGAAAGAAAGAAAGAAAGAAAGAAAGAAAGAAAGAAAGAAAAGAAAGGAAGGAAGGAAGGAAGGAAGGAAGGAAGGAAGGAAGGAAGGGAGAAAGAAGGAAAGAAAGAAGGAAAGAGAAAGAAGGAAAGAAAGAAAGAGGAAGGAAGGAAGGAGAGAAGGAGGGGCGGAAGGAAGAAAGAGGTTCTTCTCCAGAACTATCTTCAGTAGCTAGTTAGGTACTTATCCAAAAGACTCCATGTGATTAGATGCTCCCATGTGAAGTCCATTATACTGGGTGAGAGGTGTGGGCACATTGCCTCTGAGTTGTCAGGGCTCACAACCCTGTTTAGTCACATTTGATTTAGAACGTGTTGGTTTGGTTTTGTAACACCATCCCTGCCAGAAGTGCTACATGTTCTTACAACAGATACAAGAATGCTGTGTGTGTGTGATGGCTTGGAGACTGCCACAACCTCGTTTGGAATAACTGAATTTCAGACCAAACCTGGGTTTGCAGGTAGCCCAGGACTCTGTTTTCGAGCTCATGTGTGTCTCCATGTCACTTGGGGATTTAGAAGCCATGAGGTACAACCAGAGGGCAGACTTGGTTTGGATTTGTTACCTGCACTGCTTTTCAGAGACCAGTACTTAACTAGTCTTGATAAAAGTAATCTCTTGTTTAGCTCTTAAATCTCCAATATACTCTCACAGATACTCTCTTCTGCTTTTTCTTAAAGTTCAAGACATGCCCTGTGATCAGCTTTCAACCAAAATCTATGACTTTCAGAACCAGGGATGTTCACCTTTAAGATGTGACTTGACTAGTGATCCAAAGATCAACATGACAGCAAAAATAAGTCTTATAAAAGGACCTAAATCAAAATCTCTGTAAATGTACGCATCTCATATCCCTAAATAGCTGTCATGCTCAATCCTGTCTAAAGGGGAAAGATACATTGTTAACTGACAGTACCTTTATTAAAAAAAAAATGAGCCTTAACAAAAATTGTTAATTTTCTTTCTAAATGGTCCCTTAACTCTGCAAGCATCCTTTTAAAAATCATTGTCTGTGTCAAGACACAGGGTTATCTTCTTGATAACCTTCCTTTGGACAGACTCAACTGCTACTACCCAGAGATAGATGACGGGGTCTACACCTGCGTCTGAAGAATTTTCAGAGGGTCTCAGGGCATTCTCAGGCTGAAGCTTCTAGATTCACCCGAGATTTGGGAAACAGAAGACTAGAGTTTTCCCCAGGCTCTGTTGTTTCAAAGCACTGTCATTTGAAGTAAGTTGTGGAAGTTCCCTGACCCTCTGTCTCTTGTATCAGTAAAATGAAGACCATGGTGTCTCCCATGTCTGTGTCACAACTTGGAGACTGCGAGCTGCTACATTCGGAGACCCTTTGTCTGTACTTCTGTGGATTCCAAAAGAAGGAGATTGCCAAGAACCCGACATATATAAGCAGGAGGAAGGTATATGTGTGCAACGCAATGTGTATTTATATATTCTATATGCATATGTATATCCAGGCACACATATATCCTGCAAAATTAATTTTTCAGAATGTTCCATAAAATTCTGTTCCTTTCTGCTCTTTTCATCTTTTAATTCTGTCCGGAGCTCGGTCCCTCCACAACTGATAAATCACCCACATTAATCTGTCTTCCACCTCCTCCCTTGAGATCGTTGCCTCAGCCACAATAAGCTCGGAATGTATGCCTGTGCACATGGCGTCCCGAATTATAACCTCCCCAGTCTCAGGATTGTTTTCAAAGGACTAAAAATTGCCGTGCTCATAAAAACAAAACAAAACAAAAATGGCAACCTTGTTTGCCTTGCCAGTCTGTCAGAGCTTGAAAAACAAACTTCATCCCAGAAAGACAAACACACACACAGCAAACACGGGGAAGGAGCTGCTGACAGCCGAGAGAGTCTCTAGGCTGGGGGACAATAGAACAGAACACAGCCGGGCAGGGTGGTCCTGCAAACAAGGTCCAAACCCCTGCTGTGGACCTGACGGGCTTGGAGGGAGAACTTGCCCCTTTGCCCACCCCCTCCTCCAAGCACCCAGACACCCCCATCATCTTGCTGGTTGAAAGGCCTTGGTGGCCCTGGGTTAAGTGGACACTTATTTACCTGGCCCGACTCCCTCCGCTATGTCACACCCGGCCCATAAATACACAGGTCCAAACACACTGAAATCCCCATCTCCCAAATCACTGTTGGAATGAATCAAAGCCAATCAACTGCATATTTCCTGGAAGGCTTCGTTTTACAACCTCTGATGAGATACAAAATAAAAAAGGCGACTTTGGCAGGTTTCTGTAATAACAGTTTATATTAATATTCTACAGGAATCCTTTCTTCCAAGGAATCTAAAGTACTTGCGAGGAGTTTGGATTCTGCCTCAGCTCTGGTTCCAGCAGGAATAAATGGCAGTGTTTGGCAGCCTCGGTGCAAACCTTAGCGACGTCTCCGGGGATGTGAGCGCTGAGCCGCACACGTTACACGTTGCAGGCTGCGTTCTCACTCACTGTCTGTCAGAGCGTAGCAGCTGCTGGTCCCAAGAGGATCAGGGCAGATCTATCTCCAGGCGAGGGGTGAAGTCAGTCTCCGTGCAAACAAGTTATTTTGTGGCAGTGGACTTTGCACACCCTGGAGATGCCCATTAATGAAACTTCTCTATTTGACAAGGGCCTTACCAGGCCCCTTCCCTGTGTCATGTAATCCTCAACGCAGTCCCCTGAAGTCGGTGGTTATCATCATGGCCGTTGTTTGTGAGAGAAGTAAAGACCCAGGGTCCAACTTGTCCAGTGACACGGCCTGTCAGTGGTGGAGTCAGATGTGGACCCAGGCATCTCTGGTTCCAAGGCCCTTGCCTCTCTGCTCCACTGTTTGGATGCAGACTGGTCCCAGAGATGGCATGACTGTCCACTCCACTAGGCCAAAGGAATGGGGCGGAGGATTGTTGGAGTTCCCCGTTTCCTAGCTGCTCCCAATTATTCAAGTTTCCCGGTCCCAGCCCCTTACTCCATCAGTGCAAGTCCCTGTGTCCCATTCATTCTAAGGTGCCCTATGGGATGGGACCTCTTGCACACCTGTATCTCTGGATCCTCAGCACCAGATTCAGACCACGTGGAGAATGCAGTGTCTCCCTAGATTGCACAGTTCTCTCTTTGATTCTTTATTTGATTTTCCAATTAACAAACACACATTGAGCTCTTTTCACATGCTAATCTAGGGAGCAGACCATATAGACCAGGTGCCTCATTTTCCTCAGGGGCAAAATTTAAAAAATGCCAAAAACCAGTTACTGGTATTAGTATTAATATTCTAACGTAATATCTTTTAAAAGTTAAAATGAATGCAAAAATTATAATAACAAAAACATTTAAAATAAAGCCGGGATCAGCATTAACAACAGTTCCTTTAGCCTCGGGCTCCAGCTGGCTCTCTAGGCACTGGGCACCCAGAGACCACACCCCGCCCCCCGCCCCTCGGGTGAGGACTTAGAAATCGGATTCTAGTACGCGATGTGAATACTATCAGGTTCCTCACCTTCAAGGTGGAAAGTGCAACTTCTACTTCAAAAGAAAAGTTCTAGAAAGTTATCGGACTGGACTGAGTTGAATAGATTGGCTTAAATTTAATTTTCTTGGTGTTGAGCTAGAAGGGGATTTGGCCTGAGTGCACTTTTACAGAATATAGAGTCTCATGTTTTCACAACAGCCGGGTGGTGACTGTTAATCACAGTAGCCACACGCAGCACGGCGGACTAAAGCCGTGGTAAACCTGCCATCTCGCCTGGCAACCAAACCTCCGTGCGGGTGAGAGCCCTACTGCTCGCCTGCAGTCAGCTGCCCCCTGTGGACTGGGGTGCCAAGGGTTACTGAGACACTCACACAAAACGTGTTACCATCGCTCATTCAGTTCGTGCCCTCTCCTGGTCAACAGCGCGATACAAATGGTCAACAGAGAGGAGCTGAAGGGCTGTGACTGCCAGTGGGCGATGGTGTTAGGGGGCGGGGAAGGAGGACCCTTCATGGAGGACATAGAGATAAGGACTCGTAGACAGGAACCAGGTCCCCTTTCCTGGTTTCCAAATCGCTCACGTCAGCCTCGATGTGTGTGGCGTGCGTTCAAATAAGCCTTCCCAAGTCCATTCTGCAAAGACACAGGTTGTAACTTAGCAAATATCAGATCGTCAAAGGAAATTCACTGCACTCACAAATGCCATTACTTCATCGTAGAAGGACAAAGGAAAATGTGCAGGCGGGATGTCATTACTGCTTAATTTTACAGGTGAGGAAAAGGCGTCCAGGTAATTACATGGCACATCCCAAATCATCGCCCTTTGTGAGAAAAACCAAATTATGGTCTCAACTCCACCGCTGGGTCCAGGGCTTCAGGCAGATGGGAGACGCAGAGGACACCTGCCCGCAGTGGACAGAGTCCCTGCACGTTGTGCACAACGGCTCCCTTGGTGGGCAGCCCTGGGCATGTGGGGCTGGTTCCCACGGCTCGGCTGCTAAGCCTCAGGGGCAGGGAGGCCACCTCTGTCCCTTGGAGGGAGACAGGGCAGGTGGCTCCCAAGACACTTTGGTCATCACAGAAGTTAAGGGAGCAATGCAGACCGTGCTGTTTCACTCAGTGTTTGAGGTTTTCTAAGAGGCTCCCATCTTGGCTTCCTGGACCACCTTCCATCACTTGTGGATAAGCCCTTTGTCCAGGACAGTCTAGGACCTTCCAATTCTTCTTTCCCCCATGCCTTTGTCCATGGCACCCCTTCCAATAAATGGAAACACACACATGTTCCCAATAAATGGAGGCCTTGTCCACACTTAGGGGACTGCATTCAACTATCAGTACACAGTCATAATGGATGCAGAAATATCAAAGGGAATCCAACAAAAGCAATAGAAACTATTAGAGTTTAGTGTTTAATTTGAGGGTTATAATAGAGGAGGGTTTCCCGTGAATTATATTAGCTTCATTAGGTTATTGACATGATATTAACATGCTATAGTGTCTCTAAATCTCCTTCTGCAGACCCAGCATGGAGGGACTATGTTTAGTTCTCCTAGAACTCAGCAGTGTAATTCCAGATCAGGGGAGGAAGGGGAGGTAGAAACAATCTTGTGTCATTCAGAACCTCCCTCTCCATGGCTCCCAGGCTGTGTCCAAGTCCTAGGAGCTTGTGATGTGCCTAGCATTAAGGTGGCTGGGGGGACGGGAGACAGGATGGTGACACTGTCCACTAGTTAATGAACTGCGGGTTCCCCAGGCTTCGGTCCAGGTCGGCACTGACATGACCTTTCCACCCCACCTGCAGGCTCTGCTCAGGTCCAGAGTCCCTCTGCTGCTTCAGCCACAGGGCAGCGTGGCCGTCTTTCCTCTGCACAGACCTGGGGGGACCCGGTGCAGGTCTGCCCGCCTACCTTGTGGTCTGCCACCTCTTCCTGCTCAGACCAGAGGGCATGAGGCCCCCTGCGCCCCGTCCACACAAGTCCCGGCCTTGCTGCTTTTTTTGTTTTTTGTTTTGTTTTAGTTTGGTTTGGGTTTTTTGGTTTTTTGTTTTTTTTTTTGGCTCCATCCTTAAAGAAGACAACAGAGATTTTATTTTCCCCTTAGAAAGTTATCCTACTGTCTTTTACTCCTCATTTAATTATCCTGTTTCAGGAATCCATCTTCAGAGTCTCCAGCAAGGGGAGGCAGTACGAGGAGGGGGTCCTCATACTTGGCACGTTCTTGCCCAAATGTCTCTGCTAGGAATCCTTTCTGTTCCTCTAGAGACCTAGGACTTGAAAAGACCTGGAATAAAACATTTTCCCCTTCTGCTCGCTGGTGAAACTTCCTTCCTCGAGACTAACTGAGGTCTGAGTGCCGCCAGAGACAAGAGTGGACGGGAAATGTGAGGGGATGGAATAAGAAAAGGAAAGCCCCAGTGGCATTTCCACGCGACACCCTGCCCTGGTGCTTACAACACATGGCAGATCACAAAGCGCTAAAATGGTTATTCTCATTTAATTTTTCAGGGACTCTAATGGCGTGAGCGCTGTTACCCTGTCTATAAGCGAGGAAGCAGGATGCTTAAGCCATTCATCCTCTTCATAGTGGTTATTAGATGACAGAGAACTTTTTAAAGAACAGGCAGGTTGTGAATTTGTGGCTGAACTAGATTGTGAGCAACCTGAGTGCAAGGGCTGTGTCTTACTTATTTTGCCTTTTCTACATTATCTAGCTGTTTGGGGCTGAATTATGCCCCCAGATTTACATGCTGAAGCCCCAGCCCTCAGTACCTTAGAATGTGACTGTGCTTGCAGACAGGGTCTTTCAGCTGGTAATTCAGGTACAGTGAGGTCACTGGGGTGGGCCTTAATCCACTGTGACCCATGTCCTTATAAAACAGATTAGGGCACACACAGAGGGGTGACAATGTGAGGACCCTGGGAGAAGACGGCCATCTGCACACCACGGAGAGAGGCCTCAGGAGGGAGCAACCCAGCCGACGCGTGAGCTCAGATGTGCAGCCTGGAGAAGTGTGAGAAAGGCAATTTCTGCTGTGCAGCCCCTTCATTCCCTAGCGCACCACTTCGGTTGATGTGTCCGCTGAACTACGGAATTACCGAGAAACAAGAACTACTTTGTTCCAGGAGGGCCTCCCATTTTCTGGGCTCCTGTGAGGCTCTGGGCTGCAGAGGTGGAAAGAGACCCTCCCAGCCCCTGAGGAGGCGCTGAGTCCCGGGCAGTGCACGTGGCTAGGTGACTGTCACACATCAGAGAGGTGGGCTCGGTGAAGGATGCGCCCACAGTGTGGTCATCTGAAGGAAGGGTGACTGCTCGGTCTGGGTTTGCTGGGAAGATTCGCCAGATGGTCACTTTGTGCTGTTTACTGACAGCTGAGGAGGACTTGTGAATGAATGATGTAAGAGCTTAAGGGAATTTGAGGTTGTGACCCCATAGAAATTGCTGCCGACTCCCCAAACAAAAATCTAAATTCCTCAGGATGGCTCAAAAGACTCTCCGGTTTAGCCCCTGCCTTCTACCCTAGTCATATCTTCCACTCAGCATCACACTTGGAGTCCCACCCTCCAGCCCCACTGGATTGCTTACAGCTTATCAGATACCCTAGGATGCCCCACGCCCTGGTCTTTGCTTGAGATGCCTCTTCCCGAGGTAAAGTCCTCCCACGCGAGCTCTCCAATGAATAGCTTCTCAATTCCTTGAAATTTCAAAGGGAATTTGCCTTCTATATGGCATCTTTACATGTAACCCCGCATGGAATCAACTGCTCTCTCTTTGGTCTCCACTAGAGTTTGCACAGACAATTATGCGTAGCCCTTATGACACTGTGTTCCCCTGATTTATTTGTAGATCTGACTTCCCTTACTGTACTATAAGCCTCGTAATAATAGCAGTCACGGCTTATTCATGCTGTGTCAGCAGCGCCCTTAGGAGATGCTTACTGTGTTTGTTGGCTGAATGTGTGTACAAAGACACCAGGCTTGCAAAGAACACCGCCTTGAGGCAGCCACTCATTTTATATGGAAGGCATGTGGACAGTTCGGAGTCAAGAGCTGAGAATTAATGCTTGAAAAGTAGCCTGGCCTCTTACGCAGAATCTCCAGACTCAGCAAATAAAACTACAGGATATCAGTTAAATCTGAGTTTCATACGAATAGCCATTAATATTTTTTGAGTATAAGGTGCCTCATGCAATATGGGGGACATAGTTATGTTAACATTTTTCATTTTTTTTTTTGTCTGGAATTCAAATTTGACTCGTGCCCTATAGTCCACCTGGCGGCCCTGGTCGTGGGTCATGCGAAGAAGCTTGCAGGGCTGACTGGGCGTCACTGAAACAAAGCCTTTATTATTTGGCTCTAACAGAGCCCTAGGTTTGGATTGTACCTCTTTTCCAAGTGACGGGCTGTACAAAGGTCCGGCTGCTTCCCTCCGTGTACTCTTAATCCCACAATCAGTGCGAGAGTCGGGTAAAGTAGAATTAACCTCAGAGACTAAGCAAGATTTTGCACAATGGACTCGTAAATGCATAAATGCTAGACAACATGGAGAAAAGAGAGAAGAGGGTGGGGGAGATTTAAAAAGAAAAGAAAAAAAAAAAAAACAGCCAATATGGTCTTGGCCCTCATCAGAGATTCACACAGCTTTGGGGATATATTTCCAAAGCTGAAACTTGAAGGGAAATCACATGGATATTATGCCACTCTTCCCAGAATTTTAAGCAGAGGCCAAATGAATGTTTCCCCAGAATCCCCTATCAATTGCAACTACTGACATTCACGTCGGTCTCGTGGCACCTGCTTCCACCAAATGCTAGTGTTTAACATTTCTCACAGTGTTTCTAAACTCGAATTTGCTCACTGCTACCAGCTAGGAACAGATGCATCCGAGAGAACCTGTCTGAAAGTGGGTGGCTTATTATGAACAACTTAGGGTCTATAAAAAAAATCCCAACAAGAGCTGGGAGAAAAAAATAAAAACTGCCAGAAGCTCTAAAAAATCTCTTCAGAAGAGAGCAGAATAGTTATCTGGAAATTCTGCAAATGTGGAAAGGAAACCTGTTTTAGCACCACTTTGCACTTTAGTATAATTTCCTAAAAGTTACCTCTAACTTGGGCTCCCTCACAGAACTGAGTCACTCCCCTCCCGGATGGCCTTCGCAAGGCCAGTGAAGAGATCTCCTAACACCAATCCAAGGGGAGTGCCCTTGTGCTGGATGGAACTCTCCATCATTTGCTTGGCTCTAACTATCTGTGGACAGTGACATTAAAGTTCCCGTAGTTCTGTTGGTTTTGCAACATTGTTTCCCACATTCATTCCCCATGACGGAGTTCCCAGTCCACGTTGTCCAAAACGGTAGCCCTTAGACACGTGGGGCTATCGTGCACTTGACGTGGGCTAGTCTGCCCTGCAAAGAGCTGTACACGTGCAACACAAACCAGATACTGAAGACTTAATTAGAAAGGAACATATGAGATCACTAATGCTTTTTATATCGGCTACATGTTGAAATGACAACATTTGGATAATTTGGTTAATAAACTACATTATTAAATGAATTTCATCTGTTTCTTTCTTTAATGGGACTACAAACAATTTTAATTATATTTTTGGTTTATCTATATGCCTCCCATTAAAATCCAAGGCACTTTTTAAATCAAAGTCTAACAATTGTTTTAACTCATTGAAGAAACCATATAATACTCAAATTTTTCCCCTTTGACATGGGCTCCAGGAATCTCTGGTGTCAAATCAAACTGTTTCAACACCAAGGAGGGAGCAAACCTGGAAGGAAATTTTGTAAGATTCTCATCAACAACTTAATCATTCAGTAAGTAAAGGAGAAATTCAAAGGGCTATTTAAATTATACATTTGGACTGACCTGGTACATTGATTTGCATTATTCCAGCTCAGAATCCTTAAACATTCCCTAAAACTCATCGAGCAATTTGTGCTCTTTATGAAGAGATTTTCATCTCAGTGAGGCAAGAGGACACAATTTCAGCATGTGTTAGAACAAACGTCGAACACACTTTGGTCACTGGTTTATCCAAGGAACATTCCCTGAGCCTTCCCTGAGTACCAGGAGCTGGGTACTGACTGTGGTGGACATGGGGTGGAGGGTGGTGGCGGGGTCTGAATGAGACTGGTGAGGAAACAGACAAGAGCACTACTGCATGGGTGCTGGGATAATGGCATAGCCACATGCAAAAGAATAAAGCTGGACCCATATCTCACACCATACAAACACAAACTCAAAATGAGTCAAAGACATAAGTATAAGAATCAAATTAAAAAACTCATAGGAGAAAACAAAGACATAAATTTTCATGACCTTAGATTAGACAATGGGTTCTCAGATATGACACCAAAGTACTGGTAATGAAAAAAAAAAAAGAAAATTAATTGAACTTAAATAAAATTATAAACTTTTGGTCTTCAAAAGACTCTACCAAGAAAGTGACCAAACCCACGGACGGGGACCATTTAGTGGCAGGTGCCTACTTCAGAGCTGCATTCTCCTGTTCTCTCTGCTTTGGGTCACTGGCTCCAGCACCAGCAGGGACACTCCAGCCATAGCTACCTCATTGTCATGTAACTTGTTTGAAATAAAAATCAAAGATAACCCTGAAGGAGTAAGACCACAGCAGGAGGCACGTTCCAGGTGACCTGGAGGTTAACCCAGAGCGGAGGAAACTTTGGAGGGGGCTTTTGATCCCTTCTTCCTTCTGCATTTTAACTCCATGCTGGAGGAAGCTGAAGTCTGGGTAGGTGTGAGAGGTAAATGGATCCAAGTCACAGGTAACACCCTCCCCTGGACCAGCTCTAATTCTGAAAGTCTCAGGAGACACCATGAAGGAAACGTGGGCCTGGGGAGCTTTGTCCCCACAGCTCGACCTCAGGCTCTTTAGGTAAGAATTATTGCAGGCTCCGTTTAGGGCACTGATTCAATGACAGACGGCCCCCAAGAACAGAGGCTCAGCCAGAACAGAATGCTCGTCTCTGCCAGACTGGCCCAGTCGCACAGACAGGCTGGGATCTGGGCAACACGGGCCAGTGGAGGCTGAAGGGGCTGGCCCAGCAGGCGGTGTCTGCTTCTGGGGAGAGTGATTTCCGGAGAGAGGATCAGCGTGGTTGACTGCGAGCACGTGAAGGGCAGGGCTGGGACCAGACCTACCAGCCTGGGGACCCCCTCCCCAAGCTCAGTTCCAACATCTGTAAAAAGAGATGATAATTCTGAGGTGGGAACTCACTGACACATCTTGTTCAGGGAACTGCAGCCACCGTAACAAGGATGCTGATGATAAAGACACGATGGCCTCCCTCCATGACCAGAATCTCAGGGCGGCCCCGGGCCTCGGAACACTCTGAAGTTTGCTCCTTCACGGCCCTCATTTCATCTGAGCTTCATGACAGGCCCGTGGGGAGGGCAGTGCTATGGCTCTCCCTCTTTGCAGAGGAAGCTGCACGATCCTCAAGACTGACAGAGCGGGTAGGTACTGAAGCCAGCCTATCACCTCGGTCAGATCTGTCTCCCCCTAGGCGAGCACCCTGGCTGGACCTCTGTGAAGAATCTGACTCATTTCTAAGGTTACATTAGGTGGAGTGAATGCTGGGGTCTTTTATGTGCTTTCCAGCCAATAGGTGTCAGTCTGATTGCTTCTCCTTGAATAAGTAGGCACACGAATTCCATTGCACGAATTTTCTCAAAAGGGAAAAAATGTGCTCAAGTTCCTTCCTTTTTAGTTACTAAATTTCCTTTGGATCTTTAGGTGTGATTGATGAGAAAATATAGTTGCCAAATCAAGAGCATCTATGAAAATCTTTAACGTCTTTCTCATGCTCCTCCCAACCTGCTCTGCACCAAGGTCCCGGTTCATCAGGAGGACTGTGAAAGCCAGTGCCGGGCACGCACCTGGGCCTGCCCTCGGCTGGGGGACACCGGGCAGGTCCAGGAACCCTGGGCCTCGGTGTCTGCACCTTAAATGAGAGGGGTGAGAGATTCGCACAGCCCACGCTGGACGCTAACGAGAGAAAGTTACCCAGTTAATTCGTACTGATTCTTTTATTACAGCCATCAGAAAACACTGCATGTGAACAGCTCAAAGGAGAAATACTCGAAGGAAACTGACAGATCCCTGGGTTGGAGCCCATTGTGTACCTTCGGTGCAACGCAGAACGATGATTAGGTAACACACACTTCGATCATTTAAAATAAAAAGTATTTTGCATATCATCTATAATCTACATATATATTTACACATTTATAAATAGAGTCCCAAATCCCATCTAGCCATATGTATGGGTATATATATACACACACATACACACACACACATATATGGCCCACGGCGGATTTCTAAGTGCTGCCAAAGAAAGGAAAAGTCACATTTCTTCTTTTTAAGGCCTCTGGTATCCTGGGCGACGAAACCCATCATGCGGACAGGAATGGGCCGCTGGTCAAGCCCGAGAGCTGGGCTCACACCCCCGCCTGCTCTAGGTGAGTCGCCAGGCGAACCGCCAGCCTCCCCACGTCACGCCTGCTGAGAGCCCCGCCCCGGGACCCACCCACCAGGCAGTGCCTGTTTGTTCGTTTGTTTAGTTTTGAAAGATCTATTTATTATTATTTTTTTTTTCTTCTCAAGCCTTCAGCTTCTAGGTTTGCCACCGTCAAGCCCACGCTTACGCTCTGATTCCAACGACCACTTCGAACTGGCCACCAGCACCCCCTGGTGACCCTGTTTTCCTGGTCGCCCCTCACTCAGAGTCTGGGGTGGGAATCTTCCTCTCTGAACTTTCACCCCTCCTCTCCCCCCTCCAGCACCTCCTCCCACCCCACCCCCACACAGCAGCCTGGGGCCGGCGAGCTGGTCTCCACTTGCAGAGAAAATGGAAGCTATCAGGAATGCGCTCATGTCCCTAGTTTTTTTTAACTATAATACAAACATAGTCGTATCTACTCCTGTTTTATTATTATTCTTCTTTTCATCAAAAAGGTTGCCCCTTCCTCCTCCTAAAACCCATCACTGCACCACCGGTTTGGCTTGTATGACTGGCTGCCTAATCTGCTGTTTATACCACAGCGATTCCTCGTCTATTACATGAAACCTTGCCCTCACCCCTGGATTTCTTCCCACTGGCTTCGATGCATATTTAAATCTCTTTCTTTAAGAAAACTCCTCACCCCCTCCAGCTGCCTTGTTCACACTCCCTGTCTCTGTGTTCTCACCTCCTTTTCTATATCTGGGTCACTGGGACCTCAGGTGCCACCTTTCAGGACCTCTCAGGATCATCCGACACTCTTGATCTGAACCTCTCTTACAGGTCCCAAAAGGCATGCGTCCCAAAAAGGCATGTTGAAGTCCTGACCGCCGTACCTGTGAAAGTCACGTTATTTGGAAACTGGGTCTTTGCAGGTAGAATCCTATGACCTGCATCCCCAGTCACCTCTGGCAGAATTCGTGGCTAAGTCTCCCTGAGCACTTTGAACCTTCAATCAGTACATACGTGAGTCGACCTTGCAGGATAATTCCTTTATTAAAGGGAAGGCAGGGGTTGGTTATTTTTCAATCACAAACTTTCTCTTTCCCCAGCACAGTACCTAACACACAATAATTACTCGTGTTTGTTGAATGGGAAGGTAAGTAACAGTACAGGGTTTACTAAGTGCTCCAAGACGTTACCTTTGAACTATCCGACACTTCCGGCAGCACAACGAGGCGGGCACAAGGGCCAACCCCATTCTATAGGGGAGAAAACTGAGGCACCGAAAGCTTAAGTGACATGCTTAGGGCCACTTACATCAATGGTCATTAAGAGGCTGACTGCAGAATCCAGTCTCTGACCCCAATAAATGAGTTTCTTAATAAAATTATTTACTTTTCAACAAAAGCTTTTTAAAAAATCAAACACAGAACAAAGGTCATTTCTTAGGACATTTTTTATTTCTTTGTTAAACTTTAGAAAGTGAACAGTGACACCATTAGATGTGAACATCCTGTCCTGCTTTTGTACATTTCAGCTCCACTGCTTGGTTGGATGAAAACAGTCCCAAGGGAGCCCTGGCCTGCATGCTTGTCACCCCTTCACGTTGTGGGCCATCACCCTTCAGAGAAAGCAAGGCTCTGCCTCCGCCCTGGACACGCCGGGAAACCAAAGGAACAGGGTCAGATTCAACCCCGCGGGCTCCTGGGCGATGAGCATCTCCGTCCTCCCACTGTGCGTCAGAAGTGAGGCTTCCTTCTCTCTCGGGCAGCATGAGAGGCGCAGGGACGGGGCTGGGGATGATTTATTACCCGGGACGCAGTTTCTGCCGAAGCGCTAGGAAGGCCGCGTCTGCGGGACCTGCAGCGCCAGCTCGCGCCGGCACACTGAGCAGAGAGGAGCACGTGAGTGATCGTTCTGATAATATTAAGCAGGCGTGTGCGATGTGGCTTTGCAGCATCTGCTATGAACAGCCTAAACAAAAGGAGCCTGTACCGGCTGTGTCTGTCTGCTTTTAGGAAGATGGAATGTGCCGATTTGGAGCCTTTTCAGCTATCAGAGCACTGGCCCGATTCTGAATATCTCACAATCAAGTGGAAATGCCAGTGTGCTTCTTTTTTTTTTTTTTTTAATTGAAGTGTAGTCAGTTACAATGTGTCAATGTCTGGTGTACAGCACAATGTCCCAGTCATGCATATGCATACATACATTTATTTTCATATTCTTTTTCATTAATTACTACCAGATATTGAACATGGTTCCCTTTGCCATAAAGGAGAAATTTGTTTACTTCCTATCCATTTTTATATATAGTGGCTAACATTTGCAAACAAGGTACCTGGATAAAATCAGTTATTCAAAATACTGACCAGCTGTCTTGCCCCTCAAGATTTGATTTCAGGCTATCTCAGAGGAGGGTGAGAAAATCAGTGAATGTGTAGGGCCAGGATGAGAAACCACCGACCTGACCCCACCACCCACTGAACCAGCCTCTGATGTGGTAATTGAAATCTTCCACAACCTACCAAATAAATGATCCAGAACCTTGATCATTTCTCACGATGAGTGACTCACTACCTCTCAAGGCAATCCACCCAAATTTGCAGCTGTGGTGTGGGAGACTGCCGCTCCCTGAAGCAGAAGATTCTGGATTATTAAACAGGTTTCCTGTGTGCAGTAAGCCACCCCACTTAGGAAGCTGCCAGGGGCTTCCAGGCTTGCTCCCCAAAAGGAAGTATGACTCAGCAGAATTCAGGGGGGCAGGCAATGGGAAAGTTAATACTCAACCTTGTTTGTCAAAAATCTGTGGTATAACATATGAAGAATAAATACTTATGGAAGACTGCTTGCTATGGGGAACATGGTTTTCTAGACATCACTGCTCCATCTCACTCCTAGGCTGAGGGCGACTGGAAAAGAAAGCTGAGATGACCCCAAATTCAGGAATATTTCCCTGAACTGGAGCCCCGTCTGCACAAGCAGTGAGCTGGCAGACCCGGGAAGTCTCGCTATTGAAACAGGAGGGGACACAGAGCAGTGCCCACAGTGGGCTGGGGACCACATAGCCGATGAGGAGGAGGACGTTATGACTAGTCAGTGTGGATGGAGTGACCAGATGGCCCCACCTCCATCTCTGCACGTCCAGAGACTTGGAAATGGAAAGCCCACACCCGACCTGGACACACTGTGTGGACGGAGTGACACTGAGCTGAGTGAGAAGTTCCCACCACTCAGTAGGGAAAGGAGGCTGAAATAAAAATTAAGTTTTGTTATGAGATCAAGGGAAGACAGCATCCTTGCTTACCTGAGAATGCGGACCACCACTCCACCCAGCCACTTTTTCAGGGCGTGAAATCTGTTTTCCTGTCGACATTTCTGTCTTGTTCTCCCCGTTAGGGCCACTCAAAGTAAATCTTTCTTCTGTATGTTTCTTTCTGGCCAATGGAAGACGCAGCTGGTGTATTTTCCTTTTCCTGATGAAACAGTCTCAGTCCCACCACACTCCACGTGTCATGGTTGTGCTCATCCAGCCTAGGGACGCTAGGATGTGTGCACATTTCCCATCACATGGGGGACTGAGTTATTACCCTCTGTTGCTCAAAGGTGGCCCCTTCCATGATTTTTCTCCAAGCACAATTTGATCAATGCCGCTTGGAGCATCAGCTGTTCAAGGAATAGTTTTGAAGATAATTTAAGACAATAAACCAGGCTGAAACTTGATTGAACCACTTACTATGTGCACGACCCAGTCTAGGTCTCACAGAGATAGTAAGGGGTACAGATGTGGTTCTGCCTAGAGATCTTATTGCACAGATTTTAGTAACCGATGGTTGGTCATGAAGCTCTCCTAAGAGCTATTTTATTTTGATTTTGCTTTTTTATTTATTTGATGTCAGGGTGAGGATAGGCTCTATAACAAAGATTCTTGTAAACCTATAGCTTACAGAGTAGAAGAGGCTACCGCTCTCATCATGACATCCCTGATCCTTGCAGAACAAGACGTCAGGGCACCTTGTCCCTAAGGGTCCTTCATAGGAACAGATTCTTTCCAAAGCTTTGCTCCTCCACTCTCTGCCCCTCTATCCCCTAAGGCAGGGGTCAGCACACAAGGTCTGCCCTCTGTTTCTGGAAATACAGTTTTGTTGGAACACAATCATTCGTTGCATATTGTCTATGACTTCTCTCTTGTGGCAACAACAGAAGTGATTAGTTGCTACAGAAAACTACATCCCACAAAGTCTAAAATATTTGCTCTCTAGCCCTTTGCAGCAAAAGTTTGCTAATCCTTGCATTGTCAATGTCTTCATGGTTGAAGCCGGGTAACCACCCTATCTGGGTTCAGTTTGCACAAGCAGGAAGGTGGGCTGGAAAAGGCCCTCCCAGTGGGGCCAGGTGCAGACATGGTGCACGTCACTTCCACACACACAGCGTGGTCACTTGGTAAAGCCAATCCCCGCGGTCTCTCCTCACCTAACAGAAACATGGTGAGCATGGTTCTACTTTCCTACATAGGCACGTCAGTCTTTTCCAACAGAATGCATACTGTCCATCAAATTTCCCCTTTTGATTTAATGTTTGTGTTTATTTAAAAAAAAAAGTATCCATATGTTTCTGCATCATTTATACCTCTCGTCAAAATGCTGTTTTTTCAACAGCTGTTTGTCATTCAAAAATTCCTCGGAGAAAATGAATAGGCAAGTTTGGTTTTGCGACGGGAAGCTTGCAAGTGCGCGCGGCGTCCAAGCTCAGCGTGTCAGCGGCACCAAGTTGCTCCCTGAAGAAAGTAGGGTTTGCACAAATAGTGAATGCAGTCGATTGCAGTAGAGACCTTCTCCAGCCACCTGATGGGTTAAATCTATTGTCAGGTAGTAACATTCAAAACAAGGCACCTTGGATATACAAGGCTTAGTTCCTTGTGTGAAATTACCGAGTTATAAAATGATTTCACGCTCACACTTGGCCAGCATTGTACTCTGTAGGGCAGCCAGCTCTGTCATTAGGGTTCTCTAGGGTCCCCTGCTCCCTGGCGTCCGGATCTCTCTTGGCAGGAAAATAGCGTCATCCTTTTGCTCCTACTTTGGAAGTTCAGAAATCCACAGCATAACCAGTCGCCAGCAACCAGGAATCCCAGTGTCAGTAACAAAAAAGGAAAGGGAGCTTGGAGGTCAGGGCTGACGCAGCGACATTGCAGAGACCCACGTGTCATGGCCCAGTTTCTCTTCCTGGTCCTTCACATCTCCCTCGGTTGCTTCTAAGTAGGGTCCTCCAGCCATCTGCTGGTTCTGGGAGCTCCCTTCCGAACATCTTCCTAATAGCTTCCCTTCTGATTGACTTTGTTAGAATCAGTGCTATTCCATTGAAATGGTCTGGTGTCATCCTGTTCCAGGCGAAGCAGTGAAGACTCCGGAATTCCTGCTCACCGTCTCACAGCCGGAGAGTGGCAGGGCTGACTGCGAATCCTTGTCCTTTCCTGTTATATCCATTGATATGTTTCCATTCAATGGCTATTCTTACAGTCTCCCTCATCCTCTGAGACGGTAAAGGAAAGTTTCTAACACAGCCAGGAGCCCCTCGTCATCTGAGAAGGTCCCATCTGAGAGCCGGCTCCGCTCCAATGCCTTCTTCCACAGCGCAAGCACAGCTGGCTGCTCCCTTCCCCCGTCCCCACAACCATTCCCCTATATTTCTGTTAGAAAAAAAAACAGGTTTTATTAAGCTGCCGCACAGTTTTTTTTTTTTAATATCTCACTAAAATAAATTCTAAAAACAAAGCACAGTTCTTCATTAGAGGAAGGATAGTTCCTTCTTCGTTTTATACCCAGGGCCTGTACATCTCGGGTACTCAACAGTGATTGTTTAGTAAACGAATCAGTCAGGGAGCAAAAGCTGCAGTGGAACAGGCTGTCGGAACACTCAGGGGATGCTGGGAAGCGTTAGGTGTCAGGAGAGCAGAATGACCCCCAACTTGATTCACAGTCTAGTAACAACGTCCCATCAAGATCCAGGAAATCTGCTCCAGGATCCATAACCAGAGGGAGCTGATAGTGCCACGCCCATGGGGGTCCGACGCTACCTCTGCAATGTTTCTATTCAAATGCCTTAGAGAATGACATTCGAAGCGTGTGGATGACTCCTCTCAACCTTGCCTGATGACTTAAGATGCTGAGAAGCCCAGTTACCCGGAAGTGCTTTTTTACTAGTCTCCTGAGGAGCTCCAGCCTGAGCTTGGACACAGGTCTCCAGGAGGCGGTTTTCTTCCCCGGTGGGATAACCAGCGAGCCAGGGATGGTGTGGCCACCCTGGGGGTCAGGCAGAGCCCGAGGGCCTGGAGGGGAGGGAGCACGTGCTGCCCTGTGCCCGAAGGCCCCCTGTAAGGGTGATGGGGTTGGGGTACGTTCTGGATTTGAGGATTTGAGCACCATGGACCAGGGTGGTGGGGGCTGGTACCGAAAGACGCAGGACACAGAGCAGATTTGTGAGGACAGGCATAGACACAGGGCCACACACACAGAGAGGTGCAGCAAGAGATGCTGAAGACAGGATGCCTGAGGGTTTTGCTCAAAATAGACAGGGTAGGCTTTCCCTACTTCTTTGAAATGGTTCCCAGAATTCTATGTCCTAGAAATTAATTCAGGAATGAACGCTTCCCAGGTGTCCAGCTGGATCCATGGAGAGACGATTTGTTCCCTATGGTAGCAAACTCAGAGTTCACACGAGAGACAGAAGAAGGACCTCATAGGCTTGAGCGAGATAACTAAACATAGACTGGAGTTGACTTCGACAACACATCCTTGGGGGCAAACGATGGGGGTCCCAGCTAGGTGTGAGTGCCTTCTCTCACCTCCACTGCCCTACAAAGTGTAGACTTAAAATTGTGCGATTACAAGTAGAAGTGGTGCATGGCACTCCTGAGATTGTTACGCTGTGTAAGACTCTGTCTTCCTTGAAGGCTCCCTCTAGAGCTCCTAGGCCACCTTGAGGATGTAAAAGGCCATGTTTCAGAAGCCCACGTGGGAAGGAACCTCAGGGGGTCTCTGGGTAACTCGAGCAGCTTCTTGATGCTGAGAATAGCTTCTGACCAACAGCTGGCAAAAAAGGCTGACGCTCCCAGTCCTACAGCCACAAGGAACCGAGTGCCATCAACAACCGTGGGAGCAGGAAGAGTCTTCTCGGGGAGAGTCTCCAGAGGGCAGCCCAGCCCCAGCCACCTCCTCAACTGTGGCCTCCGGCAATCCTAAGCCAAGGATGCAGCTAAGCCAAGCGTTGTTTCAAGCCACTTGGCTTGTGTTTTACAGCGACAGAAGGCTAATACAACGGTGTAGCTGGTCTTCTAGCAAAACCTTAGTGCATAATTCTTACATGATCCATGTCTCAGATTCCAACTGAAAGAAGCAGAAACAGGTGGAGTACACAGGAAGGAGCATCTATGATTCATTTCCTTTTTCTCCTCCCTCCCTCCCTCTCTCCCTTCCTTCCTTCTGCCTTCTCCATTTTGAAACACATCTATTATTCAGTACTGTTGATTTACAGTAACTAAACACACCATTGTTCGTGACCAAACGTGGTATTTTACTGTGGAAATGTTCTACTTTGGGGGGGAAAGACAGATGTGGATTTAAATGGAAACATCATCTCTTGCTGTCTGTGGGGCCTTGCAGAAATCACTTAATCTCTCTGTGCCTCACATTCTTCTCCAGGCAAATGGAGAAGATGTATTCTACTGGGATAGTGAACTGATGTGAAGTAAGCACACAGGCAAGGCAGGAATGTCTAGCGGTGCTCATTGCTAGAGTCAAGTAATCATTTATTTTAAAATAATAATAGCTAATATTTACTGAGGCCTTATTTTGGGCCAGTGTTCTAAATGCATTATACATGTTTACTCTGGTAATTTTTACAGTAATCCTAAGAAGAAGGTACTATTATCATCCCATTTTGCAAATGAGGAAACAAAAGAGCTGAGAAATTAGAGATCAGACCCAAATCCCAGGGCTGGGATTCCAACCGAGACAGTCCACCTCCTTCGGAGTTCAGCTTGTGTCTGGCAGCGGGATCGTGACTGGGGAGGGCCACGTGGGGACCGAGACTGAGACACCGGCTGGCGGTGCAGCTCCTCAGAGAAGCAGACTTGCTCCAATCGGGGAGCAGCAGACATGAGAAAGGGTTCCCACAGCAGCACAAACAGAAATGAATTCTTGTGCCCGAGCATCGATGTGTCTTTACAAAAACACCTCCTGCGGGAGACGGCAGCCACGCTCTGGGGTAGCTGGGTGACCAGGAGACCTTCCCGGAGTGTATCAGCCACGTGTAAAACCACCGCTGGGAGACAGCTTCCACAGCCAAACAGCTGATGTCCCGCTGATTGTCTGAGTGTGTATCATCTGAGACATCTCCCTGCCTTTGCGTGTGTGTTTGTAGAATGACACGGCCTCCTTTCTTCAGGTCTTTGCAGATGAATCTCAGCAAAGCCATTGGGTGGAGCCCTAAGCAGGACCCGGGTCACTGCAGCCAGGAGAGGGTCATGGAGGACTCAGTTCTCGTGCGGTGCTCCCCGGAGGCAGAGGGCGCAGCGGCCCCTCACTCCCCAGGGGCCCTGTGCCGGGGGAGGGGGCTGGGTGGGAGCTCTTCCGAAAGGTGGGGGCCACGTCGGAACAGGCAGACTTCTGAGACGCCCCAGAGGTCACAAGTATGTACTTGGCTGCCCAAACCGTTTCAAGAAACAAATTTGTTGTCACCTGCCCCTGTGAAAACAAATTATCCTTGAGAATTTAGGTTCTCCAAGAGTGCATTAAACAAGTGACAGCCTCCAGGACGGGGAAGCGCATTGAGAGTTGCGCGCTCTGTGATTTTACACTGAGTGGGGAAGAGCCCACTGTGCGTTACTGGGATCACCGGGCGGTGCCGCGCACAGCGTCACAGGTGAGCCCCACAGATCCCGCTTCTTCCCAGGGCCGCTACCGTCCACCTGTCCCGTGGGGTGATTGTCCACGGGCTGGAGACAGACGTCAGAACACAGAGCTGATGGTCAGCCATGACCCTGATGCAGGAAAAACAGATGTGGGCATGAGGAGGGCCGTGTCCCAGGTCTCGGTTGAGCCCCTGGGGCGTGCCCCGCCAAGCGTGGGTCCTTGGCTTCTCGCAGGAAAGAATCCAAGAGCGAGCCACAGTTGAGTACAGGTAGATTTATTCAGAAAGATCCATCGAAAGGCAAGAGAAAGGCCACGAGGTGTAGAGGTTGGGTGCTCAGATTAAAAGTAGGTACACACTCCATAGACAGAATATGGGCCATTTCCAAAGAAGGAGAGAGAGGGGGTGGTGACCATGAGGCACCATGTTGCCAGTTTTTTTGGGCTCAGTGTCTTCATATGCTAATGAGTGGAAGGCCCAGTCCAAATAGCCTGGGGAAGAGGCTGGGATTTCCAGGAAGATGGCCATTTCCCACTCTGCCCTTCTGTGGCTAGCCTTGGGGCTGCCGCGGTGCCTGTGCGCGTTATTCACCATGTTAATATAGTACAAGGAGCGTATAATGAAGCTCAAGTTCTGCTAGAAGTCAAATGTCCCATCCTCTTGCGCCTCCAGGCCTCCTGGGGGTTGACTCTGCCACCGTTTTGATGCTCATTGCTGTAGCATTCCTTGCATGGCTGTGCCCTGCCCCCTTCCTGCCTCTACCTCAACCAGAAAGAGGACTCCTGGAAGGAAGCCAAGGAATTCGCTGCCTGAGGACACAGGCCGCTGTGTCAACCTGAAGAGAGAAAAATCTAGGTAAGGGGAGGTTTGACCCGAGGACCCTGACTTTGTCGTTGATTGTTCTCCCGAGGAAATGACCTGTCATTCTTCCGGGGGATTTGCCACTGAAGCACTTTGCTCCAGGGAAAGTACGTGAAATGAAACTTGTCAGTCTTGGTTTTATAAACTCTGAGGAGGAGGCTCTTAAGGACACTTACTCTCCCCTACCTACCTTGGTTTCCCCACCTTCTTGCAGGCGGTTTAGCAGATTACGGTCTGCTATTAGATTTTGACCGGCTTCAAGTGAAGGGTGGTTAAAAAAAAATGTTTAAATAGTTGAAAAATAATCAAGAGAAGATTGATATTTCTTGTATGTAAAATTATATAAAATTCAAATCTCCATTAGTAAAATTTTAATTTTCAACTTTGGTACTTTGGTACGACAGACATTCTGGGTCAGGTAGGTCTTTGGTGCAGGGGTCGGGGTGGCGGGCTGCTCTGTGCACTGAGGGACGTTCAGCACCCACTAGATGACCTCAACATCCTCTCCCTCCTGACAATCAAATTGTCCAGGTATCGCGGGCCGTCTCCTGGAAGGCACGATCGCCCCCTGAGAACTGTGTTTTCATGAAAACGCAATCAATGTTCATTCATTTCGCTGTTGTCTGTTTTTGTGTGACAACAACAGAGTTGACAAGTTACATAAAGGCTGTCGGCCCCACAGAGCTTAAATATTTACTCCTGGCCCTTTAGGAAACAATTCTCTCTGCTCTAACACATAGAAGGTCTCGGCATTTTAAAAAGGAATGAAAATAGAAGGGAAGGGAGAGAGAATCAGAGAACAGGCTGGTCAGGCAAAGGCTTTCGGGAAAATGAGGTTTTTGTTCCTTTGTTTTTCAACGAAACCTGATCAACACACAAGCATCAGGCTGCAGCCCAGCCTTTTCAGGAAAAACACCCGAAGTACAAGCTTATTTCTAAAGCAACACTGAGGGCCCTAAGTTCGGCCTTTTCTATTTAAACTCCAGGAAGCTACCATCTATCTCGGAAATTTGCAAGTCAACTAAAAAGAGGCAAGTGGGGGAACTTGTAAGCATTGACCCTTATAAGCAGCTCCGGAGCGATGTGAATATATTAGCGGTGTGTGAATGACCAGCAAGTTCCAAGTCGACTGGCTGAACACCATTTCTGAAATCCATGGACGAGAAAGGAGTTGACAGTGACTGAACACCCACCCCATGTCAGGCACGCAGAGAGAATCTATACGAATGCGTGACCCTCCCAAAGCCCTTTGAGGTGCTCTTTATCTCTGACATGAGAAGACTGAAGGTTATGAACGTGAAGGGACTTGATCTGCTGGAGACAGGGACAGAGCTGGGACTCTGGTTGGGTCCTGGATCCTGAAGAACCCTTCCGTCTGTCACAGCCGTGCCCCACGTGTAGGAAAACTGTTTTGAATCAGCTGCGTTCACCAGGACAGCAAGTCTCTGGAGTGATCTTGGGCACAGAGGGAACCGAGTCAGGCAACAGGTTTGCTGAGTAGAGCTCATGGCCACAGGGCAAAGATCTGCCAGGGGAGCCACAGCCTGGCTGCTTCCGCTTCCAGGGAGCACGAACTGATGTGTCCTGGGGTGACCCGGCCTGTCTACAATTTTGGGAAAGTGGCAGCATCTCCAGACGGCATGTGAAGCAACATCAGAAAGACAGTGGCAGACACTCTGAGAGAGTAAATGGCCTGAAAAGTCATGTGTGCAGCAGCAGGCAGTATAAAGAGAGATTTATCACTTGTGCTGATAAATTGACGGTGAAATTAAAAAGCTTAATGATTTCAGCATGAATTTTGAGAGGCATCTTTCCCCACTGAACATATGAAAAAGTTTCAAAGCATTTTGCAGCAATAAAACATCTGTGACCCAATTTACAAAAAAAAAAAAAAAAAAGAAGAAGAAGAAGAAAATCAAGAGTTGTTGTTAAGGTAACAAAGAATGGCAAGATGGTTATAAACCTTTATACCATCTTCTGTCAATAAAGGGACCCTTGTGCGTGTAGCAGCCATCAAAAGTGTGTCCATATAAATCTTGAGTGTGTGGGGAGGTGGGGAGGAGTTCCGTAGGATCCAAAACACCACCGAGAAGAACGTATAAAGGTTTGTGAGGGATCAAAGACCAAAGGAAGAGATGCGCTGAGAGTTCACTAATGGAAAGATAACGGCTTTCAGTAGCTGGTGAGAAAGAAAAGATAGAATGGATGGATTTTAAGGACAAAAACACACTTGGAAAAAATATGGCACAACTACATTATCTAAAAGCATTGAGTTACAAAAGTTCCAAGATGTTTCTCTCATTTCGTGTGCTGCTTAATGCAAAAAGATGGGAGGTATAGTCTGAAGGATTGAACGATTAGTTTTTAAAGGTTTTTGGTCATGTCTGGAGCTTAATCACAGTGGATCAGGGAGAGGCTTAAAAAAAGGCATTTTTTTTTAAGAAAACTGAGATCAGATCCAATATACTCAATAAATATTCACGCTTCTTGAGTGATTTGAAGTAGATTATTTTAAACTGATATAAAATGTGGCAAAAATCTGTTCTAAAGAATGTATAGAATATTGACATATGGTAATTTACTAATTGGAAAAAAAAATTAGGCAACACTTACTTCTGTAAGATGTGAAACTTAAATTGTACAAAGACTTAACTGGATTGAGTCGATGGAGAGAATTTTTTGACTTTGTGTCTTTCTCACTATTTCATTCTGGTTCTCCAGTGCCCAGGCAATTTTATGCACATTAAGTAGCCACCTTTGCAAGCATATTCATTTTTAACAAGGTTCCATTTGGTAGAGAAATCTTAGGATATCCAAAATAAATACACACCTGAAAGTATTTTCTGCGGGAACAATTTGGCTAACCCATGGTCTTAATGAACAGAATATGGATTTTAAAAACATGTGCTTGCATATCCCTTTTAAATGGACTTTTTTACATAAAAGATTAATTCATTATGCACTAAGCAGTAATTCTTAAAGGGCAGCACCATTTCTTAGCTGGCAGAATGGGAATGTATCATCCTTTTGGGACCTTTTGACATACAGCATCACCCAGCGCCCTACCCACCCCCACCGCCAACCCAACCCTGGAAGAAAACCCTAGTGCGCATCTCCTAAATGACAGAATTGGCCAACCACCCTACATCCCATTCTTCTTAGAAATCAGGGCCGTGTTGGATCACTGTTATTGGTGAGAATAGGTCATTTCTCTGAAGTGTGTTTGGACATGGAGCAGGAACAAACTCAGTGGTTTAACACTCTGGTCAGCATGGTCCTTGCCAAGGACTAGATTCCACCAGCTCAGCTGAAGCTGAGAACAGTTTCATATTTGGCTAGTAATACGTATTGGGAGCACTGCAGGGATGATTAAAACTCAGCATCTTTCAAAACCTTTACATCACTGGGCAGAGAAAAGCAATATTAATAAAAGGTCATCAATGTGAAGGTCTAACTGGGCAGAGTTGATGTGGGTGGGTGAGTGGTTCTGTTCTGTACGGGGTATGAAGAGGTGGCCACTGGGCCAGCTGGGGAGAGCGAGCCACAGGAATGCAACATGGGGCTCTCTCAACCAGGGGTTCCTTTGTGGGAATAAAAGTACAGTGTTGCCAGTATCCCATGTCACAACCGTTGCTAAAAATCTGGATTTTTAAGTGAACTTGTCCAATTTTTATTTTAGAATCTAATTTTTAAAAATAGATGCTATGTAACCAACCCTGTAGCATAAAAACCCCTTATCAGTGGGTTCCAGGATGCGCTGAGGTTGCTTGTGTGGGACCTCATCTCCAGGTGCCCTGGATCTATGGAGGTGCAGAGCCAGACACTCAGACGCACTTGCCTGAGTGCCATCATGCTTTGTCTCCTTCCCATTGTCCCAGATTGCTTTTCTGACTCATTGGGCTATTTTGGGGGGTCTGTTTCTTGTTTTACTTTTCATGCAGTGGGAACAATTGGGGTATATTATTAAAAGTAGTCTCTTGAAACTCATCCCAGGTGTCTATTGTAAAGATAGAGTCATGGACATTGCTGGTTTTGTGATACCGAGTGCTCTGTGAGAACAACGAAGAAACGTCTGCCTACGTTTCATTGCCAGAAAGAACTGTGCTTTTAAGGGGCAAAGACTGTTTTTATCCCTATGGACCCTGTGACTCATCACAGGTCATGTCTGCATCTTGACCTTGAATGTTTGAAACTTAAATGTGAGTCTGTGTGGACGCTTGGGGATCTCTCCTGCTTTCCTCTGCTCACTTCCCTTTGCTTTAACCCAATTCACATTCTTACTCATCGTTATTCCATTTATCTTGTCATACTGCCTGGGTTCTTGGTGAAATGAGTTACCTCCATTTCCAAACAGAGTAGAAAAGGAATATGGGGCAGGTATTTTAAAAACAAATTTTAAATATTTATAGTCTGCCTTCTTCTCAGGAGCAAGTTGTTTTTTACCTTAAGTGGGACAAAGAGTGGAGGAATTATTATATGGCCTCATTCTGGACGGAAAGACCTGTGATTGGACAGATTCAAACTCAAAATTACCACCTAGAGAGGGGAGAGGGTCCGAGGGAGGGGGAGTAGGCGGGACAACACTGAAGACTTCGCATCATCCATTCACCCACTGAAAGGCAACTGGTTTGCTCCAAGTTTTGGCAATTATGAATAAAGCTGCTATAAACATCTGTGTGCTGGGTTTTGTGTGGACATAAGTTTTTAACTCCTTTGGGTAAATACCAAGAAACACAATTGCTGATCATATGGTAAAAGTATATTTAGTTTTGTAAGAAACTGCCAAACTGTCTTTTAAAGTGGCTGCACCATTGTACATCCTCATGATGCTGGCTTTTGATTAGACTCTTTAAAATAGGGATTAAACACACCTTTCAAATAGGAATTAAACACCCTTGAAGTTGTATATTCACAAGTAAGATCCTTCTTGTACTAACAAACTATTGTTAGCATATAGATTAAAATATGTCTGTAAATATGTATTTATATATCAGATATAATTGTTTACCTTGAGATATTCTAGAAAAAATTATATAACCAAATTTCTAGGGTAAATGAGAAAAAAATCTTAATGATAGGGAAAAATCAATAATCTTTTCTCAAGGATAGCTCAAGGTGGAAAAATAAATGTCAAGAATAAAAATATTTCAATGACATAATTTATAAATGTGATCCAATATATGTATATAAGTGTATGTAAATGCCCTCAAACTATAGAATACATGTTCTTCTTAAGCCCATATTAAATATTTTTATTTGCACTGATTACAAAGAAAGTCTAAAAAAAAAAATATATATATATATATAGTGAAAGCCCTCTGACCATAAGACTTTTAAACTAACAATAAACAGAGAAGAAAACAGTCTTACCTTTATAACTTTAAAAATTAAAACACGACCTTGAAGAACTCAAGTGTTAAAGAAAAAACTGACAATGTGAGCTATTACTAATCAAACTCATGGCATATAACAAACACAATTTTGATACAAATGAATAGCCTTACATGCATATTATTAAAATAAGGAAGACTGAAAATAAATTAGTTTATTGAACAACTCAAGAAGCTAACCAAGAACAAGAAGCGATAAGCATGAACAATTCAATGGAATAGGTGCCCCCCCCAATTTTTTTTTTAACATGCTTGAATGAGAGAAAATGAGAAAAGGTTTTGTCAATGAATTTTAGGGTCAGATTTATGGTCTATTTCTTTCCTCTCTCCTCTCTCTTGCCCTTTTCCTCTCTTTGCTTTGTCAACATGCTGAGATTGGCCAATGGAGACGAGTCAGTACATTTGGCTCAGATAGATAGAAAGATAGATAGAAAGAAAGATAGATAGATAGATAGATAGATAAGATAAATGGAAGATGGACGGATGGGTGAATGGTAGGTAGGTAGATAGATAAGAGAGAGGAATGGATGGATGGGCAGGTAGATGGATGGATGAATGGACAAATGGATAGATAATGTTTTCATCAAAATGGGTTAATCTATTCAGTAGCCATTTCTACCTTCCTTCTAACTCGCTGAGCAATGCCAGATTTTTCCTTTGCCCAGTCTCCCTGCAGCCATCCGTGGGCTTGTTACTCAACACTGTCCAGGGGACATCTCCATGGGGCTTCTGGGTAAACTTTTCTTTCCTGGTATAAGGAGAAATTTAAGGAGAAATTGCCCCACACCCTGCTTTATAATATGGTTAGTTGAGTTTGGCAGTTTTGGGGATCTGTGACTAGACAAATTTATAGGGACGTGCCAACATGCTAAGGAAAAGATAGAAGAAATTTGGAATGTGCTGGGATCCTAATGGCATTTTTGAGTCAATGAGTAAGGATCTGTGTGCCTGCCTTACCTCAGGATTCCATTAATATATGAGATAATAAATAAATGCCCATATAATTTCATCTGTTTTTATTGAAGTGTGTTTTGACTGGTGGCCAAATTACCCTCACATATGCAGTAATTATCTGTTACATTTATTTTTCTCCCATCCCTTGTCAACATGAAATCCAACATAGGTTTCCGTCACATGTGGAGCTATCAAAAGAGAGTGCACTTAAATAATTTTACTCTTAGAGGAGAACACACACTAAGTAAAAACTTCAAAACAGAGAAAACTGAAATTCTGCAGAGAGTTGATGTGCTTTAGGACAGAGAGGAAATTGCTGATTTTTCTGAATTTCCAATTACTTGGTGGTTCAAAATGTGTGAGCAGTCATATGCAGCTTACATCATGAGGGGAGTCATTGATGGCAATGGCATTCAAATCCTCCTTTGTTATGGTACGTGAAGAAATGGGCCTCGTATTTTCAAGCAATGTGACCTATAATTTTATTTGGAGCATCTCACTGAATTTCCACAGCAACCCCGCATGGTTGGAAACATCCTCATTTCAGTAACAAGAAACTGGAGTTGAATGTATTTAACTAGGAGAACCAGACCAGGCATTATTATGACAACTTGCCAAAATTGTCCTAGCAGCGGTGGCAGCTGCAGGAATGACAGCACTGCCTTGGGTCTGCAGGCCTTCGTTTCTGAAAGAGGAAAAACCAAGACCCCCTTCACCACCACTGTCTTCTCAGTGAACGAGGCAGGGATCAGGTGTCTAGTCATGCTGTAAAGAGCAGATAAGTTAGTTCAAATAATGCATTGTGAACTAGTTTTTAAAATGATCGAAAATTGTTTACTTTGACTGCCATGTTGACCCCAGGGTCAGATAGTCAAATTCACTGTATTTCGCATGAAATGTTTTTTAGGTCCATTTGACTTGACTCTCTTCCTTATGGATCTATCAAAGAATCACAGCGGTCTTTTCTCAAAAAGTAAATATTGCATATCGCAACCTGCACAGGGTAGGGCCTCTTTCTTCTAAAGAAAAATAAGACTGTG
Source organism: Camelus bactrianus (assembly GCF_048773025.1). Taxonomy (NCBI): domain Eukaryota; kingdom Metazoa; phylum Chordata; class Mammalia; order Artiodactyla; family Camelidae; genus Camelus; species Camelus bactrianus. The sequence continues at coordinate 17,457,739 of NC_133553.1, read as the reverse complement.
GTGCCTAAGTCTTGGGCGGCAAGAGAACGGCAGGTCACTCCTGGAGGACTGTCCCTGAACCCCGGTGCCAGGTACTCGGAGCAGACCGGCAACACGAGACGGGGTGCGTGTGACTTGCCGCCGTCTGCATTGGCTGGGCCCCCTGATTTCTACCTAATCAAGATGTCTCCACATCCTCTTACCTGCACTTGGCAAAACTAGCTTTGGGAAACCATCTTTCCATTCTAGCAGTCCTTTATCTTTTTCTTCAAGAAATGCTGATTTTAGTATTGAATTATGCCCAATCGAAGTCGCTGATTTCTTGTCCTTTCTGAGTTACTATTTCTCCAATAACTTGCTACCTGCCTTAACAACCCCAAACTGGCTTCCCTAGTTTTCTTTATTTCATTTCATCATTATTTCTTCTATGTGCTTCTAGTTCAAGGTTTATGAACCAGTCCTATGAGAAAACTCGATTATCACTATATTTTAAAGAGTTGTAGGAAGGTGGGGATAATTGACATTATGAATAGCTTGCATTAAAAGGAGCTAAAACTTGTATTGGTTTGTGACTGGCCCTTTAGTCTCTCTTGGGTGAAGACAATCTGACCATTTTGAGTTTGGGCCACTTATCTGCCCAAGTACAAGCTTTCATATACCGATCATAACACAGACGAAGCTTCTCAGTTTCTACCAGTGGAGCAGTGTGCCGTGCCCCAAACCCAGCAATTGGAGCAATATGCATTGTAGTCTGGTTTGCCATCATTCGTTGATGGACTAATCTGTTTGGGAAAGTTATTCTTTCCTGGAAATGGGATGGAAAAAGAGCAGCAAAATGAATGCTCTGGAGTTAGGACGGTGATTTAGAATCCCATAGTGGAGATGCCTCCATCATGAATAATTTCAATTCACTCCAATTATTATGGGTTTATTTTACTCTTGTAATTTATAAGAACTGCAAAGATCTCACTATGAGCTACTACTCACCAGGGCTTAGCAATTCACATCTGGGATATTTGAAAATATACTTTTCTATCCAGTCGACTAAATTTAAAAAAAACATGTTTGGTTAGGAAAGACTAATGAGACACAGGCTCATCTGATGGTTACAGCGACCCTGGCCACCATGATGAGAATTTTGCAAAGCGGAGGCCATGAGGGAGATGCCAGCGTCAGAGACAGAGCGTGAGCTTGGGGACGCTTCCTGCTGCTGTAAAGGGGGCGTGGGAACAAAGAGAGCATCATTCAGAGATTATGGGAGGTCCAGAGAAAGCAGGGTGGTATGAAAGACAGAGTTAATGAGAGGGACCGTGGTCCCATAAGAGCACAGAGGCAGGCAGGGTAGAAGAGAGGCTCCTGCCGGACCCTTTCCTAAATACAGCTGGTGTCACCAGTCTTTCTACTCATCTTGCACCTCAGAAATCTACGTCACTCCTGATTCACGACAAGCCTCAAAACTTGTCTGATTCTCAGAGATCTACTGATAGAAAGCATGGGACACCGGAGAAACTGGAAGACTGCTTCTGGGAAATACGCATCCAACCTCACCATCACCTGCATCTATGAGAATCAGAACGGTCCAGCTTTGATGCAGCAATGTTTGTCATATTAAAATCTCTTCTACTTCTCTGGCAATGAAGAGATTTTTTCATACGTGTTAGGATGTAGAACTTTTATCATGATACTTACTGTGAGGTAGGTGGGCTGGGACAGAGATAATCTAGGAAACGTTAACCATCTTTGAAAAAAAATATAATAAACAATAAAATCCACTTGAATTCACATCCAGATGGTCCCCAAGACTCTGAGCTGATCAGATAGTCACTTTATTGTAAGCCGTGAGCCCTCGGGGTGCCTTTCCACGTGCACCCACCCTGCCTCTGGAGTCATCTCTGCGCTCAGTTGTTGAGTCACCATATTTGGCTACATAGCCTCAGCTACTCCTGCTTCTGTGGCTGTTTGCAGATGTACCCTGTTTGTGTCTCCTTTCTTCCTCATGGGAACCCCATTCTGAAGCAGACGAGGAGCACCCGCAGCCGGGTGCCCCAGCCAGCACAGTGTGGTGATCATAGGGAAGTCTTAGAACCACAGGCCGCTTCCTAGTTTTCAAAGCACCCTCCTGTTCTGTTTCATACGACAGTGTCACAGCACGCCTGGTGCGGAGATGTTCTCATTCTGCTGGTGAAGATCGTGAGAGCCAATGACCTGAACTGCGCTGCTCACAGGCGCATAGTTAATAGTAACAGAATGAGACTTGCATCTAAGAGCAGCATCAAGGAAAAACTGTGCAAAATATTTGAAATCCGCTGAGTCTTGCGAGTGTTTGACCTCTTCATGTTAACTTACTAGCCTTAAATTTGTATAAAATATTGTGACAGTAACCACTACCTCATGGTTCGTAAATGATACTTCATCGGACAGAAAAAACAGAAAACACACATGCACACATGTGCTAAAACATTACACACCTAGATTACACAAACTTATAGTGATAACTGATTCTTGTGTCACCTGAAGATGCTGCTCCTTTCCAAAGAAAGGAGGGAGATGGCAAGAAAAATAAAAGAAGCCCGTAGTTTACAAATAGAGCTGGATGCTCAGTAAGGCGTGGCTTTCTCGTACTGCTGTGTTTGTGCCGGCCAGTGTTGTAGGAACCCAGCAAAAGCTGCCTCTGAGAGCTCTGAGCACAGAGAGTGACCACGTCAAGGCGGTCGTCTAAGGGCCCCACTGCAGAACTTGCGGAGACGTCAGGCTGAATCTCTTCCCCTAAAGAATGATGTAGGCTGCATTTCTACAAGGCCAGCAAATACCACAGTCATCTTTGAGGCTTACAAATATACCCCAATTTCCTCTACCAAAACCTAACTAAGCCAAAACAAAACCAAAGAAAGGAAAAAAAAAGAAAAAGCCTTCGTCTACTGGGTTTTATATAAAATGACAATCATCACAGGTGATACACGACAGGAGTGTAAACAGCAGATGAAATTGAGGGGAGGGGAGAGTCGGTTTATTCCAGTGACTATACATCTATTGCTTCCATTTTTACGCAGGGTTCACACAGTGAATTGAGAAGGACCTGCAGGAGTCAGCAGGACATACAGGTCTATACGCACACATGTGTTTAATTCATAGTCCATGAATTTTTACTAATGCATTCAATACTATTAATTATATACAATTAATAGATAACAATATGTAACATATTATTGTATCTATTAGACGTAAGTCAGTGTACAAAGCAAGGCAGGAGTTTACACTCCAGTTGCCAAGGGACCATTTGGGCGTCAGGAAAGCAGAGGTGGGCTGGCAGATCTGTGTGATGCACTGAAGATGGGGTAATCACTGTAACGGAGTACACACGGAGCGCTCTAAGTCTACAGGGAAAAAGTGATTTTTGTTTTGCCAGAAGGAACAGTGGACATTATGGAGGGTTGGACATTTGTGTGCTTTTTTTTTAATTTCTTATTTGCATATAAGAGAATTATGAATTTAGCATAAATTTTACATGATGAAAAGGCTTAGATTCGGAAAATTGGTGAGTTTTGCCCCATCAAAGGTAAATTGAGTCTGAGAAAAGCCGTTTCCTCGATGAGGAACCTGGTGGCGCATCTTACAATAAAACTGGCTCTCTCCTCGCAGTGAAATGCCATTACAGTGCCTGTGAAATGGCATGTTCTCGAGAGGTAATTGCAAATTTTTTTTCCCAAGCTGAAATTTAGGAATAACCAAGCAGGCCTTGAAATCAAAAGCACCAGTTGGCTCCACGTCCCTGAGCAAATTCTTTTCCAGAAGTAAATAATTGTTACTGGCTGAAATGACATTCAGCCGAGGCGGAACGGTCCTTCTGAGGCCCAGTGGGGTGCTAATGGTCAGATGGTGTGTCCTTCACTTGCTGGGATGTACGGCAGTGCGTTGAATCTTGCCCATTCTATTTGAAACACTTAGCTTTTCAACAGGGAGTGCTCAGAAGGAGATGAAAATTGCTCTGGCATCCGAATGAAAACAAAGAGGAGAAAATGGAAACAAAATGGGTGAGCACCACTCTCAGATGTGGAGGCTTATTTCTTCATCACTGTTAAAACTTCAGGAATTTGTTTTTGAAAATGTCTATAGTAAAATAACACATTTGGTCATGAACAATGGCACGTTTAGTGACTATGAATCAACAGCAATACTGAATAATAGATGTATTTCAAAATGGAGAAGGCAGAGGGAAGGAAGGAACGAGGGGATGAAGGAAGGGAGGAGGGGAGGGAGGGGAGAAGCAGGAGGGAAAAAGGGAAAAGAATAAAAGGTTGTGTCTGCAGCCAGATGAACCCAGTGAGATTTTTCTGTGCACGTGTTTGGTTGCTGTACCTACAAGACTTTTTCAAAAAAAAAGGAACTTTTGAAGCAAAAGTGCTTTTAAGATTCTGTTCAAAGATATTGGTGGGGAGCTATACAAAAGCGAGTATAATATTGAATAAGAAGATAGCTGTAGAAGGAAAGAGGGAGAAGATGGAAAAGAAAAGGAAAGGAAGGGAGGGAAGGAGGGAGAGGGGAAATAACATATTGCTTTTATTTAAAGAAAGAAATGGTTCAAAGTATCTGCATTCGTCGTTCAAGCTCTGCAGCTTGGTATGTTACGCAGCTCTGATCAGTTTTCTAGAGGAGAGAAGGTTGTTTAGGAAGCAAGACGCATTTCTAAAGAACCGACACACAGAGGAACCATTTCGTTAGGACGTAATTCATGTGAAATGATGCCATTTGCAGCAACATGGATGGAACTAGAGATGATCATACTATGTAAAGTAAGTCAGACGGAGAAAGACAAATATTATATGATATCACTTACGTGTGGAATTCTTAAAAAATTACTCAAATGAACCTGTTACAAAACAGAAACAGACTTACAGAGATACAAAACAAATTTATGGTTACCAAAGGGAAAAGGCGGGGAAGGAATAAATTAGGAGTTTGGGATTTGCAAATACACACTACTGTATGTAAAATAGATAAATAGCAAGGTCCTACTGTAGAGCACAGGGGACCTTATTCAATATTTGTAATAACCCATAATGAAAAAGAATATGAAAGACAGTATTTATAACTGAATCGCTATGCTGTATACCAGAGATGGACACAACATTGTAAATAACTCTACTTCATTAAAAAATGCATTCGTTACTGCATCCTTTTTTATTTCAAAATGGATAAAACTAAAAATATCTACTTAAGCAAACACAGCTCTTTACCAAGTAGCTTCTTTTTCATTGATCTAGAGAAAGAAAAGGGAGGTGGGGGTAAAACGTTGGCATAAGATCAGGAAATGTGATTAGGGCATGATCAAGTCCCAGCACGTGTACATGACAAGGTCACGCCCTCTTGTACGGATGCTTGTTTCACTGAAGGAAGATGCCGGTCCTCGGCTTGAAGCATCACAGTTTGCTGGAGTGAGTTTGCAAAATGGCATCAGAGAAAACCCAGCACAGACCTGGAGCTGTCAGCCCAGCCTTGGTTCTTCACCTCCCAGCCACGCTTCTTGACTTTGGACCATCTGAAGAGCTCATCATATGAAGGAACCCGGGGCTACAGCGGGTGGTGCCTGACTCTGTCCTCATCTGAAATGCTCTCACTCCAGGTTTGAAGCAGCAGTGGAACCAGGAGCCTGGTCAGGCCATTTTAGTAAGAAAAGAAGAGTCCCAGGAGCATCCGAAGGCTTGAGTGGTTAGGGATCCAGCTGAATAGTGACATTAATCAAGAAGGCGTCAACATCAGGAAGCGTGAGCGGTACTTCTGTGTCCCTGCAAAAGGTCACCACCAAGCTATCTATCCAAACTGTGGAGCAGGAAAGGCTCAAAGGGCCCCCTTTGTGCTCCCTGCGTGCACAAGGCAGTGCTGCATCTTAGTTCATATGGTTATTCAGTGTTACTTGAATGCATATTCCGACACTGTGCTTCCTAGCGTAAGACAGAAAGATGGTTAGACACAGGACACATCCCCTGCCCTCACAGTGAATGGACCACAGAGACCAAAGGCATTAAGAGAACCACAATGCGGGGAAGGCCGAATGAACGAACTGTGGGACACGGACCACTCTGATCACTAATGCTTTTTAGATATGTTTAGAGGTCAGAAATACAGCCAAATGTAATTCATATTTTTTTTCTTTCAATTAATGTATTGATCCCATGCTTACTGAATACCGTATGATTATATCACTACTTGACCAGAATTTCTCAAACTTACTATGTTTAAGTATCACTTAGGATCTTTGTTAAAAATGCATATATTACATTTTTAGGTGCATGAGGTTTTTGGGGTTTTTTTGTTTTGGGTTTTTTTGTTTTTTTTTTAATTTATGTGTTAACTCAGGAGTCTGCTTGTTCAGAAGGGCCCATGTGATTCTAATGCAGGGAGGCCTCCTCTCATACTTGGGGAAACACCATAGAGTAAAGATCTCTACCCAGTTTGTTAAACACTTGAGCTTCATACAAAGCATGTCACATGGTTGATGTTTAATAAGTATTTATTAAATGAATGAATGACCACAATTCCTTATCCGCCAGGCCAGTTCTTAGAATCTGAAAACTGATAAACCACTGGACTAGGTACGTGTCAGTATCCAGTGTCTGATGCAGAGTGGAGACTCTGTGAAGGGTATATTGATGGAAATGGTTGAGGATTAAGGCCAGAATGAAGCACTTGGCACCAGACAAAAAATGAAAACATGATTTGAAAGTGTCCCGATAGAGTAGAACACATGGTGCTTTCAGAAATTGGGGAAGAAATGCCCATCATGCCTCTGTCCACTCCAGGACCCCCTCCGAGACCCACCCTTGCTCATCAGGACGCCCACCCAGCCCCTCCTCCTCTTTGCCAACACCTCACTTCCACCCTCAGATTGGCTAGTTCATGGGTGATCATCTGATGTGAAAGAAATCCACTCAGTCTTCTAAAAACCTATAAATTTTAATGAAAGATGTGAGGATCATCAGTTCCTCTCTCAGAACTTGGGAACTGAGTGGTCAGAGAAAGACCTGGAAGCTTCTGAGAAAGAGAGAGAGATTCCAAATTGGAGGGAGCCACAGGTCAGGTTACACGGTGCTTGCGGGGTTGGAGCCATGTTGAAAATGTTCCCATAACCCAAGAAGTTAGCTCTTTTCCCACAGGCACTGAAAGGCCATCTGAGATTATTAATCAAAGCTGTCTCTCAGTCAGTTTTATGTTTTGAATAAATTACTCCAAATGAAGAGCAAATGCGTGAGAGGGCAAATATGTGATTAGAGCAAGAAGGTCAGTGGTGAGGTTCCTGCGGGGGCCAAAGCCAGGGTGGGAGACTCGCACCGGGGCGCTGGCGGTGGGGGTTGGGAAGAGGAGGGACAGATGGAAGATAACGCATTTAGGAGGTGGAACTGGCAGAGTTCAGACAACCCATGGTCGTGTTTTGAGAATTTCCCAAAGATATTCCCAAGCTGAATCCTCTGATTGCCCGTTTCCCACATGCCCGTTGGTATGTGTGGCATTATCTTCTCGTGGCTCTCCTGGGAGGGAACAAAATACAGGATCGATGTCGTAAACAGCTCTCTGCACTGCAGAGGTTAAGAAGGTGGAACAGATTTACAGCAACCCTGACAGTCACTGACGCCTAGCTCTCTTCTTGCGCATTGCCCCTGGTAAGGACCCGCAGGCTGGCCCAGGAAACATCAGTAGTATAAGGAGACCCCAGCGGGCAATCCTTTGTGCTGCTCCAAGACAGCCAAATGGCTCCAGCTTTGACATTTTTGTTCACTTGGATTCAGCCTGGGCTGCAGACAGTCTTTGCCTGCTTTGGGAAAATTCTCAACTACCACTCCCACTGCAACCTCCCAGTAGCCTTCCCAGTCGGTTCTTAGCCGTGCGGGAAGGTGCCCATGATCCGCTTACTCGTTGTACGAGTTAGATTCGTCTTTCCTAGATTCTGCACAAATGGAAGTGTGTCTATGTTCTCTTTTGCCTGGCTTTTTTTGTTCAGCATAGTATTTCTGAGTTTATTCATATTCACATGACATTACTTAATTCCTTGTTATCGTTAATATCATTCCATTGTACGCGTATTTTGCATCTTGTTTACCCATTCTCATGATGATGGACATTTGGGTTGTTTCCAGGCGAACGCTATAATGAATAAAGCTGTTACGCACATTTGTGTGCATATGGACGTGTCTTTTGTGGATTATGTATTTGTGGATGTATATATTTTGAGGATATGTATTTTTATTTCTCTTGTGTAAATACCTAGGAAGAGAATTGTTGGGTGGGTCACGCAGTAAGTTTCTGATTAAACTTGTAAGAAACTGCTAAGTAATTTTCCAAAGCCGTTGTCATCATTTGATGTTCTCAGCAGCAACGTATGAGAGTTCCTTGGCCCTCACTGGGTGCTGTCATGTTTATTTACATTTCAGCCATCCAAGTGGGTGTGTAGTTATAGCTCATTAGGATTTTAACTTAAATTTCCACGATGATTAATGATATTTCATAGTTATTCATGTGTTTATTGACAATTCACGAAACTTTTTTTTGGATTGGTACCTGTTCAACTTACTTTAATGGATTTATTCATCTTTTTAATTGCTGAATTCTAAGCGTATTTTCACTTATTCTATATATGAGTCCTTTGGGGAAAAATATATATGCAATATTTCTCAGAATATGTGATTTTCTTTTTTTTGTAACTATGCCTTTTAAAAAACAGAAATTTACAGCGTTTTATGCGTTTTTCTTTAATAGGTATTGCCTAGTGTGTCAAATCTTTGTCAACTCCAAAGTCACAAAGATTTGTTTCTTAAATTTGCTCTAAAAAAATTATAGTTTTAACTTTTAGATTTAGTTGAACAATATATTTTGCATTAATTTTTGTGTATAGCATATAGTGTTGAGAGTTACCTATTTTCATATCACTACCCAGTGTTTCCAATCCCATTTCTTGAAAAGACTCTTCTCCATTAAATTCTTTTTACCCTTTTGTTGAAAATCAATTCGCCACACGAGTGGTTTTATTTCTGAACTCTCCTTTGTGTTTCACTGGTCTTTCTTTCTGTATACATATATACAAATGTGTGTGTATATATATATATATATTCATACTATTTTGATTGCAGGGGCTTTGTAGTATGTGCTGAATTTAAGCAGTTGAAGTTCTCTGATTTGCCCTGCCTAAAATAAGCACCTCTGAATTCACAATGTAAATCTTCGCATCTATTTGTCAAAGTCTACAAGAATCTTCTGAGAGTTCCGCCGGGTTCATGTTGAATCAGTAGGTCATTTTGCAGAGAATTAGCATCGTAACAACACTGAGGCTTCTGATGCGCGAGTACATGCTTTAGTTTGCAAACGCCACCGTAACAAAGTGCCGTGGGCTGAGCGCCTACACAGCGAGACTTCATTTCCTCGCGGTTCTGGAGGCTAAGAGCCCAACACCCAGGTGCTGGCTGGCTTGGCTTCTCCCCATGGTTTGTGAATGGCCACCTTCTCCCTATGGCCTCGTGTGGTCATTTCTCTGTGGACACTTACCTCCAGTGTGTCTTTCTCTTCTTAAAAGGACACCAACCAGTCCTGTTGTACGAGGACCCCACCCTGATGGCCTCATTTTAACTTAGCCACCCCTTTAAAGTCTTTGTTTCCAAATACAGTCACATTCTGACATATTGGGTGTTACAGCTTCAACATGTGGGTTCTGGGGGAAAAATGTAGTCCATAACCACACATTACCCATGTATTTATTTAATTTTTCTTAGTAATATTCTTGCAGTGTTCAGTGTATAGCTCTTGTACATTATTTGGCTAATTCATCCCAAATTATTCATATTTGAGTGTTGTGTGTATTTTAAAATCGCTACCTCTGGTTGTCCATTGCTAGTACATAGAAGTACGACCCTCCATATTTTACTATCTTACGACACTGCTAAACTCATTGTTTTTAGTTCTAGAGGCATTTTTTTAGAGTCTAGATAATCGTGTTGCCTGAAAACTAAGGTGTTTAATCGTGTTGTCTGAAAACGAAGGTGTTTTTGATTTGCCTTTTCTAATCTACATGCATTTTAGTTTTTATTCTTTACTTATTAAACTGTACTTGTTACTCTCAGGGAAATTACATTCTGCGGTAAACCACAGGATATATACATAAATAAATTATACTAATTTCAAATGTGAGCAATGCTATAAATTAAGAGAAACCATGGAAATATATAATAAAATATCTTGCCTGGATAGCACTTGGTCTGAATGTCGACTCCTACCCTAGGCAGGAGGCAGAAATTAGGAAGAGCTAGTCGCTCTAACGGAGCAGTCTGAGTACCACACAATTGACCTGGCGGTGCTGTTTAACTGGGTCACAAAGAAATGTGCAAAGCAAGTTTACAGAAGAATGTGCAAGAAACGGGAGAATCTCTACATTGCAGAGAGAAAAAAAAACTGCGATGCCTTCACCATCTTTGGTTTGCAGTGTTTCTGTACTCATCTGCTTATGCATTGCAGGCAAGGTACAAAGGAATATTCTGAGAAAGAATTTGCTCTTGCCAAGGAATAAGAACGGAATCTGTGAAGCCACAGCACCCTGCGGGTCTGATGTTCTCTGGTGATTTCAGATGGAAGCCGGAAGTGGGCCTCAGATTCTCAAGACTTTGCCTCTCCCAGGACAGCGGGGCTGGTGAGTCAGTCTGGTTGATTTCTGTCATTACTTCCCATTGTACAGTTGTCTGAATATACTTCTGGTAGAGATGAAGCATTAGAGATTCTTCCTATAAAAATTAATAACATCCTGAAAAAGCAGTCGAACCCACACAATCATGTGTTCATTCAGACAACACAAAGGTGTCTCTGTACCAGGTACCTTGCTCCGCAGTAGGACTGCAAAGGGTTCACAAGGGAGAACTCACCTCTGCCTTCCTGTGACACACAGTTGAGCAGGGAAAGCACAATGAAGGAAGCAATGGCAGTAAAGTCTGCCATTGTCATAGGAGGTGCAGTGCTGAGCTCTGTGACCCGCACACCCACTGTGACTGACCAGCCTTCTCTAGAAGTCAGAGAGAGTGATGTTTGAGCTGAGTCCTGAGTGACCAGTAGAATGTTGGCATGTTAAGAGTAAAAGAAGATAGTTCCAGATACAGAGGACAAATAAAATGGCCTGCAGGTCAAGGGTCCAGGCTTCAGAAGAACATAAAAAGCTAGAGCTCTCTTCAAATAGAGCTTCTGTTCATTCTCTGTCTTTTTTTCTCCCTTAGAAAGTCCAGTTACGTCACTGTGACATCTTCTCAATGTGTTTTGCATTTGTCTTTTGGTTTATCCCTAAATTTTTATTCCTTTTTATGCTCTTTGCTGCCTTTTTGGAGATATATATATCAATTTACTTAGATTCTGGAAGACTAATCCTGCAGTTAAACTCACTGTTGAATTCCTTGTTTCAGATAATGTATATTTTACTTGTATCTTAATGAGAAGTTCTGGTTCTTGGTTGATATTCTCTCTTCTCATTTATTTTCTCTTTTTCTATTTTCGTCTGTATTTATCATTGTTGGATTAAAGTCATCGTCTACTATTCCTGCTACGAGACTAATTTGCAGCTCTCTTTGCATCATCCGCTTTTTCTCTTGATTCCAGTCTACTTTCAGAAACTTTCAGTGCTTTTCAGCCTCTTACTCTGCGAAGCTTCTTTATTAGAGAGCAGCCACACATTCCTCTACATTTTGTGTCTCCCGCTCCACAGTTCTACCGAAAGCTCTGCTGGGTTTCCAGTCCCTAAGCTCCAGGCACCTGTCTGGGCAATCCCAGATTCTCAGCCTCTTGCTCTATAAACAGATTTGGCAAATGCACCTCAGGGAAAAATGGCTCCAGAGTATGACTTGGCCCTGAGAGTCTCTCCTCCCTGAAATCATGGCCCCTTTTCTCCCCACTGCATCAGTGCCTCACTCATGACTTCAAGCACAAGATATCTACACATTACTTGATATTTCTTCCTGTTTCCAGCAGACACATTGATCTATACATGCACCCCCATCTTATCCAGAATTCTGTCCTTGTGTTTTTTGACATGTGGTGACTGTGAATGTGAAACCCTTTGCCAATGACAGTGCAGTCCTTTTATGACTTCAACATACGGGGGGTACAAAAGAGGTTACATCTTAATGTAAATAATTTGAAACAGAAACTCCTTTGGTGTTATGGAGTTATTCTGCCAACCCAGGCTCTCAGATCAGGCAAAGAGAGTTCCGGGGGCACACCCACCTGGTAGTTCCTTTAGGCTGGAAGTAACCCGCTTTACTTTCTCTCACGTTCCATTGGTGCAAACTAGTCACATGGTACCACCTAAAGGCAAGGAAATTTGGAAAGAGTAGTCCTTGGCCGGGCAGCTGCTACTCAGAAAGATCTCCAGGGTCTGGAAGGGGTTCGTGAATGCTCAGTGTCCAGTGAAGCACCCTTGCTAAGGCAGACACTTAGGAAAAGCAAAAGCTTCTCGGGTAACGCACGGGAAGGGGACACAGATGGACGTGAGAGGAAAGGGAGAAGATCTGAGAGGACTAGCCTACTTACAATGAAAGGGAAACCAAACAGGTAAATTAGAAAACAGACTTAGAAGATAAAACAATTTTACAAATTTAAGATGTAATATATGAAATCTGTACATGTTCTGTGTACCAAGAAGAAAGAAAAATGCTACCAATTCGGTAATGATACAATGCTCTCTAATAACATCAATTATAATAAGCTTATTAGTTCCAGGTCTATTAAAATGTGGAAAAAAATAATCTTTGAAATAGATGAAGTCTGGTAGAAGAGCTCTTGAAAAGATTTTACCTTCCTTCTCCCAAAATAGGCAACCTAGTCAGCTAGTGGTTGCAGGAAATTTTAGACTAAATAATGGAGTCCTGCCGTGAAGTCCAAGAGACCAGGATGCTCAACTTCATCTTATCGTGGCCCTAATGATGGTCTCCTTTAAAGGGTTTCATTCCTGGTTTGGCTTTTTTATTTGGCTTGTTTGTCGAGTTGGGTCTAAATTACAGGCTTGTTTTTGTTTGTTTGTTTTGTGCGCATACACCTCCATTCCCACAGCTCTGTGTCTTTTCTAACCCTTGAATGTAGGAATTGCAAACTCCCCCAGTCATATTCTCTCTCTTGGGTTAAAGCAAGGAACATAACAGCTTTATAGAGCAAATCTAATTCCCTTGCTTTGAAACGCAGCCTACAGTTAAGTATCCTATATTTAAACATTCTATGATAAATAAATGTAAAACCCTCAATCATTTTACATACGTGTGAATTTCTTGGCTTTTAAGTATTGGAAATTTTGACTTGAATTTTGAATTCTGTTTGATGTTTACTTATTGTATGATAAGAAAAAGAGAGACATGAAATCTTACTGTTGTGACAAATTTGGCGGACCACAATGTAGGGCAGTGTTGCCAATATTACAGCTGCGATTAAAATCCAAATGCATGTGCTATCAATCAATAAACATGTTTTTCTGAATATGTGCATAATGAATATGAGCTCATTATAACCATATGGGCTCCATGGGTCAAAATCATTACAATCCTCTGTCCTCAGGAGGTAGACATTTCTTGGTGATATAAAAAATGTTCAGAAATTCTGCATTCTTATTCTGTTGCCAAAACATATTATTATTACTCAGATTAATCAGATCTTAGCACATTAAAGCAATATTAGTCATCACCCAAGTACATTACCACGGCGGATACACTGCTGCATAAATCATCTAGGATGCACTTCCAGTGTCAGAACATTTTAGGGTTGGGTGAGCCCTTAGAAACATCTGGTAAAGTACGATCCTCGACCCCAGGCTTCAGTGGTCTATTTTGGCTCTCATCTATTAGCCACTGCTTGAGTACTTCCCAGAAATTGGGAGCTAACTATTGCTAAAGCAGCTCACTTTTTGTTGTTGTTGGATAATTCGAATCAGGAGCCTCGCTCTGCCTTCCTCCGTTCATTCCCCATCCCTTGTCGGCTACGGACCTCCTAGGACCGCAATGAGGATTAAGACAGGCAGTGCTTGTCAAGCACGAGGCAGAGCCTCCAGGACATCATACATCATCGATTAAAACCTCTATTTGTTAATTTTATTGTCCCCCCACCCTACTCTCACCCCTGGAAAACCTACTCACCTTGGGGATTCGGCTTGAGCCACTTCGTCCCACAAGCCCAGACTCCTGAGACCCGGCTGTCCCCAGTGTCCTTACAGCATGTTGGACTTACTGCCACTGATCCTGTATCCTTGTTTTTATTCTGTGTTCTACCACCATCCTCCTCAGGGCAGGGACTTTATCCTACTACGGTTTCTTATAGCACCTCGCCAATTACCCAGCACACAGTAAAGGGCTAATACGATTTTTTGAATGAATGAATGAATGAATAACTATTACGAACATTAGGTAAAGCAGCAACTGCTATTCCTGGAACAACTTCAAATACTGAGTAATACGACATGACATGAAATATGACTTCTTAGTGCTGCTTTATGAGAGTCTTACACAACAGTAAACCAGCAGATAAAAGTGAAGTCATGTTTAAATTAGGCATGTTCAATATTATCCAAATATGCGGTAGTTAAGAGAATGAAAGCAAAACCACGTCTTAGTTTCTCCAGTTCTTTATAATCTGGTTATGTTGCAAAATGATCCTTTAATAAGTTTCCCTACAAAATTGTTCCATCCTGGGACGACCAATTTTCAATCATTCCAAAATGAATACTCATTGTTTAGTTTTGTAGATTTTCTTTTTGCCAGATTCGGTGTTTTCCTGGGTTCACACGCATCGTTTAATAGTTTTTCTTTTAGAAACACAGGATGAAACCAGGAATGCTGCAGGAAGGTTTTGATTTTATATCAAAAAATAGATTATTTGCATTCGTCTCTGTTGACTTGTATCTATTTTTATCTTTGTCCAGAAGAAGCAGCCCTTCGTGAACTCATACAAAGCCCTGACCCACCTCCAGTATTTTTATGCTATGTGCTTAAGTGCTTGGTGTCATATCTGAAACAATGGAATGCTTTCCAAACTCCACAGCTGCTCCCCCCTTCCGAATTCCACTCATTTCTCTTTTTTGTAGAGATTCTAGCAAGGAATATTTTTGGTTGTTCATTTTTATATTGGATATTATTTTTATTTGTCTTGGGGATATTTATCCAAAGAAACAGGTACAAATTCAAACTAGCTTAAATTAAGGGTGAAGGAAAGGAAACAACCATGAAACATCAGAAGAATCCCATGGAATGAAATTCTCTGTGTGGCCCCATCTTTCTCTAGGATGACATGATCGTTCCGGGATGTCCTGTGTCATCATTGTTTTCTCTTCTGGACCCCAGCTTCTCCTTGGGGGTCTATGTTCCTGTTTTCCACAATAACTGCTAATATCTGTCTCTGAGTTGCCATGGCTCTGACTCTGCTGCAGATCCTAAAGCTCCAGTGTCCAATTCAGTCTTTTTTGCCATTTGGCTTGGCAGAGAAAATTCTGTGCTGGGCATACACCTTGATAATCAGCTATGAAGAGAAGGGGGTCACCTGGTCCAATAGGGACACCTGTGACCACGTCCTCTTAAGGGACGCAGCCCATCGCTGGCCACTCTGCTGCCATGACACACCCTCCCACTTCAGACTGCTTGCCTTGAAGAGCAAGCAGAGAAGAAAACTCTATTATAAAACTTCAGCACAAAAATATTCCTTGATGGCCACCACACCGACAACTCTGTGTACCCCCATTAAAAACTGCAGGTCCTTTGAAAATCAGTTATGTTACCCAATTTAAATTTTTAATTATTTTAAATTAAACATTAGAAAATATGTAGAGAGTTGAGTGGCTTCTATACCAGGAATTTTATATGTCTATTATGCACAGATCTTTAATTTGTCCGAGGTGATTCCTGGCAAGAATCGGCATTAGATTTCCCTGGCTGTTTTTTCAGGTATAAAGCAAATATTGGACAACTTATATGCAAAGGCTCTTGCAACACGACTTCATTAAAATATGGACTAACACAAGTTCATCCGATTCTTAGAATCTCATCTAAAACTCATATATCTCCGTTCTGAAGCAGATGTAATGTGTCCTAATTTAGTTCTTCATTTTAAAATTAATATTCATCACATACAGATGGATGCACTGATCAGACATACTTATATATGGAAACTGAGTTACTGGCTGTATTTAACTGAATTGTATTTTCTTATTTTGCCTGTCATCTTATTTCTCATCGCATGTACACTGCAAAGCTATAATAAAGGATGTGAGGATAGTAATATGAGCTTCTTTTCACTGGTTAATGGAAACATATACTGGTTGATAGTCTACCAATTATAAATTGGAGCTGGCTTCTACATTATTGAATAAAGTTGCCAGGAATTCCTTGCATCCTCATGGAACCATGTCTGCATTTATTTTCCAAAATGTAAAGACACCATCCGCTCTTCCATTTCTGTCCCATGTGATGGCTGCCTGGTCCTCGTTCTGGGTCCTCCTCACTAGGAAACTTTGTAAGCCTTCCTGTTGTTTCTTCAGAGCCATCTCTCAAGCTCATGATGGCTTTTTCAGGAGGGCTTTGCTTTCTGATTGAAAACCCAGGGATTTCTTTCCTTCTCTCTGATATTTCAGGTTACAGTGACACTCCCTGTCCCCCTCAGGAATGGGTTAGCGAGCCCAGGAAGGGAGGCCCTGCACACTCCACCTCCACCCACAGAAGACGGTGCTGATGAACAAGGCACTGCTTCCAGGGGGGCCCAGGAATTCTGAGTCCTTCTCAGCACAGCCCTTTTATCGTCACCCTGCTGGAACTAACAAGGGAGACAAAAGCTGTTCACAACCCCGCTGTCATGTGTTTATCTAGCACCACTGTCTGAGAACTGTGCTTTGCACTGGAGTTAGAAGAGAAAGACATGGTCCCACCCGTGGGGGGTTGACAGTTGATGCGTTAAGTAGATGTCAGCATCTGGCAGCCTGGAGGGTAAGGGACAGCGACCAATATGGGAAACAGTGATGCACTCTACCTGGAGGACCTCACACTGGAGGAGACAGAGAATGGAGTCTTGCATTTACACCTTAAAGGAGCCAGACATCCCAGGTAGTGTAATCAACACGAGGAAAGGCAAGGAGGCACGGGGATGTCACCATGTGACTTGGCATTATGACAAACAGGGAGTGGTCGCCGAGAGCACAGAAGCCAGGTGCTGTGGGTGTGACTTTCATGACCGAGTTCAGTTCAACAAGCCTTTCCTGATTATCTGCATCCTGCTAATCTGGGTTAATTGTTTTAAAAACCGTAGGAGATACGTTTAAGGAACTCATGAACTAGCAGAACAACAAAACTGTGAAAGATAAACCGTAATATTTCAAAGTAGTAAATGTTTTAATTAACATGAGAACAAATAGCTATCAGAATACAGGGGAAAAAAGAGAAATTAGCCTTTATGTGTGTAGGAAAGTTGGGGGACATAAGAGAAAAAAGCATAGTAATATTTTGGTGAGGAAGCAGTCTACTAACCAGAATATCATTATAATGATCAGAATCCTTGGGTCTGGGAGTGTGGTAGCAATTGTAGCATAATTCAGCATGAATGTGTTAATATAAATTCCATACAGCGTCCGCTGCATACGTGCTCCTTTCAAAGGAAAACAGCTGTGATCAAATGAAGCCATTGCTTCCTGTGATGTTTTAGAAACATCTTAATGTCACTCAGTAGACAGACTCGCATTTCTAACCGACAGAGAAGGTGAAAATGCTGCAGAAAATTCTTAAAAAGTTGCCAAGTTGCTGCGACATGTGTCTGATGGACCCCAGGCAGATCCGATTTGAAAGGAATCCTGTCCCTGTCATCAGTTATCATTCCTGTGAGAACGATAAATCCTTCAGGAACTTTCTACCAGACTTTCTGAGCTTTGCCTTATCTTCACCAGTGACTTTTTTTTTTTTGGCCTGGCCACCACCTTGTTGTCTGACATATTGCTGTTCTGGTAGAAAAGTTTGGCAGCAGCTTAAATTATTTTGTGTCCTGTTAAAGGCTAACAGCTTGTGGAATCAAAGAATAGGGTGACTGCTGACTAGCCTGGCTCGCGCACGTTTATCGTGGCTCCACCAGACCGACTGTGGTGGGTTCCATGTTGAAGTAAGAGTTCTGTCCAAATGACCTGAGGAAGGAGTCTGTGAAAATTTTCTGTTCGGTAACAGAAAGCATACATTTTATTTTTCTTTAGTTAACAAATTCTTAAGGTTCCTGCCCTACAAGAAAAAGTGCTGTAATTTCTCCAGAGGCTACTGAAACTGAGGGTTACTCCCCAAAGCTGGCAGTGAGAAGGTTACTGCTGAGCAGTGGAAACAGCTTGAGAATGATGGTAGAAACCACAAGCAGAATGTTGAGTGCTTCCGCCTCCAACGCTTCCATGAGGCTGTGACCTGCAAAAATCCCCGTCGCTCCTCTTCAAGCATGGTCACTCACGCCAGGCCTCGAAATGGAACACGTGTGTTTGATTTCTTGGTTAGCTGCTAACTGGCTCAGGGTCTGCACGTGAGAATTACCTGGAGCTTTTAAAACTCTCGCTGGCCCCTAGCATCCCAGACTGATTAGATGCGAATCTGCAGGAGTTAGCACCCTCAAAGCAGCATTTTTAATGCTTCTCAAGTGATTACAACACGTAGCCAAGTTTGAGACCAGCATTGACTTTTTCTTGCAACTAAGTCTCATCTGTCTTCACCTACGCCTTCCCATCTGCAAAATGGAATGTTTTTGATGTTCCAACTTCTTTCACTCTGTATCGAAGGAAGGGAGATGAAGGTGATTGCTCAAAGGGACTCCAACGCCCGTCTCAGCAGAAACAGCCTGTGTTTACGACTCCGTGTTTTAGGGACAGAACCCTTGAGCATCCTCAGAAGGTAGAGAGCTCAGCCTCGGGCTAAGACCTCCATCCTGACAGCCGCAGAAGGGCAGAGGAAGCACCAGTCATCCACTAATTCACTGGTCAGTATTCTTTCTACCAGGCCAAACTCCACTCGTCATCCTGGCTTCAACACTTTCCTTCCTGGGGTTGAAGCTGGGGGAGGCAGGCCTGGGGATGTGAGATTTTAGCTACCAATTCTGTCTGGAGAAAAATTCACCAGTGTGCTCCTGAAGCTGAGCCAGGAAGAACCAAGTGCAGGAGAGTCTGTGTCAGCAGCACCGAGGTCAGGGAAGGAGCACTTGCACAGGGGCTGGAAGGAAAAATAGGACAACAGAGTGACTCACCAAGGCCCTGCAGCCCAAGATGGGATGGATACCAGTTGGCAAGAAGTAGGTCATATAAGGGTCAAGGAAACAGTAACAGAGAAGTCACGGGTGAGGACACTGGCTCAATCTAAGAATGTATTTTAGGGACCCCAGGCTCCCAGTCAAGAGTGTTCTGGTGCCTTCTTGGCAGAATAAGGTCAGCATTTTGAAATAATAGGTTTCCCTCCATAAAGACATGCAGAAAACTCCCTCTGTCAGTTGGCTACTTCATCCCTGGGCTCCTAGAATTTATTGTCCCATCACTGGGAAGTAAATCCTGAAAGCTGAAGCGCCTCGTACTGAATCTTCGCCTTTGGGTCTTTCTGGTCCCTATTCAAGGTCTGATTCACCTTCCATTTCACTTAGCACCAACCATAATGCTTTGCAAAACAGAAGCTCGTCATAAATCTTTCTCTTCCAATGCAATAACCATTTGGAGGAAAGCACTGCAAATAGGAGAGGCTTAGGAGATGTGGGTGTCCAAATGGGGCAGAAGAAAACCATAAGTGAGGTCAAGGCAGGGCAGGGGAAGAGGCAGCTCTTCCTTAATCTCGGGCTATAGTGTGCGTGTCTCTTCGTTAGGTCTTCCTCCTGATGTTGGGGTCCTCTGCTTAGATCTGTTACCTCTGCTAGTCTGTGGGCATTGAGTGGGCAAGGTCTGGGCTCTCTTCTTTGTAAATTAGATACAAACTATGCCTCAGGGAGGACGGGGGCTATTAGAAAAGGAATGACAATGGATGTCAGTGTTCCAAAATTGGTTCCTGGTTCTCATTTGAGAGATGAAAGTATGTGTTATACTAAGAGCCAAGCAACCTGAGCACTTAGAGCGTATGTCTCTCACATAACGTTCCCTGTAAGATCAGGCTAACGTGGTAAGAAGTTCTCTCACCTCTGCAGAGGGAGCTCAACTATCAGCCTCTTGGTGGGAGGAATGAAGATCAAAGAAGATGCAAGTGCAAAGCCACGAGTCTTGGCGAGGACTCCTGGCCCTAACCCTCCCCAAGTGTTCAAGGTCTATGGGGGAGGAACAGGACACATGGAGCCTCTGGGTAACTGGAGGTCCCACAGCAGAAGGGCACCGGATAGCTTTCCAAGGTTTTCCCCAAGAGACTTCTGTTCTTCTAAGAAAGTCCTGTCTTCACCCATCATGACAAATGAACAACATATTTAGTCAATTTGGTCTGAGAATAATCTCTCAGAATCATGCAAATCATGTCATCTGGGGTACACTGATGAGTTCCAGCCACCCACAGCCACCTTGTGCAGAGCAATGCCTGAAAGCCGCCAGCAGTCCCAGTGATCCCTGAAAAAAAATTTCAGAACACATGGGTCTTGGAATATCAGGGAATGGGATGTTGGAGGACAGTGTAACGAGCAGAGTTGGCCATATCTCAGTGAAAACAAAAGCCAAGGAGAACACCTAAGTGGGGACCAGGCTGACCATGAGCTTGGTCTGCAGACTCTCATCCAGAGCCAAGACAATACCTGATCCTCTTAAATGAAAAAAGGAAAAGGCAAGCATCTTGAAGCTGACTGAATGGTTTCCAAAGAGGAATCAACTGGGTTCTAAACTGAAGATCGATGTGTTAAAAATCCTCAGTAGAAATGGAGCTTATAAACTCCATTGCTCGTAAGTCAGCTTTTTAGTCTGGGTATCAAGAAACAAAGTAAGTTACATTTTTATCTCCTGAGTTTTAAAATAACGTTCCTGAGATTCTGTAATCAGTTGCATTTCAGAATGCCAACGCCTAGGTTGGAGCTGGTTTTCATCAGTGCTGAAGTGCTTGGTGGCACCTTCTATGCTTTTGGTCCTGTGCCCAGTCCTTAGGATGCAGAGGGTCAAGACAGCAAACTCAGATTCTGGTTTTATGAAGCCTAGAGACCAGTAAGGAAGGGAGATGGTGCCAGTGAGACAGCGTAACCAATGGGGAAATGAAGGATGCCAATGGGGAATAAAGCCAGGGGACCCCACTTTATGTGGGAGTCAGTGATGCCTCCATAAGGAGCGATCCTTAAGCTCAGACCTGATAAAGTCAGGAAAAGGAAGAGAAAAGAGGGTCCCAGGAAAAGAGAATTTTCCAGTGCTTTCGAGTTCTGCATCTCACACAGGAGGTCAAAGTGATCCTGATTCCAGAGGGACAGGAATCACAGACATACTGAACTCCAAGGCTCAAGACAAAGGACCTTCCAAATTCAAAGTAGTCATGGTATCTTCTCCTAGAGCCTGAAGCACATGGAACTTACCATGTTTCTGGAAACATAACCTGGAACCCTCTCAACTAAATGTTTTCTGAAAGTTTGGTCAAGAAAGTCAACATATTTGAGAGAATCAAGCTCTTCTCCCAGCAAACATTTTCTCTAAAGGAGGAAGTGGTAAATGCTTTCGGCTTTGTGTGCCATGACTTCTCTGTCACAACTGCACAACTCTGCTTTTGTAGCATGAAATCAGCCACAGGCAATGTTTGAATGAATAAGCATGTCATGCTCCAGTAAAATAGGTGATGATGGGCCAGGTCGGGCTTGCAACTGTGGTTTGCCAACAACTGTTCTAAATACTCTAAAAATCCAAAATACTCTAAAATCTATTGGGACTAATAAGGAGATCCAGGGGTTTAGATGGCAGGCTATAAGATTTTGCTTTGCAGAATTATTTACGTGTTAGCTAGAGACACCGAATGCTGTAGGACTATCATTGCCAGAAACATCACTGTATTTGGCTAGGACTGGAAGGCTTGCCCACGCCTAGCTGCAAGAGAGGCAAGAAAACAAGCAACTGACATTTCAGAAGCTGTCGTGGGAGAGGGACTCAACCTGATTAGGTAATTGCATGAATCGAGATGGGCTTAAGCAACAAACATTTATGTCTTCTTCATGCTCATCCTGCTTCTGCAGGATTTCCTCTCCATCAGCATTGATTTCACTCAAGGGTCCTGGGTGACCCTATTCTAGACAACTGTCTAGAATGTTGCTGGTTACCATGGCAGAAGGGAAAGAGAACAGCAAAGTATACGACAGATCTTCAAGATTTTTCCCAGAATTGATACACACTGTTTTGCGTCACATCTCATTGGCCACCGCAAGCCACATGGATATAAGTTTTGGTGGCACAAGGAACACAAATGTATTCTAAGTCCATAGAAAGAATGAGATACAATCTTTCTAAACAACACTCATGTTAGCACAGCACACTCGGCAGCTGCCCTGGGAGCCTGGGATGAGAGTCCAGAGGAGACAGGTCGAGGGCCCAGTGATGCAGATGGAGATGGAGATGCGGGGGCCTTCACAGGCTGACTGAGACGGGGAAGGACAGCGGCCACAACAGGAGGCCATCAGCGGGGACATCTGACGTCTAAGGCAAGGCCATGAACCGGGGTTCTCTCAAATTGCTAACTGGGTAAAATCCTGGCTCCCCAAAGCCGCCCCCATCAGTTTCACTGGGCGTGGACGAGCCATCCAGTCCGAATACAGAAGCACATCCCTTCTTGGGCCTCAGATCCACCCAGCGTCCACTCAGAGGGGCCCCACGGAAGCCAGAGAATGTGTTATTAAGCTTAAGCTCACTTCTCACGGAAAAAATCTGAAATTTCCTATGAAAACATGTGAAAGAAAAACTGAAGTGCTCACCACACACCTGCGTGCTGAGAAGGGCTTCACTCGGTCACACCGTTTTGTGAAGCACCCCGCGGCTCCATCATTCTCCTGTGTTTACTCCTCTCCCACTAGCGGCCAGGCCAGGGTGCACGCCCTGTGTCTCTCCTGACGGGGCAGGGGGTCTGGCCACCAATCCTAGGACAGTTGGCTCCATGATCCCCTCAACAGGCCAGGTGGCTCAGAAGATCTGCTTGCTTCCTGCCCCGGGAACGAATCCCGACTCAGCACCACTGTGAAAAACACCAGTTGTTAAAAGATGAAAGAGAGATGGGAGCAGGTGGGCTGTGTGGGCTGATGTCACACCTACGAAATCCGCGGAGGAGAAGAGCTTCACTGTGCAGTTGCCTGCACTTTCAAACACACACGCGGGCACAGACGTGCGCTGCTCGGAGCCAAACACGAAGGAGGAGTGAGGCACAAAGGGAGCGGTGCTCCTGAGGGTGCCAACCTGCGGAAGCCCGAGGGACACACTTAGGGTTCCTCAGCTCCGCTGCGGAAGCCTCCAAAGGCCGGAGACCTTGACTTCATCTCAGTACCCAGAGCCCAGCACACTCCTTCAGGCCCACAAAGCAGGCTGAGTACCGAAAGGAAAGAGAGAGAGACGACAAATGGAACTAGGAGGGGAGGGGCGAGATTTATTTCTTCCTTTCACAAAAGACTCAGTAGGAGGTTCCCAGGTGTGTCTGGGGCACCTGGAGGTCTGTTTGGAGAACGTTAATTACCCTGATGCACGGGCAGCAATCAGAAAAGGAATGGTAAGAATCACTTCTGTTTCAACAGGACTTTTCCATTTACTTCCTCATGTGTTTTGTCAAGTCTGCCCTGAAGCCCACTGTTTGGTTTTCTTTGCTGACGTTGATAATATCCAAATAGTGGATTATAACACATGGCACAATTATTCCAATAAGGAATTGGAGAGTGTGATTCAATTTACAAACAAGCATTCCTTTTTGTATTTATTCATTCATTTGATAAGTATATTTTAAATGCCTACCACATGCAGGATGGTGCCAGTGGTCCCTACGGACTTAAAACTTGCGACATGTACAGAGTGTTGCATTTTTTTTTTAGAAGTTCAAACAATTATTTATTTTCTGGAAATTCTTGATTTCTTTTATTTTCTTTTAATTTTTTATTATTTTTTCGTTTTGTATTTTTAATTGAAATATAGTTAATGCACATTATGTTGGTTTCAGGTGTACCGCATAGTGATTTGACATTTGCATACAAGCAGTAAGTACTTAAACCAAACTAATAGCTTCAAGCTTTATATTTACATCATAGGAAACCCCTTTATCTTTCTGGTTCCCTTTGCAAAACCATAGGTGAAGTAGGAATGGTGTTGCATGCTCGGAGATTAACACAAAGGAGAAATAAGAAGGTGCCATGTGCTAGGCACACAGCAGGCACTGGATAAAAAACATCTTATTTTATTTCCCTTTACTAATTCATAAATGAGGTCCAGATTAAGCAATTAATTAAACATATTTACTATTTTTTATTATGAAAGATGTAAATATCTGAATCTCTAGGGTAAGACATCTTTCTCTGCGTCTTCCACCCAAGTGTAAAGTTAGCTGAAGAAACTCAACACCTCGACAATTGTCTGCTGGACCGCAAGCCCCAGGTGAGAGTCAGAGCAGGTGCTGCGAGATCCCACAGGACTGCTCCCTGTGGGCTGGGCTCACCGGAGACGGTTCTGAGATGACAGAACCTGCGACCTGCACATGAGCTACGGGGACGGTTCATAGAGACAAAAAGAAGGGTGGAAGGCTTTCCTGGGAAAGAGCTTGACGTGAGCAAAGTCCCAGGAGCGAGGTTCAGGGACAGTCCCGCCACCAGCCTTGATTCTGACAGCGGATCTCCATCGCCTGGTTCACTGCAGAGCAACGTCTAACAATGACTGTTCATTGGGAGCCTCGTGGGTAAACCAGCCCTGGGTTAGGAAATGCGGGAGAGGAAGAAAACCCAGTCACACCCCTTCCCCAAGAAGCACATGCCATGTTCTATACGAAGCGAATTTCAATGTTGTCTCTTTCAGGGGAAAGTCTGATACAGGCCGTGCCCTTGCTGGACACCATCCAAACGCCAGATCTTTGATGCATTCACTCCGCAACTTATTTATAGCACGTGCCAGGCAGACCATATTAGGCGAAAAGCAACTTATAACTCAATTATTTCCCACCACTGCCTTTCACATTTGCTCCATATTCTCTCTCTTCCTCACCAATAAAACAGTCCCATAATTTATCGGATCACTTTGAGATATTAGCAATCTCATTCCTAGGTCTGAAAAAGTCAAGTCTAACATTACAACTTCAGTCCATCATCCAGTAAAAAGCTTTTCTTCCTGTCCCCCGCTAGCACAAGCCAGCTCTGTGATGCTGAAGATGAGTCGTGGGAGAGAGACCAGGTCAGCGTCTTTCCTTCCCTCTCCCGATGTCCCCGTGGACATAGGCATGTATACAAATATATATTTACATATATTGATAAAGAGAGAATGACACAGAGTTGTAGTATGTGTGTTGTGTGTGTACTGTAATTGCACAGAGTCATAACTGGAGTGCCATGCAGTCCTGACTGCCGCCACTGCTCTGTCGTGGGCTTCTCCATGTGGCACACGTTCAAAGGCAGGCTCTTTGTAAGGAATATCTGTGGATTCTGGGGACGTCTTAGGGCTCCTCCACGTCATCTTGTCCTTCTCGCAGGCCACGCATTCTCCATCTGGTCCCTGCCCGCTCTTCCTCAGAGCCTACGGGGGGTGGGGGTCACCTTTCCCTGGTGCATCTTTTGGGTGGACTCTACCAGAATTTCCTAAGCCTGTTTCTGGTCCAAGGGAAATACTTCATGAATTCGTGTCCCAAGTACTGGAACATCAGGGGGCCGTCACAGACGCCTTCTAACTGCTCTGACGCTGGGGGCAGACCCAGTAACTCCATTCATTTAGAACTTTCTAGTCTAGAGACCAAGGCCTGCTTCTGACACATTGCACCATCTCTGAAATCATTTTGAAATAATTTCTGTGTTTGGTTTTAAGAATAAATCATCGTCATAACTCTTGGTTGAAAAAGTCAGGATCTTACCACCTAAAAAAATGCACACACAATACGTCTTGGATTTGAAAGAGTACAGTGCATCTTAAATTTCCAGTGTTTTTGAGGAGGATGGCAAAATTGTCCAGAAGCTTGAGAAAACAGACAGCGATCACCTCCATTTCTTGCATCCTCAAAATTGCTTCCAGGACCATAGAGTACTACGTACCTAATATGTTTCATACAGTTCTAGCCAGAGGCCGACCACGGCTGGGGGCCTGCCATCCGAGCTGGTAACTAAAGATCTATCGGAACGCAGCCACACCACTGGTTTATGTGTCGTCTATGTTGGCTTTCAGGCTACGACAGCAAAGCTAGCGACTGTGACAGAGACTAGCTGGCCCTGGAAGCTGAAAATGGTGACTCTCTGGCCCCTTGCAAAGTTCCCCAACACCTACAGGAAGCCATCAAGGCGTTCGGAGGCATTCACAGGTGCTTTCAGCTCTATGACGAGAGAGCGAGTTGCCTGGCGCTGGAAGCATTCAAGTCCAGGCGCCTATCAGCCAAGAGCACTAAAACCAGGACCGCTGCATCGGCGCGGAAGGCAGGTGGCCTTGGAGAAGAGGCTTCAGGTGCTCCGTCTTCCCCGCATGTTGTCGGTAAAGCCCCTTTCCTGACAGTTCCCATCGGTGTCATGGTGGTTGTCCCATAATGACCTGAAAACGATATGCTTTTCCTGATTGTCCCCATAGGCACTGTTGTACTCCCCATAATGACCTAAAAATAATAATTGTCTAAGTTTCAGATTTGAGGCTCGGAAACGAATGGTCACCACATCCGTGATATGCATATGACAAATCTGTGGGACACAGGGGGACGTCCCTCCTGGCTTAGCTCATACCGCCTGCTGTACCAAACCCTCTGCTGCCAAGACCACGAGCAAGCAGGAAACTGACGCTGATCAAGTCAGGAGCCAAGCGTCAGGAAAGGCAAAGTCATCGTGAGCTCCTTATTCCACAAATCGAAAGCAATCCTTTTCCTAGAGAGGAGAACCGAGGCCCAGGGGTTCGGGGGCCTCCCCGGCGGTGTCCAGAGGGTACGGCACGGAGCGGGTTGAGGGTTTCTGGGCTCCACAGCCTCCACTCTGCTCAGACCCAGTTCTCAACCCATCACAGTCAAGGCTTCCACCCCGCCTTCCCCGCAACGCCCTGCTGCATCTTAGACACGATGACAGAGTACATTGAACATTAATGAAGAGCCTCGTCCCACGTCCCCCTGACACCGTGCTGGGGACCCCTGTGGCTGGCAGCGAGCAGAGCGAGGTGATGGAAGAGTGGCTCGCCCGCAGCCACAGTTGGCCCTGCCACGCAGACACCGGCCCTGGTTTGATGAGAGCGATGATTTCTGAAAGAACCTTGTTTGAAGAGAAACAAAGGGCATTGAACAGCCTGCTTTCTGATCCCAATCTGTCGCAAAGACGGCGCATTATAAAAACAGTAACACTCAAGCAAGGCTCGAGCGAGCCTGGAATGGATGGTCGGGACAGCGACGGTAATTTATCAGAACCCAGGACCACGATGGATGCGAGTGATCCTCTGAAGTCCCCGCGCTGCCCAAGGTTTGTGCCCACAAGATGGGAGCCTGGCATCTCTCCGAACACACACGTCCTCTTGTGTCGGGGCAAGTCACAGGCCTGGCTTGGGCACAGGGTATGGTCTCAAGATTTCGCTTCCAAAGTGAGCAGATGGTGCAACCCATGTTCCATGCGCGGGAGACATCACACCCAGCTAACACGAGCGCTTTGACAGAGCACCAAATAACGCATTTATCAATCTGACGTGGTATCTGACAGGGGCTGCCTGCTGGTCCCCCACCCCCTTCACAGCACAGCGAAACCTTCCAATTATTGAGGTCACAGATGTCAAAGCATTCTGAGCACGTATTCTCGAATGTCAGGATCACCCTCTGCCTGTCTTTATTCGGTTCTCTGAAATAAAGCCTTGATCTCTCATCACATGTCCAAAGGTACAACCGGATACTGGCTCTCCTTTGGGAAAATGATTGGTAGTCAGTCTGATCGCAGGTGGCCTGGGTCTGAGTCCCCGATACTTCCTGCTGTGAAGCACCATGCCCCCTTTCCTGGCTTCTGTCTGCTGAACAAGCCCCTTTACCCAAAAGGGGAGACCCACAGACTGGGAATTAGAAAGCCCAGCTTCTATTTGCTGCTAGTCCATTGACTTTGTAAGTCTGGGGTTTTCGAGCATTAAAATGGAAGTCACAGGCGAAGTCAAGTGTGTTGTGCAAGGATCAAAGTCCCCGCAAAGCGTGCAACCGCCTTTCCCCTGATTAAACTGAGTTAACCGAGAACAGATACAAGCGTGCCGCTCCCGCTCGGGCGCTGGATCGCAGGGGCTGTCTTCTTTTTCTGTGACTCTTCCCCAGACGTGGGTCTCGGGGGGTGACCTCCAGCAGTTTAAGTGGAGGCTGGGTGGAGCCGGGAGCAGGTGACATGGAGCGGTGGTGACCACGTCCAGGCAAAGGAAGGGGAAGATGCAGATGTCGGGAGGGGGCAAGCAGAGGCGGGGACCAGGTTGTGGGGAACAGAGGTCAAGTTGAAGAACGAAAGCAGGGTGAGGAGACAGGCTTGAGACGCAAGCCCAGAACCAAAGGTGACTCTTCGTCTCAGAGGCTGACATTTTTACAGAGCAGTAACCATCGCAGAGCAGTGCCTTACATGGTGATTCATTTAACAATTGTTTTTTAATTAAAAACATTACCGGGGCAGGGGGTAGAGCTCAGCCGTGCAGTGTGTGCTTAGCACACGTGACGCCATGCATTCAACCCCCAGTACCACCATCTAAATAAATAAATAAGTAAACCTAATCACCTGCCCCCAAAAGAACAGCAACAACAAAAAGAAGCAAAACAAAAACCAAGAAAATTATTTAAAAAACCCCAAAACATTACCAGGCCCTGGGGACTGGGGCCACAGCAGGCTTAGAAGCAGGAGTCAGCCTGGCCACTGCGTCTGAGAGGGCCTTCCCTGACCCCCGCCTCTTCAGTCGCTCCTCCCACACGGTCCCCAACTTCAGGACTCGCCCTGAGAGTGGCAGCTACCACAGCTCCGCCACCAGGTCTGGCCGCGGCGCTTCCCGCCCCTGCAACGTGAGGCTGTGGAAGGAAGGGACATTCTTCCTTCATCCTTATTCTCACGTTTGTTTAACAAACGTGGATGATGGGGATGAGCTTTCCTTTCTAGAAGTCTGACCGGTGAATGGACGCCGTAACAGCTTGTTGACCTCCGTCTCCCAGGTAGAGCAAGGAAAATGCCACACGGAGAGTGTCTGTGTGTGACAAATATCATATGACACCATTTATGTGTGGGATCTAAAAACAATGATACAAACGAACTTATTTACAAAACAGAAACAGACTCAGACATAGAAAACAAATGTACGGTTACCAAAGGGGAAGAGGAAGAGAAATAAATTGGGAGTTTAGGATGAACAGATACACACTACTGTATATAAAACAGATAAACAACAAGGACCTACTGTACAGCACAGAAAACTATATTCAATATCTTGTAGTAACCTATCATGGAAAAGAGTCTGAAAAATAATATATTTATATGTCTATCTGTATACACACATAGCTGGATGACTTTGCTGTACACCCGAAACTAACACAGCATTGTCCACTGCAGTAAGAAAGAAGAGTGTGTGTGTGCAATTCCTGGTTTAGTGAGGAGTCTGAACAGGATAGAAATGAAAAGGCCTTATCAATCACATCAGCAAATGATGCTAGACTTCCTATTTATCAAACTATTTGTGAAAAAGTCTAAAATAGGCCATATGTTACAGTGTAGTGATTACAGTTACACAGATTAGAATCATTAATCTGAAAAAAAGTTAAACCAAGTTTGCCGCTGGAAACATCACAGTTTCAAGACTTAGCTTTAATTTCTCCATCCAAATAATCCAGATGTAGTTACATATCACAAAAGTACATTTTATCATATCTGATTGTCAGTTGCCACGTCAACCACCTTCACTTTCCTGAAGAAAATGTGGACGCTTGGCAGCATTTAAACACCGCAAACCTGCCTTCACAGCTTCTCCCATTACTGATTTCCTGCTGCAAATTTCAGCAGACTGGACACTCAAGGCGTCACTCTGTTTAAAAGTTCATGCTGAACGTTTTGCTCTGTTGGAACAGATTAAGAGTCCTGAACGATGCGGTGCTGCCAGCATTTGTGCAGGTAAACAAGGGCATCACTGAGCCTCCAACGCTCACTCTGCCGGCAAAGACAGTCGTGACACCCTTCCACCCACTTCACCGGACACTGTTAAAGATGAGCCATGTTGCTTCTCTGAATGGCAGTTCCTCTCCATTGCATTGCTTCTTTATAACGCCCCAAGCTGCCCACGCAAACAAACAGAGAAGCCTCTTTGCTTTATTTCTACAAAGGGAAACCTCCTGCTCCTCAGAACGACAGAGCTTCTGAGGCAGACAACGTCTGAAGAATACAAATCAATAGCTTGAAAAACAGAACAGAATTTGGTGAATCCACTGGCTATTTTTGTCTTCATCTTGCCAAACTGTTGGTTCAACTGCTTTGTTTTGGTTTTTTCCCCACTGAATGGACAGGATGCAGGAGTCATTCTCAACGTCATTTCAAAGTTCAAGTCCAAGGAGAATGCTTCATTTCCAAGCAGCTGCTACACAGATCCCTGGACCACTCTTCCCTCCACTCCCGCTGATGAACTCCTGCATGAGATCCTGCGTGTCTTGTTGGATCAATGGCCACTGCTTCTAAGGGACCTTTCCTTTCCCGACCCTCCACGTTAAAGGTACTTAATTCCTCGGTCTGTTTGTTAAACCTCTGATGTAACCTTTATTCCAGTCAAACTCTGTGATAAAAATTGCATATGTCTGTCTGTCCTCAGTAGTGGAAACCATGCCACGTTTATTACAGAAAAGATGACAAGGAACTATTGATGATGCTGAATCCACAACACTGAAGAATAATAATGCATCAAAATGATTCTTTGGCTTGTCTGTGGGAAAGAGGCTGCCCTTGGCTCTGTCCTCAAACGCGTTGTCCTTTCCTCCGCTTGGTTCACATATCATGGTCAGCGCAACTTCGGGTGGGCCTCCATCTGCTCAGAATCAAGGAATGTGGACGGGCAGAAAGTCCAAGAGGATCGGTCTTCACCAGCTGTGACGGACGGCTTCCTGAGGTCTGAGATCTGGAGCTCCCACTTGGGAGCAAGCTGTTGAAGGCCATGGGGAGGCAGACGCAGGGTTCTAAGACAAGGATCCTCTCGTGTTTCGGTGATTTTGAGGTAGAAAAGGGAAAAAGTACACAGGGGAGCTGCGAGTAACTGGGGCGTGGGCTGCTCACCAGAAATAACTTCCAGCCACAGTAA
Organism: Camelus bactrianus; assembly: GCF_048773025.1. NCBI lineage: Eukaryota > Metazoa > Chordata > Mammalia > Artiodactyla > Camelidae > Camelus > Camelus bactrianus. Next base: position 17,426,385 of record NC_133553.1, on the reverse strand, counting down.
ACAGGGGATGAGGATATGCCTGAAATACGTCCTTATGCATTTTCCCTTCTAAGCCCAGTCCCCGTCTCTCTAGCCCTTTTGCTGTCACTGTCCGTTGCAGTGGGCGCTAGTTTCGGCTGGCGCACCTAGGCGGTGCCGCAAGTAACCTGCCCTTCCTCTCGGACCCTTGATGCTCCCCAGGAGGGGTGGGTCCAGTCATCTTCTAAGGGAATATTCAGATTTGTCAGCCCACAGAGTAACTTGCTGTAATTGGTGTGACCCAGTATTCAAGATCTCAGTGGTGTCACTCTATTATCTCTTCCTTCTCCCCTCTAAGGAAGCACAGAGAACTGAACTGCTTTCATTGACATTTCAGAGAAAAATACACTTTTCCCCCTGAGGGTAAATAAAACATGGCACTCCCCCCTCCACGCAGCTAGGCCTTCTGAAGATATTGTCGAGGACACACGCTGGATGGCACCCATCTTAAGGGCTTCGGATGCTGGCTGTGGACACTTGTCTTAATCAGCCCAGGCTGCTGTTGAAAAGTGCCGTACGCTGGGTGGCTTACACAAGAGACGTCTATTTCTCACAGTTCCAGATGCCGAGCAACCTAAGATCAAGTGCTGGCAGGGTGGTTTCTGTGGAGAGCGCTTTCCTGGCTTGGGCTCGGCTGCCGCCTCCCTGCTGTGTCCTCACAGGGTGGAGAGAAAAAGAGAAAGGAACTCTGGCCTCTTTTTGTAAGGCTCCCGGCATGGGGTCCCCAACTTGATGACCTCACTGAGACCAAAAAGGCCCCACTTACAAGTACAGTCACATCAGGGGGATCAGGGGGTTTGGGCTTCGACGTTCGAGTTACTGGGGAACGGGGGGAGGGGGGGGACCACAGTCACTCAGTCCACAATACCATTGCTTTGAAACAACACTTTAATTTTGAGGGCACTTCTATTTTATTTTCTCCAGCCAAACAGGAAACTCTCTTGCCCTGGACAGCAGACAAAGAAAGTCAGAAGACACTGAAGCATATTGCGTAGCCAGAACTCAATGCTCAGAAGGCAGCCCTTTAGCTTACGAGGATCAAGTGTCAACAATTGAAATTGGGTCCCTCTGTCTAATCTTAAACTTTATCCATGAAGCCCATCCACTCATCACTGCTGCTCTGTTTTGGAGACCATGGCGTAGTTTGCTCCTCAGATTTCTGAAAAGACATTGAAAGAAATACTGCCTATGTTTTTGGTTCGGTGTTGTTCGTGTGCTTGTTTTGCTTTTAAAATAATTTTAATGAAGTAATTTATAAATAAACATTTCATCCCGTATCAGAACATTCCAGAGAAAATTTCAGTCTCACGGAGCGTGATCCCCAATTCCACTCCTTCCCTCTCCTCCTCCCTCAGCCCCAGAGGAAACGTTTGTTGACACCTGGTGTTTCTCATTCCAGAGTTGTTTTTATCTTAATTAGAAATACTTCTGTATATAATGTCCTTTAAAAATGTATCATATTGATTTTTCTGTGTCTTTTAAATGAAAGGGTATCATACCATAATCATTATTCTATAATTTGCATATTTCGCGCAATGTTAATATTTTGGGAATTATCTGTGTGGATTTTAAACGACGCAGTCCTTGCCCAGTGGTGCGCCGGCGCTGACGCACACGGTCAGTGTGAGCCTGCTTTGTGCATCTTTTCCCAGCTCCTCATTCAGTGATGTCAGCTTGGTAGGTTGAAACCGTCCGTTATGAGAATCTTTGCACCACTGAAACCAGCGAAGGTACAAGCCAGGACTTTCTTTCCCACCCCAGAGATTTTAAAACATTTACCAGCCCACCACTCCATTCCTTTTCACTGTATTGCATTCTGTCATGTTAGTGGGCTCCATTTTATTTAATTATCCCCTTATTCCTGAGAAATGAGGCCATGTCTCATTTTCTACACTGTAACACTGCTGCAATAAACCCAGCTCACACAAGTGAGAGCGCTTCTCAAAGACAGGATGCCTGGCGGTAGGTTTCCCGGGTAATGGCTATGCGTATTTTTAACTTTTGAGCATAAGACTACTTCTTAATTAATACAACTTACACTGTATTAATTATCTCTCGCTTATTCAACATTTCTGGTTGAACAATCCTGCGGGTAATTCAAACCCAGTCGTCTTGAAATGGCTGATCCTTCCTCCTTTGATTCTGCCTCTCTTCTTGCACATTCCTCGTCTCTGTTCTGGCACCAGCAGCAGCCCAGCCATCCAAGCGAGACGCCTAGACGCCCACCTGACTCTCCCTTCTTGCTCTCACTCCATCCCCGATAACCATTTCCTATTGATTCTCCCCAAGGACAACCTTCCCATTCTCCCCCCCTCCCCTTTTCTCGCCAGCACTCACACAGCTCAGCCTCTGAGACTGACTCATCTGAACTTGTGTGATAAACTCATCCCCTCCCTCCATCCTCTGCCTCCTCTGTAGAACCGTCTTTTATAACAGAGAAGCAATCGTGTGATTCCCGTTGTCTCAATAAACCTCCAATGGTTCCCTTAGGCCTATTGGATTTGGTCCAAACTGCCTCGCAAGGTATAAGACGCTGGTCGCACTTGGCCCTGTACCCCAGTACCCAGGCTGTACCCCAAGACTATGTTGTTTTTGTTAACATATCCGTGTGTTTACCTGTTCTCCCTCTGACCTCCCAAGGCATTTCTATTTATTTCATAGAAAATTAGAGATTTAGAAGAAATACTTAAGAAAAGAGCTGAAGGCCTAGGCTGTCTGGCAGAAGCCATGGAAATTGGAGAGAGGGGACTAGATTCCAGCAATAGTGCAGATTTAAAAGTGCTCAGATTGTGATAATCAAGTTACCAAGGTGGATGCAGATAAGCAAGGGAGTTTAAAGGTAGAACACGATTTCTAGCTTGGAAGACTGATTGAATCATGTTGCCAAATGGAGCAAAACAAAACAAAACAAAACAAAACAAAAAAAACCACAGGAGAAGAACTAAATAATTCAGTAGCCATGATTTCCTTTGCTGTGTTCTCTGCCACACTGTAGTGAATTTCAGAAACACTGCGGAATTCCTGCTCAACTGATCAGGAAAGACCTAAAAGAAGAAACGGTGTAACTGTGTACTTCTTCTGCCTTTGTTACACGGTTTCTTTGAGTATAAAACACAGAGCCCTTGTATTCTGGCTTTTGGAACTGGGTGCAACACCCATCTGTTCCGTCAATCATGGAGCAGATGGAGGTGGGTGGAGAAGGAAGTGTATGACCACAATCTTGGATAATAATAAATATTTAAATATGTATTTGTTCTTTGTAATGGATTTCGAAGCTGAGTAATGAACACACTTTGAAAATCAATAGCAGCAACAATAGTGAGGCGTCTTAACACTCAGGGCTCCCACGTGCATCTGAGTTCTTCCTAAACGCAACAAATGGGGGGGGGCAGTAAGTCTGGGTGAATCGCACAAGGGCTCCTTTCTGCAATAATGTCAAACTCCCCTTGAGCTGTTCCCCTCTGAACCAGCGCACAGATGTCAGCTCTGGGAGCCAGGAGCGGGCTGAGGGAATGCCTCGTCCGAGTCCCGCCCATGCAGATGAGAAACTGAGATCCAGCGATCACTGAGCATCTCGGATCTCAGGGAGAGCGCACACCAGGCCCACCCTCCTGGTCTCCGGTGCGTGTTCTTCTCAAGGGGAGCAGAATAGAGAGCGAGAACCCCTGGAGGGAACATTTCAAAGGAAATGAATGAAAGGAGGATGGAAGATCTTTTAAGCATATAAAGCATCACATGGAAGATTTTAGGAATGATTTTAGGAGCTGAGAACTGGCAATATTGTGTGAGGTTCGTGTCACGCTGCGAAATGTATAAACAGTGAGAGCTGCTTTTGTTTTATTAAAGTGCGTCGAGGATGCTTTTTAAAGGCATCCCTCTGTTCTGTTGAGGGGGAGCTTCTGTAAAACTTACCTCTGCAAACTAGCTGGGTGATTATGTAAAGCACGGTCTCCTCCATGGTCCAAGCACGCAGTTCTCCCCAGAAATGAGCAGTCCCTAACAACACAGGGGAGAACCCACTCTCGGCCACTCTGTAGATTCTGGACGAACCACGAGAGCCAGTGAGATCGATGAATGGCACGTTTCTGCAAGGATGCCTGGTGAGTAGGTGCAGGGCTCACCGTTTCCATAGGTACAGAAGGAAGACGCAAGGGTGCCCCATTTTCCTCCAAAACGAAAAGTACGCACATGAGAAATTCAACCAGTATAAGGGCATGAAAAACAAGCCTCCTGCCCCTGCCCCTTACTCCCTAGCTCTCCTGCAAGATAACCTGTCACCAGTCTCTAAAGATAAACAGACTTCCTCTTCTTATGTTTATGACTGCCATTCCAAGAAAGACAAGCAGATCTTACCTCGAGGCAGAAAGAATAGACTGGTGCACTCCTGCCACAGGCTGCATCAGATTATTTTATTTCCATTAAACAGCAGGCTAACCGGGCTTTTTAAAGTTTGTGGTTCTTTAAAGCTCAAATTGGCACCCTGAGTTTCACAGGGTAGTTCTGCCCTCAGGGTATTTAAAACATCTTATCTCAAACTTTCCCCAGTGTTTTTCTCTCAGGAGTCAGCCTATGACCAGGTCCACATCCCAGCTGTGTGACTTCACCGGCTCCTTGCAAGGTGCAGAATTTCTGGCAGGTGACCTGAAATTTCAATCAGAGGGGATCATTTTTTGAAATAAATTTGGAGCATGCTTCAGAATCGCATGCTTCACTGCAGTTGAAAGCAAGTCCTTCCACAACGTCAGCTGTGTTCAAGAAAACCCGTACATAACCATCCTATAAAGTGTGTGAGGCTAAGGTCATCGAGTTGACCTACCAAGCCACTGGGAGAGAAAGAGAATGAATCAGTTGTCAGGACTGCTAATATCTGTGAGTTTTAAAGATGTTGAAATACCAGTAACATTACTGAGGTTCAAAATGCTGAATATGTAATTCTAAAACAAGTTTTAACAAATACGGGGCTCTGAGCTCCCCTGAGATGGGGAGTTGGGGCCGGCCCTTGTCTTTCTCCATCCCAGGGGGGCAGGGATGGGATGAGGACGGCCTGCGGACACTTGCGAAGCCTCAGAGCAGCCACGGGGAGGCTGAAGGGCCTGCTGCCCTCTTAGGGTTTGGCAGAAGGGAGAAGCGTTTCCCCTGCGTCTCCTTCCAAGCTCCCCAAGGTGCCTGTGCACTAGGCCTCCCCTGGAGCGTCACTCTGGGCTCTCACCATGTGCCCTGGCCTGGGTCACTCACAAGGAGACCCGGAGAATTCTGGTCATCTGACTCAGGGAACACAAGCAGCCCTGGGGTGTCAAAGAAGGACGCTCATGGCAGGGAAGCAATGGCCACCTTGGCTTTGCCCACTGTGGAGCAGAAGCAATAGGATATATAGAGACCCAGACCCAGACCCAGACGATGTAGATGCAGGTGGCGCAGGTGCACAGGCATGCTGACACGTCGCTGTAACTGTCTTGAAAGAGTCCATGTAGAAATTGGCTCACGTGACTACAGAGGCTGAGAAGTCCCAACATGGAGACCCAAGGAAGCTAGTGGTGTCATTCAGTCCAAGTCCTAAGGCCTGAGAACCAGGAGAGCAGATGGGGTGAGTCCTGGTCTGAGTCCAAAGGTGGGAGAACCAGGAGCCAGAAGCAGCAATGTACCCGGGCAGGAGGAGGAGGATGTCCCAGCTCCATCAGAGAGGAGGGATCCAGGCTTCCTCCTTTTTGCTCTCTTCAGGCTCTCAGTGGGTGCGATGGTGCCCACCCGTGTGGTGGGGGTGACCCTGTTAACTCAGTCTACTCCTGACAGCTAATCTAATGACACTCTCACAGACACAGCCAGAAATCCCATTCAACCAGCAATCTGGGCATCCCTTAGCCCAGTGATGTTGACGCACAGTATTAAACATGGTACCCGGTGTGCCTGTTTTCACCAGTGCTAAATCCACAAACCAAGACTGAAGGTCTCAAAAATCTCCAGAAGCTGGAGCTTTAAGCAAAGACCTCTTGGTGCCTAGAAGAGGGGCCCCCTCCACCACCGGCCACTTCCACCGTCCTTTTCACTGTCCTATGAATCAAGGCTCTCTCAGGACGTTTCCAGCCACCCTCCTCTAGTCCATACACAGGAGAAAATGTGTCTCACGGAAGAAAGTGGTTTAACACAAATAAGACTGGTCACAGACCCTGACTTCAGAATTCTGCTTGCTCTTCTCCATTTCCTTAATGTGACTGTTTTTGAAAAATGATAAAGCCACCCAATGTGGTGTGGAGTCTACAGGAGGGCTACACCATTTTTTGTCCTGGTACATCCCTCAAACCTATTGAAAATAAATTCAGATTTTATCTGTTACTTTTGTTTCCCATTTCTTCCCCTGAACCTTGGGGGTTCTCCAGACTAGAGAAAAGTTAAAGTTGTGAACTCTACCCTAAGCCGGGATCCGTCCTGGAGCTTGATCACGATAAGCTGTCAGTGGTGGGGGCTGTGCTCAGACATTGTCCTTAAACGTGGTACCCAGTGTGCCCATTTCCACCCATGCTAAATCCACAAACCAAGACCGACGGTCTCAGAAAGCTCCAGAAGCTGGAGCTGTAAGCCAGGACCTCCTGATGTCAAGACCTGCCCCCTCCCCTCTCTCCCTCCCCTCCCCTGCAACCACAGACACGCACACGGGCTGTGGAGCAATGACTGTCCTCATCCAGGGTAGCGGTGGTCTTGGGGCTGAGGGTCCCTGAATCTTTCAAAGCATCTCTGTTGCCTCCCAACATCCAGGACTCCCAGGATGTCCCGGCTGTCTGGCCCCACCCACTTTCAAAGAGCACCCATGCCGAGGGGGAGGCTGTAGACAGCTACCAGGACAGACATCGTTGTGTCTTCCAGCAACTCCTAGACTCAGCTTGAACTTCACTCCTGCCCTGACAGTTTCCCAAACAGGAAGGAGCTCTCCAGGAAGTTGCAATGGCTCCTCTCTGCAGGCCCCTTAAAAATTTCTCTCTCTTCCGTTCTCTCACCGCCCCCCACAACCCTCTCTCCTCTTGACATGAATTCAATTCAACTGCCACTTAAAAATAGGCCTGCTTGTCACATTCCCTTTGCCAGTTGGAGTGAATGTCACTGAGTGTCACAGAGTCCTTGACTACAGCTTGTGGGTTGATGGCAGGGAGAAAGCTGGTCCAGAACGGAGCAAGTCCCTCTGGTGACCCCACCCAGATTTCTGCCACAGAGAAAGCGTTGGTTTTTCCTGCCATTGTCTTCTTTCCCATTAACTTCTTCCCAAAACTATTTAAAATCACCATCTGGTCTCTTCTTGGAAATTTAAGTAACTTCAGCACAATTTTTTGATTTTTACCCCCAATTGTGGATAAGCCATACGTGGGGAGATTGGGTTAAATGCCAGGTATTTAAAATGAGGTAAGAGGAATTGAGCAAATGGTCTGACAGTCTTTTTGGGGCTATTCATCTGTCATTGCATATTCACCCAGCAAGCATTTATCAAGCACCAGCAGGTGGATAGGCAGTTTTCTAGAAAGTTCTGGGGCTACAGAGATGTGAGTTCCATAGTTCCTGATCTCCAGAAGTTTAGGACAGTGTCGAAAATAAACAGTCAATTGGCCATCATGATACAATGGGGGCAAGTTCTATACTTTCGTCTACATTATGACACCTTTGTTCCCTCCACATTGGATGACATCGTCCCCCAGTCTACCTGGAAAATGCCTACTGCAGAATATGCCTTGAGTCTCTCATCTGTGCAGATTGCCCAGCCTTTCTGAGTAGACTTAACGAACTCTTCCTTGGAGACCCCCTTGTGCTCGGTACCTATTTAGCTGACTGAAATTTACAAGCAGCAACCTTCTGATACCCACCCACTAGACTATGAACCCCTAGAAGGCAAACGTTTCATTGCACTTATGGTGAAATCACCAGCAAACAGCCGTCTCCAAGCAACTTCTTAATAATATTTGTTAAATGACTGAATAATTCCCCCTGTTTAAAAGTTTCCTGAGGGCCTGTGTTGTAGCAGGCACTGTGCCCGGCAAGGGCATGTGTGTGCCCACAAGTGTGTGGCAGCGGAGAATCGGGCGTGAGGGGAGCGATGCAAAGGTGAACGACGAAACTGGTGACGTGTGGAGCTCACGATCTAGTAAAAGACACAAGTACTAGCTATTCCTCAAGGATCTGTTTTTATCCCCTGCAGTAAATCTTTAGGACGGGCTTGAGATAGTTATAAATATAAAAAGGAATGTCTGCGTCTCATTGCAAGATTCATTTTTAGTATTCTCTTCTCAAATTCTTTACATCGGATTGTTAATTTTGCCTTGGTTATGAGATAATATTTGACACATGAACACGCCCTTCATCTGCATCTCTCATTCCATCTGTGGCTCTTGCTGTGAGGGGTTCTGAGTTGCCTCTGGGGGATTTTTCTCTGATAAACTGCTCTCTGCCTCCATTGCTCGCTGTCTTTGGTCCTCTAAAGTTCATTGTCTCTGCTCTAAGTTGGGGAGTTGGAACACGGTATCTCCAAGAGTTCTTCCATCACTGGCATTCAAAGCATCCGTGTGAAAATCAACTCAGCACTTTCTGAGCGTCTGTTTCGTGTGCATGACGGTACCTGCTCCGGGATGGATTCCAAGAGAAACAGAGACGTGACCCAAACCAGGTGGGGAAACAGACGTTCTCTGAATGACACAAGAGCCTCCCCAGGGAAAAAAACTTCCCTTGGATGCGTAGAAGAGTGATTTCTTTTGGTTTTGTTGTTGTTGCTATTTTTTGACCTGCAGCAGGCTTGATGTAACCTGTAGCAGGTTACATCATGTGAAGTTAGACCTTGAAGGATGACCCAGGAAGGGCACTCGCATAATCACAACGTCATCTGTAACTCTTAATAACTCTGTTCACGAGTATAGCTCCATGCCTTCACTTTAAAGAGAAAATTCCTGCTCCTGAGGCTCTTGGTGATTTCCAAAATTAAATGATTCTTTTTTTTTTTTCCTTTTCTTCAGGTCTTACTTTCCATCCAACGTCTTTTTCGTTCCCATTCCAGAATTTCCTCTTCTCACCCAGTAGCTACTGTACTGTTCTGAAACACGTATGAGAAGGAACACCACCTCGCGCCCTCGCTGAGTGCAGAAGTGAACAGCATCAGGAGTCCACATGCTGACAAGCCCAACTCCCAGGCCAGAGCCCCGTCTTTCCATGTCAGCCGAGGTGGACCCCTCCCGCAGTCCCTGTCTGCGAACCTTTGATAACATTGCTACCCGGCCAGTCTTTTGTCTGCAGAAGAGGCTGGACCACAGCACGCAGTTCCCCAGACAACCGGCACCATTCAGAGCATGTCAAAGGCAGTCAGCCCTCAGCCACGGTGGGGCTCGGCATGAGGCAGGAAGCAACGAGGTCTCCAGAAGAATCTTCTGAGCGAATGGTGTCCCCAGATACCCACAATAAACTGGGTTAAGACATTCACAGTGTAAACACCGGCAACAGAAGTAAAAAGGAAAATGCATTTTTGGGTGGTTTTGAAAAATACACACTTCTTGGAAAGCAGATGTTATTTTTTGTTTTTGGTATTGTAAGGGGTATTTTAGTAGTAGAGTGGGATGTTCCGGAAATATTGAGAATATTATGCTTGATTCTGGGTGAGGAAGGCCCATGTTGCAGGTGCAATAGTTGGGGAAGTGTGAGAAGATGATAGAGAAGGTGGGGAATGCATGTAGCTCAGGACTCACAGTGAAAGACACCCGTATTCATGGAAAACGGGTCTAAGGCTGTAAGGACATAGAACAAGCATCCATTGCCCCGGGTCGCCCGTGGAAGGTGCACACTGAAAACCCACAAATGATCAGTGCAGGGGAGAATTTGAAATCTAGATGTTCTTCAGTGTTGGGTGGAGAGGAGGGAAGAAAAGAAATAATGTAAAGCATCTTTATTTAAAAAAAAATTGAGATGTAATTTACACACAGCATCCATTTAAGGTGTACAAGGTGTTGGTGTGGTGCGCTTCTGTATTGCAGTGTGATCACCGCCATAATTTTAGGTCACACTTTTTTCTATCACAGTCATGTAATTATCGTCTCTTTTTTGTGGTGAGAATATTTAAGATCTAGCCTCTCAGAAACACTGAAGTGTGTTTTAGGATACTGTGGACTGTAATCACTAGGCTGTGCATTGCGTCTGCAGAACTTACTTGTCTTCTAGTGGCAAGATATTGTTAACGCAGAGCATCATGACTGCATTCATGTCCCCAGAGTTGAGGCAGTGCTGACCTCCAGGCAAAGAATTCCCAGGAAGAAAGAGAAGCTTCCTATTTCAGTGTGTTCGGAGTCAGAGATGATCTGGTGTAACATTATCTATTTAGAAAGTAATAAAAGATTTACTGCCAACCTGACCAGGTTGGCAAGTTGACATGCACAGTGAGTTATCCAGCCCAACTTGAAATAGCGTCTCCAAGGTCATGTCTCAGATGTCCGCAGTGTTCCTTTCGCATTAGAAAATGCCTTACCGAGGATTATAGTCTTCTATTTAACCTTCATTTCTTTTCTTCCTTTTAAATCATATTAATTCCTATTTGATGCCAGTAACATCAGTGAAATTACAACACGCTCCTTCTATTAACAGTTTAAAGTGTAGTGATTATGAAGTTGCCTTTGGATTTTACTATCATCACTAATAGTGTTAGTGCTAGTATTATTATCGTCTTATTTCAGGAGCACAGAAACGTTGAGGGGACACTACAGAGAGTTCCCATATTGTCCATCTGCCCCCACACACCTGGGTACAGCTTAGCCCATCATTACATCCCACACCTGATGGTACCCTGGCTACAAACGATGAGTCCACAGGACTTTATCATCCAAAATCCATAGTTTGCATCCAGGTTCATTCTTAGTGCTGTAGTTGTTTCGCTTTGCTTTTAACCCCTGATTTGCCTGGTCTGCATCTCGGCCAGCATCTTCAAGCTGTCTCTAGACCCCTGCTGCTTTTCCTCACCAGCCGGCAAGGCCAGCAAGTTAGAAAGAGCTTTTCCCTCTGGGCGCCACGCAGACTGGGGGCAGGACGGGCCCAGGACAGGGCATGAGGAAGCTAACTTTCCGGGGGAGCAGGGAACTGGGGAGCAGCCATGCTATTGGACTCTCCATGGAAATGAGGTCCACGAGGGGCTGGCCACGGGGACCTGGACCTCAGAGTTTGGTCACTTGGCACGGAAAGTCCACTTCGGTCCTGTGAACATGCCCTGCTTAGAAGACAGGCTGCATCCATCCACCCTTGCAGCACAAAGCCTCGGGCGGCCGGGGTGCAGGATGCACACTCCCCGCTCAGACGCCTGCCCACCTCCTCAGTTTCTGGCTATAGGCAGAGTGATCAGAAAGCTCTACTCAAGTCAGACGTTGGCAAATTGTATTCAATTGTTGGATATTCTTTTAAAACATTAGATTCAAAGCCCAAGTTTTCCTTAGTTCTACTTTAACTTTCTGTAAAGACTTTACCCTTTGTAGTTGGCTTGTGTCCAACCAGTGATCTCAGGATTCCAAAATTAATTTGAGTATTCGGATGCGCTTTGAGGACCCTTCCTTTCTTTGTGGCGTTGCCAAGCTAGCTCCGTCTTTCTCAAAGAAAGGCTGTCACTGCCTCCTGGCAGGAGACAGCTACTGCGTGCAGTGTTTGGGAACTCAGGTTTCAGAGACGCACTTGGCATCGAGTTGTGTTCCTCTGCTTGCTGGTCCTGGGTACCAGACAAGTATGTTCTCTGAGCCTCAGTTTCTCCATCTAGACATTGAAGATAATTATAAAAACGGTGACTATTCTACTTTCATATCATTGTCTCTGATGCGTTTTGTTTTATTTACGACTCCGTATCTCTACATCCTTTCTAGTCTTACGTCGTTTATAAACTTAAAGATTATATCTTCCCTTCCAGGAATGCGCATTCCTTTAAAATGCTGTCAGTGTCCCACCTCTGATCCTTGCTGCTTGAGTTCAACCCTCCAATTTTTTCGCCCCTAAACATTTGGGGGGTTTAATCCCCATTTTCTCTGCCCACTTGAGGAGTATAGGCAGATAAGCAACTCAAAACTTGCTTTTTAATGACCTGGATACTGGCTATTGGTAAAGTTTGGACTGGAGCCGTTTCATAAATTGAATGGCTTTGTTTCCCTAAAACTACATGAGTTTATGAAGTTGAGAAGTAAAATATCCTTTTCAATATATATTTTGATATAGAAATGAGGGTTCTTAAAATTATTTAATTTGTTTATTTTTTCAGGGCTCACACATAGACATACATTAATATTTTCTTTGCCTTGGGGAGTTCCAAGGTTTCTAAATTCCAAGGTTTCTAAAAATGACTAGCCAATTTCACACCAAAAATGTAATTCAGTTCGTCAAGTACCCTTGGAAGCTTCATTATAAAGCGATCCCCAGGCCTTACGGATGACTTTTAAAAATTACTTCAAAGGATTCAAAGATTCACGTGGAATGGTCAAGTGTGCTAATAAGGGCTTTTTTGTGTCTCCAGTAAGAAATCCCGCTGAACGGTGGTCCTGCGGTGACACCGTTGTGGAAGGGGAGCAGCAGGAGAACCTGAGGTTTCTGAGAAGGGAGGTGGGGTCGACCTCCCCTGAGAATCCCGGCAAAGAGGCTCCTCCTGCACCCTCCTCTGCCATGGACAAGGATTTAACATTTCAGACGGAATTCTTGTTTTTCAAAGATTAATGCACACAACTCATTAGGTGTTGACTTTATTGATAAAATCCACTAAAACAAGAACAAGAACAAGAACTTCCAGTTCCTAAGCAGGTTTCCTTTAAGAACGTGACCACCCTCTTAGCTATTTAGAAATGAGATAAAGAACAAAGCACCAAAACTCAAAATGCTGAATTTGAAGAAAAGTCTGAACCATCAGTGTCCCGCTTTGAGATCTCGGTGCATCCGTTCCCCTCACCTGCTTTCCATCACCAGGCCAACTCAAAATCCTTTCCCTGCCAGAGTGGGGCTGACAGGAGGGGATGAGGAGAATAAGTTTTCTGGATGTGGCTTCGGCACTGACATTTGCAATTCACTATGGCTTCTTGGTCCCCAACCGCTCCTGGAAGGCCAGGCCATCCTGAAGGCCAAGAACACCTTCTGCCCTCTGATTTTGGCACCGCGGTGGCCACTTCACTCAGATGTGTGCCTCCTGGCTGTTATTCCTGCCTCGGGGCTGCAGACCGGCAAGCCACAATATGCTCTACCTGGGGCTACACCTGAGACCATCTGGACCTTCAGCTGCCGCACCATACAGGGGCCCGCCTGCCGCACGGCGAGCACCAGATGGAGCAGACGATACCTGTGTGGGGCCGTCTGACTCGACGCTGCTGGGGACTTGGTGTGCGGAAAATGGCAAACTATAAACATTTAAATAATAATACCACAACACATGCTGATTCCTTTCTATGGGAAGAAGAGGGAAAAAAAAAAAAAAAAAACTTCCTGGGAATGATAAACCAGAAGAATACTGTGGACTAGGAGTGAACTTGATTTCTTTTTAAACAGTGCTGAGTCCAATGAGCAAAACCAAAGATGGATCTAAAATACAGTTCTAAGGGTGGGTGGGAGCCAGGACTCATCAATTTAAGTGCAGCAAATTGCTATGGAACGTAGGCAGGTCACACGACTCCCTGTGCCTCAGTCTCCCCACTGATAATATAAAAAATAAAATGTCCCATGCTAATCAAAATGCCAAGATGAGGAGTTTGTGCCAGGATGTAAATCAATACATACAGAATCATCGAGAAAGTCTGGTTACAAAAACCATTTCAGCTGAACTAAGCGGTGTGCTTTGGAATGTGGTTGATACGCATTCAGATGCCGGTGCAAACTCCTTACTCACTGCAGACAAGAAACAAATGGTCCAGAACCTGGCAACAGTCTTTGAACTGGCATCGGGAGATGGAGACTGAGTCTGTAAACTTCTGGGACTTGCATTCTTGGATTGTTCCAGACTAAGTAGAGTATTACAAAATACTATTTCAATCTTACTTCTCTTTCACTGGCTTGAAAATACAAAACAATATCAAAAAGAAAAAGTGAGATGTGACTTAAAGAATCTTAGTTTGCTATAAGTTCTGAATTTCCCCTCAAATGTAAAAAAATTCAATTATTTAATTATTACTTCATTCCACAAATATTCATTAACTACTGGCAAGTTTATAGGAAAAGAAATGTGCCCTTGGTGTAATGTGTCCACCATTCTGGCTTTGAGAGTTTCCTGGAAAGTATGATTCTTGAATGGAGACTTGAATGATGAGCTGCTGGATGAAGAACTGGGTGAAGTGATGAGAGAGGAGACACAGCCCCAGCTGAGCGAAGACAAAATCATGAGACAAAGAACGAAAGAAGTGGAAACATGCAAGTAGCTTCTGTTGCTGAAATGTGAAGTCCGAGAGTGGACCATGAGAAAGTAGGGAGTCGCTAGGTCATAGATGACCTTGAGTTCTAGGTTGAGGAGTTCAGACATCTGCAGGGTATGGGGGACACCCAGTTCTCAAGTAGAGGGTTGATAAGATCTGACCTGCATTTAAATTAACCACTCTGATGGCTCCATGAAGAATGGATTTAGGAAGGAAAGGTCTGGATGCATGAAGACAAAATCCAGTTAGGAGGCAATTACATATAGTGTCTTGGGATGGAGGGACCCAAGACCTGAAGGAGGTGGGGGGAAAACAAAGCAGATTTAAGAAAAGAATGAAATTTGTAGGCTGGGTTACTTACTGGGTAGTCTTCATTCCTCGAGGACTCCTTCTGGTGCACTGCTGTGCTCTCCCAAAATACCTTTGGCTGTGCTGTTGGTGATTTCAACACACGTGGAGATGATTCTGTCAAAACCCCCATTGGTCTTTGACCTGTCACCCAATGATCTTGTCAGCTGGACTCCAAACACCCCCTCCTATGGTTATACCCAAGATTGTGCCCATAATAGTGGGTACAACACCTTCATATTCACAAATTCAAGTGTCCCATTCTTTGACCACTGCCTCTCCACCTTCCAGATCACTTCCCCTGGTATTTCAGCACTAACAGTCTTTTCATCCCCATATTACCACCGATCCACAGATCCTATCATCCTTCCACTGTTCCTCACCCTTTCGGTGTCCTGGATCTGTCACCATCTAAAATTCCTTGATCATTTTTATGGTAACTTCCTTGCGTTCATTCATCTTCGACTCCCTCACCCCTCTTGCTTCGTCATATTTATTTGGCAAAACCACAACCCAGATAAATGTAACTCTCTACCTACTCTGTGCCCCACGCTCACACATCACATCATTTCTGGAGAAAGGCACGCATCCATGCTGAATGCTGTCATATTAAAATTTATGCTAACAATTACAAGTGAACCATCATTGCTGTTTGACCATTGCAGTATATTTTCCTAGTCTATTCACTCTCCCATCATGTAGATTACAAGTTCATTCATTCTCCATTCCCTTCATCCCTTCACCACCTTCATTTCCATTCTCATCATTATCTAAAGACTTTGCTTGTATTTTGCTGAGATAATTGTGGCTATCAGAAGAGAATTTCTAAACACTACCAGCACCAGCCAGACCTGCCAACCAGCCTATAGCTGGGTCTTAATTCGCTGACTTCCTCTTGCTACGTGGATGAAGTCCCCCCAAGTCCTTAATTAAGGCAAACCCCTCTCTTACACCCCATCATTTCACCTTCTCACCTGCCTCAGGCAACTGCTTAAGCAAAGCTCTTCCTCCCTTTTCCCTCATCTCAGTCCCAGCCCAGTGGACCCTTCCCACTGATACAGATGCACTTTCTCCTACTTGAGAAACAAAAAGACCTTTCTCGACCACACTTCTGCCCCCTCTCTGCTCCCTTACGTAGAAATGCTGATTGAAAAAGTTTTCTTTACTTAGTGGCGTAACCTGCGACCGGCTGCTGTTTGTTCTCTGTTGGCGTCCATATGTGGGCTCAGTTAATCAGGACTGAACTCCCGGTTTCACTGCCCTACTTACGTAAGGCTCAACCTCAACCTCACCTGAGCATCCAACGTTGTTTTTACCCACCACACACGTGAGGATACCAAGACCCTCAGGTTCCCACCAGGCAGGTCCTGAGACTACTCATTACCTGTAAACGAATCCCCCATGAGCACAAGAACCCCCCTTGGCTAACACCCTGGGCCCCAACAAAGGCTCCAGCCCACAGGTCCTCCTCTCTCACTCCCCGCCTGCCGGTCCAGCCCGTGCATCACCACAACTTCTAGCTCGACCTGCAAGGTGTCCTACGCTTTCCACTCTGGGACCTGCAAGCAATAAATTCTATTTTCTTTCGGCAGCCTGGTCTCTTGAGTGTCGTTTGCTGTGTGCCACATCAGACACCACCATAGAACAATAAACAGTCCTGGGACACCTACAGCACTAACTTTCCCCAATACTTAAGCACCCACTTTCTTTGGGAGCCACTCTGCTCAGCATTGAGTCTCACTGAGACTTTGAAATGTCTCTTACAAATGACACCGATGGCCTCTGCGTTGCTAGGTTTAAAGATTACTTCTCAGTCTTGGTCAGACCAGAGCATTGGACACAGTTGTCATTGATTCCTCCCGCAGCAGATTTGTATTTAGTTTCCAAGACACCATATTGCAATGGTTTTCCTCCTATCTCACCGGGTACTCCTTCTCAGGTTACTCTCCACCTTCCCAGTCTCTTAGTCAGTGAGTGTCCAGGGCTCAATCCCTAAGTTACCTCCCTGTCCACCCTGGTGCTTCAGTGACACCATCTGCTCTAAGGGCTTTAGATACCAATCAGAAGGTAGGTCTCTGCTGGATTTATATAACCAGCCCACCTGTCTCATCTGAACTCCAAACTCATCCATTTGACGCCTGTTCAACATTTCCAGTTATTTTTCTAACTTCACATATCCAAATTCAAATTCCTATTCTTCCCAAACACCTGTCTCATCTGAAGTCATCCCTTATCTTGGTTGCTGGTGACTCTATCCTTTAGTTGCTAAGGCCAATGTGCTCCTTTACTTCTTTCAGAATCACATTCAATCTGTCAGAAGACCCCGTCTCTCGCGACGCACCCAGAATCCAACAATACTGCGCCTCCTCCATCACTAAACACTCTGGTCCAAGGCACTTCCTCTCTCGCTTGGTTATTGCAGTGGCCGCCTACCTGATGGCCCTAATTCTGACCTTGCTCAGACACAGCAAGTGATCCTTTTAAAACCGAGGTCTGATCTTGTCAGTTCTCTGCTCAAAACCAACAGTGGCTTCCCATCTCACTCAGAATACAGCCCAAGCTTTGAGGTCTAGAAACCGTGCATGATGTGGACCTCGGATTCCCCTGGAGCCTCACTGCTTTCTGCTCTCCCCGCTGCTCCCTCCTGTGCAGCCTCTCTGGGCTCCCTGCTATCCCACTGATAAATGTGTGTAGTGCAAACATCTCCCTTTAAACTATAGGTTGCCTTCTTCCTCTCTTAAAGATGACTTCAGTTTATTTGTAATGACTATGTGGGATGGCCATTAAAAAAGGACATTAAGAAGTAGCTGAAGGCCAGAGAATGAGGCTCCAGCACCATTACAGCTGTGGTTCTGGAGCCTTGGCAGCCCCGCAAGTGCTCTGAGTTCTCATGACCACACACAAGCGGGGGACAAGGCCTCGAGCCCAAGAGAGGTGGGGGATTGGAAATAATATCCTTGCACAAAACCAGAACTCTCAGAGTGCTACTGATTCAGAGAAATGAACGCCAGCAACATCTGTCCAACAGCCTTGGGAGAAGAAAACAGATTATCTCGCCCTCACTGGAAGAACGGTGTCTTTCATTAGAAATTTCCACTAGAAACTAAACCATGCACTTCCTATGGATTTGGACTCCCAAATTACACTTTCCTCTTTAGGAAGGAAAACAGTGTTTTAAAGCAGAAAATATAGTCTTGGATGGTGATACCCTCAACAGAAACAAGTTGAAGACCATTCAACAGCTGCTACCACACAAGATGCCCATTGGAGGAGAAGCTGGGACCAAAACCTGCAAAAGAGGAGCCTGTAAACAAAGTTACAAAAATGAGGAATTCCATCAAGAATACAGGCAGCAGGTACACACACACGCGCGCGCACACACACACACACAGGCCGTTAGCATCTCAAGTACTTGACATAAAAGAACAAGATGCTGAAAGAGATGATAAGCCAAGTGTTTTTAAGCAGTTAAAAGGACAGAAGAAGGTTTAAAAAGCATCTGGGAAGAATGAGGCAATATGCTAAATCAACATGTAAGCTTGAAGAAAGAACCAAATAGAACTTATACTAATCACAGTTTTGGTAATTGAAAATAAAATGAACTGAATTGATAATTTAAATAGCAGACTAGACACAATTCACGAGAGTATTAGTGAACTCGAAGGCAGATGTACAAAAACTACCCAGAAGGCAGCAAACCATGATAGAAAAGACAGAAGCTTACAGTGGATGTGTTAGGAAATGCCCATTTCTGGCTGATGGGAGTTCCAGAAAAAGTGAATAGAGAGAAAAAGAGAGAAGAAATAACGGCAAACAATGCAAAGGATTTTCCGGATTCATTAAAGACCGGATTTTCCTGTTTGAGAAAAGAAAATGAGTTCTAAGCAGAAGAAATAAAAGTTTACTTTTCCTTAGTTGATATACATTGATATAGTTGATCCCTTATTGAAAATTCAGGTTGTTCCCAATCATCTTATTACAAACAGCGCTGCAATAAATATTCTTGTGGTACAGACATCGTTTGACAATTTTTGTCTATAAATAAGTAAGTCTGTTAAGATGGGATTGGGGGTCAGAAGGGGGTGCAATTTCAAACATATCGATAGATAATAAGTACCTTTCTATTTCATCGCATGAAAGGACTGCCTGCTGAAACTTTAGACTTATTTTCCTAGATTTTAAAATCTTCAAGAGCTGAGCATCACTGACTTGCCTCTTTCTGCAAAGCTTCCAACACAACATACCCACCTCCCCATTTGATTTGCATCTGTCACTGATTTTAATGATGAT
This sequence comes from Camelus bactrianus, assembly GCF_048773025.1. Classification (NCBI taxonomy): domain Eukaryota; kingdom Metazoa; phylum Chordata; class Mammalia; order Artiodactyla; family Camelidae; genus Camelus; species Camelus bactrianus. The sequence continues at coordinate 17,407,363 of NC_133553.1, read as the reverse complement.
GGTGACAAACCTAATCCAGGTGAATATTTAGGTCTTTTTTGCTCATAGGAAGTTGAGTGAGTCCCAGAACAAAAAAGAAGTACGGTGTGGTATCCACATACACCACCATCACTCCCCACCCCAGTCCCTGCCCCTCTGAAACTCATTCTTCAAGATCTAGACCAAAATCTATGTTTTCAGTTCTAGCTGCTCTGTGTCCCCATTTCTTCAAATCAGAATTTGTCAGTTTTCTCTCCACTTCTTCAATTCTTTACCCTCATCCAAGGCAAGGACCGTCTCTGGGTGTAATCGGCCTCCCCTCCCCGTTGGACTGTAAGCTTTCTTGAGGCTGAGACTGACCTGTCTTAACTTGGTGCCTGACCAAGTGACATGTTTGGTAGCAGCCCAGCAATATTTTATTATGTTAAATTGAAAACAGAACCCAGGTTTACCGCAGTTCCCAGGTTACACCATAGCATAATCCAAAATCAGCATAAGGCAAGAAACCAATAAGCCAAAGTACACTTAGGACAGTAAACAAAATTTTTTTTTTTAATTTTTGAAGCTTTGAGATTTTGAGATGAACACTCAAATTATAAACGTATTTGGGTGAGAGAGCAATGTTTTTATACATAATCATCAAATTCTCCTCTCAGAAACTTCCAGCATGGAAAACATAGAAATCACTTTGGAGGTTCTCTAACTCTGAAGTTGTAAACACACAAGGGGCTCGAGGCTCAGCCGACCCCATTTGTACCATCCTCCTCAAGACACCAGGGATGCTCTGAAACAGCACATGGTACAGACCTCCTGGGACAGGCACAGAAGGACCCCTTAGGCCAATCATCTATCTGAGAAAATAGAATTTCCTAGAACTTCTAGAAAATTTACATTTGGTATCATGAAACAAGGATGAAACAAAAGATAAAAAATAAAAATATGCTGAGAATTTTGTGTAATTCAGAGACTACATACACTAGGATAATCCCCCTGTCCTTGGGGCCCCCGCCCCAACCCCCCAGCCCCGGACGTGCTCCCTGAGTGAGTCAACGCATCTGCCCAGTGAGCGAGAAGCAGCCCTCAGAGGCCACCTGCCCTGGGTCCGCGGTCCCTCAGTCCCGAGTCTCTCTCTGCAATGAACACAAGTGTCCCTGCTGTACACCCAGCATGATGAGACACCACATCTCCACCTCTGACTCTGAAATAACAAACTTCCAGATTAGCAAAAGGATGTAAACTCACTCAGACTCACAACATTCTTCTAAATATTCCATATGGTCGGCCTTCACCCTGTTGAAGCAATCAGAGAGGCAATAATACATTTTTCTATCTAAGAACAGATCTCTTTAATGAGATGTGCCCTACGACCCATGAAAATTTTCTATACATTATTCCCGAAGACAAAGACTTGGCTTGGCTTTATTTGATCCAGCTCAAATCAATAACTAATTAGGAGCCTAATTTAGGTCCAAAGAATAGTGTGTTTAATCCCAATAAAATATAATTTTCAAGGAAAACTATTTGATTGGCAAGAGTGGAAGAACTGTTATCGGCACGGTTCTTCATGCATTTAAAGTTACACGATATGCACATTTTCTTTAATGCATTTCAAGTAACATTGCATCTCCTCAAACGGTTCATTCCAAAAATAGAGCTTCAGACCATACATTTATATTTCATTTGTCGACAAGCGTTTTAGTTTCTCATAAAGCTAATGAATTTCTTCCAAAACCCTAACTCGCCTTACCAAATACAAATGTCTTTCTGCTTAAAGCAATTACCCCCAAATGGTTGATTTATACAGCCTCACAAATCACAAATATCCAGGCAAATAAATCACTTTGCATTTGGTTTCAACAAAGATAAAATAAAAGACTTTTTAAAGGTGCTGACTAAGAACTTTGTGGGATTTGCTTCAATACTGCGTACTTTAATTAAAATATATATTGATGTGTTTCGTTTCCCTGAGAGCAGCAGTATGGTAATAAGTTCTTAACAATTCAGATCTATGCCTTTTCATGGGTCGTTTTGCAATTCTATCCTTTTTTTTTTCCCTTTCTCTAATCAGTAATCAGTACTTTTTGAGGTTTATGTGTACAGTGTGTAATTTGATTTTCTTCCCTGGTGGGTTGTTACATAGACTGAATACAGAGATTAAAAGTACATATATTTAGAATCAAGAAAAGCATAATGTATGTTTTTGCTGCTCTTCGGTGATGAGTCCTATATATTAATCAAGGTAGCAGGCTTCAAGCAAAGCACTGCAGTTTCTCCAGCTCAAAGGAAACAGCAGAATGCTTTAATCAGCATTTCAGGGTCAGGTATGGAACTGGGAAGAGAGTCAGGAGCATGTGCTCTCTTGCCACCGATGACTTAATCTTACTCTAAAAGGATTCCTCCGTGGTTCCCAAACCTAAAGCCTCGGGTAAAGCTGTGGTAGATACCGCGGAACCTATTCGTGGTGGTAATGACATTGCATTCTCGGTTAAGTGGTCCTTTAGGGGGTTGCCTCTTTTCTTTCTCTTTTTTCCTTTTTAATGAACCTCTTTCTTTAAACACAGAACCGGGATCCATCAACCTGTTGGGCTGATCGCCAGCTTTGCTGGCCGGGCTGTAGTTGGTGAGCTCTCGGATTTAATCGCAGCGAAGTGCCCCTAGGTTGCTACGGCGTTAGACACATCGTGAGTCACCTGGAAGTGAGACACTATAAACAGGTGTCACAGAACTGCAGAATTCTGTAGCAATGGGATTGGCTGAAACTCTATGGTTGTTTATTGCCACTTCCTGGGTTTACAGATGAGGAAACTGAGGAACAGGGAGGCAAAGAGAACAGATCAAGTTTACCCAGCTTATTGGTTAACAAAGCAAAAATGAGAGCAAACGTATCCTTTTCACTAAAACTGGGTGATTTTTCACGTGGCACAAAGTCAGGTGATAAATACATGCCTTTGGACACATTCGGAACATTTTTCCAATAAATTTCATTTTCTGTTTTTGAATTTGTAGGGGAACCAGATTTGTGGCTTTCTAACAGAGATATATTTTTAAAAGAAATTAAAGTTTTCAAACAATGAAATGGAGGAGCTCTCCACGTGTCTCTTTGTACTCTGGTTACTCACTCTGAATAAGAAGTGATACGATGTGAGCAATTTCCACAATTCAATGGGAAGAGTTTCAGTGGCCCAATTTGGAAAGAGAAATGGTGTCATTCTATGTCTGCGAAGGGTGTCATCTGTGACTGAATTGGAAGGTACCAGTCTCCTTAGGAGGGAACTTCCTGATTCACAAAGTGGATTTGCAGTCAAGGGTCCCTTTAAGCACAAGAACACCCATGTTAGCTATTATCTGAGCATCAATAGAGGGAAATTCAGAAGCTTCAAGTAAGAGATCTTTCAAGGAGCATCCACTCTAACAATTATTTTTGCCAACAAAGCTTCCCAGTTAAGTTGGACGGTTCATGTCACAACAGTGCAGAACATCTCCTCCACCCAAGGGGTCCAGGTAACCATCGTTGACTGGGGAGCAGGGGATTTTTGATACTAATGGAGGTGCCTGCTACTTTAGCGATGCATTGACCCTGAGGAAGAGATGGACAAAGAGGTAGGATTTATTAACAAATCTGAGCACTGGTCTATCTCTAAGAAAACAGTGATTTTGGTCCTCAATATTCAATGACAACAATTCTTGTGAGTTTAAAGGAAGAGTTGGAAGTTGGGAGCTAAATTCTCCCTTAAAGTCCACTTTAATGAAGCCATTTTTGAGCCTGACATTTCTTTTACAATATTTTTCACACCAGCTGATAAAGACAGATTATTAAATATCAGGAATCGTCCTGTCTTTTTGCTCTGAGCTGATTCTAAGATAGACAGTTTGGTCATTTTGAACACTGTGCGCATTATCCTTGGTGAAATTATAATTGATGATATTGTACCGTTTTATGATGGCTGAAAGCATTTGGGTTATAAAGACTCATAACAGAAGTCGGGCATCCAGCCTGGCTGAGATGCAGACTAAGACCAGCAGGTGGGCATTGCCAGCAGTGGGCTGAATGTGTCCTTTAGAATATCCTGTTTCACGCCAGAAGTCGGCCATTTCTGACCACAGACCTGACAATCTGCCTCTCCTCGCTGAGGCGTTGTTAAAGATTTCAGCTTTTAAATCAACTCTCAGGAATAAAGACAGGATGGAGGAAAAACAGACACCCTACCATTTTCAAATGCTGCCCTGAGGCAAAGTTTGTCCAAGAAGGGGCAGCAGCCTGACCAGACCTTAAACTTTTCAGTTCTTGGGGTAGATTTTGTTAATGGATTTTGGGGACTTCTCTCTATTGACTGTTCCCCCTTTTGACACTGTTCTTGACAATACAGAGCAAGACAAGGCCAGGTCAGGCACACAAAATTTCACCAAGAAGTTATGAAAGCAGCTCTTTTGCCCCTTTCCTGCTAGCCCATTTCTGTCCCCATCTAACCTATAAAGACCATAATTATAGGAATGCGGTCATAAGGCTATTTAAACCAACTCCTGGCTTTTGCTCTCATGAATGCACACTACACCTGCCTAACTTGTTGATTCTTTTCCTAGATAAAAAGAAGAATGAAGAATTAAGGAGTTAAAGAATGGCTAGCTCCCCACCCCACCAGCCCCCTTAGCCATCCTGCAGCAGATCACGGGGCAAGACAACACCTGAAGAGAGAGTCAGCCAGTCTGCACGCAGTGGAGAAGGACGCAGAACCCAACCTCCTGCCTCAGCGATTTACTGAGATTCTCCACCCTCCCCATTTCTTCCCTTTAAAAACTGTCGTGGTTGAGTAGAATCTTTGGAGTTGGTCTCTGGACCCGAGTCCACCTTCTCCCCGGATTGCTGGCTTTTCTGATTAAAGCATCTTTCCTTTCTACTGACACTAGACTCTCAACTATTGGCTTTTTGAGCAGCTGAACCTGAGTTCAGTAACTGTTATAAGAAAAAATTCACCACCATGAAATCAGCCCTCCTTCTAGGACATGAAGCATCGCATCTTCTAATAGTCCCTGGAAATAAGGAGACATACTTTCATTTCATCTCCATGTTGCAGCAAAGGAAAGGGAGGAATTTCCATAAGATCCAAAGAATATCTGCCATTTTCATGTCAGGATACTGACTGACTTACCATATTCTATTGGCTTAACCCACTGCGAGATGGGCCTCTTGCCTTCAGAGTTTATAATCAAGCCAAGGAAACAGCAACAGAAGATGTGAGACTACACAGAATTAACAGTGTTACATTGATGTACAAGTCATCAGTATTTAATGATCGTGGAGAAGGGAGGCATCATTATGGGTAATTTCATGGGAGAGGTAGAATACAAGCAAAGTTTTGAGCTTAGGAAAGTCTTAGCAGAGCAGGAATGTAAGGAAAATGAAGTAAAGAGAGAAGAAGTAAAGCCCATGTTTATAAGGAAGATAAAAAGGAGCATTGCCTTATTAGAGGGGCTGCAGGATGGAGAAACTAGAGGCTGCTTGATCCTATAAGAGGGAATAACATGGAACTTTGAAACCAGGGACAAAAGTGTAGCCCCAGCGGGAAGTAAATATGTGACCAGTAAGGGTGTTGAGCAGATCTGAGGGGAAGGGCCGTGCTGGGAAGAGAGGCGGCCTGGATGCTTCTGCTGCTGCCATTGCTTGGCTTTGGACAGCACCACAGGGTCTTCAAGGTGCACGTGTGTGGAAAGGTGTATTTTAGCATTCTGCAAGCACTGATTCCCCAGAGAAGTATTTTTTAAACCTGTAATATCAGTGGATTATTTTACAAACAAAATCCTATCCAGAATCTCATTCTCCATGAAGCAGAGAGTGAGAGGGAGATAGGAAGAGGGCCAAGTCTTGAAGTAGATGAAGTTGGTTAAGGGTTGACCAACAAGTCCGTCTACGCCCTGGCCTCCATCCACGTGGCCCTAGTGCATCTCCCACACATGTCCTCAGCGCTCTGTAGGACCCACCATGGGCCAGAGGATGACACACTGTTAAAACATTCTATTCAGTTGATTAACAAGGAAACAGAGAAAGAACGGTCACTGCTGATCCCTCGTGACGACATGAACGGGGATACATGTGGGAACACGAGGGGTCTTGGGGGAAAGGCACACAAGTGAATGAGTAACTTGTTACAGGCACGTCCGTGTGACAGAAAGCTGGGAGACTGACACAGAAATACAGGCACACTGAACAGCACAATGAACGCAAGGAAAGGTCTGAAGATGAGAAAACAAGGAAAGAATTAGAATAAAAATCTGGAGGAGTGAGCACAGACAAGCAGAACTCAGCCTGGATGGCCGGAGCAGCCTCCGAAAGGACCTGTTTGACCCGCTCTTGCCTCACTTCTGATTATTGCTCAGATGGTCACACGGGGAGAATTTTTAAATGCACGTCTATGGATGTCATCTCCATGTTTAAAACCCTTCAAACGTTTTCCCTGGTTTTCAAGATGAAGCCCAAACCTCTAACATGGCTACATGGCTGACAAGTTCTCCTGCAATTACACTGACACCTGAACACTGCACATGGCCAGCCTGTCCCACCTCCAGCCTCTTCTCAGCTCAGCTCAGCTCATCTCTCTCTCTCTCTGTTTTCTCTCCCTCATTCACAACATGCACACACGTGCACACTCACACACCCTGGCTTTCTGTCTCTCCTGCTTCAGAGTCTTTGCTGTAAGTATCCATCCTTCCATCAGAAGCCTTTGCGCCTTTTCTGCAGCTCATTAATCCCCTACGTATCCTCCAGGCCACTCTTTCAATGTTACACCCTCAGAGAGACCGTCTCTGAACCTCAGATCTCTTTCTTTCTAACTTTCGCTTAATCTGAAAATACGCCTGTCTCCTTTGCCACCCAAAGTGCCATAGGTGTAAGGATTAGCTTCTAGTGCCGCATCTGGCAAGTGGCAAACAACAAATATTGAAGAAAGGAAGGAGGGAAGGACGGTGAGCAATTTTTCAAAGGAGCTACTCTCACTGTGGGGTCATAATCATCCTAAGGAAAGTGAGGAGACGGCTGATGACTTTCATTCTGTGAACGGTCATTTACTGGAGTTGGTGATGCACAGAAATTCACGGTAAAGTACAAATGACTTTGAAGTGTGAGTGGTAAGTCAGCTTAATTGTTTGGCTGCATGTAACAGAAAACCTAAGAAATTAGTGTCTCAAACCCACAAGACTTAATCATTTCATGTCATAGATGCAGTCCAGGGTTGACACGGTGGTTTCTCAACGTCTTCCCGGACGAGGTATCTCTGAACCATTGTTCCACCTTCTCTAAGTTGCCTTCCCCATCCTCACGGTCCAAGAAGCACATCCACTTGCAGGAGACAGGATGGAGGCGGGAGAGAAGGCTTCCCTTTCAGCATAGTGTGTAGCCTCCAAGTCACACAGATCACACAGTACATCCCATTAGTCAGAACTTAGTCATGGGGCCACCATGTGCTGGAGGAAAGGCTGAGAAACAGGGAGTTTTAACTGGAACTTCCTGGTATCAGGCATTCGGAGTCTATGGCACGGGGAAGAAGAGGTGTGTGTGTTGTCCTTTCGTGGTTTTCCACCACCCCAACAATTTTCTGTACCAACAACTTTGTGATTCTTTTCCAAGTCCACAGTAAAGACAAGATTCTAGAGTCTTTAAACTGACATCCATCTCCACTGTTATGCTACCAGGAGCAAAACAAAGCAAAAAAAAAAAAAAAAAATGAAAAGAGCACAATAAACAACAGAATGGTGAATAAAAACCTGACATACAGAATCCCACAAAAATAGGAAATGTTTTCCTTCAAAATCTACACTCACCCACAAACACACCTCCTTCAAATTTAGTAGCATTAAACACAAACAAAGTTATGCTTTGCTGAGATTCTGGAGTCAATATGAAGCAAGCCAGAATTATGAAGGGTAGGGGGGATGGGTGAACATCGCCGGGTCAATTCAAAACCTCATTGGCTGTGAATAAAAACTATGGTTAATGCTGTTGAGAAGTGCTTCCTGGGGTCTTGGCTGGGAGGGAAAGAACCAGGTCATGGGGAGATCCAAGCGGCACTCTTTGCTCCCGGTAACTTTGTTCTGAAGTTGGACTGGCGGCTGGACGGGCTGAGTTCTGTCACCTTAATGGGAATGGATGACAGAGTGTCTGCAACGATGGTGTCATATGTGCCGTATCGCCGGGGCCAGAGGTCTGGGAGATGGAGTGTGATGGGGCCATCTGTCACCCGAGGCAAAGATGTTCTCCAACCTGAGGCTGTGCAAGACGCCTAGGTCTCCACCTGATGGTCGACAGCCTGTTTCTTTATTTAAAAGAAAAATCACCCGGGCTTGGTGCCAGGGAGGGGGCATTGGCTCCCCACCACCAACAGCAGGAAAGCTCATTAGCTTAATCTTGAAGCACTCGCAATTGAAAACAAGGCCGCTCCAGAGAGATCGCTGAGGCCAGGGCTCCAGGCTTCCCTCCCTCTGCTCCACGGGATTCAGGAAAGTAGAGTGGAGGACCCCGCCCACAGGACTGGCTCCGATGCCCCCCTTCCCTGATCCCTGGGGCTCGGGGACTGCTGTCCCTCCTCTGAACGCTGAGCAGTGGTCCTGCGCCGGTAGCCTTATCACGAAAGCACCCTGCCTTCCACCGCTGCAGTGATTTTTGTATGCATATTCCAACTGTGTTATTCAAACCTAAGCTTATTTATAGTTCTTTGTAAATCCTGCAGAACCTGAGTGTATTTGGCAAGTGTGGTTGTTTGCTTCAGAAAGTTGTGGGAGAAGCTGAACGAACCGTCATGTTTTATACCTGCCTTCTTCAGTCCCAGTCGACAAAGTCTTTGAAGTCGTTCCTCCAGCTGCCCAGGTGTAAACTTGCTCTCAGCATCATCTGGGGTCAAGCAGAGGGCAGCTGCGGCCTGCGGGTCCTGCAGCACCCCTCCAAGGCGTCCCCCTCAGTCTCTGAGACGGAGCCACTGCAGCGTTCCCCGGACATTGACTGTAAGTCGACACAGGCACGTTCTCGCAGTTTCTTTAGCAGCCTGAATCTCCCTCATCAACAAATGCCCCGAATTACTACCACCAGCAAAGTTTCGCCATTTCTGAAGCTGTCACAGCGGTGGAACCGCAGTTCATCTGAAGCCCGGAGCAGCCCCCAGCCCATCAGCTGTGCCCCTGCACCGAAATTTAACCCAAAGTCTTCTTGCCTCCAAAGCTTACACCCTTGGTAAGAAGGGAGATCACTTTCTCGTGTCTGGTTCTCAGCAGACCGAGCTCTCCCCAGGCGCAGAAGAAGATTCCACGGCAAGGCTCCGGGGCTAAACTGGGGAGAAATTAGGGGAAGGAGGGGCTGCTATCGTAAGTGCACCAGAAAGCAGTGTGACAAGAGGTGTAACAGCTTCAGATGATTTCAGTGGGCTCCTTCTTTGCGGAGGGTTTAAATGGTGAGGGAGTCCGAGTTTCTGTCTGAATGCAGATGGTCAGGGAGAAATGAAACATCAGACTGGCCAGAGCTCATCTTTCTGTGCAGCGGAACTCTGTCGCTCTGTGTATAGAGAGATTGATGGCTTCCTCTGACAGGCCAGCAGCTTTACGCCTTTCCCAAATAAGACTCTTTGGAAACAGCCAATAGCGTCTGAGTGACGGACATACAGGACGAGGGCCCCCGGATGCTCGAGCACCCTGGCCGGAGAGGAGCCTACGATTTGCTGGTGCCTCGCTGCCCCCACGAGGACAGCGGTGAGTAAAGAGGTCTTGGGAGGGTGTGGAGGAGGCCTTAAGATTTGCTGCTTTGAGCCTTCCGGTCCGTCAGCAAACAAAAATGCCTGGCACAATGGAAAGAGAGAGGGAACTGGCTGAACTCGAGCAGTGGCCACGCTCCGAAATTCGCCCTCTCCTCCTCTGTGTGTTTTCATCCTTAAGAGTGGGGCTGGTTTTCCGTGTCTCGGTGCACTTTGCTTAGGGAGGGGCGTGGACTGGTGGAGAGGAAGAGTTTGTAGAGGTGAAATAATGGCAATCGATAAATAAAATACACAAAATTCTCCAAATTAGCTTGAATAATATGAACATTTCGAGATATTAAAAGACCACCACTCAGTGGAAGGAGAATTCTGTTTTTTTTCCCTAGAAGTCAGTGTAAGGACCGATTTGGAGACATTAGGAAAATCTCTTCATAAAATAATAATAACAATGATAATTTAAAAAAAAAAAACCTTCCAGAAGTGAGGTTTTACTGGGTTAAATAAACAGCAAGTTGAAGCCAGGGGTCCCCCAGCCGCCTGGCAAGGGTAGCTGTCTGCACGGCTTTGGAGAAAGGGCGCCTGTGTTGAGTGGAGTTTGACCTCAAGGTTCAACACAGTCTCCCCCCCTCTGTGGGTCTACACGATTGCGTCCACACGTGGGAGCGAACGGACGGCAGGCCTCAAGGACTCTGGCCTGACGCCCTGGACAGAACTTGGACTGCCCGCCCATCGGGTCAGCATGGCCGTTAACACAACTCATAAGAGAAAGAGGAAGGACACGCCAGCACGTGTGGGCCACTTGCTCTGACACTAGGCCCACTGAGCACGTGAGAGGCTGTGTCCTCCCTCAGACGTGGTGCGTGGATGTTTAGCTTTGCTCAGGCTACACAACCATTAAGCAGAGGACTTGGGATTTGAACTCAGGTCTATGCTCACGGTTTTCCCGCACCGCTCAGTGGAAGCGTCTTTTCTTCACAGACTGGACCATCTTGTCCAGAGTCCTCTGTTCTATCTCGTACCTCCCAGAGAAGCAGCCGGAAGCTGCCTTCTTGCAGGAGATTGAATGTAACAATTTAATGAGACTCCATTAGGCATCTGGCATCCACAAAGATCAGGGAGAGAAGTGAGTGGCGTGTGAAAATGCCTAAGGGTGGCCCCGTCCTCAGAGAAGCTGACCTACCTGGGGGAACCGCAGTGAACACCTGCCACGCGCCGAAGCCTGGACGGGGGCTCACCTGTAGCCTGATTCCATCTTCACAGCACGTGCAGGGTGTAGATGGTCCGTTGTGGATGGGAAGAAACTGACACTCAAAACACGTCACCAGATGTGTCAGGATCACAGCTGAAGAGCGGAGCCAAGCTTTGCACCTAGGACGCGGGCTCCGTCCTCACCTCACATGTGCAGGTGCATCAGGAGCGGGCAAGAAGGTATGAGCAGGGACAGAGCTCTGCCCAAAGCGCCGTGCAGGCGTTTGCTGGGAATCCCTGCGACGTGCTCGCAGCCGAGCATCATTTGAGACACTAACACGCGAGGTCTGCTGGCACCTTCAATGTCAGCATGGGCTCTGAGATGGACCTACCGTTTTCACTCATGTTTGCTCCCAAGAGCTTTGGTGGTTATGTCCTCGTGGGCGGTTATGTCGCCCAAGGGCCCAGCAGGTGGGAGGCACACCTGTCACATCCCCGCGGCCGAGGCAGTGGCGTTTGTGTGATTAGTGTGTGATTAGTGTTTGTGCGATTTGCTTAGTCAGTTAAAAGCACAGAAGGAGTCTGTAAATGTCCGATGCCTCAAGTCACGAGCCGCCTTCATGTGCTGTCCCGCCGAGCACCAGGCAACCAAGCACGTTTTGTGCTGAAGGAACAAAAAAGCAGGGTTTTCTTGCCTTCCTTTCTGTTGCCTTCTAGTTTCTCGAACTTCAAATTCCTCTGTTTGAGTGTCGCCTCAAGGCGGTCGTGAGGATGGCTTCAGCGCGGAGGAGGGGCAAGGGGGCGCTGCTTCCCCGAGTCACTGCTGGTCCTCCCTGGTTTGTCCTCCCTCCTGGCTCAGTGTGGCCATCAGTGCCCTTCCCGTGTCCCCGCCCACAGCCCTCCAGGTCACATGTGGCTGGCTCTCATGCCTCCCCGAGCCCGGCTGGTGCCTGCATCTCTCCCCACACCGTCACCCTCCTCACACACCACCTGGGGGCACGTGCTGCTGTCCTCTGCTTCTGCCATTGGAACAGCACCGCCCCCTGAACCAGCACCAGGGTCTGTAAAGCTAGATGCCGCCTGGGACTGGCCCTGTGTCCTGGTGCCTCTGCAGGCCCGTCAGACTGAAGCGGGTTCCAACGGCGCAGGGCACCAGGTTGCTCTTCTTAGGACTGGTTTGCTCCGGGGCAACCCTGTTCCTTTCAACCAGGCTGAGCCCTGGGCCCCGGGGCTTACCTGTGACGGTGTGAGCTTCTCCGCAGTACAAGGTGGCGCTCATCAGAGAGGCCCCTGGAAGCCTGTCTGTGCGTCTGTCTGTGGGAGCGTGAGCTGGTCAGCTGCGTCTGGCTGGCAGTAAGGTCCTTTTGTGGAAAAGGCCAAGGGCCCGCTAATACCAATGATTCTAGGGCTCTGCCCTCTGACCTGTGAGGGCCTCTTCCTTGAGAATCGGGGCAAAAGAACGTGGTCCAGCTTTCACACCACGAGCTCCTGAGTAAGTCCCACGTCTATGTGGTATTTCTCATGGGATGAGGGCCCCCAACTCCTCTCGATGGCGACTCCTGTGTGCCATTAGCGTTATTCATACCTGACGCAGGTTTTTGTCGTTATCTCTACCTGTGTGTTCATCACGCTTCCTCGGGTAGACCCATAGCTCCTTCGGGGAGCAGGTCATCAGTCCTGGAGCACCTCAGGGCCTCAGGTGCCTCCAGATTCAACACAGAGGTGTCCCTGTGCTCAGCCAAGGAAATCTCCTCTTATTTAATCCCCCCAACATTGTGAAAGAGATGATTTTAGCCTCACGTTGCACATGAGAAAGTAGTTGATGGTGAGAAAGGCTAAGACGGTTTGCTTCACTACTGGTCTCCATATCGATCTGTCTCCTTAGTTCAACTCTTGATTCCACACAAAAAAAGACTTCGGTTTTCAGGTCTGCATCCTTCCTGGCACCCACCACGATGTTTAGCTCCTGGGAGTTACATCTTTTGGTGAATCAGTCAAAACATAACACATAAATAAAAGTCAAATCCCAGGGGGGACATCGAATAGTTAATGATCCCTTAGTGTGTTTCAGGCTCTGTGCAGGATGTAAGAAATTGAAAAAAAATACGTTCTGTGTGGTTAAGGAGATCAAAATACAGTGGTTAGAAGTGTTTCATTTCAGATATCCCTGCTTTGGGATTCAGGTTTAAAGATTTTTAACCTTTTACCAATGCAAATATATGTACGCATGTGTACATGTGTCCAAACACTTAAGGGCAGTCACTAATGATAACATCAAACCTGGCCCTGAGCGAGCATTCAGATCGTGGTTTCTCTTTCTCCCTTTGCATTTGAGAAGACGCTGAAATAGAAACAGCAAACTGCAACCGTTGGATTCCTCCATAGAAATCGCTTTTAAAGGTGCTTTCTTTGCAGGAATTCTGCTTGTCTATACACTTTGGCAGATCAGAGACGGTCTTGTCTGGGCTGACCAGCTAGGGAGTATATTTTCAGGGCAGCGAAATGGATTAATGACATTGGCTTTAAGGATAAATAAAAACGAATGTCACTGCCCTTCTCTGGCATCTTAAGACAGCAAAGAAGTATGTATCAGTGTTTGCTTTCTCCTCTAAGACCTTCCCAGCAGCCTTCGCACCGCAGGGGCCACTGTTTCCTCGGAAGGACTCGGGGCTTCCATCAGCCGAGACGCTTTCATCTGCCACCTCGTGTCTGCTGTCACCTGAGCCGGTCCACCTGTCAAGAGTAACTTCAGTTTGCGTCACATCCAGCAAACACACGCCGAGTCAAAGACTTTTGGGAACACTCCTTTTCCAAAAGCAGATAAAACCTTAGTTCTAAGGTTATGGTTTACTTAAAGCTACGGCTTCATCTTGGAGTTGAAATCAAGAGCTTTGTAAATCCTGTTTTTCAGAAACTGTCACCACCTATTCCAGTGTGACGGCGAGGCCCCCACTATGATGCAATAAGGGATTTTGTGAGGAGTCCATTTTGTTCTTAAATGGGAACACGTTGACTGCATTTTATACCACAGAACAAAGAAGCAAAAAAAAAAAAAAGTCTAAATTCAGACAATGACATTTTCCTACATAGAACTCTGTTTTTAAATATTACCTCTTCATCAACGATTAGCTTATTTTAAAATGAATTCCCTCTTTGCTCTATACAGGAGGCTGAGATAATGAAATGCTAGTCAATCAAAACTAATTGACAAAAACTTTTTGAGAGGATCACAGCCACCATTTTTTTTCCCAAAGCAGAAAAACAGAGTTTATATTATTTTATCCTTGTGATGCTATCTTAATTTAGGGGGGAAGGTTAAATTATTCTGAAAGCTATGAACCATCTACATATTTATTCTTTTTAAAGGTTCTGTGGTGTGTTAGCATCTGTATTGCCAGAAAACAAAATTTTCTTCAAAGTTATTCTTGGGCAGGCCTGGGACTCAACCCATATGTCTCACAGTTAGTTGCAGCTCAAGGCTTTAATTTATGTGGCTTGTTCCAAACTTGCCTGCAGTGTCGTTTGGTTCGGTGAATGTGTGGCGCCACCTATCGGTGGTCCCTCAGAACTTCACTTCCCTTTATCAGAAGATAGCATTTCACAAAAGCTGTTTTGTGAGGACCTTCAGCATTTTCAGAGCGTAAACAAGTTACGATGCTGATTCAATTATTTTAAAGACAATAAATGAAAAGGCATTATCCTTCCACGTAAGTGTCTGGGTTGGATGACGTAGTAGAAAAAGGCAAAGATGTCATTTTTCATCAGCGCTAGCTTTCTCTTAAAATTCTTCCTTTGGCTTTTCTTTCTGAGCCACCTCTCCGGGAAATCAGTCCCATGTCTGCGCACCAGCTCTTAGGAAACAAGAAAACCACGACGGCCCAGCAGCAAATAATCACGGAACACAAAGCTGAGCGTGCACGCCGCTCTGCTCCTCGTCCCGCCGTCCCCTGGAGATGCAGACAATTGAAGGACGAAACGTCCCTCGTCGACAGAAGCCCAGGGATAGCTCCATGGGCCTCATCCTCAGGCGACAAATCTCTCTCAGAAAACACTTACAGCTGGTGGCAGCCTTAGAATTTGGTCTTCCTCCGCCATCCACACCGGCCTGGCTGTGTTACGGGTTCCTCTTCTCCCCACTTACAGAGCAGCCAGAGAGAGGCACCCGCTGCAGAGGGGCTTGGCGTCTTGCCCCTTTCGTGAAAACTGGTGAGGGGAGGGTACTCAACAAAAGCAAACATGCTATTCTTACTGGTATTAAATACCCCGATCCCTACCTTCCTCTGCGTTTCCACAGCAAACACCGGGGCTCAGAGGAGAGCGGGAACGGACTTGTCATATTTCTGTTAATTCATCTGCCCCAGGGATAGCCACATCTTGCTTTTTCCATCTTCAGTGTAACAAAGAGCAGTTGGGCACTATTGATGGGGAAACACAGCAGTCAACTACCTTGTAAATTAGAAGCTGTGGCTGTAAAAACGGATTTGCATGTCACCGGGAGTGGAGAGTGTGTCTGCCTTGTAAATTTAATTAAACAGCAGGTGCAAAAATCAGGTCATATGGCTTTGATGTGCCCCGTGCGAGGATGACAACTAGACAATGATTCTAATAGGAAGAAATTTGCATGCATTTGCATTGGATAGCAGAGAGCACCGTAGCTCTCACCCACTTTCATAGCTAATTTCTAGGAAGTTGAATAAGATTTGAATGAACGGTTTCTATTTAGACATTGCAGAAAAATACAAGGAAGGTTTGGCGCTGAAACAGACCCTGTGGACTGAAGGCTACGATTTCCTGATGCACATTCTGAAATGCAACTGGCCTTGCTGGAAACTGGAGTCCGTCTGGAAACGGAAGAGAACAGAGAGTGAGAAGAATTGAGTACAAAAATATATTCTATTTCTATTTTTCATTCTTTCCCAGAAAGGGTAACACTGATTAAATCTTCCTTCTTGGGGATCTATCAGGGATGGTGTCACAACCATTCTCTGTGCTCCCAGCGTCAGTGCCATAAATTCTGAAATGACAGAAGACGGAAAGAACACTTTTCTCCTGCAGCAATTAGCACTTTAGATAATTTTTAGTAATGTATTTTCTTGCCTTATCGGGTAGGAATGCCGTTAATAACAGCAAACTGGAATGTTTAGTATAAACACCTTCTTTCCACGCCCGATGGCTGCCTGCTCAGGGACTAGAACACTATAAAAAAATAATCACCACCGGAAACTAACATTGTCTTTAAGGTGACGCAGGCAGTCTGCACAGGGACGGAGGTACAATGTGCTGGCGCTGAGCTGAGAGGTCCTGGAGAGCTCACCTGGGAGAGCTGGATGCTCACCACTCCCCCCTCCTCTCAGTTTTATTCAGACCTCCTTCAAAATGTCCCCGCTCTTCATGAAGAATTCCTCCACCCCTCTGCCCACAGCTGCCCCGTGTCTTAGCCCGTGACGCTTCCGTTCTGACACTGCTCAGGCCCGATTCTCATCTTTCTGAGCCTCTTTCTTTCCCCGAGTAGAGCTAACATTATCCCACAGAATATTTGCCTATTAAGTTGGAATTCTACCACTTTTGTGGAAGTTACAAAAAGGTAGGATGTCAGAAAAAAAAAGATGTAGCTTTGAGTTCCCAGTAAATCTGGGTTTGTTTTTTTTTTTTTACTATTATTTATTGAAACCAAATCCTACCATCATGTATATTGGGGATACTCCAGAAAAGTCAGCTTTTAAATGAACAGTTCTTTAGTTGTGACACCATCTGATTTATTCTTTGTTCTGATTGACTGGCTAACAACTCATCAACGAGGTAAAGTATCTTATAGGAAGCAGGAGCCATTTGCTCTTAACTTTAAGTACATTTTTAGGTGCTCACCATGCTGAATTGCAATATGTGTAACAACAATAAAAATAATAATATTTTAAAAACCTGCAGCCTCTCTGGGTCACACAAGGGCCATGTCCCATCAGTGAGCTGCTGCCTAGGGAAAAAACTCAAGAGGCATAGCAAAACTTCAAGACCTGGGTCTAGAAAGCAGCTGTCTAAAGACTCTAAATCCAATTCCTGAATTTCAAGCAAAGGCAACGCACATAAATTAAGTTGCTGTCCCCATGAAATCATTGTAGAAAGCCTGTATTATATACGGTTTTACTATTCTTCTTGTAAAATAACTTTCGACACTGTTAAAGACGATCAAATTAGCTAATGTCCAAATAACATTGACTTCTCACGATATCCCAAATCCTGAGACGACTGCATAATTCAGAACAAGCCGGCCAAGGAGATGTCTTTCAGTTTCAGTTTTCTCGTCTGTCAAATAGAGGGCAGCTGTGACAATTGTAATACCTGAGAAAGTACCAGGAGTGCTCAGTGCAGCCTTTCCTGGAGCATCCCCAGGCGGCATTGTGCCTGCGCATGGTGGGGGCAGTGAGAGGGTGAACACACGCCTTTATCATCTGATTCTCAACACAGCTCCCATCTCCTTCGCAGTTGTGGGCAAGACCCCCGGACCTCCATTTCTGATGCTGTAATTGAATCCAGTGTGAGCTCCTTGTCAACACTTTCTCGGTCCTTGTCTTAAGGGCCAGCCTGCCCAGTTACAGGGGGTCACCTGTTGCTTCCTAGGGCTCTTGGTTAGGCTAGAGCAACATCTGGAAAACCCTTGAAAGTGAATGCATCTAGACCCTCTCCACTGCGACAGTAGAGAAAATACTGTGAGTCACACGCATTGGTGGCAGCTGCAGAATTTCTCAGCGGAGGCTCAGACAGTTATGAGTCTTTAGTGGGCTGAGTCCTAATGAACTGAAAAGTCAGTGCATTTCTAGAGTGAAGACAGATTTTGAAGAGAGCCTGAGACCCTAAAGGAGCCTGCTGTTCTTGCAGCACTAACGCCGCTCTCAGGATTCCTTGCCAGACGCTCGCTTTGACAGCGGCATCTCCCAAGACAAGGCACATCTTACCCCCATGTTCATATTCAACACTTGTTTTCACCCTCTGCTTTTAGCCGTCTCGTAAGAAGGTGCTTTCACTCTGCGGGCTCGCTCAATTCAAGGGGACCCTTACTTCTATTTCACTTCACAAAATCCTTTGGTTTGGGGGGAGCTGGTTTTCCCTTCTTCCCACAATAATTTTCAACAGGTCCTTTCCAAATGAACAATTATACAGACACCTGGGGCCATCCCCCTGTAAGTCTGTGATGCAGAGCTTCGCGCTCTAAAACTCCATTTGTTCTTTTGAGACCTTTAAAAGGGAAATTATACAGTGCAGTCATTTTTTACAACTTTGTTCATAATTAGGATTAAAAAGTGGTGCAGACAGATTTCTTGTATCCCGAGGTTACCGTAAACTGCCAATGCTCTTAATCAACATGGTGGGGAGGGTGGGGTGAACAGGGTGGCCAAGAGGTTATGGACTGGAGGGACACGTGTGTGGGGACAAGGATGGCATTTGAGCTCCTCAGCCCCTAGTGCCCATCCCGGACCCAGACGCCCTCCCACACTGCACTCGCCCTAGAAATACAGGCTGCCCTCTCTCCTTATGTTGTTGGCACCATCCTTGGTGTATCTGAATGCTGTATCCCACATGCAGGATAGACAGAGATGCTTCCGCACACCTTATTGCCTCCCCAAACCAGTTCATAAGTCTGTTTCATTGAAGAGTTTCATTATTATGAGCAAAACACCAGGAAGGTACAAAATAGTCAACGTGAGAAATCATAGCATTGCTGTGGTCTTACTTCCAGGTCTTGTTCCCTCCCTTATTTCAATATGAACTTTCCATCTTCCTCAAGCCCCTACCTCTCTGTGTGATTTGAACATTCTAACAGGATGAGAATGATTGTTGGTCAAAAAGGAACATTTGCATCACTAAATGTAAATGACCCCAGCACATAAAAGAGCAGCCTTGAGGAGGCGAGGAAGTGGCTGGTCCATACCTCACACGTACTTACGGTGAAATTATCTCTTTATGCAACAGGCATCATTTCCAGACATCATTGCTATGAAAGGCTTTGATGGCAACTATCACACTTCTGCTTGCACATTAGTATTGCTGTTTGGGAAAGGAAACTGGTTAAGGATTATTTTTAAAATAAGCAAAACAATCTGCAAAATTTGTCTTAAGTTGGGTTTCCCCAGAAGTGGACTCTGAGACAAAAAGATGTGACTGCAGGTTGTTTATATAAAAGGTGATTCCCGGAAGCGCTGGTAAACCCAGCAGGAAGAGAGGTAGGGAAAGGAGGAGCCCAAGAAAGAGAGTATTTGGACAACCGGAGCCTCAGTCCCACAGGGAGGCTCTGGGAGACAGACAAGACCACCCTTTAGCTATTTCCCAGACAGGGTGGGGGGCCTGGGCACTTACCCACCAACCGTATCAGCAGTGGTTGAGGGCTGCCCCTGGGTGGCATGGAGCACCCTTCCCTGCCAGCCTGCCTGACTACAGCTCAGGCAGCAAAGAAAACCCTGGAACCAAGAGTCACAGACACATGGAGGTGGAGGTGTCAGGTTGAGGTGCACGGGAGCAGGGGATGGAGAGGAGATATGGGAGAGCACCCACAAAGTTTGCCACAAAACTGCTGTGTAAGTTGTTGGAAAAATCCTCCGCTGGAAGTAGATGGACAGGAATCCTCCTCAACCAAGTTAAAAAATAAAATAATTTATAGCACAAATGAGACAATAATAAAGTTAGGGGAAGTTGATTTTGCTAACCCTATACACGATAAAGGTGTCTCGTAAATTGAACGTTGCACGTCCAACCCATCCCCTGGCCTCCTCTTGAAACATATAAGGGGCAAACTCCAGCAAATGAGCCCCTGTGTGCTTCTTTGTCTTCCTCCCTCCTTTCCTTCCTCCCTCAGAGAAAGGAACTAATATTCGTAGTTTGAAAGGTCACAATGCGTTAATCATATATACTGGGTTTTGTGAAACTGTCTAAAACTTAATTTTTATGTGATTTTGTTTGACCTTGTTTTCAGT
This sequence comes from Camelus bactrianus, assembly GCF_048773025.1. Classification (NCBI taxonomy): domain Eukaryota; kingdom Metazoa; phylum Chordata; class Mammalia; order Artiodactyla; family Camelidae; genus Camelus; species Camelus bactrianus. The sequence continues at coordinate 17,387,505 of NC_133553.1, read as the reverse complement.
TTATTACATATATGCTCACCACCAATAAGCTGAAATTATTTGACCATTTCTTGATTATCATGGTTAATATTTGTTAGGGACATGTCACAGACAGTCATGAACCTGAGCCCATTGAACGGTTAGTTGATTCTTGCAGTAGCCTATGAGATGGAGTCTACCATTACTCTCATCTGACAAGTGAGGAGGTAGGCAAGAAAAGGTCTGGTGCAGCTCACATTGTCAGAGCCTTTGTGGCAGGGGTGGGCTCTGAACTCAGGAAGTCTGGATCCAGAGTGTCCCCTTCCCCATTTCATTCTGGTTCTCAGCTGTTGACCGAGCATCCTTGTGACCACCAGTTGTCACCATGTGCGGTAGACAGAAAGACTTTGACGGATGTGTGATTCGTTTTCACGCACCAAGCGGCTTTGGACAATTACATTTGCTCACATCTGCATCTACTTTTCTGATGTCAGTTTTCTTTGTTCTTGTTCGTCTTGCTGCCATGATCCATGAGCATCCTCTTTAAGGACCTAATAGTGAAAAAGTCGCATTTGATAGAATTTTGTTGGAATAGTCATAATTGTATTTCCCAAAGAGTAATAAGCATGGAATTTCTATCAATTCTTGGGGGATTCCCGTAAGACATTTTCTGTTTTACTTTTGATGTTCACATCTAGTCTTCAGTGTTAGGGTGAGCAGCCACAGTCTGATATCTGAGTAAGTTTCTAATGATCTAGAAAAATTAAAGGTCTAAAAATAACACTCATGACAATTTAACTTGAGCAGAGATCCAAATTTAGTGGGCAATATACAGAGAACCCAGAAAACCTATCCCACAAGAAAATACATATACGAGACCAGCACTTTCTTCCACTCTTTCACTGTTACATACACAGTGTTTAGAGTAGGGCTAGAATCTTATTATACATTCAATAAATATTTGTATTAAATGTTTTATATTGGTACATTGTTAGGTTTATAGAAAATTGTAAAACTAGTTCAGGGATCTCCCATATCCTCCTTTCCAATTTCTCTTATTATTAGCATCTTACATCAATGTGGCATATTTGTTAAAATTAAGTATTGTTTTGAGCCAATATAGATGCATTAGTACTGACAGATTATTCAGCTTTCCTTAGTGTTTAGCTAATGTCCTTTTTTTATGTTTTAGGACCCTTTGTAGGATGTCACATGGCATTTATTTGTAATGTCTCATTAGGTTCTTCTTGGATGTGACAGATTTTCTTTGTTTTGATGACTTTAACAGTTTTGAGAAGCACTGGTCAAGTATTTTGTAGAGGATTCCTTAATTGGGATTTTTCCAATTGATTTTTTTCCCTCTGATTAGACTGGGATTGTGTGTTTTGGGGCATAAGACCATAGAGGTAAAGTACCATTTTTACCCCATCGTATAAAAGGTAAATATGCTGTCAGCATAGCTTTCCCCTGTTGATGTCGGCCTTCGTCACTTGGCTGAAGTCCTGATTGTCCAGTTTCTCCTCTGAAGAATTAATCTTTCTCCCATCTAAACTGGCCCTTTTGAAGGAAAGTCACTCTGTGCAGCTCACATCTGAGGAATGGGAGGTTTAGCCCCTCACCTTTGATATCAAAATACCTACGTAAATTATTTGGAATTCTCCTACATGGGAACTTATCTCTTCTAACTCATTAATTTCATTATTCAGTTATTCATTTTTATCAGTAAGGATTCATGAATATTTATTAAACACTTTGTAATTTTTGTTACTCAGATTTTTCTAGGATTAGTCATTGAGAGCTCTCATTTGGCTTCTATGTCACCTCAATAGACCGCCATTATTGTGGGTTTTTTTAATTTGATTTGCTTTATTTTGTTTTAATCCTTTCTTATTTCTTGGTACTACAAAATGCTTCAAGCTCATCTTGTATAGTTTCTGCCCTTACCCTAAATACCAGACATTTTTCCAAGGAGTTCTGGGTCCTTTTTTTGGAGGATGGTTTTAGAAAAGAAGGCCTGGGCACTAGGCATGCTTGTTGCTTCCGGAGTGTCATTCCTCAAGACCTTCTTAACTGATTGAGCAAGAAAAATATGTGTGTAATAACTCATGTATATTCCTATATATGTAAGTATTTCTGTAGATAGGTATGTGTGTTTTTAAGTAATACTTTTTGATGAAGGATACGGGAGGACATTTGAAAGGTTAATAAACAACAAACAGAGGGAGAGAAACAACTCAGCTTCTAAAGTGGGTACCCTGAAGCTCACGTGCAGAGAGAGACTTGAGAAAATGCTGCTGATGTTGTAAACTACGTGGCGATCACAGCTCTGTGTGAAAAGCTGGCACGAACCAGGGCACCCCAGCAGGACTGAGACGCACCAGGGCAGGAAGTCTCACTGGTCTACTCAACCCAATTCGGGGAACCCCTTACATACATGTGAATAAGTTGTGGCCTTTATATTGCAAGAAAGATGCATAGAAAGTGGAAAAATGCCAAGGGCCACCGCAGGGCAGAGCAGACACAAAACGTGAAGGAATGTCCACACCCAAGGCAGTGATTCCCTCTAGAGAGAAAAAGGGGCCCAGGGAGGCAGTAAGGCAGGAGCAGCTGACCCTGGGCCCCAGGCGAGGAGACCCCGTCCCTCCCATTCTCTCCCTGGCACGCTCTGAACGCTCACTTAGGGGTAACATACCCCCTGGAGATGCCTCAATCACAGACTGGCACAGTCCCCATATAGGACACTCTGCCTCGTGAAAAAGGGAGATCCAATTGTCCTATGAGAGGCAGCACCGATGGCTTCCACTCTGGAAGAAGATGCCTAGAAGCACGTGGGGGAAAGGGAAGTGTCTTCAGAGGATGGAGAGAGTCGTGGAACAGCTTCTCACAGCAGCCCCTCTGGCCACTTTCCCCACAGAGGTAAGAACTCCCCGAGTGCACGATGCTCATTGGGAGGGAGGGCAGCAGGCAGCGAGGACAGAGCAGGTAAAAGGGAAGATGAAAACAAAAACACAGCTTCCAAAAAGGCAGTGGTTTAAAAAGAAGCATATTTCCGTCTGCAGAATGAGTATCTGTCGGCCATTTGGTCTTTGCAGGAAAATGAAAAACTTCAGAGAAAGCGTACTGGTATTGAAGAGTCAGACAGCACTGGCCAGCAGGAGGGGCTGCCTGTGTGAAGTCGGCGTGTGCACAGCACACACCCTTCCAGGCATCAGTGGTGGGGACGACTTCACCCCGCGTTTCCCAGAGTGGACGGGACCACAGCTTCTCTTGGGAAAAGGTTTGATGGAAGTCAGATTGCCACAGTCAGGCCGTCTCCACCTCACGGCCTATTAAACCTTGAGACTCTGAGATGGCATCAGAGGCACATGGCAGGGATCTGGGGGAAAATAAGTTAAATGTCTAACTCCTGGTATAAATGGGGAAACAGTGGGATTGGGGACATCTCCTTTTGCTTCTCCTCTAAACCCTCCATGTCCCCCATAAAGTTCACATTTCAGCATTCGTTACCCTAGGCTGCTCTTTGAAACCCATGCATGGCAAATTCTTTGATAAATGTGCCCCTTTCGACACGATCTTTTAAAAGAAGGTGTAAAGATGGGCTCGGCAGCAAACAGAACCACGGAAGTGTGCGGTCATCCTCATCCACGTCAGCGCCAAGGACACATGTGATCAATATGGCAGAAGGCGCCTCTAACTAGACGTCTAACCGCAGCAGAGGGCCTGGAGCAAGCCCCGCGTGAAACGGCAGCACTCAGCGCGCACGGCCTCACACAGGGAGTCCCTTTCCACCCGGCAACAGCCAAGGCAGAGCTGGTCCGAGCGCCCTGCAAAGGGATGAGCCACCTCCCCGGGGGTAAAGGGAACACGCGCGCTGACCGCTGGCTGTTTGCCACCAGGTGCTGCGTGCATGTTACTTCCCTCATGTTTAATGCCACCTGGCAAGGTGGGTGCCGCCGCCCTCGTTGTGCAGCTGAGGAAACTGAGACTTGGAGAGGTCTAAATGGCAGAGCAGAGGCTCAGTTCCAAGTCAACCTCATCGCCCAAACTCATCCTTTTCTTCTTGCCCCTATGTTGTCTCCCAAGTGGACGCTAAAAATGAGCCAGACACAGGAACACTACTGTATATGCTTTAAATCATTGAATAGTTATAAAATGTAAGGAGGTAATTAACTATTTTTATTAATGTTATTTTTTTAAATAGATTAGGCACACACACACACAAAGAAAAAGTCGAGTGAGTTCCCCTGGGCCACGCAGCTGATAAGGATCAGAACCAGGACGCAAACACAGACCTGCCTTCCTTTTAACCATCGTCCGCATCACCCAGTCTGGAACCAGTGGCAGCACTGGTGTCTCCGCGTCTCAGCAATGCTGCTCTGGCTGCATGAACTCTGTTCTTGCTGTGTTCCTTCTGACTCATCCTTCAGGGTCAGATTTACTTGGAGCGCCGAGGGACTGCTCACGTGGAACCCAGTTCCAGGTCCTTTCCGAGCCCTGATCACTCTGTTCTGTGGCTGCGGGTGTTCACCCCTAGTGTGGTCAGCTCTGCTGGCAGTGGAAGACGAGATTTCCCCCCATTGGCAGGATGCAGGGCTCATTTGGGGGGAGGGAGTTATACCTAATGACCCATCCTCCATGCTTCTGGCCTGTACTGAATGGTTTTCACCCAAGGGAGGACCGTCTGTGAAGTGGGGCACAAGGACGGCTTCCCCAGATTGAAACGTGAGACAGCCACAAGGCTACCTGCAGTCCCTTTGCCGCTGGAGGATGAGGCTGACGTGAATGCGGTTCAGGCTACTGGCTGGGGCAACGGCTCCTAAGATGGAGGGGAAAGACAGCAAATGCTGCATGATGGGAAACGCAGTGACTATGGAGGTGGGTTAGGGACCGCAGACTCTGCAGTAAAAGCACGCGCATGGTCCCTGCAGCCTCCGTGAACGGGATCACAGGACGGGGTGAGGATGTGGGTTCCCACCCAAAACACTCCTCCTAGGGCACTGCCTTCGTGCAAGGGGAGCCTGGAAAGCAAAAAGAAGAAAATCACAAATACAGCTGGCCTCCAAGCGTGGAATCAAGAACCATGGCCTTTGCTTGGATTTCTTTGTTCTATAATAGGATTTTTAAAAGTTCTACCTTGTGCTCTTTTCTCACCTTGTACTTCTGTGCATTGAATGTACCGGAACCGGGGAAAAGGTAAGATTAAAGTTCAGGGAAGTTCAGAGGGTTACGGAGGCAGGGACGGGGAGACAGAGACGGTCACAGGGTCTTATCTACCAACCCCACTGCCTGGTGATGAAAATGAACCATGTCAGAAAGTTTCCACCTTTATAACTTTAAATGAAATGGAAGCAGCTGTTTCTGTGAATTTCTTTTTAACCCAAATCAAAAAAAAAAAAAAGTTTAAAGTTCTTTTTCCTGAGTCAGTGCTGCAGCCTAAAATCCCAGGCACTTTTTCGTTTGTTTTTCCACCCTGTGCTGAGACACTCGCTGTCTGAAGACCCTCCCAGACCTGAAGGGGCTCCAAGCAAAGACAAGGGAGGAAGGGTAAGGTCCACTGAGCTTTAACCGCACTTGACAACTGCTGAATTTTTTTTGTTTTACATTTTATCCCTCTAGGATCTTAGAGAAAAATATTCAAGGTTCCTCACTGCATGTACAAAAATATATACAGTTGAATATGGAATGTGCACGTCTTTGCCCATAGGAAGATTCCAGGTGCACAAGTTCACTCCGGGCTCTGCTGCTAACTTCTGACAGATTCTTCAGAGACGATGTCCTGGGAGCCGCGTGAAGAGAGTGTTCCGGGAGGAGGGAGCAGCAGAATAATGAATGGGGTGCTCAGGACGGAGGAAGGGATAGGGGATGGGGAACCAGGGAACGGGAGGCAGGCACGGAGCCGGCACTTAATTAATTCCGGGCAGTAGGTGAATTTGGGCGTGACTGGAGGAGCCCTCACCCCGAGGGGCGGGGTCTGCATGGTCCACGCAGCACAGCCCGCCGAGGTCACAGTGCACATCTCTCCCTCCTCCCTCGGCTCCTGCCACGTCATCACCTCTCCCCTCTGACCCTCCGGCCTCCTGCTTTCACTTACTAGGACGTCTGTGATCACAGTGGGCCACCCACACAAAGGGGAACTAGAAACATCCCTCCCAACCAACCTAAGAAAAAAGGAAAAAAATAAAGTCCCCGTTTGTGTAACAGGTGTTGGCCCCGGAGGACAGACAGCAATGCAGGAAGAGTCCCAGTCACGGATCCAGGGTGTGTGGCCGGAGGCGCGTCACACACGTCCCCGGGGGAAAAGCTCAAGGTCATCGGAGATCAGTCGTGGCTGCGGTGGGAGAAGGCAGGACAGGAGGTGGCGCGCAGGACCTCGCTCGAGATTTATCCGCGTCTTGCGGTGACGTCTGTGATTTGTACACTTGGGGAACGGTTTTGCTGCAGAGGGTGTCAAGGGGGAATTAACTGAAGGCTCACCATTTAAACCAGCAATGTTTCTAAATGGCCCCAGAAAGTAAGTCAAAAGCAGAATTTTAACACATTTTCAGCTTTACTGAGGTATAATTGACATGTAAAATTGTAAGGTAGGTAAACCATAGGTACAGTTGTCCTACTGTCTGCCCTTTTAAGGGTAGAGCTGGACACCATGAAACAGTAGGTCGGGGTAATGATGCTGGTAACTTAAGCACAAATATTCTCAAGTCTTCTCCTGCTACAAAATAATCTTTTTTTGGTGTTAGTCAAAGCAACGTTGTAGTACATATTTTTTTTAATAGGTAATGCATTTAAACACGGTGCTTGTGGGAGCCACCTGTTCATCACATGCAGGTATGTATTCCCAGTAAGCAGAATAGCATTCAAATGCCTGTACTCACGAAAACCATAGGTGAATATTTATTTAAAGTTTCGTGATAAACCTCAGCTTTCTAAGTGTTCTATGCTTCAGTGCAAAGTGGATTACAGCTTTTTAAAAGGAACTTGAAAGTGCCTTAGCTCAAGGTTGTTGCCTTTGGAGGGCAGGGAGCTGTGCTTCTGGGCTTGAATCCTTTTAGTCAATAATTCAAGAATGGCTCTGGGGGAATAAAGTCTGTTAAACTTGGCCTCCCAGCAAGAAAAATCTTGAGCAAAGGGTGCGTTCATGAGTCAGAGCTGCTTCTGCGCTGCCAGGTGGCAGCTGCAGACTTTCCTGAAAACCGCCTCTGGTTAAAACCTTGACCTCTGGCTCCATTTCTGCTCTAGGGTTTTGCCTCCCAAACCATCCGGGTCCAACGCGAAGGTAACTGCATCTGCGCCACCGTGGGCGCCCTCTGCTGGCCGTGGCTGGAGAAGCATGCAGCTCAGACGGACGGAAAGGACCGATGCGTGCGTTACTGCTAGGTAACTGGTGGGGGGGACCTTTAAGTCTAGGGTCACCTGCAGGGGTACCTAGAACCCCTCCTCCTCGCAGCTCCTCTCCCAGTGCCTCCCCAGCCCCTTCCGAGGGTCCCAGCATCAAGAGCGAAGTCCTGGGGCCTGTTGCTTTGCCCTGTTTTGTTGCCCTGTGCCAAGTGCGCAAATCCCGACCCCGCATTGTCCTTCACGCTGAACTCACGGCCTGCAAGCCATCTTTCTCTTGTTAGTAAGAAATGCTTCTCATAGCGTGCTATGAATGCCCTGTTTAAAAGAAAATCTTCAAACCTACCAGCAGTAAAGACGGGAAAGCAAACAAGATGACATAAAGAACCTCGTGTTCTAATATAATCTCTGAGGTTTTCTCCTTGAAGAGCTTTCACAGGTCTGGCCCTAAATTTCTCATCAATAAAGGGAGAGATTCCAACTAAAATGGTTCTCTTCCAGCCCTAAGCATCTTTGGCTCAGAAGTTGACCAGCATTGAGCTTCTGCCCCAACCGACATTGTCAGGCCTGCCATCTGTGCCCCCTGCCTCCCCCCTCCCCACTCCCTTCCACCACACTGAACCACAGTAACTTCCTGGAGGCTAAACACACAAAAACGAAATAATCCACACTGGCGATCAAGGATAGAGAGGAGGTACACACTCCAGAAATGGCTTCAACACCACACAGCATGAGAAGATGCCAGATGCTAAACAAACTAATCCCAAAATATTTCAAAGGGGAAAGACTAAAAATCACCCCACTTAAGATTTTCTACAAGTAACTAATGCATCCACGGTGGTCTCAGAATTCCCTCTGTGAAGAGCTGGGGTCCGCAGCATCTCCCTTTAGATTTTAGCGTCAGTATCCGTCGGTGGGATGTCTCAGTCTCTCCCCTTCTTTCTCTCTCCTTCCCAACTTTGCACTCACAGCGACTTTTGAAACCCACACTGAGTACTCACGCAGAATCGCTCCCCTGCACAGGTAACTTTTTTTTCATTTATAAAGACCATCTAACTACTTTGCTATGATTGAAAATGTCCCTCTTTTTTCCATTCAGGTGTAAAACTCATAGAAAGACTAAAAGGAAGGCAATGGGCATCCTCCCCCGGTCACTGAGACTCACACGAGCAACGCCTCCACTAGGACTAGGTCAGCCTTGCTCAGCGCTGTTCTACCCGAAGGCAGCAGCCACAGGTCAGTCCTCCCGTGAGGGCGCCAGCCCAGGGCCGCACCGCCGCTCGGGCTCAGGGGCCCCCGGCCCCGGATGCCGCCGCCGCCTCCATCGTTGTTTCCATTCCAGGCAGAGCAAACATGTGTAAATACTTTATTAAAATTAAAAAAGAAAAAAACAAACAAAAAAAAACGCATGAAGTGAAAGCTGTTCCCCTCTGATTGATTTTTTCAAAAGCTCCCTAGACTGCTTCTGCTACAGATGTTTGCGAGATGACTGGATGCAAAGCGGGCTTAATTCATAAAAGCAATAAAACGTTGCTTATTGACTGAACAGATGAGCGAGTTGAGGGGGCATAATTTGGAGTGTTCTTATTGGAAATGCTCTGAAGAAATGTAATGACAGTGGAGACACAGAGTCTTATTAGCTGTGGTAAATATATTTTCTTACAGAATGCTTGGGAGGTTTTTTGGAATCACTAGAAAATAACCCTCGGATTTTCAGTTTTACTGGCTTTTTGACTAAACGTGTGTAACTTTCAGCTTCATAAAACCATTTACTCTTTGATACGCAACATTTAAAATCCATAGATAACTTTTGAGTGTCGCAAGAAAAAGTTTAGGGCTGGAAGTTGGGACATCTGGGTTCCGGTTTGAGTGGGGCTTTGACTCTTAATCACAGACAGAGGTGGGTAAGCCTGGTTTCTTCCCTCAAGGAGCGGGGAGTCCAGTGTGCAAGCTGGGGGACTCAGAGAGCCCCGAATATCCCAAGGAAGTACGTCAGGGGCTGCTGGGGAAGACCCCCAGCCGCCTGCTTCAGCAAAACAGCCTTGCTTCTTCCAGGCACGTAGGGCTACAGAGGAAAAGTTCACCGGCCAAAAGAATTCGTTGCTTTAAAATTTTTTGAGAAGTAGGAGATTCATGGTAAGTGAAGCCTGTCCTACCTTTCAGGCAAGTGTAGCTTAAAAAGTAAGAAGCCAGAGGTGGTTGCACAGTTTTTGTGTTATTATCTGAGTCACGAGGAAGCGAATGTCGTTTTATCTGTTGCCACCTTCTTCCCCTCCATTCACGGATCTTCTTGGACCAGTAGCAATATTATTTCGTTATTGTAATGCATTATTTTTATACAAGCTGATTTTTATTTAGAGATACCTGAAGGATAAACACATGCCATAAATGTTACTCAGCAGAGGAATGTCATTGATATTGGAAAAATGGGTCAGACACAAGTGACGCCCACCCACTGGAGGTAAATTTGGGGAGAATCAATCCCAGGCTGTGTTTGGAGGTGTCTGTACCCTGACCCAACGGCACGCGTCCTCCGTGGATCACAAGGACTGGGTCCAACCAATCTGCACCTCTTCTGTTTACAGCCTCAGACAGGAGACATCCAGTAACAGGTGCAAACGCTGGCGTCTTTAAAGGCCCCGTCGTCTGCTGGCAACTGTCTCCCCTCTACCAGTGGGACGCGCTGCCTCCCCTCTTCTGCTCTTCATTTGCTGTCGCTGCTTGTGGTCCTTGACACCCAGGATTTGCCAAACAGGGGAAAGAAGGTCAAGGCTGAATCCTAAATGACCTATAGTGTTGTGGAATTTCTTCTTAGTTTTAGTGGTTACGGTGAAGCTTTGGCATCAAATGGAAGTAATGAAAACATCTAAACACATTTTTGATGACTTTACATGCCAATGACAAGAATGCATGTACGGCCGTCATGGATAATTTCTTGTATTTAGCACGTTTATATTAGTTATTTATGTTAGTTCCTAGTGTCTGACACGTGACAGGTATTTAAAACATATCTTTAATGAATAATGTCTTGTATGTACATAACTCAGTTTTTTACTCCAAACTCCATTCTGGTGGGCTGCAGGGAAGTTACTCCTCACATCATTCTTGTGGGTTCCCCCCACCTGCCCTCCCAGGGATGTTCCACGTCCCCGGCTCCTCATAAGCAGTATCGTAGGCCACTGATCATCCGTCCTCACAAGTGCTGCTGAGATCACCATTGTCCTTGTCTCCATGACCCACAAGGCCAGCAGTTCTTTGGGAGTTTTTTGGAAGCTTCAGAATCTCTGCAGTTCTGGTCCCATCTCTTTATGATTTTATACCCTGAGAACTTTCCTTCCTGGGGTCTCAGCCTCCCAGGGGCACTACCAGGGAAAAGCTCTGAGTCCTACCTCTGCGAGGGGGAAGGGCACTGCTTATTCCCCAATTGGAGGAACCATTATCTATTTGTCTGTCTATTATCGACCTGCCCGTCATCCATCTACCTACCCGAATGACGAAGCTGAACTTGACGTCACTCGCTGCTAGTCCATTGGGCTTTGCATCTTGTTCCACTTTGCCGCGGTTGCGGGCTGTACAGCGTGAGGCTTGAGAAGCACAGGTTTGGAGTTAAAATTCCATCTGTGCCTTTTATGAGTAGCGTGACTTTGGGAAACTTACACGAACTCTTCGTGGCCCCATTTCCTTTTTTGCAAATGGGATAAGATTGCCTACCTGTGAGAAATTCAAGTGAGATACGAAGCTTTCAGCACAGAGTGTCTATCATATAGTGAGCTCTTAATAAATGTTAGCGGCAGTCAGTACGTTACAGCTTCCCAGGCAGACAAAACCTTTCACACCTTATGATGTGTTTTTACAGATACTTGATTGGAAAGTGACGCGTCTGCATTTAAAGCAAAAGAGCATGCACTGATTGAGTGCGCTCGGGACTCTGGGCACGGGAGGCAGTGTGAAAAGACACCAGTCTTTCTCTGCCCCGTTCAGAGCATCTCACACAGGCAAGACACGTTACAGTCAAGCCTGTTCCTTGCAGAGCCAAGGGCAGATGTTGGCTCATGCAGAGGATATAACTCAAATAATAAAGGAGAGAAAATGTGCAGGTGTAGTATAGTGAGCTCCTTCAGGAGAGGAAAAGAACAAAACAGTGAAACAAGACCAAATACCGAGACGGATGGGTAGAAGAATGAAAGCAATAGGACTGAGAAAAAAGAAAAGTAACAAGATTTTTCATTGGAGTTACTGGGCTGAGATTCCTGGAGTCCTAATCTTGCAGTAACTTTCATTAAATAAAAATGGACCTTAATGCATAAAGTACAGAGTGATACGGCAAGTCACAGAGTGATGGCCCTCCAGGAGGAGAACTGACCCTAAATATGTGACTTTTCTTAAAACTTCGCAGTGAACTCTTTGTTAGACCTGGGGGCAATTGCTGGACATAAAAACCTCTCAAGGCAGCTCATCCCATCAAATGTAGACTTAGTGTGTTTGCATTTTCATACCTTCCAAGACAGCTTACCTTCTGTGGTGCCTCATCACTATTAGATCCAAGTTATCTGTGATCTTGAGTAGAGAATAGACCATTGGCCTGAATGGATAATGGAAATGGCATTGAATTGATTTGGCATAATTTGTTTCCAGTTCTAACTCTGAAGGCAACCAGCTGTGCAATGCGGACAGAGCCGCAGGTAACAGAGCCTCGGTTTCCTCCTACGTGAATTGAGGGGTTGGACTGCGCCATCTCTAGCTTGTCTCCTGGTGTCTTGGCTTAGGCGTAAGTCACCAATATGAGTGATACTGGTTCCCTCTGGACTTCCGTGGTCCGGAGACTATCCATGACCATCAGAGAACTGTGTTTGAAAGAACTGGTATTTACTTGTAAAGAGAGACAGAGATTGTTACGATTCATGTCTAAGAGAGCCTTTTACTAGCCTTCAGATTCCTCTGAAGCTGAACAAAGACAGAAGAGGAGGCACAGCTCTGAAACTGGGCATTAGTCACAGCCCGGAGAGTGAGTGACAGCTCCCTCGACTCTTGTCACCGATTGTAAATGAGCAAAATGAGCGGAGCTGGGAGTGTTCAAGACCCTTTTGAAAGCGTTGTGCTGCGCTTCACATTGTGGAGAAGCTTCCCTCAGGTCAAGCACCCTTCTGTGAAATTCCACATGGTTATGCTTTGTAAACCATGAATATTCATTTCATTAATATTTCTAGAACCATGAATTTTTTAAAAAATCTGTTCAAACACAATAGCCCAAGAACATTCTGAGATGGACATATTATTGGACCTGAATTGTCTGCCAACAGGGCTCCCCTGTCGTCTGCTCTCGTGTAAGAGGCAGGAAAGAGAGAGAGAGATCGGAAAGTCAGAGGTCAGCTTTGCAAAATGCGGTTACCAGCGTTCCAAACACTGCGGCTAGCAGCAGAACAAAGCAAAAAGAGTAATACACCTTCTCTGAATGGAGGTATATGGAAGGTGAATTTAAGAATATCCTTGATTTGGAAAGAATAAATTTAAATATTTTCGAAAGGATGCAATGAGACAACTTTTCTCAGTTGTAACTGCTGGGGACATAAATCTATATACTCTCTTAGAGTGCTGCTGGGAAAAATAGATACACAGGAGAGGGAGAGGGGATAAGGGGTCTATAGATAATAGGAGGACGGATGGGGAGAGAGAACACACGTCAGGAGATTTAAAGAATTTCAGGTTCTTTGTTGTAGCAATAATTCCCCTTTATCTTGAAATACATTTTAAAACCAGTATTTGTATATACATGAATATAAATATTACATATACTAGTTGTATATCAGTTTGTATATTTAAATATGTTTAGGGGTGTATATATATATATGTACACACTATATATATATATCCATGTATATGTATATACTGCATATAGAGTAGAACTCTTTATTTCAAATATTGTGTTTAATGCACATACACATATAGTAAGTAATTTCGTGTGTGTGCATTTCACATAATTATCAAGATAGAAAAAGTTAAACTGTAATTGACAAAGCACTGTAGGTTCAAGGTGGCAAATTTGGAGACTTCAAACCTCCAGAGGCAGGTGCAGTCTTGGAGGAAAGACCCACACTCAGGAGTTTTATTCCCAAGGTTCCACCAGATGGTCAGTGTGAGCGTGAGCTGAGAAGTAGCCCCCCACCATGATCCAGCAGGGAGAGAGAAAAGATAACTATTTTGAAATGTGGCCAGAACGTTCTGTTCTCTTAACAAAAGACTTGGCTCAAAAGAAATGATTTTGCCAGAGCCTAACTGATCTGGGGAAAGGGAGAGCCCCACTCCAGGCCCCTCTGGTCTCACTGTCTCACCTAAGGGGGAAAAAGCTGACACGCTCTTGTGACGGTCCCAGCCCAGGGACACAGGCTCACCGACATGCTGAGACCTCACCATCAGACCACAGGCTGCTTCCCATCCCTTGTCTGTTGCCACCACATCACTTAGGCACCTGTAAGGGAACAGTAGATCACAACTGAAAGAACAGCAAAGCTCAGACCCTACGTAAGAAGGAATCTCCAGGGAAACCCAGACAACAGGGGAAAGAAAAACAAAGACAGAGAAAATGTTAGCCTCTAACACCTATAGCTACATGGAAGAGTAAACACAGCCTAACTCCTGCCAGACAGACGTAATCCTCACACTGAAGGCTGATCTGCCTCGGTTCCTTTTACTCAGTACTTAAATCCACCTTTCAACAAAAAACTATAAGGCATTCTAAATTGCAAAAAAAAAAAAAAAAAACCCCACAATTTGAAGAAGCAAAACAAGCATCAGAACAGACTATATATGTCAAATTTTTGAGTTATCAGTCTAAAAGTCTAAAATAACAGTAATTAGTATGCTAAGGGCTCTCATGGAAAAAGTGGATAACGTTTACATGCAAGGCTTGTAAGCAGACAGGTGGAAACTCTTAAGAATCAAAAGTGGATGGTAAGTTAGAAACACTGCAACAGAAATAATGAATATGTTTAATGGGCTCATCAGTAGACATGGCTGGGGAAAGAAAAAGCAAACTAGAAAATATGTCAACAGAAATTTCTCAAATTGAAAAGCAAAGAAGAAAAAAGAATGAAAAAAAAAACTGGACAGAATAGCTAAGAAATGTGGGACAGTTACAAAATGCATGACATAGCATGTAGCGGGAACATCAGAGGAGAAGAAAGTAAAAGGAAAGAAAAAGAAATAGTTAGAGCAATAATGACTGAGAATTGCCCTAAATTAATGTCAGAGACCGAATCACAGATCCAGGAAGCTCAGAGAACACAGAGTAGAATAAATACAACAAAAAAGTACACGCAGGCATATCATATTCAAACTGCAGAAAATCAAAGACAAAGAGAAAATCTTGAGAAAAGCCAGAGAGGGAAAAAGACCTTACTTAGAGAAGAGCAAAAATAGGAATTGCACTGGACTTTTCTTCAGACATATGCAAGAAGTAAGTGGAATAGAATATTTAAAGTTTTGAAAAAAGAGAGCCAGCAACATGGATTTCTTTATGCAGTGAAATTATCTTCCAAAACTGAAGGGGAAATAGACTTTCTCAAGCAAAGAAAACTGAGGGACCTTCTCACCAATAGACTTGCCTTGCAAGAAATCTCAAAAGAATGTCTTCAGAGAGAAGGAAAAAGATAAAAGTCAGAAACTCAGATCCACGTAAGAAAGAAAGCGCATTCGAGGAATAAATGAAGGAAAAATAAAATCTTTTAATTTCCCTACTCTTAACGAATCTGACACATAATTGCTTATTCAAGTTAACAGCAACAATGTATTTGACGATTACAGCTTATGGATAAGTGAACTGAATGTCAGCAATTTTATAAGGAACAGGAGGAAGGAACTGGGAATATTCTGTTACAAGGCACCTGCTCTAACCAGAAAGCAGAGTAGTAGTATTTGGAAGTATCCTTAGAGTGACTGTAGATGTATATTGCAGCCACTGAAAGAACACTTTTTTTTAACTGGATCTGAAGGTAACTTCCCTTTTCTAGGCGTTTGTGAAAGTCAGAAAGTGCATAAAGCAAGCAGCTGAGATGCTGAGCATAAAACCACCGAAACGCAGAGCAGAGTGCTCGGTGGTTTGCTGTGCTGAAGAGCAGACAATCGGATTTCAGCACCAGAGGAGGAAGAGGAGTCCGTGGTCAACTCTGCAGCCTCACGCCTGGGACCCCCGGACAGCCATATTCTAAACCTGAAAAATTCCACACTGGACATGAGGATGTCAGCTGACAGCGGCTCTATCTTTGATCAAACGTTAGTCAGCCTCCTCTGAGCCCCCTTCCCATCCAGGCCCTCAGCCTGGCCTGCAGTCCTTGGTTTTCCAGTACAGTTTTAGTGAGGATCTAAAGCAGTTTAATGGAAATCCCCCCACCTTTGATATTTAATTAACTCCTCTTAATAATTTTCCATCTGCCAACTCCTACCCATTGGCTATAAATCCACAGTTGCACTTGCTGTGTTTGGAGTTGAGCTCAGTTCTACATAGTCTCTTTCCTCTACAGCAACGGTTTGAATAAAATCTGCCTGTCATTTTTAACAAGTGTCCAACGCTAAGTATTTAACACAGTAGATGGGGTTTCCAGCACATTTAACACAGCAGAAAAGAGAATGAATAAACAGTAAAACAGGTCAGCAGAAAGTATCTAGGCTGAGACTTGTAGAAGAAAAAGGATAGAAAATAGGGGAAAAGCATTAAAAAAAAAAAAAAAAGGTATCCTTCAATTCCATACAAATTAAACTTTTTCCCCCCGGAAAAAAAAGTGTTTATTTGTATGGAGTTGAAGATCCAGGAAAGTTGTTAATAAAAAGTGGTGCAAAGGACATAGTTGAAAACCTGTTAATTTTTTTTTCCAAACCAAAGGTTCTGGTTCAAGAAGTGCTATAAGCCATGAGCAGAAAAAAATGTAAACACAATTATTCATAGGCTTATTGTAATGAAATTGCTGAAAAGAAAAAGCAAAAGAAAAATTTTGAAAGCAGAGAAAAATCACCGTCAAAGAAATAATTACACTGATATGGGATCTCGCAGCAGAAATGACAAAACACAAAAGAAAAAATACAAAGTGATGAAAGAAAGGAACAGCTAACATAGAATTCTATAGAATTCAATACCCAGCAAAAATACCCTTGCAACAAGAAAATTAAATACAGATATTTCTAGCCAAAAAAAAACTCAGAATTTTTTGCCAGTTGGCATCATTAAAGAAATCACTTAAGATAATTTTTTGAGAAGAAGGAAAAAATATCCCATATGGAAACATGGGAATGCCAGAAGGAATGAGGAGTAAAAAATAGTAAATATGTAATTAAATATACATTTATATGAGCTATGCAAAGCATGAATATTAAAGCCTCATGGAGCCTAAAATATACGCAGAATTAAAATACACAGGAAAAACCGCCAAACATCTAAAGGGTATAAATGGAGATAAAGGTCCTAGCACTAAGAGGAAAGCACCGAAATTACTAAAATATGCTAAGCAGTAACAAGTCGAAATAAACAGTAACAGGATCAATCTATAATATGATATATAAAAAGTACATTATAATAATGTAAATATAACACACAAGTTGATAGAGATGAAAATGTAATAATGAAGTTTCTCTTCACACAAAAGTCAAGGAAAGAGAAAAATCTTCTATTTTAGAGGGGGAGGATGTAGCTCACCGGCAGAATGTGTGCTTAGCAAGCATGAAGGTTGTGGGTTCAATCCCCAGCACCTCCATTAAAAAATAAATAAGTAAACCTAATTACCTCTCCCACCAAAATTTTTTTTAATCTTGTATTTTAATAATGTGTAACTACATTAACATACAATTTAACAGAGATAAAAATGTAATCAGCTTCTGTTAATTCAAAAGAGTGCAAGAAAAGAGAAAAAAGTGGAAACATAGGAGCAATCATAAATGCAGAAAATTAGCAAAAGCTCTTGCTTTATGAAACCATAAAGACTGAGAATTGCTTATCAAGAAGCAAAAAGAAGACACCAGTTATCAGGTAAGAAAGAAGTACGTACTATAGGTCCTACAGAAATTAAAATGATGAGAATTATTAAAGAGACTTTACATCAAAAGTTTTGAGAATGGAAATATAATAGGGAGATTCTTTGGGAAAAAATTACCAAATGACATAAGCAGAAATTTTAAAATCTGAATATATTTATATTTATTAATTCCATTTATAATTGCATACAAAAATCTGAAATGAGTAAGAATAAAGTTTTAAAAATTATATGCCAAACCTCCTTCTAAAAAATAAAAAGCAGTACTGAGATAGTTTAAAGGAAATCTAACTAAATGTAGAGATATAGTAAGTTCATAAATTAGAAAGCTCAGTATTTTTAGGGTATCTATTTTCCCCAAATTGACCTATGGATTCAAATTTTCAACAAGATTTACTATGAAAATTGACAAGTTGATTCTAAAATGGAAATGGAAATACAAAGAAATTAAAATACAAAATAATCTTCAAAAAGAAAAACATAGTTGGGGAAGGCATACTAGCTGATGTTAAGACTTACTACAAAGTAAAGTTACTGGTTTATGTGCACACAAAAAGATTATTAGAACAGAATACAGACCAGAAATAGACCCACATATACACATTCAACTGATTTTTTTACTAAGGACCCGAGGCATCTCTGTAGAAAAAGTCTTTTGAGAAAAAAATAGCACTTCAGTGACTTACTAAACATACGGTGGGGGGATAAAACTAAACAAATTACAGACCCTGAACTCACATTTGCACAAAATTTAGTTTGAGATGGATCATAGACTGAAACATAAAAGCTAAATCCATGAAAGATCTGTAAGAAGTCACAGGAGAATATCTTTTCAGGCAGGTACAAATTTCTCAGAAAAGACACACAAAAAAGCATAATCGTTAAAGAAGAAAGGCAAAGTGGAGCCATGATATTTTAAACCTTCTACTCTACAAAAGATGCAACTGAGAAAGTGAGAAAACAAGCCACCAGCTTGGAGAACACATTCTCTGTATGTGTCTGGCAGTAGAGTGGAGGAACCATTCTGTGTGGTCCTGGGACAATGCATGAATCTATGCATTTGTCAAAACCCATGAAGCTTTATGTGCCAAAGAGCAAACCTGAATGTTTTCCAACTGATAAGGAAAAAGTAAACCAGGAGGTCTAGGGATCTGAGGATGGAATGCCAAGTGAATTGGAGTACCAGAGATGAATGACAAAGCCTCGCTGAAGGGGGCAAGGGGAGAGGATCTGACCTAGGTTGTTTAAACAGGAAAGTGTAAGACTAAGGACATAGGAACTGCACTCTAGTTAGAAGTTTGCTTCTCATGGCGAAGTGTGTTAATTATTATCAAACTTCTTTACATGTATACTGGTGCTGGACAAATAAGAAATGGTTGATCGATGGCTGAAATCAAGTTTCTTATTGTTGGAAAGGGAAATCACAGGTAAGCAAGAAGGGAAGGCTGGGATGAACCCTGTGGTCCAAGATGAACCTGGAGCATCTCATCGTTCCAGAAAGTAAGGAAGTGCTGAAAGAATGAAATGATGGGGACACAGCAAAGAAGCACATGAATAGGAGTAGGGGATTAAGAGGTACAAACGACTATGTATAAAATACATAAGCTACGAGGCTATATTGCACAGCACAGGGAACATAGCCAACCTTTTATGAATGTAAATGGAATATAACCTTTAAAAAAAAAAAAAAGAAACATATGATTCAATCTGAAGGAGCTATCAATAGCCAAAGTCACTTGAGCAACAGTATAAAGAAGGCAGCATTGGGTTACAATCCATAGGGTAAAATAAATCCATAGTCACATAAGTAAATGGTTGCATATATAAATAAATAAAGGCAAGGAGGCAACCTTCCTTACATAAAATCTCAAACATTTGTAGATACTTCCCCCCATAGGAGACCCAGTTAATCCATCTCCCACCCCCTGGAGAGTGCTCTGCATTTGGTGACTCACTTCCAAGAACAGAGTACAGAAGGGCAGAAATAGTGACTTCACGCTGGAGGAACTGGCCGGCACCCCGGCAGGTACGGCGCCGATGCTAGTGGAGGTCAGTTACCTCCAACATGACATGATGAGAAGGACGCTTCACCTCTGTCAGGTTCTTTCCAAATACCCTTAACCAAGTCTATTCAGGAGAAAATACATCCACATTCTGCAAAATACCTGGTGAGGACACCTGAAAACTGTCAAGGTCATCAAACCAAGGACAACCTGAGAGCTGTCACAGACCAGACAAGGCTAAGGAGACATGAAGACTGAGGGCAACTGACTACATCCCAGAGCAGAAAGCAGGCATTAGGGAAAAACTGGTGAAATCCAGTGAAGCGCGGGGTTTTTTTTACCAGGAAAGTCTCTGGTTGATGTCTTAGTTTTGACAAACAGACGGTAGTCATGTGAGAGGATAACACTAGGGGAGACTGAAACTGCACAGAGGATGTCGGGGAACTCTCTGCACTACTTCCTTAAATCTGCAAATCAAGAAATCATTCAAACTAAAGTTTACTAAAAAAGAAAAAAATTTCTTGCTGCGCAATGTTTAGCCCAGCATAGGAACTCAGTATTGCTGAATGAAAGAATTCTATGTGTAAAAGGCTTAGCCTGCCTGGAACACACTAAGTTATCAGTCAGATGACAGTTTAATGTAACAATTAAAAATATATAATAAATTGCTTTTGATTAGGGCTCATACCAAGGTCTTTAAATACTTTCAAGATACAACCCAGTGCTGATTTTAGTGAAGCTGACAGAAGTCTTCAGTGCATGGGTCATTTGCTGATTTCTTTCCACAATATTCTCTTGGCTACTACGATCAGCTGTAATATCTCTAAGCAAGACTTATCTACCAATAAATTCAAGGGCACTTTTTTTTTTTTAATTATATACTTGTCTTTAGATTTCCAGGTGCAAAGAAGAATCTGGTACCTTCACTGTATTCCTCTTTTCTGTCTGTGCTAACATTAGTTTTGGGTTAATGTTTGTCTCCTAAGCTGTAACACTTTGATGTTGACGTGGGCAGTTCGAGAAGATACTAACCTGACTCCTCCTAGTAGTCCATTTCACGCCAGGACAAGACACCAAGGCAACTTTAGAATTACTCACTTATTAAAGTTCTGGAAGTTTTCACATGTGCAGTCGAGGGAACCCAAAGTTCAGCTTAAATCCCAATGTTACACCCAACCTGAAACCCAAATTCATAAAAAAAGAATACGAAGACAGAATTTTTAAATGCTTTTTTTTTCTTTCTTTTCAACTTTGTGCCTCAGATGAAGCCTCTGTAAACACACTGTCAGAGTGAAGGATATCTTGTTTCTTAGCTGCAATACAATTTCACAGAACGTGGAAATGAGAGACAGAAAGAACTGTTAAATCATCGTGTCCGCTCCCTGCCGGCACAGGATTGCTCCCCGCAGTACATTTTCCGTTGCTTTGTCGATTTTGAAATGACTCAAGCAAGGAGGTTTCCATCACTTCCCTCGGGAGACTTTTCAATGGTTTAATAGCTGTTAAGATTGCTTTAATTTTCCTTCGCTCAATTTTCCTTTGCTTAATTTTATTCTGTCTTTCCCAGTTACACTCCCATGGATGTGCAGGCCCTCCCCCCAGCCTTAGAGGAGCTGTCATCTGTTAGTCATCGAAGGCATGAATTTCGTTCTTTCAATCTCTGCTCGGAAAGCCAATGCTCAGTCTCCCTTAATTGTTCTCATTGACTTTCTTTGGAGACATTCGATCTGTTGGCAGCTAACACCAGATCGATTTAAGCAGAATGTAACTAAATTATTATTACTCTGTTTATTCCAGAATTCTATAACATGTGTTTAGTATATTCTTGGATGAACAGCAAGCTCTTCTCTAACCTTTTTAACTTATTTAGTCCAACAATGAGCTAAACAAAGTGCAAAGGAGAATTAACACATTGCTCCCCGTGGGTTTAAGCCCCAAATTCAAATATGTCCCCAGTAAAGCGGAAGGGAAATGGACTTGGCTTGATTTGAGGTGAACTGATTTTTTGATCCATGCAGATGCTCCCGTGTTTTCCTAGGAGATTTATAAAATTATAACAAAATTCGTTGTGATTTATTTTAAATAAAGTCTAAGTTGGCAACTGTTACAAACTTAAAGATGTATTTTAATAGTTTTAAATGCTTATTTTTTGATATTAGAAAACTTAAAAGGAGAGTTAAATAAACTGTAAAAATACTTAAACTTGTAACACGGGAACTCGGGTCCTTACTCTCTGCCCTGTGGGAAGGAGCCCAGGGCCAGAGGAACAGACCAGGGGGCATTTAGCCCGAAGCAATTGGAGCCAAAGGCCCCTCAGTCTCTTCAGTCTCTTCCGCTGCTGTGGTCTGAATGTTTGCGTCCCTCTAAAATCCTTGCGTGGAGACCTAGTCCCCAAGGAGACGGTATTAGGAGGTGGGGCCTTTGGGTGGTTAGATCTTGAGGGTGGAGCCTCCATGAATGGGGTCAGTGCCTTGTAAAAGCCACCCCGGGAAGTGCCCATTCACTCCTTCTTCATGTGGGGACATGGGGGGAAGACAGCCACCTGGGAACCAGGAAGCAGGCTCTCACCAGACTCCCACTGTGCCCACACCTTGATCTTGGACTTGCCAACCTCCAGGTCTGTGACAAGTGAGGATCTGCTGTGTGTAAGCCACCCGGTCTCTGGTGTTTGGTCCCGGCAGCCCGGGCTGCCCACGACGCCCTTCTCCCTTCCATGAGCGCTCAGAGCTGCTGGGAATATCCTCAAGTGTGTGGGGTGGGAGACAGCTTTGCAAGGGCGAAGCATCTCCATGGAAGGACAGCAGGTCAGCTGCCCAAAGACAGCTCAAAGAGGAAGAAAATTAAGACCTAAATCCCTAACATCCTAGGACGTTGTCATGATGTATGTTTTCGTTCTAAACATGAATTCCTAATGCATTTATAATCATGCAACTTTTTCTCAACAAAGCTTCAGGTCACATCACTGTGTACCCACCTGTGCTGAACTGATGCTACTGCAGGTTCCCCAAACCACAAGGTCAGCCAAGCTGCAGGTCCCAGACTCTGACCCAAGCGGGGGACAGGAGGTCTGCTCCACTCCTCCCCTCCGCCAGCTGGTCAGACATAGTCCCAAAGGCATACTCGGGGAATCCGGTGATAAAGTCAGTTCACCCCTGGCTGGAGGGACACTCACTTTCCTTCCTAAATTATTATAGATTCTGATAACTTCTGCGACCTTAAATTTAAAAAAAAATCAAAACCTTAATTGTTGAACCAATAGTTCTTGATTTTATTTGGCTACAAATCCACCTTTTTTCCTTTTTAATACTTTACCCACCATTTCGCGAATAGACTTCGGTTCTGAGGAACACATTCTGGGAAGTTCTCTGCCACGGCGCGCCCTACAAATGTAGCATGGCGCTCTTGGCACAGCAGGACTTAAAGCGCACATTGAACTACTGTGATCACCGAGTCCTCCTATAAAGAGGCGAGGCAACCAAACAGAAATCTCCACGAAGCTTAAGGAATAAAAATCTCTCTTCTCCTAAGTTACTAAACCTAACAGAAACATTCTGGAAGACAAGAGGAGCCTCTACCTGGCGCCAGGTCCCCAGTCCTCGAAGGCGCTTCTCCACCTGAAGTGTGTTGGGCCAATCATTCCAGACCCCCGCCTGGCTGATGACTCACGCAGAATCACCGTCTGCCTCAAGACTCACCGGAGGTTTCTTGAAATGCCATCTGGGCTGATGTTACTCATCCAGCAGTATTTCTTAAATCTTTAATTAGCGACAGGTTCATTGTGTGAGAGCAGAATGCAACTTCACATGCCAGTGAACCTCACGTGCTCCTGGGAAGGCTTGCTTCCAAATATGCCCTCTCAGTATGTGTCCTCCACAAATGCTCTGCACCGGAACCAGGAGAGGAGACAAATTATTCTCATGCCTCCAAGGTGAAGGTGAACGTCAGCTGATCTAAAACATCCCAATATCCGTGTGATTTCTTCCACAAAATCAGATATTTAGGACGATGAATATATTCCTGCTGACTTTGTGTCTCCTTTTTCCATCAGCTTTTTTAGCAAGGAATCAAAACCTCCAACTGTAATTGTTCACTTAGACTATTTCTCCTTGTAGTGCTTTCCGTTTTTCTAAATGTTTCTGAAGCCTCATTATGACATGAATTCACCCTTACAATTGCTATGTCCTCTTGACTAATTCACTCCGTTATCATTCCTAAAAGTTCTTTATCTCTGGGGACACTTTTATCTTCTACAATATAATTTAACTGACAATATGGTCACCCCAGTTTTATTTGATAATTATTCCCAAACTTGTAGTTTTGATATATTAGTGTCTTTATTTTTAAAGCCTGGTAAAGTACTGAAAGTCCTGTGGTGTCTACTTGGGTCTTGTGTTCTAATCCAGTATGACAATCTCTGTCTTTTTACTTGGTAGTTTAGACCATTTACACTTAAAGAGATTTTTGCTACCATTCGGTTTGTCTGTCATCTTGATGCTTGTTTTCTGGATATTTCATCTGTTCTTCATTTTTCTTCTGAGTTCTTTTGAATTCATTGAATTTGTTATGATTTCATTCAGTCTCCTTTGTCAGATTATTAGCTGTAACTTTTAATTTAGTTATTTGGTATCACCAACACGGTCATGGTCTCCTAAATAGAGCTCTAACGTTGGATTTGGCATTTGGTTTTGTGATTGTCTGTGTATTTATCTATCTCTTATCTATCTCTCTAATCTAGAATGTGAACTCCTTAAAGGCATTTTTTTCAATTCGGACAAAGAAGCTCAAATATTAAGGAATTTGTGCTTAAGATTAAGCAGTTAGAGTTAGTAAATTGTAGAACCACAAGGTGAACCCGAGTCTGTAGCTCTTGCCCATTCCTATGGTGCTGCCTTCCTCCACCTGAAGTCAGAAGGCTACTTCTGGTCCCTGCTCTGCAGGCTGTGTGCCAAAGTGGACTCTCTCAGCAGTGGCAGAGGTACCTGAGACAACTTAGGGCTGAGTATTCGTCTTCTTTCTCAGTGGCTCTCCAGTTATGACCTGATGATTCCATAACATGGTCCACATGAATCACAGAATCAGGGAGATATCAGAAGAGGACCATGGATATGCAGCCTGTCCTTCTCCTTGCTCTTCTGTAAGCATTTTGTGATTTTATGTTCTAATTTTCTTATTCATTAAAGATTGACTGGGGATGTCAACAGGGTTCTTAAACTCCTTTTGATAAAGTAGATTGAGCGATGGACCCTTCTATGGAGATACATATCCTGGTTCCCCCTTAGGCCACTAACTGGTTTGGGACCAAGGTCATATGTCTCTGGATAAAAAAAGAATGACATTCATTCAGATGGCCCCAATGGTCTCTAGCAGGATTAATTCCAGTATCTCATGAGTGTAAAGGTATGTTTCATCCAACCAATAACAGAAAATATTTATTGAGGACATTCCAAACACAAGGTCTTGGAGTCACATACAGGGACCCATCCACTAATCGAGAGTTTTTCTACAAAGACTTGATGGTATTGTTGATGGAATGCACTTTTCCTCTGCTACACTTCCCTCTCTGTATTTCAGGTTAGCGATTCCAAAGCTTTGCAGCCAGCATCTTCTTGTTTATTACCAATGGTGCCCTTGGTGGGTCCCTGTGGAGTGACTGTGGGGAAATTAAATGTTTTCATGCTGGGTGCAATCCTTTAAAGAAAGTTCTTGCCTGAGACAAATTTTCTCCATAGGTTGTAGTTAGTAATTTGCTTCCTGTTAATAATTCCACACACATTGATCTCACAGCAGCTGGTGATTATTTGGCACAAAACCCTCTGGATTTATTTTAAATTTAGAAAAAAAAATGTGCCCCACTACCTTCATCCTGCTTGGGCATTGCCGTGGGAGACCAGAATATTTTGAATAGTTTGATGAGAATGACCAGTGTTCTCAACAACAACAAATCTTCAAACTTTTCATCCAGCTGCCCACAGGCACAAGATTTTGTTTTTCATTCAACTGAATTTCTTCAAGCCATTTCAGATATAAAGCGTTGTCTAGCTTCATCCCAGTTCAGTTAAAATAAGGCCAAATAAAAATAAGGCATTTTCTTTTCACGACCAGCTTCTCTTTTTGTCCTTTGCACCATCCACCCCTCTCTCTCCCCCCAAAAAAGAATGATTATTTGTTATTAAGTGTCCAATATCTGTATTGGGAGCACATTTATTGTTAGAATACAAGCTTCATGAAGGATTTTTTATTGTTCATTGTGGCATCTTCTGCCACTGGGACAATGCCAGGGATGTACTAGGTGCTCATACATTGTCTGTGGTGATTTGTCAAGAACACCAAACCACATTTTCTCTTCCATAAATATTATTATCTCTTGCCAAATACCAAAGACAGATTAAGATTTCTCGGAGTGTAATATAATGACCATTTTTCTAAATACAGTTTTACTAGCAATGCGCTCTATTTCTCAGAGGTGATCACACCTGGATGTGTTCATCTGGGTATCTTGCCTTAAGAACCATCAACAGTTCATTCCATTTATCACCTCTGACTTGGGACCTTGGATGTACCACACTCATCATTTTATTTTCTTGCTCCAAAGCCATTAATATTTTTGTTGTCTTCAAGATCGAGTGAAACTCCAGCAAGCACTTAAAGCTTTCTGAAATTATCCTGTCAGAAACTTCATGCCCCGAATGCAACATGTTCACTCTTTCCTCACTTTATAAACTGGTGTCTCATTTTTACATCATTGATCAATCTCTTCTCTGTGCTTCCAGGGGTATCTCAATGAGTACATTCTCCGTAGAGTCTTCCTGAACCAACACAGCAAAAGCAAGCATTCCTTCCTCAGAAACACCCATACAAGTCATTTTCATCCCTCATTTTGTTCAAAGACATCATGAGTTAGGGGAAAATGCCTAACATTTGCTGTGGAAAAGCTAAAATTAAATTCATAATTATGACTGTTGGACAATAATCATGTCCTTTGAAAAGGATTCCTTTTTTTTAACATTTTTTATTGATTTATAATCATTTTACAATGTTGTGTCAAATTCCAGTGTTCAGCACAATTTTTCAGTCATTCATGGACATATACACACTCATTGTCACATTTTTTTTCTCTGTGAGTTATCATAACATTTTGTGTACCTTGAAAAGGATTCTTAACCCATTTGTATATCAGTTTTCTCATTTGTGAAGTGATGGTAATATTATTTAACCCATATGTCTTGTGAGAAGCAAAGAGGTAATGATTGTGGCTTATAAAGTACTATAAAAATGGCAATTTTCATTTCTTGCCATACACTATCCATTTGTGGATACGTCTGCTTGTCAGTTAGTCAGTTTCTTGAACACAAAAACTGAGGCACTTAGCCTTCCACAGCACTCACTTCTACTGAGATCCCTGGACTTGAGATGAATGAAAAAATAAACATTCAAAGAACCTACTATGTCTGTCCTCAATGAGCAGGGCTCTCACACTGTGCAGGCGAGACCTTATAGTGGGTCTCTGCTTTGATGATGACTGTGCAGGACAAGGAGGGACCAAATGCTTCTCAGAGGAGATAATCTCCAGCTCCCATTTTAGGGGTGATTATGTTGTTCAGCAATTTTAAATAAAGAAGGTTATATTAGTAATGGATCTAGAAATAACACGTACAAAGACCAGGAGGCACACACCGGCTTTTACGTTAAGGGAGTGGTTAGATACCCAATGTGGCCAGAAAGGATCAGATCAGGAGATGGGAAGAACCAGTAGGGAAGGCCAAGTGTCAAGGTGACCTATGTAGCAAGCTAAGAAGATTCTACACTATGCTTTTGTGCCTTTTTCTGGCCTGTTAGCATGGGCTAACCTCCTATGTCTGGTCGTCCCCACCTACCCAACTGTGACTTGCTTTCCCACCCTTGCACTCACCATCACCTTCTGACCCTGCAGCTTGACTCCTTCTTCATCTCATCCCTGTAATCACTGCAAATTTCAGACCCATTGTTTCTAATTTGACCTTGGACATTCTTACAGAATCCAACCCTACTTCAACCCACAATGACAGGAAAGAAGCACACTGACCCTGGTCTCCCTGGAGACTTTAAACCCCATATCTTATCAAGGGAAGGGAATCAATCCTGAAGACGCTGAGGGCCAACATTTAAAGATGGTGCTGCTGCATTTAGGAAAAGCAGTTAGGAGCATCTATAGAAAAGATGACCTGAACTAGAAGAAATTAAACATAAATTCAGGAAGGGAGGTCATCCATGAGGGAGCATTTATCATTTATGTGGTAGGGAACCTTCAGAAAACACAGTATTGTATTGATAATATATGAACAGGACTTCAAAGTTCTGAATGCTATGAATAAAGTGAAATGGAGAAAAATTATGCTTTGACCTCAGAATTAATAAACCTGAACCATGACTGTATGTTTGGCTTTCTACAGTTTCCCCAACTGATGATGACGATGTCAAAATATCACATGGCAAGTAATTTTCAGTAAGTTGAGCACATCCAATGTGATCTTTAATAGCAAATGCAGTGTATCATAGGGAATCAATGGAAGCAGTTTCAGCAAGGTTAGAGTTGAATGGATTAATTCACTAGTCGTTTGTGCTGCATCCTGTCATAAACCGAATTCTTGCTCTGGGAGACCCAATGGCGAGAAGACCTAAGGGCAGCCAGCGAGAATCTGAGGACCTCAGTCATATAAGCCTAGGAAGTAAATTCTCCCGCCACCCTGAAGGAGCTTGGAGATGGGTTCTTCCCTGACGGTCCTTCAGATAAGAGCCCAGCCCAGCCGACACCTCAGTCACAGGCTGGTGGGACTCGCAGGGACCACTCGGCTGAGCCTGCCTGAGCTCCTGACCCTCAGAAGCTGCAGGGAATGTGTACGCTGGCAAGGATTTGTCATGGAGCAACAGAAAACTAATACATCCTTGATTCTAAGATTCCATCTTATAAGGTTTAAAATCAAGGTAGTTACAACCTTTGTGGGAAACCAGGATTCCTGCATGAAATATATATTGAAAAAGAGGGATTCAGCAACCTGTAATACCATACGTTGCGGTACCAGCAATGCTAAACACAGAGGATAGACTAACAAGGGGAAAAAATGCAAGCTTTCTGCCTTCAGGGAGCTCACAGTGTAGATGATAGAGACTTCAGCAGCAACACAGAGGTTCCCACTGCCAGCCGGGAGGGAGCAAGCGGACTGCGGCATGCCTCTTCCACTGATTATGGCTGAAACTGAGCAGAACACGACAGACAAGTTACTTGAGTCCTCTGAGAAGTAAGTAATATCAGGTGAACTGAGGACTGAAGTAAAACTTAGTAACAACTTACAGCCAGAGTGATTTTCAGGGATTTTTCCCCTCTTTGTCCTCCCCGGGGTGAACCAAATTGCAGGGCTATGCGGCAGTCACTGGCTGCAAAAACAGTAGAGAGAAAAATCAATAAAATCAAAAGTTCATTCTTTGTAAAGTTCAATAAAATTGATAAAGTGCTACCCAAACTGCCCATGGAAAAAGAGAAGACACAAACCACCTAATTCAAAAATCAAACAGGGAATATAACCAGGGACCCTTAAGACTTAAAAGAATAATAACGGAATTCTATGAACCATTCTGTGCTCTTCAGTTCAATAATATAGATGAAATGGAACAATTCTTTGAGTGTCACAAATTATCAAACCTCACTGAAGAAATAGGTAATATGGTTCTTCCCATACCAAACAAATAAGCTAAATCGTAGTTAAAAACCTGCCAACAGCGAAAACTCCAGGCCCAGATGGTTTCACTAGAAAGTCCTACCAAACATTTAGTAAAGAAATTCTACAATTCTATACAATCTTTTCCAAAAAAACAGAGGAGGAAATACTGCCCAACTTATTTCAATATTTTTTGGATCCTAAGGAAAAAGAAAGAAAACCAAAAATAAATAAATGAGACCTAATTAAACTTAAAAGCTTTTTCACAGCAAAGGAAACCTTTGACAAAACAAAAAGATAACCTACAGAATGGGAGAGAATATTGCAAATGATGTGACTGACAAGGGGTTAATATATCCAAAATATATAAACAGCTCATAGAATTCAATAACAAAAAAACAAACAATCCAATCAAAAAATGGGCAGAAGACCTGAACAGACATTTTTCCAAAGAAGACATATGTATGGCCAATAGGCACATGAAAAAATGCTCAATATTGCTAATTGTTAGAGAAACACACATCTGTACAACTGTGACATATCACCTCCCATCTGTCAGAATGGCCGTCATTAAAAAGTCTGTAAGTCATCGATGCTGGAGAGGGTGTGGAGAAAAGGGAGCCCTCCTACACTGCTGGCGGGGATGTAAACTGGTGCAGCCACTATGGAGAACAGCATGGAGGTTCCCCCAAAACTAAAAATAGAACTACCACAGGATCCAGCAATTCTGCTCCTGGGTATGTGGTGTGTGTGTGTATCTCTCCAGAAACAACGAACACAATAATTTGAAAAGATTCATGCGCTCCAATGCTCAAAGCAGCGCTATTTACAATAGCCAAAGTATGGAAGCAACCCAAATGTCCACCAACAGATGAATGAATAAGGGAGACTTGATATGTATGATATTAATAGACATAAATATAGATACATGTATATTATGTACATATGAATATATATAATAGAATATTATTCAGCCACATAAAGAATGAAATTCTTCCATTCACAGCAATGTGGTTAGACCTAGGGTATATTATGCTTCGTGAAATAAGCCAGACAGAGAAAGACAAATACTGTAGATGTGGAACCTAAGACATAACACAAACAAATGTTTATAGCAAAGCAGAAACAGACTCACTGATGCAGAAAACAAGCTAGCGGTCGCCAGTGGGGAGAGGGAAGCGGGGAGGGGCACGTTAAGAGTAAGGGATTAAAGAGATACAGCTACTAAGTGTGAAATAGATGAGCATCAGAGGTACACAAAACAGCACAGGGGATTACAGCCGTCATAATCACTTAATTTAAATAACTTTTAATGGACCATAATCTGTAAAAATACTGAATCATTATGCTGTACACCTGAATCAAATGTGACACTGCTAATTAACAGTTCTTCAATAAAAATAAAACTTAAATTAAAAACTGAAGTCGTTAAGCACACCTTTAAAAAACCAGTGCGGCAGTGGTG
This sequence comes from Camelus bactrianus, assembly GCF_048773025.1. Taxonomy (NCBI): domain Eukaryota; kingdom Metazoa; phylum Chordata; class Mammalia; order Artiodactyla; family Camelidae; genus Camelus; species Camelus bactrianus. The sequence continues at coordinate 17,357,039 of NC_133553.1, read as the reverse complement.
TAAAACAAAGCAGCAGAATAGCTGTAAGTGGAACTGGGCCAGTGGGGCTTCCGTGTCCAAAACAAACAGAAACAAAAAGCAAAAAACAAATTTCAACCTGTACTTTATCCAAAAGTTAACTCAAAACAGATCATAGATTTAAATATAAAATGCACAGTTATAAAACTCTCAGAAGAAAACATCAGAGAGAAGCCATCATGACCCGGGCTTAGACAGCCTTCTTAACTAAGTATGATCTATGAAGAAAGAAGAAGATGGAGTTTATCTAAATTTAAAACTTCTCCTCAAAAAAGATTGCTAAAAGAATACATAGACACGCTGTAGAGTGGGAGATATTTGCATGTCTGATAAAGGCCATTTTCCTCACAATATGTGCGGAACTCAGAAAACTCAACAATTATAAAGCAAGCATGCCAATTTTTAAAAATGGGCAAAATATTTTCACAGACATTTCATCAAAGAAGGTAAGTGGAAGGCAAGTAAGCACATGAAAAGATGTTCAGCTTTATCTGGCATTAGAGAAACGCATGTTCAAATCACAAGGAGCTACCACTGCACGCTATGGCTGAAAAACCAATACTAATAGTTGCAAATAATAAGTCTTGGTGACAAGAACTCTCATGCGTTAATGGAAGAAGGCACAGTGGTAAAACACCCTGGAAAACAGTTTCCCAGTTTCTTGTACATTTAAACATACACTTTACAGCCAACTAATCACACTCGTAAGCATTTACCCAAAAGGAATGAAAGATTAAGTTCACACTAGAATTTTTATGCTAAGGTTTATAGAAGCTCTGTTATAATTCACCAAAAATGGAAATAATCCAAATGACCTTTAATGGTGAATGGATAAATAAAATATGGTATGTCAATACTACTCAGCAATAAAAATGAACAAATCATTGATACGTGCATTAGTAAGGATAACTCAAATGCATTATGTTAAGAGAGAGAAACCAGACTCAAAATGCTACGTGCTATGTGATATCCTGAAAAACGCAAAACTGTGAAGTTGCGGAGTAGATCCCTGGTTTCCAGGGCTGAAGTGTGGGGCGGGAGGGGCAGCATTAGAGGTTTTATTTTAGGGTGTTGGAAATTTGCTGTGATTTTTCTGCACTGGTGGTTACATAGTTCTTTGAATTTATCAAGACTCATAGAACTGTAACATCAAAAAGTGAATTTTATTGTATGTAAATTTTAAAATAAAAGCAAAAATAATTAAGCCCTGAATCAAACAAATATATAACTACATCTGTTATAAGTGCTACAAAAGAGAATATGCAATAAAAATCAGCCTGATCAGAGAGGATAGATTTAGACCCTTGAACAGAAGTGAGATTTGAAGGAACAGTGGCATTTCATAGGAAGAGGAAGGAGGAAGGGGTAAAGGCTGTTCCAGACCCAAGAAGAGCATCTGTGCAAAGGTCCAGTGGCAGGAAGAAGGGAATGTTTAGGAAACTGAACTGAGGTCAGTGTGGCTGGAGCAGCGAAAATGAGAGTGACCTTAGTGTGTCTTATAAAGCACACAAAAAATTTGGTCTTTATTTGAGGACCAGTGCAAAGTGATCAAATAAGCTGCAACAGGCAAAGGACTAAAGCTCCTCTCTCTCAGAATGGATTCAGGGAAACAAACCATAATTCGGAGCCCACTGTGGTACTCGAGACAAGACCATCGGATTCCCACCTGTGGTGGTGTGCTGGTGATAAACAGAACTGAACAGATCTCTGAAATACTCAAACAGCAAATTGAAAATTTTTGTATTGGGTTTATTGTATTGGGGTTTTTTTGTCTTAGTTTGGCACACAGACAAACAGCAAAGTGTCAAATACCAGTCTAAATCTAGAGTCCCTGAACATTTTTACATTTTAGGTTTTGAAAGCCACACGTGGACTCTGTTGATACCGTTCTTCCTGGTTTATTTTACTCTGCATCTTATTTTTAGGAACCGTGCTAAAAACATTTGGCTAACTCTTAGCTCATGAACCATACAAAACAGGTCACAAGCTGGATCTGCCTCATGATGTAGGGGATTCTGGCTTTCATAAAAGACAGTAGGTACCTTTCTGTGGAGCAGTCAACACAGTTTGAAGCAAACACACCACGGGATTAAATTTTAAAATAGTGAACTTGAGCTGCCTCTGAAATACCAGATGGAGACACCAAGTTGTCATTTGGGTTCTTAGAACAGATGCTCACAGGAGAAGTCTGGGCACAGCACACAATGTGACATCATCTAAGATGTGGTAATAAAGGCAGAGATACGGATGAAGGTGCTTAAGGAAAAGTTAGACTGGGAAGAGGAGAGGGTTTGGGATGGAGTCTTGGGCAAATGGATAATGTAGTGTGTCAATTAAAGGTGATGTACCCACAACAGAAATAGTGGGCAGTGATTGAAGGGAAATTAGATCAGGTTGTGTTATAAAAGCCAAGGGATTCCATTGACACGATAATTTCTTCTTCAGAATTGCGCTCAAAGTGGGGATTAATTCTTATGCAAGTCTGCTTCAAACAGTCTTCCACATCCATAATGGTCCTAGCTTGTTTCATAAACTATTAAGATGATAACAGTGCATTTTTAACAACCTGTGTGGGTGACAGCAATCCTTTAATCTCTAACATCCATGATATAATTCTAACTATTTAGAAGAATTATAGGATCTTGTTTGAATTTATGGTTTGGTTAAAATGATCATCTTGTTTTTCAAAGTCAAAGAACTTCCCTTCAGAAGGGTTTGAGGTTCAATATTTGCCTATCTGTGTAATATTCCCATAGAAAGCTTATCAGTATCTCTTACCTTCAAATTTATGTATGCATTACGTATGCAAATTTTAGTGTTTATTGTTTCTTGCAGGACTGTCTGCTATTGCCATATAGTTTGTAATCCTGTAATCTCTTTTTTTTTCAGTTTCTTTAAATTATTGAAATATACTTAGTTACAATGTGTCAGTTTCTGGTGTACAGCATAATGTCCCAGTCACATATATATATACATATACACACACATACACACACATACACACACACACACACACACACACACACACACACACACACATATATATACATATATATTTGTTTTCATATTCTTTTTCATTAAAGGTTATTACAAGATATTGAATATAGTTCCCTGTGCTATACAAAAGAAATTTCCTTTTTTATCCATTTTAATATATAGTAGTTAATATTTGCAAATCTCTTAAATACAAACAACCTTTCTTTTCAACACTGCATCATATTGTCAACTTTTAAACAATAATTTAGGAGACAAGTAGCAATTCAAGTTTAAATGAAAATTCAATCACACGAAGTGCTACCAAAACATGTAATTTATGGTAGATGAGAACCCAACGTCTAGACACTGTCTACACATGGCTCAGTTTGCCTGTATTAAGGCAATTTCAAAATACAGCAACTTTTTAATGTGTAAGGAAATTGACAACTTTGGTTTTTATATCAGTGCAAGAAAGAACTCAACTTCCAAAATGTTTGTGGAGTCTTCAGGTTAGAAAGATAAAACTTCAGTACCAATATCCCAATAGTCCCAATTCACACAGCACATCAAAAAGAAGGAAAGACTCAGCAGAGCACAGAGAGAAAACGTAATGAAATTAATAGAGGAGGGCATAAGAGGTGGGATACAGAGTTAGATCACCTGGTTTATGTGTAACTGGAATCCAAGACGAAGAAAGGGGAAAGAATAAAACAGAAAAAATAGTTGAAGAGATACCCACTGGTTTTCCAAATCTGATGAAAGAGAGAAACTCGCAGATCCAAGAAGCTCAACAAACTCAAATCAGGAAAATACAGACAACATTACAGTTAACAAAACTAAGCACATGGCAAACACTTGAAAACAGCTAGGCAAAAAGGTTCTACTACATTTAAAGGAGCAACAATAAAGCTTTCCAGTAGCAAACTTGGAAACCAAAAGATAATAGAAGTGCAGGAAAGAAAGAACAAATGACATTATCCTTTAGCCACCAAAAATAGGCCTCATACAGGCACAGGCAAAATAAAAATCAGAAATAAAGTTATTTTCAGACAAATAGATAATTTGTGGTCAGCGGACTGTAGCTACAAACACTACTAAGGGGAATTCTTTCAGTTGACAGTAAATGATTGCAAAATGAATCACAGAACTACAGGAAGGAGCACTAGTGACTGAGGTGGAAATATGAGGGTCCATCTCCTCTTGTGTTTGTTTGCATCTTTGCCACATTGATTTTATTCCTCAAAATTAATACTTAGTCAAACACAATTTTGGACTTCATGTAAATAAAATTACACTGCATGTATTCTTCAGCAGCTTGATTTTTTTTATTTAAAATTTTGATCCTAAGATTTATTAATTTCTTGAGTATAGCTGCAATCCATTTCCATCACTGCCGAATATTCAATTTTGTGAATATTTCGCTGCTCTTCTGTAAAGGATTTGGGTCACTTTGCCATGTTCTTAAACATTTCACAAGGTGTATCAGTGTATCTTTTTCTGGTGGCATATGTCTAGGTGTACAACTGCTGGATCATATGCTAGTTTCATCTTCGACTACACTAGATAATGTTCATTATTTCCCAAAACTTTTTACCAATTTATAGAGTTACTAGTAGTATTCAAGTAATTCCAGTTAGTCCGCATTTTTGTCAGCGCTTGATTTTGGCATTCTTTAAAATCATTGCCAATCTTGAAGGTCCAATGACATGTATTTAACATCCATTTCTCTGATTAATGAAATTGAGTACTTTTTTCATATGTTACTGGCCATTCGAATTTCTTTTTCTGTGAAGTGTGTCTTCACAATTTGTCTCTTTTTTTCTTAGGCTGCTCATGTTTTTTCAAATAACTTTATCTTCCTTGTTAAAATATAGAGATCTTAAAATATTATTTTTCAACACCTGCTTTATGACTTCTATGTCGTCCATGCAGACATGTAGCGATCATTTATACATTCTCCATATTGATCCCAGTTCAATTACGTGTTTGGAAAACATATTCCAGTTTGTAGCATTCATAATCTCTTTTCTTGAGGTTTATTTATTAGATGAGAGATTCTTAATTATAAAGGAATTTGATTTTTGCAGGTTTTTTTTCACTTTTTACACCTTGTTAAAAATTATACCCTAATATGATAAAGATGTCGCCCTATAGTCTCCTTGTCCTCCTTTTCCTATATATTTGCAACACTGTGCACCCATAAGGCAGGTTTCCATTACCAAGCAGAGGTTTGGGGATCTTTGTTCTGTCTCACTGGTGAACTGGTCCATCATTGAAGCCACGCCCCACTCCCCCTGGTCTGCTAGAAATCTCAATGTCTCATATGGAAACCACCATTATCCCCCTGCCCTAGAGTTACCATGCCGTTCTTCTTCAATATCTTGACTTTTTTTTTGCCATTTACTATTCCATATGAATTTCAGAATATTTATATCTTTAATTTTTTATATATCATATAATTCTATATTTTCATAGTAGGTTTCAGGAGATGGCACGTCTTCCTCATGTACTGCTTTCTGCCTCAAAGACTAATGTGTCTGACATTCATGTAGCCATCATAGGTTTTATGGGGTTAGGATTTGCTGTTCTGTATTGTTTTGTTTCAGATATGCTTCATATAGGTAACATGTATATCTATACATAGAAACAACTTTAAGCAACTCTGGCAATCTTTACCTTTTAATTGGACACATCAGTTCATTTTCAATTATATTATTTTTACACCCATATATACATACACACATGCATATGTACTTACTTTTCCACCTGATTTTGTTCGTGTTGATTCGCTTCATCTTACTTTTAATTGGTTACACACGCCTTCTGTCATTTTTCTCCTCTGCTGGTTTGGAAGGTATGCATCCCATTATTCTCTTAGTGGTTACCGTAGACGATTTGACACTCACACCTAACCTCTCAGCACCTAACGTAACTTTACCTTCCTCGTTAAAATACAGAGATCCTAAAGCATTACTTTCCACAGCCTGTTTTCTGACGTCTTTGTCTTTCTCATTGATTTCAGTTTCTCTCTTGTTTCTTTCACGTCACAGACTTCACAACCGCTGTAGGATGAAATTGTTGACTGTTCAGATTCTTCTGCATGTTCATTGCTTCCTTTGCTCAGTCTTTCATGGTTCTCAAACTTTCCCATAGTGGTAGTTTTCCTTCTGCCCAAAATACATGTTTTAGAAATTTCTCTAATATTGGCTGAAAGAAAATTGTCAGTTTCTATCAATAGGAAATATTTATTTGGTCCTCATTTTAAAATACATTTATAATACGGAATTATAATTATTACTTATAATCCTTATATAACTATGTAATACATATAATTATAACTATCTATACTATTATATATAACATAATGCATATGTATATAATTTTGCCATGTCATTTATTTCCTCTTCGTATATTAAAAATATGATTTTTCAGCTTCCACTGTGGCTTTTGAGAAATCAGATCTTGATCAAACTGTCCTTTTTGTAAGTGGAATCTTTCTTTTCTTTCTGTTTTAAAGGTCTTCTTTTTGCCCCTGTTTTCACTTATTTCCGGTTTCCGTTTTAATGAGTCTGTGTCAGGGTTTCTTTGTACTTATCCTCTTGGGATTTATTGGGATTTCTGGATCTAAAGATTGATTTTTTTCAACAATTCTGGAAAATTTTAGGTCATTATATCCTTTAATATTGATTCTTCCCTCATTGTCTCTATTATATCCTTCAGAAACTCCAACTTGGTGCGAGTGGTCTTCAATGCAGTTAACTGGGGAGTGGGTTTACTCCAGTTAACTCGTGAAGCTACTGGCCATCACAGGTTAGGTGGGGAGAGCTACTGGCCCTCCCACCTTGGGTGAGGCTTTGGCTTGTGTGGCCTTGAACACAGAATCTTCCATTTACCCCGTTAGCAAACGTCCTCAGGTGACAGTTTATAGTATTGGCCTGTTCACTTCTCTGACCTCCATCTTTCACACTATATTTGGCCTCTGAGAAGTTCAGAAAGGATTTCTTAAGGGATTATTGATGTAATTAAAAATATGCTTTCTATATATTTCTAGGAAAAATATCTCTAAAAATTGTAAAGTGATGGCATCTTAATTATTTCCATCAGTAAGGTCATTCAGGGAGCATGGCTCATGGTGCTGCTGGAAACAGATCTCTCCAGTAGCCAGGCTAGGTGAGTCACTGACACATACGAGGCAGGAATCTGGCCGAGCAGAGTGGAGGGCTCTTCCACCGTCCTTGCCAGGGGCTAAGTTAATATGGCATTTTGCGTTGTATTATTGACCTTGTCAGGTTAAGTCTATGCCATGTGCTTGCACCTGCTAACCAACCGGCATAAGCCATACCTGGCTTTTACACAGTTTTCAAGATGAAACAGAAGCTAACCCAGATGACATATTCCAGGATGGATAACGGTGTCATGCACTGAAATACACCAGGTTTGAAGAGACAGAATGTTAATTTTGAAGTTAGAAATGATATACAAGTGAAGGTGTCAACCAAGCTGTTGGTCTGGGCTCAGAGTAGAAATCCGGGCTAGAAACATAAGCAAGGAGTGAGTTGGGGCACCACGGGAAGGAAAAATATGTCCCATTTTCAGTAGCCTGGGCTGCCGGCTGGTCGCAGGGGAGAGCGAATGGGACCTGAGATTCACAGAGAAGGCTTCTTGGAAGAGAAGGGCTGTAGGAGCCCCTAAGAGCCATGAAAAACACCTGCACGCGAGAAAGGATGATGTGCACTCGGTGGCAAGGTTGCTCTAACGGGAAAATTCTGACGGCGGGCCCACCTGGGAGAGGCGGGCAGGAGACAGAGGCGTTTGTTCTCACAAGGAAATAATGAGGTAAACAACCTCAGATTCATTTTATTTTCAAGTGGCATGATGTTGTGTGAGGTTATTTAATCTTCCTTTAAACAAACAAACAACCCAAAAAGAACAGACGGTGAGTACCATAAACATAAGCTGAGGAAACCTCCGGAAAGGTAATCTGTTATGCTGCAGCGACCGGTGTCGGCCCAGCCTTCCCCAGCTTCGCCGGCTCCAGGTGCCGCCTCCCAGCACCTGCTGCATCCCAGCCCCCAAGGGAGGAAGCTCTAGGACCTGGCCGCCGGGAGCGTGGGAGTCTGCATTTAGCAGAAGAGGGGTTTGCCCAGACCCAGAGTCCGGTCTGTGTAGACAGAGTGCTGCCTGCCGCCTCCTTCACCCCCACACCTCCCATGTGGACCCAGCTGTGCTGGGACCCTCCTTCCATTCCTGCTGCCTTGCTGTGATTCCTTCCTGCCCTGCTGCTCAGTCCCAGCTCCCTGCCCAGCTCTTTTCACATCCCCATTCTCATACTGCCTTAGACGACAAATAGACGGAACTTTTTGCTGTCTTCACTGCAAACGTCACCTCGTGCGTCCCACCTTTCGGAGTAGGTCTTCCTGGATGCTGGCATGGATCAAGCAAAAGTCTGTTCCCGCCACTAAGACCCCTTGCTACACTGGGACAGTGTCGCTTAGACCCTGGCTCTCAGGGTCTGCCGTCAGCTCAGCAGCCGGGCCTGACCTGGCTCCTGCTTCCCTCCCTTACACCCCAGCTCCCGCCCCACTGTCCCTGCATCCCTCTGCTGAGCCCAGGTGGTGGTGCTCCACGAACGCTGCAAGCTTCTAGGAGAGTTACCCATCATTTTATTCTACAAACACTTATTAGCTGACTTCTCTGGGCAGCAACAAAGGCAACATAAATCCCCTGTCCTCATGAAACAGCGTCTTGGTAGGGGGTGCATGGGAGGGGGTAGACAGTGAACGATCAAAATGACAAGGCATGCTAGATGGTATTAAATGTTTTGAAGGACAGTAACGCAGGGTAAGGGAGAAGGAATTCCAGGAGAGGCGAGGGGGGGTGTAATTAGAGTGCCCACGGGTATTGGTACAGTGGTGTTTTAGCAAAGACCTCAGGGAAAGAGAGAAGGAAGCCATGAGACTACCTGAAGGCAGAGTATCCAAAAGAGGAAGCACAGGAAGAGACCCCGGAGTGGACGCCTGCTCGGGACGTCCAGGGAGGAAGGAGGACGTCGGGGATGCTGGATGGACAGGTGTGGAGGAGCTGGCCTGCGGAGCCGCAGGGGTTCAGGTCAGGGAGGACTTGCAGCCTTTATTTAAGGGGAGATGGAGACCATCAGGTTGTGAGCAAAGGACTGAGATGATGAGACTTCCATGTGAAGAGATCACTGGGTTCCTATGTTAGGAAGAGACCAGGTTACAGAGGGGAGAGGAGAAGCATGGACAACTCTGGAGCAGTTGCAATGTTCCACGTGAGAGATGACGAGTCAGGGTGTGGAAATGGAAATGGGGAGAGGTCCAGATTCTGGATTTACTGTGAAGCTGGGTCCAGGGGGACGCGCCAAATGAACTGTTAGAAAAGGCGAGGAGTCCAAGGTGACTGACTTCCAGTGCTTGGACTGGGCAACTGTAAGGACAGATTGTTGTTTACTGAGATGGGGAGGGAGTTCTGAGCTTAGAGATGGAGGAATGAGGAGACTGGTTTTCGATGTGCTGAGTGGTGATGCAGTTAAATATCCAGCAAGAGGTATCGAGTAGGTAGGTAGCTGCAGAGGCTGGAGCTCAGGGGAGGGGCTCAGATACACATTTGGGAGTATAGAAGCTGCTTAGAGTAACAGGACTACAGAAAAACACCAAAGAGTAGTGTAGCTGGAACAAAGGGAAGGTCCGAGGGCCAGCACAGAACCGCTGTTAGGGCTGCCCCCGGGGGGGCATGAAGACGAAGTCGGGGGCTCTTAGCTCCCAAGCCTGTGCATCGTAACCGAATGAACTCCATTTTTTTTTTTTTTTGTGAAAAGCCATACAGTGCGGTGGTTCCGCACCTACTGGACTCACCCTGCTTGGGCTCAATTACATCTTCCACCACTGACAAGCCTATGACTGTGGACAAGATAATCTCTCAGTGCCTCAGTTTTCCCATCAATAAAATGGAGATAATAACACTGCCTTCCCAAGCTTGTAGATTTTTCATGAGGATGAAATGCGTTAAGCATCTTAGGGTGAGGCCAGGCACAAAACGTACACCAAAAAAGTATTGGACGTTGTTATATGTTTTGGGAGTTATAAATACAATGTCATTAGAACCAAGAGGCTGATTACTAAAAAGAAGCTTTTCCATGAAAAAGAGCAGTAGATCTCTCTAACCACAAGTGTATAGGTAAAGGCATGTTATTAGACACAGTTACGCGTTAACTTTTGGAAGATAAACAGAGCTTCTTAATTATGATGAAATAATATGAAGTAATGTTGGGGAACATAAGCGTCTCAACTGAAGGATTTTAGTGTTTGCTAACAATGGGAGGAGCTGCAAACTATTGGTTGAGGTGTGAAGCATAAGACACCCAGGGCAGAGCCCTCAGCTGAGTTTCGCTCTCCCGCTAGGAACCTCCTCCAGTGTGTGAACGGGCCCAGCTTCCTAAGCTCCTGAAAGCTTTTGTACAGGAGAGGCTACAACTAGCTATTTCTTCGTCATTTCTTTATTGAATGGGTGACATTCGAATGCAATCCTAGGCTTGGGCAGATGGAGGGTCTGCAACTGTAGATCGGGGAGCAGGTGGGGACCTCAGATAGGATGGCAGATGAGGAGATTCACCAGGAAGGAAGCACGCCTTGCTAAGACGTTCTGCAAGCACACCGCAGGTCCCACAGCACGCACGCGCCAGGTAGGGCGGGGACGGACCCCAGGTCCCAGCTCCTCAGAGCAGGTCCATGCAAACAGCGTGATGTGGCCTCTGTTGCCCTCACCTACATCCTGCCTGAAATGTGGGCTTTGTCTTTAGGCACTGGATCCCCTTTTACAGAAGAAGCAGAAGTGTGAGATTCTGGGCAGCCCTGCAGGGTTTTCATTCTGGACGGCCAGGCACCCAGGGAGCAGCCAAACACTCTGAAGAAATTTCAGTTCAGAAGCTGTCCTGGGGAGGGCACGTTTATGGTGAGAGTCACACACCGGGCCACGTGGAAGGGCTCCTGCACAGATCATCGCTGCAATGGATTCTCACTCGGTCACTGTTTTAAAAATGAGCCCCTCCCTGTCTTTAGTGAGTCCAAAGGTAGCTTGATCTAGTCAGTGAGAATTTCTCCTTCACACCATCAGGTAGGAAAAATAGTCCACGATTTGCCTATAGGGCCTGAGGTCACATACTCAGTTTGAAACTAGAAATCAAATACAGGCTTATTTGAATTCAAAAACATTGGCTTTTTCAACACACAATCCTGACTTCTTTCTCATTGGGTTTAATCTCTTAAATTTCCCTATATTTATATAGGGAAAATACCAAATAATCTTGACCTTCTCCCCGTGATAACGCAGTATAATGGATTGATTTTGAAGACGGAGCCAGCTGCAAAATTTCTAGGGAGTTGAACTAAAACTCAGAAAGAAATTTCAATTTCTTCTCCCAAGTCTCTAGTCTAAGGTCCACAATGAGAAGATCTTGTCACTTAAATGGAAACATTTTGCCAAAGCTGATTTGAAGGGGTAAATTTTCACCTGTAGAAAACCGTTAACTATACAGACACCATCACAAACTCTAAAGCAAAGCTCACAAAGGTAGCAGGTTTTTACAAAACTGCGGAGGCTTGATTTAGTCAGTGAGAATTTCTTCTTCACACAGATTTTTGTCGTCTCTCTCAGCTCCTGGGGCCCCTTAACAACAAATTTGCAAGGTGCGCCTGTCTGGTACCTAGGAGACATTCTGGCACTTTGACATTCAGCATCGTGCCCTGCTTCTCGCTAGACTGATAATTAATATTTGCACTGGCTGCAGAATTAGCTTGTTTTTTTAGATTACTTTATATTCAGAAACTGCCTTCATGTGAAGCAGGTTTTTGTCTAATAGCCAACTTTGTTTTAGTAATGATATTTACAAGAACAACTGCTACTGTCGAGCTGCGATCTTGCTGGCCCCGCAGACGTCTTGAATAGCTTATATGACCCCAACTGCACTACAGCTGGGCAAGATAAATAACATTACCCCCATTTTGTGGTTTAGGAAACTGAGCCTCTAAAGTTGAAGTAGTTTGCCAAAGGACATGTAGTTGATGAGGACTGCAACGAGGTTCAAATGCTCTTTGTCAGAATCCAAAGATGCTCTTAACTGGACCAGACCATCGCCATCAAGCTGAAGAAGGTCCACGTGAATGAGGAGTAGAAATTAATACGAATTCCAAGTGAAGGGTTGCCTTAGCAGAGGTCCTGAATTACTGCAGATCTTCCTGCTGCGACAAAGAAAAAACAAGTGCTCTTCCAAACCAAATGGCTCAGTGGGGAGACGTGTGGACATACCTGAGTTCCCCTGGCACTCTGCCAGCATGCAACTGTGATCCCAAGCACTATTTTTTTTTTTTTTGAACAACCAGCATTCATTCTGATTAGTTCACACGAAGGGTGGAACAGGTGTTAAATGCATCGAGTCGCACTCCACGCATCTTCATGTGTCTCCTCATGGACACAGGACAGTTTTCTTAACAGCAAGAGAATACAGTTGAAGCCATTTGAACATATATCCTGTCCAGCTTACCAACCACATCTTTTCAGGAGGAGCTACAAAAGTAAAATCAAACTGGAGGGAAACAAACTGACAACCCAAACTCCCTAAGTTTTCTCTCAGGAAGAGCTTTTTGTGCTTTGACTGTAGTTTAAGTCTCAGAATTCTCCTCTGTGCTTCTTCTTGAAGCACAATTTCACTTCCCCGATGATCTGGGTCAACACTTGAACAGATGGCGGCTGGCATCTCCAAATAGTAGCTGGGAAAGGACTGGGAGGGAGACTCAAAGGGTCCTCAACTGAAAAACCTTCAGTTTACAAAGAAATCCCTTTTAAAACAAAGGTCGAATAACTGTTGATTTCTTCTTTTAAGGAAAAGATGTTCAAATTCAGGTTGACATTTTACTTATTTGTGTTTTAACTTTTATTACTTTAGTACACAAATAATGCAGTCTTATTTGGAGAAAATAGAAAATACAGAGAAGGAAAAAAAGAAAAAGTAGAAAACATTCCATGCAATCTCTTCAGAAATAAGGCAATGTTAACGTCAACTTGATTTGACCGATTAACCCAATTGTTGCAGGGGTGGGGGCACCATTGTATCTCCTCATAACCTTTTTTGGAGCCTGTGTTTTTCATTTCCCATAGATTTTTAATATACATGTTTATATTACACAATGAAACCACGCTTTGTATGCTTTCGGAAATATATTAGCAGGTTTTCATAGTAATAATTCCACCACTGTGTTCATTATAATGTTCACATACTGTTCATTGTTATTTCAGTGGTGGTGCCACTCCATCAAATGGGTGTGATACTAGGATGATTTCTACACAGCCTTAAATTAAGATTCCAGTTGATTAATTTTGGTTGTTTTTATTTTTAAAAACACTTGGATGAACATCTTGTGTAGACATATTTTGGCACTTGGCTAATAATGTCCTTAATATAAACCCATAGAAGCAGGTCAAAGCAGTGAACATTTGTAAAGCTTTTAATGCAGTTTGTAGACAGGTTACAAGTTATTCTCGCACAATCCATGTGCAAGTGTGCCTCACCCCCCAGCCTCTTCAACACTGTACGTTGTCATTCTACTTTACCATTGTTCGTCTCAGCAGCACAGGAAAACGGGGGCTCATTTTGTCTTAATTCAGCCTGCTCCTTTCAAGCCACCTTCAACACACACATAATCCAGCGCAAGTCTTTAGGCTATTTGGACTTTATGCTGGACATTTTTCATACTATTTCTTTAAATGCTTTCCCTCCAAGTTTCTCCCCATTTTCAGCCTCACTGTCTTCTCAATGTCCAACGTCTACTTCAAAAAGGAAACCCAAAGGATGTAACTCGAGAGCTGCGCATTCCTGGCTACGTCTCTGCTCAGAAGCAGAGAATCGCAGAGCCAAGGGAGCAGACTGTGTCCCAGGGCCCCCACCACATACAGTTCCTGGGAAAAGACCCAGGTTTCCTGGCTCCTGGGGTCCTCCGTACTGAACAAGGCAAACACAAGGCAATGTCTGTGGCCAGCAGCTCCGTGGTGGTCCTTTTACTTGGAATAATTGCCTGTTTTTATTTTCTGTTTTCATTCAAAATGTATGGTTGGTGTTTTGATAAAATCCACTCATCTTCCAGAAGACAGAGTGGTGGAGGCTGAAGGAGACGCCTCCCCTCACTTTGACTGGGTGAAGACTTCCTTCCGGGCTTGCCTTCTGATGAGGACATCTGCCCTGTGGGCGACTGGGGAGACCTGTGAGCGCCCTGGCGGCCTAGGCTCACAGGTAAAGTGGGCATCTGGGAGTTCAGCTTCAGCCTCCCACAGACCAGCACCTGGATGGGTGATGAGACTTGGAGCGAGCTCAGTGTGTGCTCCACCTGGATGCAGATGAAACAGCCAGTCAGTCAATGACTAGGTTATCCGTCAACAGGCAGGGACTGGTTGAATGCTGAAGCCCCGAGCCGCTTCCACCAAGGAAGGTGGTCCATGTCCGAAGAGGGGAGGACATGACTCTCTCATCACTTCAGAACTGAACTTAGTCTTCAAACAGCAACACATGCAAACAGTCTGAACCCCACAGATTTGTAAGGAACTCTGCCAGTATTTATAACTCAGGAAGCACAGAAGGTTTATAATGAGTCAGGGAGGGGCCGTCAGTAAAAGACACAGAGATACACACCCAGCTCAGGGCACCAAGCAGACAAAGAGGCGCTTACCCCTCCCGCCCCCACCCCACCCCGTCAGGTCGTCGGCTGCGGAAGGCCAAGCAGAGGGAGGGGAAGAAGCTCTTACAGAAAGGCGGTTGGCACGGAGGAGCTGCTTCTGGTTATATTTTAGGAACTGAAATTAGAAATCAAGGACTTCCTGAAAAATTCTTGAAAGAACATAACAGGAGGAAGTTACAGCCTAGCACGTATTGGCGTTGGGCCGTGGGCAGGCCACCTCTGGCAGCCGACCAGCAGAGCTTGGCTGAGGTTAAGGAGAACCTGGGAAAGGCCTCCACAGGAACGCTCGTCTTAGTCACGCTTAACTGAGGCAATCCACGCTAGAACCACCGCACAGATAGTGCCTGAAGTTGTGCGGGGTGAATCAGATGTGCTGGTTTTCCCTCATCCTGCCGTGTAGGGCTGCCCATTCTCAACTAATCCTCTTGTCACGTTCAGAAATGTTGAGTTAAAGAAACCCTGGGTGTTGTTAGAAATCGATGTTTGATCTGCCTGAAGCTGCCTTTGGAGCACTTCATCCAAGTTCTGGTGAGAAGGAAGGTGAACAGGCTAAGTCAGCACCCCAGGGAGAAGGCAGCCCGGACGAGCGGCGCGTGGGCTCGGGGCTGCGGCTCCCCGCGGTGGTGCTGCCTGCACGTCATGTGATGTCTCTGCCTCACACGGGCTGTCACATGTGGGGACACTGTCGTGGGACAAGACTCCAGAGCAAGCCCAACCTCGTGGCCCCTCCCAACCAAACCGTCGGGCGGCTGAGTGAGACCACGGCTTGTCTGACAGAGGAGGCCTGAAGCACCCCCCCACCCCCGTACGTTAACACTGGTCCCATGCTCTTCACTGTGGCCTCCAAGGGAGGGGACAGCAGGGGAGATGACTGGGAGAGCAGAACTCATGGAGACTCCACCCTGCCCCCAAACCCACCTCCAGCTCCTTCTGTGCTGTTTCCACCACTCTCACCTGCGGCATGTTCTGTAAAATAGGGCTGCTTGTACGCGGGCCCACGTCTACCCACAGGCCTGCTGGGGGCATCAGGAGGACCCTCGGGCCCACACGTCTCCTCGCCAGGGCAGCTCAGGGTCTCCACAGCGATTCTGTCCAACCGCAGGTCTCCTGCATCTTTCTGATAAACACGTAGCAAGATTCACAGTTTCTTGCTCTTCCCGGGGGGAAGAGATGAGAAATCCGGCTCTGCAGTTAAGGCGTGAAACCCCTGATCTCAACTGAAGGATGAGTAAATGGATGTAAGACTGACCACTGACCCCACCATCTCGTACAGGTCTCCTCTGACTTAGAATCGAGGCTGATTAGCATTTCATCACAGAGCAGTGGGAGCAGCGCGGTTTAATGGGAAATGGCCTCGGTGACGCCTGGGAGAGGGGGCTGGACCTAACGGCCACCAGAGCAGGCGCACTGCCCGGGATGCAGGTCCCTGACCGCCCTGGGCTTGTCTGAGAGGAGGCCTCAAAGGACTCAGCCCCGGGACGTCCCTTCTCCTCCCCATGCCCTTGACGGTCAGTGATGATTAAGGTCAAAACCTTGTCTTGTTTAAGTGGGACCGGCTTCAGGATTCTGCACAAAATAGCTCTGACACCACCTGTACCATCGCTTACAGCCTTGAGCTCTGTGCTTGAGGAAGGCTGGCCAAGGATTAACCCACCTTTTCTGCTATTTTTTAAATTTTATATATATATAAAATTTATATATATATATATGAAGTACAATCAGTTTACAATGTTGTGTCAGTTTCTGGTGCACAGTACAATGCTTCAGTCATATATGAATATACATATACTTGTTTTCATTCTTTTTCACTATAAGTTACACAAGATATTACGTATAGTTCCCTGTGCTCTACAGTATAAACCTGTTGCTTATTTTATATGGAAATGATCCCTGTGTCTTCTTCACTGGCTTCAGATGTCAGGAGCAGGGGTGGGGGGCACCCTTAAGAAGTGTGGCTTGTGTTCAGAATGAGCCCCTCACTAAACAGCAGTTGTGGTCCCAGCCTGCACCCAGCACTGGCTTCATGGGGTCCCAGGTCCTGCCTGGGAACATGACAGGCCAAGGCCGGTGAGCACCTGGCCCCAGACTCCAGCTCTCCCACCGTGCCTTCCTTCCTTTTATCTCCTCTATTCAAGGGTGTACCTTGTACTTAAACCCTACCACAGGGAGCTAAGCTGCATGTCAGCGTTCCCAAGTCCCAACTGCTGAAATAGGCAGTTTTCACGTGTGCCCAAAGGTAGGTAAACTCTGACTTCTTATTAATACTTCATGATGTTTGGACTTTAAATGAACAACCCTGTCTGCAAAGAACCCATGCGAGTGAGCAGTCTCAGCACAGCCACGTGGAATTCCCCAGCCTCAGAGGACGTCTGCGTGAGTCACTGGACGCCCCTGCGTTGTGGGAGCCGAGACCCGGGAGGGGTCAGGGCGATGGAAACTGCACTGCGCTGTTTTTGAAGTGTGGCCTATTTACAGTGTTGTGTTAGTCTCAGGTGTACAGTAAAGTGATTTGGTTACACACACACACACACACACACACACACACACACACGTATATGCTTTTTTAGATTGTTTTCCATTACAGGTTTTTACAGTTCCCTGTGCTCTACAGTAGGACCTTGTTGTTTATCTATTTTATACATTGTAGTTTGTATCTGCTACTCCCAAACTCCTAATTTATCTCTCCCCGCCACATCCCGCATTCTAGTGACCATAGTTTGTTTTATATGCCTTTGAGTCCGTTTCTGTTTTGTAAATAAGTCCATTGTTCTGTCTCTACCAGAATGAGCTGCAAGACATCGGAGGGTCTCCTACAGCTTTGTGTCTCTCTCCAGGTGTCCCTGGGCAAACCCAGGGAGCTGCCTGTGTTCCATCACACGGCTTCTTGCTGAGTGTTGTCACCGAGAGATTGAAGGCTTGAGCTCCGGAGCCCGGCACAGCACAGAAGACTCCCCAGAGGCTGCGGTCCCGGAGACGAGGGGTCTGTCCCTGCTCCCCTCCACCCCTCCTGGGCGAGGAAGCCGCTCTGGCCGCCCGCTTTTGTGGGCTCATTAGTGGCTACCCCCCGGGCCCAGTCCCACTGTCTCACTTCCAAAAGAATAGGTGCTCAGCCTTTCAAGACACGCGGATGAGTTGCAGCCTTTTATGAGGTTCCGCATTCATTTCAGAGTTCCTTTTGCCAAGTCTGTGTCTCCTGCGGGGCCTTTTCTCCTTTGGTTATGAATATCCGTGAGCTGGCCGGGGCCTGGCAGGGTTTCCTGCTGCAACAGTGACGCCTGCTGTCGAGGACAGAGCTGGCGATTTTTCCCAGAGGCGTCTCCATGGGGCCATGATGGCTTTCAGACTTCCAGCTTCTGGAAGGATATGTAGGCTCAGTTCACAGGAATAAGGACTGTTGAGATAAACAAGCAATGCCAAACAAGAGGCCAGGGACCTGCAAAGGAAAGCAAAGAGGGAAGAAAGCGTTTCTGCATTGAAAAACAAAGAAGTCAAAGACCCCTCTGGCAGGGCGTGAAGCACCTGGCCAGGATCTGCTGTGCCCAGAAGAGTGGATGGAGTTGGCTCTTGACCCAGGAATTCTGAGATGTCAGAGTGGTCACAGCATCTCCTCGGGAACAGGGACACAGCGGCCTCTGCTTCTCTCTGGAGGCCAAGCCCAGCCTTCCTCAGAGCAGACCCTGGTCCTCCAAGGAACTGGTTTCTGCTGGTGGCCTTCCCTCAAGCAGAGAAGTGCCCGAGGTCCACCTGCCACCCTCCTGGGCACAGGGAGCGGATGAGGAATGCCCTCTCTCCTCTGTCTTCCCTGCACAGGGCAAGTAAGTACTGGCTGTTGTCAGCTTGTCAAGTTTATGGTGTCCTCATGCTCAACGACACAGTCCCCCAATTTCTTTAAAACCCCTAGAAATTATTAGCAGGAGACATTTATGATCAATGCCCATTTTACACTTGCCTGTGATCTTCGGAAACAATTCTGTTATTACTGATTTTAATTTGCCTTAAACTTTTAATTAAGGGAGGATTTGAAGTACTAATGACATATCAAATTCCTATCTTATAGTTCTTACATAAATAGACACATTTTTAAATAAACTGCTCTCGGGATAGTTGCATAAATACTTTCAAAATGATTATTTTGGGGTTCCAAAAATATTATCTTGCCTACATGGGTATGAAATTCAGCTTTTCTGCTGATACCCATAGGCAATTCATCAAATGAGGGTCACTGATAACTGAAAGGGAGGGGTGTTACCTTGGAGGTGGTGGTGCTGGTCTGAGGGTTAGCAGAAGTAGGCTGTCCAGGATGAGTGAGCTGCGTGTCCTCAGACAGATGTCTTTACCCCTCTGAGTCATAGTTCTGTATGTGTCAAGTCAGGGACTCAGAGCATACTTCAAGAGTTTTCAAACTTTCACAAGAATCTATCTAACCCTGTATTTGACATATACAAAAATATCTGCAGAGCAGCCTAGTTTTAAAATTGGAAAAGGTGGAGTCCTCACTTATTCTCCCGAAGTAGCCTTAAAAAGACTCCTTGATAGCCCAAAGATCGCCATGCAGCAGTTTGCCAAGATGCTCTGACCACCCGTCCCGCCCCAGGGAGTCTGTGATCCACGAGCAACCATCATATTCCAGGAAGAACGGCAAGCTGCCGAGCGACGTGTGCGCTCCCACCTGCGGAGCGAGGATAACTCAGCCTGCGGGGGGTTCCCGGCCCCTCGGAGAATTAGTGGTAAAAACTCACCTGGAAGAGCTTTAATTAATGCAAAAATCTAAATAGTTGCTGCTTTAAGTAAAATGGGAAATAATTTCCCTTCCTTAGGCATCCTTCTCCCCAGCTGTAAAATGAGCCATCAGATTAGGGGATTATTACTAACACCTTGTTACCTCAGCACGATATATGGAACACGACCATTTCATTAACTTTTGACATCTCCATGGTACCATCCTGAGCTCCATTTTCTGGCTGAAGAAACAGGTTTAAGGAGATTTTGTAGGTTGACCAGTGACGCCTACCTGGGCGGTTCCAACCCCTGTTCCTATCATTTCTGGCCCGGTGCTTAACCCGTCACTTCCTGATACCCCTCCTTCAACCACGCATGGTAGCTTCAAAATCTGTAATTCTACGATTCTCTGAAACACTGTCCTCACGTTCTCATAATGGAGAGTTGCAGCTTTGCACACGGATGTGAAGCCAATAATTTGCAGATTCCAGCATTTTTGTGTGTTACCCCAGCACTCCCTTCTCAGGCTCACATACATAAAAATATGAGCATCCCTGATCCACAGCAGCTGGACCACAGTGCAGGCTGCATCTTCAGGCAGGCTCTTCAAGGTGTTCCTGCCACGTCTTCTGGGGCCGTCTTGACCCCTCTCCTGCAGGCGCGGGGCCTTCACCAGTTCTGTTGGAATCGTTCAGGAATGTGCCTTCATTCCTCCTCACACCTGGGCTGGACAGTACAGCAAGACTTCATTTTGTTGTTGTTATTTCCCATTTCCCATGTGCCTCTCTCGCTCATTTTAATTTCACTGATTCCCCCTTATCATCTAATACATTTTCCTCATTATTGGCATCTGGGCTGAAGGCTGCAACACAAACACTGAAAAACCAAATCGAGATTAAAAAAAAAAGAAAAAAGAGCAAAATATTCCTGTTTCAGATGGAGGAGCAGATGGAGCTCTTGGCACTTCAGAGGATTTAAATTGACCCTCTGCACCACACAGGGGAAGGCAGACTGTCACTGCTGACAAGGAAACACGAAGAGACCTGCTTTCCCATCGAACAGAGGAGCTTTCTGGAGCCCTTTTCTCTCGGCTGTTTGTGAAGAGAAGAAACCGTACGATTTATTCTCACTCTCTTGGAACCTGAAAATGCAGCTGTGGGACCCAGGAGAGCCCTGGGTGCAGACTGCACGCTTCCCCTTCCACCTTGGTGATCTGGACCATCGACTTCTGAGCCTTGGTGTTGCCACTTGAAGATGTAATAAAAGCACCTGCCTCTCATCACTGTTGCATGAAGGAAGGTGAGTGCCAGGGCAAGTGCCCGGCACACAACAGGTGTTCGACGTGTTGGATTTCTTTTCCCTTTTTCCATACATGGCCAGAGATGTGAATTTTTTAGAGGCTCTCTCTTCACAACTTTCTCTTTCACAGCTGGCAAAGATAAGGCCCAGGTGGGTAGCTCTGACCTTCCCTTGGATGACATTTATAGAATAAGCACGATCTATACATAGGACAAGTGTGATCGGCATCTGAGACAGGAGTTCCTTATTTCAAACAGGTTTTGAGCTTGCCTGCAAATCTTTAAAATATGGGAAACTTGGACAACCTTTAGTCACAAATCTTGAAGCTGTCCTCCTGTTCAGTTATCAAAATATGTTCCAAATCTCTATGTCTATCCATTTTGAGCTATTCTAAGTGCTGACTTCTTTTGATTGGTGTGAACTGTTCATTTTAATAATAAAAAAAAATCTGCTTTAAACAAATTGAACTTCGCATTTGTTACTAAAAAAACGGCGTAAGCTAAGTGTAGCTAGATTAGTTGAAGGATTACTTGATGATAAAATACTACAATCTCATAGCAAGAAAATCTACTTGGGAGATTTACAAATGAAAGTGTGTATTAGAAAGATTGTGAGAGAAGGAAAAGGATACAAGGAGAAAAGGAGTGAGAATGAAAGGAGAGAGAGGAAACTTTGGTGAATATGTCCTCTTTGAACTTCCTGCTGGACATCTGACTTCTCCGTTTCAAACCCTTCATAGGTGCCTCGTTGCCCACAGATGAATTCAGTCCCCAAGGTACAGCACGTAGAGACTTTTCTGACTAGTCTGCCCCAATTTTTCTACTCAATCCTGAATAAGTCCCTACATGTCCCCATCACTGATGGTCGACCTCACCAAACCATCACACTCCCCAGACGATGCCCAGCATGGTGATTGCACATTGCATGTGCTCAGTGTCCATTGTTTATCCAAACAAGGAGCTTAAAACTCACTGTATTTAAGTCAATGGTTTATTAAGGATGAAGACCACAGAAAATCCCAGAAATTCCACCTATTTCAGGAAACAGGAGTGAGGAGAGAGGCTGAGGCAGGACTGATTAGACTCCCATACGGAGGGCCAGACCTCCAGATCCGCTCAGTCCTTGGCACTGAGGCGTCCACACTCCTCCATCCAGCTGGGATATGGGGCATTTCCCTGATGGCAAAAATCAAACTCAAGTCTCCGGACTTAGGAGTAAAGAGGAGAGAGAAGGTAAAGCACGAGGCTGAAGACAGAGGGAAAGAATGAAGTCAGCATGAGGAAGAGGAGGTCCTCCCAAATCCTTCTCTCCTTGTCCCCCAGCACACCACCGGATGAGATGGAAGAACCAATCTCTTGAGAACTGATGTGTCTGAAAGAAAAAACACAGGTCCAAGGACACAATCATATCCATCCAACCACCAATCACTCCAGGTGAAACTTGCCAGTTAACTAAGCCATACACTCGGAACTTCAGGCCAGCCGTTTAGTACTTGACCCTTAAATCAAAGCAGAAAGCCAAGAAGCACTAGGTAACTGGGGAAAACTGCCAACAGGAAGAGAAATCAAAACCTAAGAACAAGGCAAAAAAGAAGCCAAGGAGATGCAATGAGCAAAACAAATCTTTTAAAGCATATTTAATTAATGTTCTCAAAGAGAATTGTCACATTGTTACATCAATGAAACAAGAACAGAATGCTGTTAAATATGAACGATCAGAAAACAGAGCCCTTAGAAGTTGAAACTATAATCTACAAAGTTTAAAACTCAATAAAAGGGTTGGAAGAAAATTTGAGAACATCTCCCAGAAAAATGTAATAAAAATTATAGGAAATGGGAGCTAGAGAAGATAAGAAATTAAGAGAATTTATCTGAGAAATCAAATGTCTCAATAACAGGAGTTCCAGAAAACACAGAGTAAATGGAAGGGATGGATTATTAAAGCAGTAGTAGAAGAAAATGTCTCAGAATCAAAGAACTGCAGCTCCGACTGCGTGACTGTGGTGGGCTGAGTGTTAGCTCCCCGCACCCAACAAAATCTGTGTCCTAATACCTGGAAGCTGTGAATGTTATATATTTTTTTAAGTATTTGAAAATGTATGAAATGAAAATTAAGCTAAGGATCTTGAGCTGGGGAAATGATCCTGGGTTATCTAGGTGGGTCCTAATGCAATCACGAGTGGATTTGTAAGGGGGAGGCTGAAGGAGGTTTGGTATGCACAGAAGAGAAGGCACTGTCACCATAGAGGCAGAGACCAGAGCGATGCAGCCACAAGCCAAGGAACGCTGGCAGCCACCAGAGGCCAGAAGGGGCAAGGACAGAGCCCTGCCTGGGCTTGGATTTCAGTTCAGGGAAACTGAATTCAGGCTATTGGCCACCAGAACTTAAGAGAATAAATTTTTTAAGCCACCCAGTTAGTGGTCATTGTCACAGAAAACTAATAAAGTGACCTACTCAATAAATGAATATATATATGAATATATATGTATGAATAAATGAATATGTATATATAGCCACAGCAAAAAAACACCATGGCAAAATTTCAAAATGCCAAGTTAAAGATAAGAGATTAAAAGCTTTTCAGAGAGAAGAAACAAATATTTTCTAGGAAACGGGATTCAGACAGGAATCATCATAATAATGACTGCAACCCAATGCAGCAATATCTGCAGAATTGAATATTCTGAGGTTAAAATAATTTCTGATCTAGAATTCTATATCCAACCAAAAAAATATTGGCCCCCAATAATGATATTTTTGACAAGCAATATCTCACTAAATGAACCTCTTCTGCACATTTTCTCGGGAAGATACTGAAGGATGTACTCAAACAAATGAAGAAGGAAACTTGCCAAAAAGAGGAAATCATGGAGTTTTGAAGGAAAGTAAGCAAAATTAGGTGTGATTTAAAAAAATGACTTCCCAGGAAATTCGTGAAGGCAGGTCTCAAGATGAAAGCTTGACCAGAGACTCAGCGCAGAGCCGTCCGTGTTGAGCCAGGAGGATGGATGTTCTCACAAGGAAATCTCAACCATCACACAATGGAATTCATGCATTTCCTACATGTGGGGTGATACTGACTGCGAAGCTAAACCTTTTTCCAAAAATAATTATTGTGTAAGAAAATTATTATTATTATTGATTGAAATTAGAAAAAAAACTTTGTCAAAGATACATGTGGTGAACATACAGATGACACCTAAACCCTCATCTTTCATGATTGAAATTAATAGAGAAATTTTACATTTTAAACAGTAGAATAAATATATATTATTTAGAAATCTGACGTTTTAAACCAGAAGTAAGGACAAGAAGAGTTTGAAGTATTTGCTCTGGGGCCCAGGGCAGGGGTTGTGATCGAGGTCTACAGTCTTTTCTAAGCTTTCATTATTCTGATTTTTGTAAATCATGCACACTTTTTATTATGCATTTAAAAAAGGAAGAAAGAAAGAAAGAGATTTATGGGATCTCTCTACAAATAGAGTCCTAATCCAGTTTTATACATGACAGTAATTTTGCTAAACATGTGTATATATATATCCTGTTAATTCCTCTCCCTGCTCTCAAAATGCAATTCACAAAAGCCAGTGAAAGACAAAGAAACCAAAGTTTAGAGAAATTAGGTTGTGTATCCAACATGGCAGAATAAGGAAGCCCACGACCTGTGACCTGTCTAATCTAGTGTGTCGTGTCCTGTTGACCCGGGTCTCCTCCACTGGGGCTCTGCGTAGTGGCATAGACCTCATTCTCTTGACTCCAGTAAGCATGTTCCCTTCCCGCTAGCTCTCACCTCTCCCTCTTCACGGCACTAGGATGAAGGACACCTGCAAATGCCGACATCATCAGGGTGACCAGCATTCTCAAGGAGGCTTTGCAGGCAACAGCTTCCACCTTCTATCTGTCCAGATGGGTCCTGGGCTGGCCAGGCCCTGCAATGAAACGGAGGCCAAAGGCACCCAGATCTCAGCATGACCTTGAGTGATGCTGTTTCTTGCCAGGTGGTTTATTCAGGCAAAGAAGAAATGTGCTATTTCTCTGCTCTGCCGGGTATATGAATTAGGGCTACGAAATGTCACGTCCCATCATTGCACTCAAGCAGCACATGGACAGAAACGAGGTATCAACTGAGAACTAGTAAAAACAAGGTTTTCTTTTTTTATTGAAGTATAGTTGCTTTACAATGTGTGTTAGTTTCTGGTGTACAACATAGTGATTTGGTTATACACACATACATATATATTATTTTTCACACATTCTTTTCCATTATTGGGTATTACAAAATATTGACTATATCCCCCTGTGCTATACTGTAGGACTATTTTGTATAGAGTAATTTGTATCTGTTAATCCCAAACTCCTAGTTTATCCCTCCCGAGACCTTTTCCCATTTGGTAACTGTAAGTTTGTTTTCTATGTCTGTGAGTCTGTTTCAGCTTTGTAAATAAGTTTGTATCATTTTTTAGATTCCACATATAAGTCGTATCATATATTTGTCTTTCTCTTTCTGGCTTACTCCACTTAGAATGAGGCTCTCCAGGTCCACCTGTGTTGCAGCAAATGGCATTGTTTTGTCCTCTTTATGGCTTAGTAGTATCCCGTTGTAGAAATACATTGCATCTTCTTTATCCAAGCATCTGTTGATGGACACCTGGTTTGCTTCCATGTCCTGGCTATTGTAAATAGAGCTGCTATGAACATTGGGTGCATGTATCTTTTCAAGTTAGAGTCTTTTCAAATATATGCCCAGGAGTGTGGTTGTTGGATTACGTAGTAACCCTGTTTTTAGTTTTTTGAGGAATCTCGTACTGTTTTCCATAATGGCTGCACCAAATTACATTCCCCCCAACAGTGTAGGAGGATTCCCCTTTCTTCACAGCCGCTCCAGCATTTGTCATTTGTGAATTTTTAATGATGGCCATTCTGACTGGTGTGAGCTGCTACCTCATTGTAGAAAAACAAGTTTTAGAGACTAAAATTTTGGAGCCTAGAGAAAGGAAAATGCAGTTTTGGCCGAAATGTCAGAAACGGCTTCATGGCGACGACAGTAGCATTTATCTGGGCTGTAGTGAACCGGCAGTGCCAGTCACGCCCCTGCGTCCCCATCGTGGGAAATGTCACAGGCCCATCCTGACACCCGTCTGCAAAGCAGGCCCGACGGCTTCCTCCTGTAAACCTGCAGGGCCCGCCGCTGGGTTACTCCTGGTTCTGTTTCTCCCTCCTGGGATCTGAGCCCCCCAGGGCTTGGGGTTCATCTTAATCAAAGACTAAAGGTTGCTGGGTGTTTATTAGAATCTATTAAAAATCCTTGCCAAATGAAAGGAAAAATGCCTGTGTGTTCCAGCTTGATAGCTCAGCTCCTCTCAGGGTCGCTGGGCTGTTTGACTGGGGCACTGGGCTGTCAGAGGGGCAGAGCCCGTTTCAGCAAAGGGCACTTCAGCGTAATTCAGGCGGCCCTGCCATGCGTGGGCCTGAGGACACCAGCTGAGGTGAAGGGCCGTGGTCCATTTCCAGTCCCCTGAGTCCCCAGGCTGGCCCAGGAGAACACGGAGTTTCCAATGGCTGAGAATTACTGTTTCCAATCTGTCATTTCAAAGAACGTTTTTGAAATTAGAATCTGATGTGAGAGGAAATGAAGGTGTTTTCCCTCCTAACTCAAGCCCCATCCTTTCTCCTGGACGGCTAACCTCCTTGGAGGCCGAAACTTGAATGCCAGACAACTCTGATACATCACTGGGGGTTCAACTGCTCCCAAGTGAAAAGACAGATCTTCAAAAGTAAAACCCCAACCCCTGGGGCTCATACCATGGTCCTGAGAATTGCAGCCAGAATGGAAGAGTTGGGGGGGGGGGTGTTTGTGTGTGTGGTGTGTGTTTGTGTGTGTGGTGTGTGTGTTTGTGTGCGCATTTCCTTGGGAGCATTTTTCCTGATTTGGGGGAAGAGAAGCGTTTATTTTTCCACTGCCATTCACACCAGCTGCCGCGAAGCAGCCGCAGAGGCCCCCAGTGCAGCACTCTGGCCGTAGATCACGAAGCCGGCCCCGCTGCAGATGGACCCAGCAGCTGGCCGGAGAGGTGCTGGGCTCACCTCCCCCCACCCCGGGCTCCCCCGCCGCCCTCCGCAGATTTATGAAGCAGGAAGCAGCCAGCCAAAAAGCTACCGACAGAAAGCCAACTGCTCCTCTTCTTTTTTTTTTTTTTTTCTTAAAGCCAACCCACCTCGCACCGATCCTTAGCCACTGACCAGTGCAAGTGCCCATCACCTGCCAGTGTCGGGAAGCCAGCACCTTGGACCCCGAGGACAGCATTGTGTGCAGATGCAGTCAGGAACGTCCAGTCCACGGAGTGTCTCACCGTCGGGGTCTGGGAAAGCTTGGGAGACCGTAGTCACATTTAGGGCGCCCTCGCTCTGGGCTTGACACCTACAGGTCTCCACACTGAGTCGCCGAGTGATGTTCAGGAGATAACAGATTAAGGATCGCTGAGCATTATGCTCAGACTGACATAGTCATGGGGGGAGAGAGCTGTTTCTGAAAGAAAGCCCTAGAACTTTCTAGAACCCTGGGACTTCTTTACAAGCCTTTGCAATAAGCCATTTAATCACTGATGTATCAATTATCTTTAACTGAGATTTAGATGGATTTTTTTTTTTTTATGGTTTTACGTCATCCCCGGGATAGAGTTCAAAAATTCAAATTAGGTCTGGGGTGGAACTCCACCCTCTCATTTCACCGGTGAGAAAATCAAGGCCTTGAGAATCCAAACAGCCGGTCCAAGCTCACCCAAAACCTCTGAGGGAGAGCAGAGAGCAGAACCCAGCCTCCGAATAAGAACTTTTATTGTTAATGTTTTTTTTTAAAGGTAATCACCCAGCCCAAGAAGCATGTCAGATACATAGCGGACGTGCCCAAGTTCCCCGATGTGGACCCAGGGGCCAGGAGTCATGACTTACAGACCCACCTAGGTTGGCTACTCACTGCATGCAACTTCAAGGGGACGGAGGGGAACTGACTGGGATAAACGAACAGACTAACTTTTCTAAGTGCAAAGGAGTTTTGCAGGGCTTGAAAACTGTTGCTTAAACATCTGGATTGTCGGGATGTTAGAACTGTTACACTTCTGTGGGAGGAACCCCCCAAGGCTGCCGGTCTGTCAGCTACCCCGGGCTGGAGCCCCGCCAGGAGAGGGAGGCGCCGCACCGCGCACCCGCCGGCTGGAGCCCCTAGGTCGTTCCTCTGCGGCCCGGCTCTCCTTGTCTGGCTCCTTCTACCAGCGCTCTGCGGGGGGCCTGAACGTGAGCCCATGCCTTGCACACACCTTCTCTCTTCACACGAGTGGGAGGCTGGAGCGGAGCGTGGTTGCAGGAGTCCTCCAGTGTCGGCGCCCAAAGCAGGGCCGTGAGCGAGGCTGACAGCCAGCAAGGGGAGATGGCAGATGAACTGGCATTTTCTTATCAGAGATCTATGGGGCTTTACATGGGTGCACGAGGGCACAGCACTGGGCCAGGGGCATGGATTTTCACAGAAGGGGCCTGACACATGTCTCAAAGCCCAAGTACCGAGGCAGCTACCTAACACGCAGGCAGAAAGAACAGAGCTGTCCACGGAGTGGTCCGTGTCATAGCCTCACTCGGTCCCCATGGTCAGTCCCCATCGTCGATCCTATCGTCAGAAGCTGGGGTCCCGTGTGTGTCTGACAGGGTTGCAGTGGCCGTGATTTTCATTTGGGCCTTTGTTATAAAATGAGTTTCCTTTCATTTCCACTGCAGTGGAGTCATTGGGTTCCTAGTTTCTCTTGCTCACCGGATTATAACTCCCTTTTACGAAGGTCGCTGTGTCACCCCTGTGGCCAGCATTAAGTAAGTCATTACTAATAGTGATTGAACAAGTGATAACTGAACAGGTATTTGAATTTGAGCATTGTTGAGTGCTCTGCATCCCTCAAGTTCAGTTTTTTTTTTTTTTACTGTCGAATGTTGAAGATCAAAAATGAACATTCTATAGCCAAACTAAGCTGTTGAAAAATAAATAGCTTGACTGTTTCAGAACAGACAAAAGCTGGTTTCTCTAACATGGCACACCTTTTTCTCAGCCGTGGAGTTCTGGTTCTTACAGTAGCTGCATCCTGGCATCATCAAGAGCTAAAAATGAAACACTGCCCCCTGCGTCTCAGCCCAGGGGGTCCTGATGCAGTTCTCTGGGGCACAGGCCTGGTGTTGCTGGGCCCCAAAGCTCCCCGGGTTCCAGCGGGCAGTCGGGACTGAGAACCGCTGATGGGGGGGTGCTGCGTGGCCCTTCTTCGGGTAACGGGCCACCGGACTCCACCCATCTGCTTCTGGACACACCAAGAAATAGAACTGTCTGTTTATGGGAGGCACTAGGTAGAAAGAACTCAGCCGTTAAAGTCACGCAGATATGAGCTGAATTCTTGAATTCGATCAAAAATATGTTTTAAACTTGTCAAAAGGAGAGATTACACCCCAGCCATCATTGTATTCCTTGGGCCACTCTACACATAGTAGGCACCCATTAAACATTTGTAGAATTTAAATAAGATAAAGAATCATGACTTACATGACTTACATTTCTGTCCCAGATGTCTTTAAAGTGTCTGACATTCACTTCAACACAAAGAAGCCACAAGCTGCTATGACAGCCAACAGCTGTGGCAACGCTAGCACGATATTCCATTGAAATTGCATAGCTCCACCGAAGAAAACAATCACATGGTGGAGCCCAGGAGCTTGGTGGTGGTGGCGGTGGCGGTGGCGGCGGCGGCGGCGGCGGCGGCGGCGGCGGCGGCGGCGGCGGCGGCGGCGGCGGCGGCGGCGGCGGCGGCGGCGGCGGCGGCGGCGGCGGCGGCGGCGGTGGTGGTGGCGGTGGGTGCAATTTAGCGATGAGGCTCCTTCCAGTGCTTGGCTCCGGCAAAGCCAGGGTTTATGGCTCCTGGAGAATCAGGCATGCAGCTATCAGTGTTCACAATTTTCTCAGCATCCGAGGGCAGGCAGCCGACTGCATTGGTATAAAGAAGATCAGAGCGACACGCAGGCGCTGCAGACTAACCCCCGTGTGCACGTGCTTTTATGTGTCCGAATGGGACATTCTGCAAGGCTGGAACCAGCCCCCACCCAAGGAATTAGCAATGATGATCTCGAGTCCACAGGACTGGTATTAAGATAGCGCAAGCCTGAGGGGTTGTCAGTGGACTGGCCTGCCGCCCCAGTGCCCTGGGCTTCTTACAGGGGCACCCGCACTCCACACTTTGTGTCCAGCCTCAGCTATTCCCCTGTTAGCCCCAGACACCAGCTTTAAGCACACGGAGAAGCACCTGTTTTAATGGCAAATCATTAACCAATATCTAATGAAGTGAAACCTTTAAACAGGCTGAAGAGAAACAGATGTTTCCAGGACTTCATGAAAGGGGATTATGCACCAGCATACAGCAGAAGCCAGCCCCGCCTCGTCACACGTGTCATAAAATGGCCAACTGTCCTGGCTGGGTGTTTGGATAAGCTCGGTGAGAATGGCCCCCAGTTGGCTTCAGCCGAGTCAGCTGCGTGCTCAGCTAGACATCCCACACTCACAAACACGCACCTGTTCCCACACACACACAGTGCCGAGGCTGCCTGCGGGTGACAGGTAACTAAACACACTGCCACGAATAACGTTCAAAAAGCCACCGACCCACTGCTGACATCTGCAGCCTGGACACATTGAGTGCACTCTGGCCACAGGTTACAGCGAGAAAGGACCAACCGTGCAGCCAGGCACACCCAGGTGCCCCTCTCATGAGCTGCAGAAACCTGAGCAAATGATTTATCTCAAGTGTCACTCCTTGGGCTCCCGCTCCAAACCAGGCACCTCTGCCCCGGCTGGCAGTCAGGCAAGCCCGACTCTCTGTGAGCGCACAGCCCGTCCAGCATCCAGCGTGCTTTTCTCCTGAGCCAGCTCCTAGCACACAAGCTGCCGTCACATCGTGTGTGTGCGTGCGTTCATGCTAGTGCACACACGTCAGTGTCT
The DNA here is from genome assembly GCF_048773025.1 of Camelus bactrianus. Classification (NCBI taxonomy): domain Eukaryota; kingdom Metazoa; phylum Chordata; class Mammalia; order Artiodactyla; family Camelidae; genus Camelus; species Camelus bactrianus. The sequence continues at coordinate 17,326,271 of NC_133553.1, read as the reverse complement.
GTGCAGAATTAAAGCTGCCCAACTCTCTCCTGATGACGCCTCCAGAATTCTAACTTTCTGGTTGGTTCCCATCACATTCTATTCTCATGGTCAATCCTTGTCTCTCGTGATGGAACACATAAAGGGAAAAAATGATAACATTTCCAAAATACACAGGCGTGTGGTCACTCCCTTTTGTGGTCGTGGATTCTGCAGGACGGAAATCATGATCGTCGTTTTAGCAATAACATTCGCTGAGTGTTTGCCATGTGCATTCACGGTTTCAGACATCTTTGCCTGCCTGATCTCACTTGACAAACACCAGGGATGAATGCTCGGAGAGGGCGTGACAGGGAGGAGGTGGCCCAGGTCACAGGCGTCCGGCCAGGACTGGAGGCCCTGACTCGTTTACAGCATCACTTCTGGCTATGGAAGGACACAGACATGAGACCACCTCTGTCCTGCAATTGGAAAGCCTGGGAGACTCTACATATGTATTTCCCTGGGAAACAACAGTTTTGTCACGGCTTCAGAACCCCCAGCCCCCCTGAAAACCCCACACAGCTCCGTCTTCGGGGAACGCCTCATTCTGGAGTGTGGCCCTGCTCTCCTGGCAGCCTCAGCAGAAGCCAGCTTCTCGGTCTCACCCACGAGACAGTGAATCTTGGGACCTAAACTGGATTATTGTATCTACGGACACAGATACTTAGCTTGGAAATTTGAGACCAATATTCTAATGGGCAGAGGGACACATTTGGCCTCAGTGCACCTTTCTCTCTCCAGGAATAGCACAGAATCAGTTTGGCTCCAGAACTGACCTGGGGCTCGATGTAAAAATGGAGATAGTCAATTCTGTTCTTTTCATTGATATTAACCTCCTCCTCCCTCTCTTGTTCTGCACGCGCGTGCACACGCACACACACACACACACACACACACACACACACACAGCCAGGCCTTTCTGGAACAAAGGATGAAAGAAGCCAGGATTTCACGGCCTCTGGGGAAACCTCCAGGGCCTCGGCATCCTCGCTGACCTCTCACGCACGTTGTTATCTCATTAGCATCTCACGGCGACTCTGAGGGGACCCGGGAAGTAGGGACCCCACATCCGTCAGGTGGAGAAGCGTGCTCAGAGAGGAGGTGAGCTGCTCTGGATTTGCGTCGAAACTAGAAGCATGCCTTGACCCCCCGCCCCGTTCTTTCATCCTAAAATGCTTCGCCGTCATTCTGGGTCACAAACAGCGGCCGCAGCGGCGAAGTCAGTACAGCAGAGACGCCAGGCGAAGCCGTCGTGCTGAAGACACGCTCATGGCGGAAGCGGCAGTGCCAGTGGAGAGGCTGCAGCAGCGATGACAGGGGAGCGTTAGGAGCGATGGCAGTGGCTTGAGGACCAGCAGCAGTGAGGGTGGCGTCGGTGACGCAGGACGAGCAGCATTAATGGGAGCATCCGCAGTGGAAGCGTTTACACAGACCACTTCCAAAGGAGCAGAGACACCAGTAGAAAACGTGTGCTACCCATCGCACCTTCATTATTAAAACCATCCATTACACTCGGTAACAGAGTGAAATTCTAAGCGTCGTGGCAGCAGCGGTGGAAACCACATGGTTTCCTGGCATCTCCGGCAGTATTCCTAAACGTCGTCCGGAGGCGACAGTTTATGAATCATCATCCCGCTTTCCAGACAAGGGCCATTCAGCTAAATAAAGTAACTCAATCAAGGCCAAGCTCTTAACAGGTAATAGAGCCAGGAGTTGAGCTCAAGTCAGAACAAACCTAAGGTTTATGCTCCAAATACCCTGGAAGCCACATTCATAAAGCAAGAACTGAAGACAGGACAAATAGAAGTACACCAGTGGCAGGATTTTAATTCACTTCCCTTGCAATGTAAAAGGTAAAAGCAGACAAAAGACGTCACAGTAGGGACGTCTTAAATAAAATATTAATGAGGTGAGGTTAACCGATGCACATCTGCCTATGTGCTGGGAAACAGAAGGTACACAAACATTTTCAAGTGTCCCTGTAACAGTCTTTCAAAATGGACCTTTCATGAGGCCACAAGAAAAACCTCAACAAATTCTAAATGAGTAGAAATGCTACATACCACGACAAAAAAAAAAAAAAAACTTAGAAACTAAAAAAACAAAGTTAGAAAATATAGCGAATCCTAAAAGCCTCTCATAAGGAAATTTTAAAACCTTCCATTTAACAACACTGTGGTCAAAGAGCAAATCCAGACCTCAAGCTGAAAATGTCTGGACATAAAGGCAACGAGAACATGAGATGTCAGAACCCGCAGAACACGGCCGACAGGTGCACAGAGGGGGGGTCTCTGCTGTGAACACCTGTGTCCCTTAGCAAGTACAAATGGAAATGCATTACTTAATTATTTAACTCAAGAAATAAGAAAAAAAAACAAGAAAAATAAAATTAAGGAAGGCACAACAAAAGAACTAATAAAGGCAGAAATTATTTACTTAGAAACAAAAATAGCAGAGTTGATGAATAACTCCAAGAGTTGGCTTCTAAACATTAAAGAGTAATAACAAAAAAAGGATGAACTATTCATAATAAGAACTATAGCAACGGGGGAAGGTGAAAAAAGTTACAGCACGCTTTGCTGAACTTCATGCAAATCAATGTGGAGCCCTGAGAGAGCACATGTATCACCTGGCTAACTCCCGTGGAAAGAAAACTTCTAAATACACCAATTAACCCGGACAGAATGAAGCCTTCCTATAAAAGAGCCCCGCGCCCAGCACGTTCCCTGGCAAGGCCACTGGGGATAAGCGAGGTTGAACAACACCCAGGGAGACTGAGAGCAGGGCCAGGGCCCCCACCGAGGGGGATGTGTCTTTGGGGTTCCCTCTCATTCTGCTAAGGCAAAGGGAGCCTATGAGGAGAAATCATTGGATAAGAATGAATCTCTTGCCCTTAAGAACAAAGAGAAAATGTTAAGGAAGAACTTCTAAGGTGAAGGTTGATTTCTGTATCATCTTGAAAGGGGACCTTTTCAAACAGGTGTGTCCACCTGGGATGCGGGAGGAGGTGGGCCAGGTGCAGGGTGAAGGGGTACCTGTGCCCCACCAGTGTCTGGACCCCAGGCTTCCACTTACCTGAGGTCCCTCCTGCTGAGAGTAATGACCCCGGGGCCAGGGTAGGGCAGTGGCCACGGAGTCTGGTCTCAGTCGGGGAGGTGCAGACGGGGCGGCTTGGCTGCGCACGGTCCACACTGCCCTTCCTGAACCTGCGCTCTCCATTCCTCCTTCTTCGCTGCCCTTTCTGATGTGGGTTAATTTCAAGGGGGGAAAAGAAAGTATTCTGAAGGAAGTTGAAAGGATGGCTGGAAGGGCAGGAGACAAGACGCAAAATTCACCACTAACGTGGAAAACAAAAACACCAAAATAAAAAAGTCACGAAGACCTGAACGCACAGGCCTGGCCAGAACCTGAATAAATGACGTGCTGCAGTGCCACCTTCTGGCCGTCTCTGGGCACTGCATGCTTGTCAGCTTCTCAGAAACCAGGGATCTTTGAAACCCCAAAGCCAGACTGTGAGCGCCAGGCTACCCCAGATTTCCCTCTTGCAAACTCCTTTCAGCCTCAGTGGTCCCTCCTCTTCAGGTGAACCTTGGGTTTCCCTCCAGGCCAGTCCAGACCCTGCGTCAGGTTATTCCAGCCAGCTTGCACACACACACACATACACACACTTCGCTCACCTCAAGCACTTTGTGACGTTAATTAATGGCCAAGAAATGAGTGCATCAAGGAACGTCCCCTCCACCACCTCCCAGTCCTCTCTCTCCTCTTCCTGCGTCCATGTTTCTGGCAAGAACTAGCCAAGTCCTCTTCAGCCCTCTGTCATCGGTCGTCCACCTCCTGGCGCTGTTTCCGTGGGCAGGTGCACACAGGTGGAGTGTGGCTAAGGAAACTGTGCAGCACAAATAAAGCATTCTTTTTACTGAGTTATATTATGGTGATTACGGAGACGTTAATTCAGTGGGAAGGGACAGTCCCTCCCCATCCAGGGGCCCATGGCCAGGGCGACGGCCCCAGGGCAGGCACACCCTGGTTTCTCTGTGCCCTGCTGGCTACCCACCCTAAGCCTGGCTCTGGAAGGAGGCCGGCTTCTCTGCTGACTGTGGAAAGTGGGGAGACCGCTCCCCAGCCCTGCACTGGAGAGGATCGGGGTCTCAGGCCTGGATCCCCCGAGGGCAGGGCCTGTGTGCCAGCTTTCCCCATACCTAGCACCTGCCTTCACGCAGCACCAGACAGATGTGCTCAGACCAGCCCAGAGTCCTCTAACGGACATGCCCTTTGAGGCAGAACTTAAGAAAAAGAGTGGATGCTCTGCAGGGAAATAACAGTTCCACGCTCTGGAGTGAGGACTCTGCGGTTTACCTCTCTGCCACTTAGCGGGGCTTCTGGATAAACATAAGCCCCTGCACTGGGGCTCGAAGCTAACCCTCCGCTCACTGTTCCCTAAGGAACTGACGGAAAGCTCTTCACAAGCACCGGATCGTTTCCCAGCTCACTTCCCCAACGTGCAGAGTAATCTGTCAATGAACTGTCACCACCTGCCATCGTCTTCCTTTGTCTGCCTGGCCAGCACCTCAGCCTTCACATCACAGATGCTGTGTTTTCTACAAACTGGAAGCTTATAGCGACCCCGCGCGGCACAAGTCCAGCAGCGCCTTCTTCCCGGCAGCGTTGCTCACTTCATGTCTCTGTGTCACCCTTCGGTAAGTCTCTCAGTATCTCAAACCCCCACAAGCAGAAGGATTAATACTTGCTGAAAGCGTAGAGGATGGGTAGCGATTTCAGCAATAGGGTAGTTTTAATTAAGACATACACATTTTTCAGACACGTTATTGAACATTTAATGGCCTACAGTATAGTGTAAACATAATTTTTTATTGACGTATGATTGATTTACAATATTATATTAGTTTCAGGCATACAGCATAGTGATTCAATATATTTACAGATTATACTCTACTTAAAGTTATCAAAATATACGTAAACACAGCCCAAAACAACGGCTATATTTACAGAACTTTTATATGCAGTGGGAAGCCAAAAAAACCAAAAAATCCTATGACTGCCTAAGTGGGATCCTCGCTCTATTACATGGCCTGAAGCCGAGCCCTCGGTGTCTCTGAGAGGTGCCCGTCTAAGGCTGCTCCTTCTACGTGGAAGGCCGTTGTCTGGAGTCGTCACCTTCACGGATGCTCTGCGCTACATCGTCCGGAGAACTTGCTCCCGCTTCTGCGTCAGCACGCGCCGCGTCACCTGCATTTTTGTGTCATGGAGACGGCTTCCTTCTTTAACCCTCAGGGACCAACCTCTGCTAGTTCAGTCTTCTCTTCTGCAGCCTCCTCACCTCTCTCAGCCTCCACAGGACGGAGGAGAGCTGGGGCCTGGCTCCGGAGGAGGCTTTGGCTGGAGGGAAGGCGGTGGCTGGTTTGCCCTTCTGTCCGACCACTTGGACTTGCCCCACGTCCGCAGTAAGGCTGCTTTGCTTCCGTACCATCCGTGCGTTCACCGGAGCAGCGCTTTAACTTCCTTCAAGGACTTCTCCTTCGCGTTCCCAACCTGGCTGTTTCATACAAGAGGCCTCGCTTTGGGTCTGCCTTGGATTTTGACCTGCCTTCCTCACTAAGCTTAATCATCTCCAGTTTTTTATTTAAATGAGAGATGTGAACACTCAGGAAGTCATTGTAGAGTTATTAACTGGTCTAATTTCAATACTGTTGTGTCTCAGCAAAAGGGGCCCTGACTAGAGGGACAGAGCTGGGGGCACAGCCAGTCGGTGGCGCAGTCAGGACCCGCACATCTCTGTCACGTTCACCGTCTTCTGAGGGTGCAGTTCACGCCACCCTGAAACGAGCCCAGCAGTAACATCGAAGACCAGCACGTTCAGCGTTCAAGAAATGTTCGCTTTTACCATTATCGCTGTTACAGCCGAGAAAAAGTAACCAAGTTCCCTGCAGCACTAGACCCTGGACCGTGTCTTCCTTTTTAAACATTATATTCTCCACCCGTATTTTCTCCCTCTACCTCCCAGCCGCCTCCCCTGAATCTTCCTCTGTGGGCCGCTCTCCCCCTGCTGCCCCGGGCCTCTCCTGTGGTAACTCTCTCTCTGACATCTCTTTGGCTCCCATACTCTTACTGTCCACCTTTATAACAACAGTTCCAAAGTTAATCCCCTGCTCAGATCACTGTCCTAAGCTTTGTTCTTTTATGCCCGCCCACCCTTGGACACTTCCATTGGGTGGTCACATGAGGGAGGGGATACGAGTGGACAGGCTTAACCTGTCCATCGTCCCTGCCCCTCCCCATCCTGCTCCTGGCCCTGAATTCATGATCCCAGGGCTCTCTGCACATTTGTCCAAGGTCTCGAGCTGAGAATACCTCTGCCTTCTTCCGGTCACCTCCACGCCACTACACCAATGTAGCTGCCACATTCTGCCCTACGAACGTCATTAAATCCATCCTCTTCTCTCCAACCCCGCGGCCAGTGCCTCCATCAGGACCTTAGCATCTCCCTCCTGGATTACTGCCAAACCCAATTTCGTGTTCTCAGAGCTGGTGTGAGGGTTCTCTGCAGAGAGCTGTGCTGTTTCTAAGTCGCAAAGCCGATCATGCATCTCACCTGCTTACAACTTAACCGCAGGATGAATGTCAAACATTTTAGCTTTTCCGTCTCTGCTCAGTACGTGGACCACAAAGGCTTCCAGTTGAATTGTTGTCATCGTTCTGGTTTATTATTAGTAGTAGTAGCAGTAGTAGTAAATTTTGTTCCCCCGAAAGGAGACTTTCTAGAGGAAGGAGGTGATCTGTCTGTACACAGGAGCTTCCCAGAAACTCTCCCAGCCTTAACGTGACCACCCCGATATGTGGCGTGATGGGATGTTCCGTGCTGGAGCCGGCTAAGGGTGACCTCACCACAGTCAGTCCTCTGGCCAGAGGAGAGGGCTCACCTCTAAGCCAGCAGAGACACAGAGGAAGAACGGTGCAGAGCCCTCATCCCTCCTCCGGCCCCTCACACACAGCGCCACGCTCTCCATCACCCGTGTGTGCGAACCTTCCTCTTTCTTTGTTGAACTGACTCCCCACCTGAATTGTCTGCAATCAATGTGTCTTCACTTGGGGCCATCGCATCCTCCCTATCACGGAGGCAGGGTCTTTCGCGGCCTCTTTTCGTTGAGATCGAAAGCGCCCTTGCTAATCTCTTCTTGTCCAGTTCCCCGCATCATTACAAGAACAGACCTGTGACCAGGCGTGTCCTTCCCCTTCCATCCCCTTTGCAACGCAACTTCACGGCCACTCACATCAAGAAGCAGAAGATATTTCCCTCCTTCTTAACTCTGGGACATTCTTGAGACTTGTTTTGGCATTAAAAAACAAAACAAGCAAACAAACAAAACAAACAAACAAAACACCACCACCAAAAAACACAGCAGAATGAAAATGAAATTGTTCCACCCCGGACCTCCGGAGACACGCCTGTTTCTGCTCTTCGCTCAGCCTCAGGCCGGCCTGAGGACAACGCTGGCCAAACCTTCCAGCAATGAGAGGCCACGCAAAGCACAGCCAAGTCAGATCGGTTGTCCCCACCAAGGCCCAGAACACACGAGGGGGCCCGGCTTCCTTCAGTGGGGCCACGTGCCCGGCTGACCCTCCCCGTGACCACTAGACTCCTGGGCAGTAATAAATGCTCGTTGTTTTTAACACTGGATTTGGGGATGATCAGCTAATTATCAGTAGCTAATTGGTGTGCTGTCTCTTGCCTTTTTTAATCCATTACAGGGTGAAATGGGGAAATGTGTGTCATGTAGTTTGTATTTGATGGGCGATCCCATACTCGCCTCTGAAAGTCTAGAAATAGTTCTCATCACTCTGTTGGGTAGTTGATGAAGAGCTGTGGTACCCGTACCAGAAGGAAGTGTGAGACGGAATCCCAGGCCTCAGCCCTTGGCCTGAATCATGGAGCCCCAAGAGCAGGCGTGCTCACCAACCGACCGAGTCCGCAGCGAGAGCTTTCCAGCCGGCTGCGAGGGGACGGGATTCCTCGCTGGCCCGCGGGGGTGCGTGCAGGTCAGGACAGGAGATAAGCAGCTGTGGGGGGAGGACTTTGTGAGATCATTTTTAGCTCATCTGGGAAGAAAAAGCCACCACTAGCCCCGCCTCGCCCTGGGGCTTGGCTCCCACTCTTTCCCCCGAATATGACTCCTTACTCTCTAAATAGTGCACGTGTCCCAGCAACAACAGAACACTCTTAAATATGCCACCGAAGCCTGGTGGGAAGTTTACACTCCCCTCAGGGCTCTGAGCTGACGTTGGAAGCCAGACTCCAGCTTGAGACACAGAACCGTGCAGAAAAATATTTCCATAGGCGAGCTCGGTATGAGCTGTTGGAGGGCCACGCTCTGCTTTTGCCTGGGTGTTGAGGATTAATTGGGACCTGATAATGAAACTCAAGTTTGAAATGCTAGCAGCCTCATTTCTGTGACCAGCTCACAGGAATGTCAGGGGTGAACGGGAGAGCGCTGGCTCCTCAGGCCCCCGTCTTAGGAGAGCCCAGGTCATCAAAACATTATTTTGTTTGTCTTTTGGTTCCATAGTTTCCACCCACCCTTTCAGAAATCATTTGGTGCCCACGAACTAGACACTAGGAAAAACAAAGTGCAGACTCAGGCCCCGTGTCCTCCCAAGGAAACTACATTCCACAGAGGAATACAGACACATAAATCGGCCACTGCAATTCATCTCAAGTGCCAACTCGGCAATTTGACCAAATGCTAGAGAGGCTGAGGAAGAAGGAGGGGCACAGAAGCTGGTCGGGGATACTGGGGTGGGATGGAGGCTGAACTGAAAGGAAGGTCTTTATATAGGGCGGGACATCTTAGCAGGGCATCTTGGAGAAGGCTGAGGGCTCTTCCAGGTGAGAAGAGAGAGCCGAAAATTCCAGGCGTCTCTGGTGTGGTCTGGGAAAGAGTGGAGGACAGTGTGGCTGCGGTCTGGGAGCGTGAGCTGGAAAATGCAGAGCTGAATCTGTAATAGGAATTTCGAGGCCCAGAAAACACATTGACCGCTTCATTGTTGGTTTATTCTGGCCGAAGTCTTTGCACGAGGGAGACTCGAGAGGGCATCGCAGTATTTGTCTGGCTGAATCCTTTGGAATTTGGGAGGGGACGAAAGAAACAGCCAGCACCACGGGGCACCACGTGCTTCAAGCATGGCCACGTGTCATACAGACACCCTCTCCCACTGGGACCTCACCCACCTTCCTTTGTCGAGCTCCTCTCAGCTGTGGCCACCTCTCTGGGAGAGCAGAATGCCGGCGTAAGCCAACCGGAGGCCTTAAATCAATTCAGGTTCTCCCAGTTGTCTCAGGGTCAGCCCTTCACCCTCTGGTGTGCTCTGAGCTCCCCGGGGACAGAGCCCTGGGCGGGAAGGCCCTGGGGTCTCAGCTGTCAGCCTCCTCCTCATTAGAGGGTCCTGGGACTTCTGTCCAAGCTCGTGATCTCTGGCACCGGTGGACATATCTGCCCCCCTCTGGTCCCCAGTCTCCTGTCTGCACTGGCCACTCTGTATCGTCATCAAAAGTCTCCTCTGAAACTTGAAAACTGACACTTGGCTCTTTTTTCCCTCTGCATGTTCGGTGTAATAACTGTACCTGGAAATCTGAGCATTGACACCGCCTCTCCCTGGCCGCCTGACTTAGGGGGTGTTGGGCTGTTGGGCGGTGCGGGAAGGATGGGGCAGCGAGAAACGCTGACCACTAGACCCTCCGGTTAATAATTTACAGTATTATCCTGGTACATTCAGAACAGCCTCCTCACACGCCCCTCATCTCATCTCTTCACCCACTTTACAACTCTCATTTTAAGTTCTTTACATGCACCTCTAAGGCTACCCACCCGGCAAAAGGAAGGCAGAGGACGAGGAGCATGCTTACGGCACCACGGGGATGCAGTCGGTGAAGGCAGAGCATGGAGCGCTCTGTAGGAAACACATACTATTTCTTCAACAGAAATATGGCAAGACGGAAAAATACAGAGTCGTAGACACCAGACTGGTGGGGGCTCTGAGGGTCAGATGCCGCAGTGCCAGGCGGGGAATGTGAGGGAATCTCAGCAGGCGGAGGCTCCCCAGAACCAAGACCCCGAGGTAAAGTTGCCCGAGCGCCATGTCGGGGAAGCAGGCTGACGGAGAGCCTGCCCTACACAGGTTCATCGTGGCCCTGAGTGCAAAGTGCCCGATGGCAACGGGTGCAGAACTGAGATCAGCAGACAAGGGGGGGCCTGAGAGCTTCCACCGAAGTAGGTATCGAGACGAGGGGCCCACAGCCAGGTGGGAAAAACTGGTGGACGGGAAACAAGATATGTGACAGCAATTCCCTAACGGGGTGGAGCTCGGGAGGTGCCCTGGGAAATGCGCTGAGAGGATATTGAAGATAAAAGCGGAATTGGATTCAGAACTCAAATGATATAGACGAGACTTAGAGCCAAGATACCCTTAGGTGAAGAATAGTGGGGTGGGTTGAGAGGGACAGCGGGAGGGTGGTGAAACCACAGAATGAGGGGTGAATCTGTGCGTGGTTGTTGTATTGGTCAGCTAGAGCTGCCATAACAAAAGCACCCCTGGCGCAGGGGAAATTCATGTCTCACAGCCCTGGAGGCTGGAAGTCCAAGACTGAGGTGTCAGCAGGGTTGGTTTCTCCGAAGGCCTCTGCCCTTGGCTTGTAGACGGCCACCATCCACCCCTCTGTGTCCGCCTCTGTCCTGCTCTCCTCTTCTTCTTATTCCTGGGCCATCGGCCAGGTTAGAGTAGGGCCCCTCCCAGCAGGCTCATTCTCACCCAGTCATTTCTCCACAGGCCCTGCCTCCAAACACAGTCGCATTCTGAGGTATTGGAGGTTAGGGTTTCAAAATAGGACTTTTAGGGAACACAATTCAGTCCATAATAGTCAGGATCTGGGAAAGGAGGAGATTTCCTGAGACACTGAGGAAAGTGCAGAATTGCTTGAGAAGCTGGTGGTGGCTGCAAGGAGGAAGGAGGAGGGGACAAAGGACACAATCACAAAGTGTGCGGGAGGGGGTGACATGAAGGAGGCCCAGCCTGGCATGGAGATGCCCTCCAAGAAGCACCAGCAGTGAGCACGGTGCCGGGGGTGCAGTGAGATCGGAACAGCCACCATGGGACTCCACTAACCACTCCACTGGGTAGTGACATTGATCTCGGGATTATTGGGAATCAGAATTGGGAATTTTTAGGCTGGAAAGTAAAGACTAAATAAATGGTGCCCACTAGGGGATGAGAATCACCTGTGTAGAGATTCAAACAGGAATGGGTGTTGGCTTTGTTGAGTCATAGCCCTGTGGATGGTATGACAGAAGCATGCTTGGGAGATACTTAGGGGGTAGTCTAGATGTGAGGATGATGGAGAGGGTAGCATCAAGGGTGGCTTTTGGAAGGAACGATGTAGTGGATGGTGGTGCCTTTTTGAGTTGTGGAACCATGGGGAAAGAGTAGGCTAAAGCTGAGAAAATGACGTCAAAACGTGATTTGAGAATGGCGTAACTTGAAGAACCTTTAAGATCAAGTCAAGGGGAGATGCTAACCATGAGTCATTTAGTGCATGACACTGCAGGGCAGAGAAGAGGTCTGGGCTGAGAAGGGACAGGGGGCATCGTCAGGAGAGAAAGCTGAATGAGAAGAGCCACAGGGCTCGGCTGTGAGTAGCTCCATTGTGTATCTTGCAAAAAGCTGGGAAAAGGAAGCTGAGAAAATGTGTGAAGGAACCTGGGAGAGTGAGAGACGCAGGAACACAAAGGGAGAAAGAAGGTGTCAGGAGGGAGCGTGAGCCTTGGCAGAGCTGACGAGAGGCCACGCAGGAAGCACAAGGACTGGCGTGTGTGGAGTGGGTGGCAGAGAAGTCACTGGAGATGGCAGCACGGGCTGTTCAGGTGGAGCAGTAGGTGCTGAAGCTGGTAAGGAGAGGAGGTGGACATCCACTGTGTCACTTAGGAAAAGTGGTTCAAATGCAAAACTTTAGGCCCTGTCACCTGGAGGATGTGGCAACAGATGAGATCTGATCATTGTTTCGCAAATTCCTCTCTGCATGGCAGGAAGACCCTAGCGTAGCCCCTGTGCTCTCACCCTGTGTAACTCCCTCAGCTTGAGTAGGGGAAGACTTGCAACTTGTTTCTAATCAAGGCAAAGATGTCACTCCCGTGATTAATCCACACACACACGTACATGTATGTAGATACATGCACTTACACATACAAAGGCATATATACGCATACATGTATGTCCGTCTTGCTAGCGTACACTGGAGAGATTTTCTTAGCTGATTTGAAGTAGGCAGTCATGTTGAGGAAACCCATTTGGTTAGGAATTGCAGGCAACCTCTAGGACCTGAGGAGAGTCGGCTGACAACAGGCACCCAGAAGAGAATGAACCCTGCTGAGACTGTAAATGAGAACAGGAGCAGCTCTTCCCTAGTCAAGGCTTCAGATGAGAACACAGCCCAGATGACACCTTTCTGGCCTTGTGAGGCTCTGAGCAGTGAACCCAGTCAAGCTTCCCACAATACACACACATAAAAACTGTGAGATAATCAAGATGTTTTAAGCTATTAAGTTTTTGCTAATTTGCTACCAGCTATAGAAAATTAATGCAATGTACTCACCAGTCACCTAGGGATCTTCCTAAAATCCAAATTCTAACTCAATAGACCTGAGGTGGGGCCTGAGAGTCTGCATTTCTAACTGATTCCCAGTCACTGTTAATGCTTCTGGTCTAAAGCCACATTTTCAGTTTCAAGGAGGTAGATGCCTGTTGAGATTCCTTCCAAGTCTAGGAAGATACCAGCTGGAGACGGAAATCACGCGGGATTAAAGAAAAGAAGTTATCACCATTTGCAAATATCTAAACTGACTTTTACGATTTCACCAAAAGCTGAAAAAGTATGCTGAGCAAGCTTAAATGCACGTGGAAGTATTCCACCGAAGTTATGTTCAAGAATACTTACAGCTCTGCAGGAGAAATGGAAAGACTAATGATGAAAATGATGAATGATGAAAGAGAAATTGCAGCGAACTGCTAGCTCTGACTAAATGTTGCACGTGCAAATGGTGTGTGGGGGGTCCCTGTGCAGAGTTACCCTGTTTTTCACACAAGCCAGGCATGATGGGGAAGAGGAGGGTCTTCCCTTCTTCCCTTCCACTCCAGGCTCCCGACTGGTAGCTGCCCTGGGGTAGGCAAAGCCCGCGTCTCCTCATGTCACCACCAGCCTCACCCCTGAGTCTCCCAGTCTGGCCAAGCCTAGTGGTCCCCGTCCACCTCTTCCCCTGCTCCTCCCCGTTCACCCACCTGCCCCCCAGCCCCGCCCAGCTAGGCTCTGTCCCTCAGGTCTGCTTCTGGGGCTCTGCTCACACTGGGGGTGGGAAGAGGCACCCCTCCCTCCCCGTCTGCGCTCTGAGAACCCCTGTTTTCTATGCCCACCCCCGTATCCCATCTCCTCCAGAAGCCTGCTCTGCCTTTCTGTGAAGGGTGCTCCCCTCTCTGCCCCTGGATGGGTTTTGGGCAGGTGTAACCCGCACATCTCTGCACCCACGGGGGCCATGATGCCCGCTGCACGTGTCTTGGTCTGTGTGCAACATTCAAGAGCTGAGGATGGAGGGGGAGACCGGCTGAGAAGGGACCGTGGGCCAGTCTGCCTCCCTGGGCTCAGGAGATCAGGAGAACAGGCGATCTCTGAGGGGTCCTTCCAGCCCTGGGATTCTGGTAACTCCTCCCTGGGGAGCTTTCTTAGGGATCAACACGTCTCTGAAATGTCGGTATTCGGGGTCTCAAGGCTTCCTCCCTCCAATGCGGTCCAAGGAGACGGCCAAGACTCTGTCAGGCCTTCAAAGGAAAGATCTTCTGCGTTCCCTGAAATCTCCACCACACCAGAGCATTCCCGTTGCTGGGACAGGTCTTAAGATATTTAACAGCATAACTAAGAAGCAGTGTGGGGGTCAAAACTTAATTCTTGAGAAATTAAAAATCCAAAAAAGTTAAAAAGGATAAGTTAACAAACACCCATGCACTTTTAAGCTAACCCCCCCCCCCACAAAAAAAAGCAGCGGAATCCTATATAGCTCAGTTGTATGTTTGGTGTGTGAAATACGCATTACAGGTAAGGCTGAGACATCTCTGATGGCCACTCCCAGCGCCGGTGTCTCCTCCCTCCCCTCACCCTGCCCCCCCCACCCTGCCCCCCTCACTTTTCTAGGAAGTAACTGTCCTCGTGGATCTGTTGGGCTCTGTCTCCATTTGCAACCCTTTTACGAAATATATTGCAATAAACTATGCAGAGGGGTTTGTAGAGTAAAAATAAATTGAAGACAGCCTGATGCTTTTAATTGTGCCAAAAAGAGGTTCATATTTCCATCGCAGGGCTTGGGAATAAATAAGTAATGGGCACACAGAAAACAAACCAAGCCCGAAACCTGAGGCGACTGAGTGCAGGGAGAACGAGAGGCTGCACGAGAAAGGAGACGTGGTTACGATCCATCACTCAGCTGTGGGCAGTGCGGGCAAAGGAGGAATAACGCAGACACTGAACTCTGATGAGAGGAACAAGAGGAGACGGTGGAAGGAAAATCTGTGTGTGTGTGAGTGTGTGTGTGTGGATGGAGTGAATGTGAGTGTGTGCGTGTGTGAGTGAGGGGCTACACGAGAGAGAACTCTCAACCCCCATAGCAGAAAGTCAGTGGGTAATTTCTTAATCTGCGGGCTCTTCTGAAATGTAAGTAAAAGCTATTCCGCATGGTTTATGGTAAACGGGGGGAAAGAAAGGAGAGAATTATTTTCTGTGGAATGCTGGGGACAAGAGCACGGAGGTGCAGGGAGGGCTGGGGACACCATCAGCTGCCTCGCCCGCCTCCCTCCCCGCCTCCGCCCCCTGTCCTGCCCCACGTGACCCACCATGGCCGCGGGTCCTTCATCCACAGGTCCCCCCTCACTCCTGCCTGGGAATGTGGATCTACGTGTGTGCCTCTCCGGGCGTGAGGAGGAAACCTAGAAAAGGAGGAAGGGTCCAGTGGGGAGAGAGTTTACGGGCGACAGCGAGGGTTTGAGCTTTAATCACACAGGTCCTGGAGGGTCTTCAATGGTTTTTAGCAGAAGCATCACAAGAGGGAAAAGATGACATTCCAAGGACAGTGTCATGACTGGAGTGGGAGCAGAAAAGAGCCAGCGACTGAAGGGGGCCGGCCCAGCCAGAGGGGAGGGAGGGACTGACCTGTGACATCACCCCCAGGACAGACAGTCTTCAAAGCAACGTGTAGATTCCAAAGGGCAACCTAAATGGAAAAGCGGAGATGGCTGTATGTTGCCCCAGGACCATTTTGCTCAGCACTCCCAGCCAGCATTTCCAGAACCCCTTGCCCTGGAGGCTCGCCCCCTAGGCTTGTGTCTGCCTCGCCCCGCCCCGGGGCCGCCCCACAGCTGCATCCCTGCAGGTGTGTTTTCTGCAGGTGCATTTGCTCACATTTCATAAAACAGAGGTTGGCTTTGTTGTAACTTTCCCTCTTTTGTGTCTGTCCCCATTGTCTGCTCTCCTAATTGGCGTTCACAGTAACTCCCAGCTTAGCATCATCTGCAGCTTTCATTAACATGCTGATTGAGCTTTGTCATTAATAAAAACGTTTAATTATTATCTAACGCTCATTGTGCACCAACAACTAAGTTAGGACTTGTGCAGAATAGAGAAGGAGATTCCACTCGGACTGCGGTCTTCTTCTCTTGTCCCCAAAAACCTCTTAAGTAGCTGTGTGTGGATCACAGGGAACCGGTTACAGGATGCTGGGTCCCTGGCAGAGCCAGCAAACTAAACCCCCAGGGCTTCGTTCTCCTAAGAGGGACATGACGTAGCCTGATCAGTTATTTCTCCTCTATCACTCTTGTCATCGACTGAGGGTTTATATCCCGCCAACGTCCCCGCCAAGGATGGATATCCCCTGGATTTCAGCCACATCAGTGACTTACTCGCTCCTTCTGGCAACAAACATTAACTGAGCACCAGCTATGCTTAACCACCGCGCGGTCTGCCCGAAAACCCCTCACCCGCGCACTGGTTCTCATCCCGGCCTCCTCTGCCTGAGAGCCAGGCCTCCCCCACAGCCCGCACAAAGCTCTGCTAACCGTCCAGCACCCAGGCTGGAGGGCCGGCTGGGTCCCTGAAGCGCCCAGGCCCCGCCTTCCCTCCGCGTCCAGCGCTCACTCTGCCCCTCGTGACCCCAGCGGGACGCGCGTGTCCTCTCCCGGGGACTGTGCTTTGTTCACCCTGTAAATCCCTCCGGGCCCGCAGCCCGGAGCACAGCGCTGAGGAGGCTCGGCTTCCGAGTGTTCTTGTCCTCACGGGCTTCTGCGGATCCCGGGACCAGTAAGGAACTGGGGACGCCGAGTCAGGTCAGCCTCATCTCAGCCTCGCCTGGGCGTCCACGCCGTGCCTCCCAGAGCCCCGTCTCCTCGCTGTGTTGTGGAGATGACAGTCCTTGCAGACGCGAGAGCATTCAGATCAACCCGCGTACGGTAGTGAGCAGACTGGCCGACGTCAGGGGCCCTGCTCCTGACGGCAACTTTTTACACCTGGAGTGAGACTTGCTTCTAGACTGTACACCTCCAGTTCAAAGTGAGTGGCTGATATTTTTTAACCAAATGACCCAAGAAATTCATTACCTTCTTCTAAACACACACACACACACACACAGGGCAACACTTTAAGACCCTCATCCGACAAGCATCTGGTACGTGTCTACCGCGTGGCAGACAGCAGGAGGAGCCGGTGATGCAAACACGCAAAACCCATATTTACAATGTATTATAGTTTCCAAAATCCCTGGAGAAAACTGACAATCGAGTCCACTGTTGTGAAGTTTTTGAAATTTATTCCTTTTTACATTTGGGGCCCTTCGTAAAAGTTGTGATAAACAGTCTGAGAAGCGAGAACAGACTGTGCTCTCCTGGCTCGTTCTCGTGTGGGGAAAACCAAGTTAAACGCGTGGACAATCTGAGTGGATTTTCTAAGTCAATGAGAACAGGACACAGAGTGAATGGAACTATGTGTTTCAAAAGATAACTCCCTAGGGGAACGAGTGAGTGCCTTGGTTTTCCCACGTGTAGAAGTTTCACTCCATTTCTCTCCCCGTGAGCCAGCGTCCGGCAGGGTCACCGCCAGCGCCCTGGCGGCGTGAGCTGTGATGCTGGCGGGAGGGCGTCAGACCCTGCGTGTCCCGCGGTCCCGGAATGAGGACAGCGGCGGGGCTGTGGGGGAGGGGCGCTTCCGTGTGGAGTTGGAGGAGGGGAGTGACATTCTCGGTGGGACCATCATCCACGTCAACACCAGGATTCAGTAACGACTTGACATGTTGTCAGGCACCTTACAATCTCCTTGCACTTCCTCACTTGTCCTTAGAAAAGTCCTGGGAGGGAAACAGAACCAGCCAGCGGTTACTGGTGGGGGGCAGGTAGGGCCATCCCGGGGTTAGGGGAGTGGCGGATACAAGCCACTGGGTGTAAGATGGGCTCAGGATGTGCTGGACAACCCGGGGAAGAGGCCAAAGTTTTGTAATAATTGTAAGTGGAAAGTAACCTTTAAAACCTGTATAAAAATTAAAATAAATAAATATTGAGAAAAGCAAGTTAATAAAGGCCCTGTGAGGCATTTTAACCCTCATTTTCCAATGAGGAAAGGGGCACTCCGGGTAAGTCACATGCCTAAGAAATCACCCCCCTGGGACTTGTGTCCAGGGCGCCCTGACCGCAGGGGCCACACTCCTGGCCATGCCACGCTGGCCCCCACTCAGCGTTGGCCCATCCCTAAAAGGCACTCCTCGCGTGATGCTAGAAGGGAAGAGGGGGTTGTGAAAACCCAGTCAGGAGCAGGGGTGGCTGTTTTTAGATGGCTGGTCACTCACCGGCTTAGACAGAGCCCGGCTAGCCCGGGCATCTGATGCTGTCTCAGGGTCTGGTCGCATTGACAGCCACCTTCTCCCCGAGTAACGCCTGCACACGTGAGGTCAACCTTTAGAGCATCCTTCCGCCCACACACATGCCGCCAGGCAGCCCTGACACCCGCCTGCACCCCGCGATTTGGGTTCCGCAAGAGTCTTTGGTGTCAGTCAGTGCCGACACAGAGAGGAGTATTTTTGTGGGGAGAGTAAATACACGTGCCCATGCAAACACACGGGCAGATTTATTTGGCTTAAAAGCAGCTGTTTCTCAGCAGAGCATTCTCTGGGGCTATTGCCTCATTCCAGGTTAGCTCGAAGAACTGAGGTCCAGCCAGAGTGGGGGAGAGCTGTTTCAGGGGCTGGGGAGGCTCAGCGACCCCCCGACACTTGGTTCTTAACCGCTTCCTCTGATTGGCTTCACTGGGTCCACCCATCACAGACCAGGCTCTCTCTTACGGGCTGAGCTGTGTCCCCCCAAAAGCTGTTGGAACCCTCACCCCAACACCTGTGAATGTGACCTGATTTGGAAATAGGGTCTTGGAAGACATCGAGCTAAGATGAGGCACACTGGACTGGGTGGGGGTTAATCCAATGACTGAAGTCCTCATAAAAAGAAGAAATTAGGGCACTGAGACAGATGGGCACAGAAGGAGAGGACCACGTGAAGATGAAGAGAGACTGGACTGACGCGCGGACAAGCCAAGGAACGCCCGGGATGCCGGCCAGCCCCCAGCAGCTGGGACAGAGGCTGGAACCGGGTCTCCCTTAGGGGCCTCTGAAGGAGCCAACCCTGCGACATGCTGATCTTGGACCCCTGCCCTCCAGAACTCTGCGAGAGTAACTTCCTGTTGTTCAAGCCCCTCAGTGCGTGGTGCTTTGCTACGCAGCCCTAGAAAACGGACACGCACCCCACTGCTTTAGAAACAAGGTCGAGGCCCGGAGCTTTGACACCTGCCCCTGAGGCTGAGCACTGACCGCCCAGCCCCAAGGGCCCCTCAGCCGAACCCCCTGCGCTTGCTGGGCCGGGCCACCCCCTTGAACACACCAGCGCTCCTCTTTGTTTGGCGGATGCTTACTCGCCTGCAAGACCCTGTTCACACGCCTCACTCTCCCAACAGCCTCCTCCGGCCCCCACCCTGGCTGAAGTGCGGTGCGCAGCCACCACCACCCTGGATCTGCCTCCTTCCTGACGAGGGGCCCCTAGTGAGCAGGGACACTGTGTCTGGCCACCAGCCCACAAAATGCACCTGCCCCCATCTGCACTTTGAGATTCTAAGGATGGTTTTCAACATGTGAACCTATTCCTGACTTTTCGTTTCATGTTACAGGACGAGGTATACACACACACTCTTCCATGAAGTTTAGATGAGAAAATTAAGGGGAAACACTCAGCTACTATTTTTTCTCCTATTAAGCACACAGTATCCACTTACCCTTTTTCCCCACAGTGAAAGGATGCTCACTGACTTTCTCTGATGCTCCCATAACCTTTGGCAGCTTTATAAGTACTTGTCTCTGTGGATGGAGGGGGAGGTGCTCTCCGAAGCCGCTGTCCTGGGCTGGCTCCTTGAGGTGGGGGCAGGGAGGGCGGGAGTGGGCTCCCTCACTCCACACCCAGGATCGTTTGGGCTTCAAGGGAGTTGAGAGCATTGGCAAGACAGGAAGCCTCAGAACACGGGGACGGACCCCGAGGGCGACGTGCTAAGTGAACTAAGCCAGACGGTGAAAAACAAGGATCATACGGTTTCAATTCTATGTGGAATCAACAAAATAAAACAAACAAGCCAACAAAACATAACAGAAACAGACTCACAGTTACAGAGAACCAACCAGGGTTTGCCAGAGGGGAGGGGGCAGGGGCTGCACAAAATACGTGAAGGAGATTAAGAGATACAAACTTCCCCCGAGAAGGTAAGTAAGTCTGGGGATGTAATGTAACAGGGAATACAGTTCATACGACTGCAGCCGCTTTGGATGGGAGCTTTGCACGGTAGCTGGTCTTAATGTGACCATCACATGATGCATAAAAATTTTGACTCACTATGCTGTACACCCGAAACAATATAATAGTATATATTAATTATAACTTAATTTTAAAAAGCTGTTTTCCCAGTGGTGTAAGCTCCCCCTCCTGTCCACATCCAACCTTCACAACGTTTTTAATCTGCAAGCCAGCAGCCACCTAAGAATGTACAAAAGACAGAGCCAGACAGGATTTACAAAAGTAACCTGTATTCCAGCCAAAATAGCTTTAAAAAGAAATCCCTTCTAAAGGGGGGACAAACTACATAAGACGCAGTACACTTTAAAATATGTATTGAAATTACAAATCAAAATTTTCCATATGATTCCAAAGTACAAAACACAACATTAAAAGGCATTCAAACAGCTCTATTATACATCACAGTGTTAGTGGCACAAAAATGTACTGACATTTCAAAAACACAAATCAAACTTTTGTTGTTTTTTTTTTTGTTGTTTTTACCACCACTTGTCAAATACGTAATGTATACATGTGCATGACTCATTCATGCATATTTTTATACAAGATTAAAATACACCCACGGTAAAATGAGCGCGGAATGAAGGAAAGGTCGGGTCCCCACCCCTTCCTGACGGCTGCCGGAATCGCAGAAGACAGGATTATGCAAACCACGGATGGGGGAGACCACGGGCTTCACACACCCAAAGGCAGGCTCTCCTGGTGAGGAGGCACGCATTCTCCTTCAATGCACCTCCTTCTTTCCCTCCAGCATTTTTGACAAGACCAGTCATAACTCTTTGTTTTGTTTATTTTTCATGAAGGTTTGAGAGTTAATGAGAAGGAATACACAAACTTTGGTATTTTTTTAAAAGAGACCTTCAGGAAGCTTTATACATGCAAAAGGTTTCCCTCGATGACTTCACTGCGATTTATACACACATACGGGGTGTTTATTAATAAGCGAGAGTCTGAGAAATACACAAAAAGCCACCCTGGTTCTTTCCAAGCCTCTGATTCTTAGAGATGACCGAGGGAAAGTGCCCTCTTCTTACCTGCTAAATAATTTTTAACCTTTGTGATGTAGGTGAGAAAGATAAAATCGTCCCGGAGTAATTTTTGCGTATCTGATAACCCCCTCCCCGTGGGCCACGCTCTAGTCAGGAGCTGGCCTGTCCTAAAACAGTCTGATGGAATAATACGCTGTCAAGAGAATTTGCTCCCTTTTAAAAGGTGCCAGAGGCGGCAGGTCTTGGCTCCTCAGTCTGCGGCTACTGGAGGAAGCACTGGTTTGGACAGCGATTCGTCTATCGAAGGTTCTGTCTGTGCTCAAGTCCTAGGTCAGTCTCTGCCACGTGGACGTGTACAGTGATGCCCGTGATGATGGCAGAGCTTGGCTAAAGGATGCACGCCAGAGCCCGGCCTCGAGGGCAGGCACAGCCGGTGAGACCGCCCATGTGGTCAATTACCGAGGGACTAGGCCACCTACCGGTCAGCGTGCCCGCTGTCAGCACCCCACCCGGACAGCGGCAGAGTCGGCCATGGTCCCTCTCCGGGTTCCTTCTCCCCTCCCCCCTGGGATTTAGAGGCCTCGAACTGGATAGACAGACACATGCTTCCAGAGGGTCAGCGTGAAAACCATCTTTAAACGTGTCATCTTCAACGAAGACAAACCACGCTGAACAGCAGGAACAGGTCCATCTCCTCAGCATCAAGCCCCCAGGTCTTCCCGGGACTGACAGGCAGGTCAAAACCCAAAACACAGGCCATCTTCCCACGTCCCATTTGCATCTTACATCAAGCCTGGTCCACATGCGTCCCCGTGAACTAAGGGGATGGTAGTCCTCACGGAAAGAAAAGAAGTCAGATGGGGGGCACGCAGGTTTATGTGCAGATCTCAGTGTGGTCCCACTGGTGTCCTTCCAGGGAACGGACAGTCTTACTTTGTCATCACAGAATCCAACTGAGCACGCCGGGCCATGTGTGATGCAAAAACTCGGGGCAAGCAGGCGCTCCTTCAGCCTCGCCTGGCCCCAGAATCTCAGTGGTCCCTACCTGGGTCAAACCACGTGCTGTGAAGGTGTCGGGGTGAAGGCACAGAGACGGTCGGCGCTGTGATGTGCATGATTGCCCACGGACTCCTCCAGGAGCTGGACAGCCCCGCCACTAGGGATAAAGAGGTCTGAACTCTGGCCCAACGGATGCAAGCGTTCCAAAGGCTCCGGTTCCCGCCCTGCAGGAAGGGGTACCACTGTACGGACCCGGGCAGTGGGCAGCAGCGAATCCAGGTGGGATGGCCTGGGACAGGTGAAGGCCTGCCCTGTGGACCACTGGACATGGGCCACCAGCCTGCCGTCTTCCTTAGGAATTTTAAAAGACGCTGGGAGATACATGTACTCACAAATCACAAATGAGGTCTCCAGCCTGGGCCATCGACCTCACCTTCTGACCTCACGGGGCTGTGACTCTCTCTAGAAAAGCCATCCTCCCTCCATCACATCCTCTGCAGCAACAGGGACTCAGGGCCCGGGGGCCGTCCAGAAGGCTGGCCTCAGGCATGGTTTCCCTCAGTGGCCGAGTTTTTAAACTGCAACTATAAGGAAGACTTTTTGCACAAAATTTGGACACAGACTGGCTTCCTAAATGGCTTCAGTTTCAAGGGGAAGAGTGGGGTGACCCTGATTCTCCTAACCTATTAAGTGTGAAGAAATAGAGACATTTCTATACGGGCAGGTACACCAGGACCTGAGACGGATCCCCAAATGCAGACGTGGGAGACACAGAACAGCGCCACGCGGCACAAACGTGCCTGTAACGCAGAACTGAGGCAGAAGCCAGGCGCTGTTTTCACTTCACTCCTCTGTGGATGCTTAATAAGCTCTTCAAAAGTCCCACTGCAGCAGTACGTCTACCCCACTCCCCTTTGTACTAGTTTTAGAAGTCGCAAGTTGGATGCAATCATTTTGCCCTTTAAAAACCGTATTAAAGTCAACTTTCTGTAAAGAACGCACTTTCCCCGCTTTTCAAAGTCGACTGATGGAGAACCATGTGCCTAACTGAACCGGGCATCCCGTTGGCACGGTAACAGCCACACACAGTCTGTCCAAGGCCGAGAGGTTAAGACCCCAATCAACACAAATGAAATGGAAGTTGTTTTTCTTCCCCCCCCAGCAGAGGTGACATGGTGAGCAACTAGACTGGGGAGTGTGTAGGACAGACGATTTCTCCACAGTTACTCAGTCATTACAAAAACTGCGAAACCCAGAAGCTTCTCCCTCAGCCCCGGGGAGGCCCCGCCCCCCTGGCGTCAACATCACTGCTCGCTGGTAGCATCCGCGGGCGGAGACTGACGCTACAGGCCAACAAACCAAAGTAAGTCTCAACAGAACTGTGTCCAAGTAAAACATTTAGCTTCTGAAGACATTAAAAAAAATATTTGCGGATACCTGGATGAGAAAACAGGGAGCCCTGGGAGCTGAGCTGAATCACCAGAGAGAGAAAAACAAAAGGCAGATCTAAGGATGGAGATGTTTCTTTAAACACCCAGTATTCTCAAGGAGACGCAACGCTCCAGGAACCGCGTTTGTAGCAGTCCCACCGCGGGCAGCATCCAAAAAGTCTACAAGTTTCAAGAAAAACGCAAAGAGCACATAAGGCTTTCTAAATCTCCTGGAAGGCGGCCGAGCCGGAAAGGCCATTTAACAACAGCTTCCCCCAAACGCACGTTTCAAGAAAGGCATAGGATGGTTTAGACGCACCTTGTTGATTTTTCACTTCTCAGTTGGAAAAAAAAAAAGATGCCTTCGAAAAAGGATTTTACTAAATGCCATTAGTAATAAAAAGAGCTGTCATAACCAGAGTGCTTTTCTCAAGTCAGAACACTCGGACTTGGTCTGCAGTGAGACGCAATCCTTAAAAGACTTCTTCTCTGGGCAACGTGGCGCCAGCGGGATGCCAAGGAGGAGACGGGCTACGTTGTGCACGAGAAGGCGCCGAAGCAGCCGCCGGCCGCCCCTGGTCTGCCACCACTGGGAGAAGACTGCCCGCGGTGCTCCGCACAGCACCTCCCCGCTCACGTCTGGAGAGACCGATTCTGTGGGGACGGGACATGCCCCACCCACGCCAGCCTCGCCCTCCCCATGCCTGGGTGATGGCGTCCCGGGCCTGCGCAAACGGTCTGACATTGGTCCCTGAAATCACGGCATCTGGCGTGACACTGAAGCTCGATGGGGCACATAAGGCAAGAAAGATGTTTGGTGAGCGGGGACGGCGGGTGGGGGCGGGGAGGACCGCGCTTCCCGGAGCAGGGTCTCGTCCCAGCGTCGTGCCTCCTCTAGGTGGGCAGCGGGTCGTCGTCGCCTTTGCTGCACTTGCACTTGCAGCAAAGGACAAACGGGGTGGCCAGGAGCAGGAAGGGCGAGGCCACCAAGAGCAGGAGCCCAAATCCAGCAAAAATGCCCACGACCTGCAGGAAGGAAGCAGAGGAGCGTGAGGTGGCTGCCTGTGGGCTCCACAGCTGAAGTACAGCCACACACCCACCCACTCACCCATCTATCTGTCCATCATCCACCCACTGACATCTACCTAGACCCATCCGTCCGTCCCTCCATCCATTATACATGTAACATCCATGCATCTTTCCATATATCTATCATCTCTCCAGCCACCCACCCTTCCATCCATCCATCCATCCATCCATCCATCATCTACCACCCATATCATCCATTCATCTCTCCATCTGTCCACCCATCCACCCATCCATTCCTTAATCTACCACCCATATCACCATCTGTCTGTTTATCCATCCACTCATCATCCATCCATCATCCATCCATCCATCTTCCACATATCCATCCATCCATCCATCATCCATGCATCATCCACTTGCCATCCTTCCATCCATCATCCAACCATCATCCACCCACCCATCCATCTACTCATATTTCCTTCCTTTCACTGCCTTCCATTTTTACCCCCTTCCCTTTTTTCCCTTTGTTTTCTTCCTTTCCCTTCTCCCTTCCCTCCTTCCATCTATGTACCCAAATATCCATCCAATTATACATCCAGTTAACCAACAAGCTGCCTCTGAGCCAAACGCCATACTAGGTGTTGCAAACACAGAGGCACATGAGATCTCGGCCCTCAACAATCACCCAGTCTGGTGGAAAGAGACCAAGATCAAAATGATAATAATGCATTTTACAAAAATTGCCATCAGGTTCCAGGGTATAAAGAGAGCCCCAGAGCCAGACACCTACATTTGCAGGTGGGTTTGCGATGAGAGATGGCTGAGATTATAAGGATGAGGAGGTGGGTAGCAAACAAGAAGGACTGGGATAAACCATTTCAGGTGGGAGAACAGAAAGGCACAAACACGGTGCATCAGGGAGTGACCAGACCTGCATTATTCCTGGAGTTTAAAACCCTACAATTACTGTCACACATTTTGATTTTGTTTAAAGACATAGGCTTACCCCTAGATACGACTAAATGCCAAAAGAGATGAGCCTCAGATGAGGACATGCTATCATCCAAGTCAGGCAGCGTGCACGGTCAAAGAAGCAGCGGGTCGCTCTGTAGCTGGTCCCCTCCACCCTCCACCGGAGCCCAGACCCGGAATCTGAAGGTGGAGTTAGCCCGCCACCTGATGTTCAGAGCCATAAACACACGAACCTGCGGGGCTCCTGGTTCTAATTCTGACTCGGCGTGTGTTCCCCTCTCACTGGGCTTCAGTTTTTTCATTTATAAAATAAACAAATGAAGTAAAAGACCTCGGAGGGCTGTTATCAGTTCCGGAATACGACGCAGTGTGACAGCATCACATCCGTGTGCATTAAAGTACACCCTGACAGATTTTCCTGAAAACCATCACACACGCACAACCACCTTGTTGATAAATTAGATGGTGCTGACGCTAAGAATCCATGTTTTCTGCCGGGCTGGCTAAGTCCATCTTTCTGAACGTAACGTCGACAGGGGAACTATCTGTGCTTCTACTATCTCACTCTGCCTCGCAAGCCTATGAGTTCCCCTGAAACTGGCAGTGAAACAGGCTTGATCATAGTTTAGTGACGATTAATATTTGCTGGGAGGAGGAAGCCAGGAGGCAGCAGCTGCCACAGGAGCCAGGACAAGAAAACAGGGCTCAGCCCCTTCCTCCTGACCCACCCGGAGAAAGCTCCCGTGTGTAGGAAGCAGCTGAAGGAGCAAGGATGCTGTTCCTCCAGGACCATCCACTTTGCAGAGGGAGCTGCAAGCCAGTCATGGGAAAAAACAACTGACCGACACTCTTGCATCCAAGTGCAAGCTCAAAAGCATCCTTCTGCCTCAGGCGCGGGCCCAGGGCGAAGTAAGTCCCAGCTGCCAAGGACAGATTATCTGTCATCCGAGATGAGACACAAGTGTTCAAGAAGGGAAAGCGGGAATCACAGTAACGTGATGAGAGTCAGAAGACGTGTTCAAAGTCGGGGGGCGCGGGAGGGAGCGCCCCCCTCTGATCGGGAGAGACTTTGTGGAGGATGTGACCCCTGAGCTTGGCTGTCAGTGGTGCAGAATTTGGACGTGCCAGGCTGGGCATGGACCCGATCAGTGGAGGAAGGAGCGGGAGATGAGGACCAGGACAACGGCAGGGCCACAGCCCAGGGGCCGGGGAGAGCAACGCAGCACAGCTGGGAGCTTCCGTGCTGGAGGCCAGCGAGTGAGGAGGAGAGACGGGTAGGGGGCTGCAGAGATCCACAGTCAGGCCACCGAGCCAGGGTCCTGCCCGCCGCCACGGGGCACCTGGACGTCAGAGCCCACCGCGACTCCTGGGCGCTCTGTGCACACGCAACACAGCTTTCCTGGGTGAATGGATGGAAGCTCAGAGGCTGCCATAACCACAAAGTGAAGCTCCGCTCACAGGCCGATGATGAACACCCCAGCAAGAAGCCCGTCCCGGGGCTGAGGGAACAGAGGGCACCGAGCTGACGGAAAACCAGGAGACACGTGGGAAATGCAGACTTTCTAAGCTTCCGCGTTGACGCTTTACCGCTAGAAACAGACGACGAGGATGCAAGTTCCTTCCGGTAACGGGCATTCTGCATCTTGTGTCGGGGGCGGTTCTAACTGTCAAAACCAAAGGTTTAAGGGCAAGTCGGAGTTTTAATTGTTTGCACACGAGGTCTGCTCTGGGTGCGGCTGGTCCCCCAGGGAGTCCCTGGCCTCTGGCCTCTGCTTGTCAGCTTCTCCGCCACACACGCTGCTAGTGAGTGTGACTCCTTCACTGTCCTTCTGACGCTGCTCACTCCGCTTTCACCGTTCATCCCAAATCCAACACTAACGCATGGACGTCCCCGGCCACTTTGTCTACAACCCTGCGTGTCTCGGGGGCTCCTCGCATCGCAGGAAAGCGACCCCACACCTGTGCACCTCTGTTCCATTCCACCAGCACCGAGAGGGGCCTGAGATCAGGGCTGCTTCCTTCGTCCACGTGGCCCCCAGGCGTGGCTCAGAGCGGGCACGGAGCAGGTGTCCTGCAGGTGCGGACCCACCGAGGATGCCGCAAGGAGTGGTGGGAGGTGCTCCCGGCGCCCTCCTCAACAACAGTGGAGGCCCCGGACCCCCGTCCCGGTTTCTGCATTTCCCAAGGGCCAGTTCTCTAAAGGACTGTTACCGGAAGCTCAGTGCTACCCAGGACCCCTAGGAACACGTGACTCACCCCCAGGAAACAAACAGGCACGGGGACGAGGTGTGACACCTGGCCCACATTATCAGCCAGGGTGACAGTTCTCGCCTGGCTCTCACGCCCTCCTGGGGAGCTTGCCCGTGGCCCCAGCCACCATGCTGGTAGGAGGCTCAGGCCACGCAGAGAGACACATGTTGGAGACCCAGACAGCTCCTTGTCTGGACATGGGGCCTTTGTAGCGATCATTAAGTTAAAATGACATTACTAGGATGGGCCCTGATCCATTCTGACTAGTGTCTTTATCGAAAGGGAAGTCTGGACACAGAGCAGGTGCACAGAGGAAGGTGAGGGCTGGAGAGATGCGTCTGTGAGCTGAGGGCAAGGACAGCCGGGACCCGCCAGGAGCTGGAAGAGGCAGGTTTCCAGGGGAGCGCAGTCCTGCCCACACCTTGACTTCAGACTCCTGGCCGCCACAACTGTGAGGGAGTCTGCTCCTGTTGTCTGGGGTACAGGGCAGAGATGGGGGGCTGAGCCCTGGAGCGGGCCGTGCTGGCCAGGAGGACGAAATAAAACGCAGCTCAAATCGACTCTCCACCCCAAGGTTTGCAAACTGGCCCCTGGGCCAAGTCAGGTCCACAATGAGTTTTGTTTGGTTTTCTTCTGACAACTTTATGGGCCTATAACCCATGTGCCTGACAACTCGCCCGTTTACGGTGCACAGTCTGATGGTTTTCAGTGCGCTTAGAGCTGTATGCTACCACCTGACTTTGATGGGTGTTCCTGGAGTGCAGCCACGGGCCTTGGTAGACACAGTGTCCGCGGCGGCGGCTTCCCTGCCAGGCAGCGGGGAGCGCACGGCCTGCGGCGCCCCACCCGTGGGCGAGGACCTCAGCCGCCTGGTCACGCGGTCGGTCGGCAGTGAGGCTCCTCCAGGAAGCACAGTCGCAGGTGAGCTCTTTCTGTTCCTACAGACTACCTGGGACTCAGTTCCTGTGCCTCCCAGACAGGGCGACTGTCCCCCTCAGGGCCTGGTGAGACATGCTGAGAACGTGGTCAAGGCTCCCCACAGCACCCAGGAGCTCGCACACACCCGAGGCCAACCAGCTGCCCCCTCCGTGGCATCCCAACGCACCCAGAGCACACCCCGGAAGTCGTGCCTACGGGGTCCACGCTGATCACCTCTGACCACTTCCGCCTCCCCTGCTCTGTCCACACGGACATTCACACCACAGTTCTGCCGGTCAGCCCATCCCCATCCCCCTGCCTGGATTCCCCGCCTCTGCTGGACGGTCCCCTCTGCCCTATCCCACCGACGCCCACGGCCGGCCCTCCATCACTCAGTGCTTGGCCACAGACACCACCTCCAGGTCACACAATCTGGAAGGTCCCTCCTCAATCACATCTCCTCTGGAGCTGAAGTCTCGCCATGCTCAGGCTGCTGCTTTATCATCGGTCCCGGGGTGGCAGGTGGGTTCCATGAGAGAAGGACGCACCTGTCTTATTCACCAGAATATTTCTAGCTCCTACAACAGCGCCAAGCACACAGTGGGAGGTTAAAGCGTTTTGAAAGTGGGAATAACCCCACCGGCTACACGGACATTGCTGCCCAGGGGTTTCCCTTCTCTGCCTGTCATGCTTCCCTGGGACTAACTCGCTCACCCCGTGCCCCATGGAAAGCCCTTCCTCAAAGGCTGCATGAGGGGCGACTACAAGCGGCTCACTGCCAAGATCACAGGTGGGTGCAAGCAGCCGGAAGTCTGACGCCGAGGACCCATCGCATGCGAAACGCGGTCCACACTCACTCCAAGGTTGGGCCAGGCCCACCGTGAGCACCACCTCAGTCCGGAGAAAACCCGGTAGGAACTCCACTCACTAGCTCTGTTTTCTGTGTAACAGATCCTTGATCAACCGGCAAGCATTCCAGAAACCACGCACAGATGTGCTGGCTCCTCTCTCCCCAAGACCAAAGTTCCAGGTGAGCAAGTCCTACCTGCGTCCGATGCCAGATGACAGACGCCCTGGAGTGGCCCAGCTTGTTCCTGCAGGGGCCTTTGTCGTAATGGATCAGGAGGAAGTCATCCTGGGAAAGAAGACGAGAACAGAGGTGGACGGGAGATTACTCTCCGTTTAGTGAACAGACCTGCCTGGTCCCAGGTTTTTTTTTCTAATGCTCCAAATAGGGATGTGAGAAACACAGGAGGACAACACAGGGGGAGTGTCCACTCGCCAGGGGGCTGCTGTCCCCTAGGCCCCCGCGGACCCCCAGGGCCTCCATCCTCCATGGAGCACCCCAGGCGGACGGCTCCAGGCCACTAGAGGGAGCCCGCTCCCGGCCTCAGGCTCTGCCCAAGCTCAGCTCCCCTGGGCTCAGGGCGGCTCCAGATTTTGCAGCAAAGAGCGAATCTGCCCACTCAGGGCCTCTAACAAGTAGGTCAGAGGCTCCTGTTTCTCCACAGCCGCCCTGGCCGTGCTACGCTTCCCTCCCCGGAGGCCCCGGCCCGCACCTCCCTGCCGCCCTGGCGGGGCTGCTGGGGAATGAGATGACTTCCTTCACGTCTGGTCCGCCCTCCTCCGCTAGTGCCAGACTTCTCGCCCGGGAAGCGCTTCCTCTCAGCTCAGACCATGAAAATGCTCTCAGTGCTCAGGCGCTGGCCGGAGACCAGCCCCCACCTCCACCCCTCCAGCTGTCCCGACTCTCACAGCAACGACCTGCCCCCAGCCCGTGTCCCCCGCACCCCACCCCAGGGTCTCCACCCACCTTCCCACGACGGCCTCACGGGGCTTTCAGGCTCTCGGGGCCCCCAGCCGACGTCAGCCTCTGTCACCAGGGCCCTGGCTCAGGGCCTGGCACCCAAACCCGGACTGAGGGGCGGGAATGGCTTTTCTGTACAAAACCCTCTGCTCCTCCATGAACCGGAGGTGCCCTTTTCTCTCCAATTGTCCATAAACAGCACAAAGGAGAGGCCGAGGCTCTTTACTCATTTAACCGCAGGTGCAGGCAGAGTCTTCCAGAGAAAAGGGTAACACGCACAGGGCCCGGGGGTCCGAGGGCGGGAAGTCGGCCCTCCCAGAGCCAGGCAGAGCCGGCACGTGGCGTCGCCCGGCCTGTAGGGCAGCGCCGCTGGGCGGATGCGGCCGGCCCGCCTTCCTCTCAAATGGTTTCCGGGGTCGGCCTCCTGGAGCCTGAATGCACACGGGGGCATCGTGAAACGCCAGCTTTTGGGGGGACAAAAAGCACAAAGTCTTCAAGGGAGGTGGGAAGGCCCAGCCTGCCTCTCCCCCGGTCCCAGACCCTCATCTGGCCCAGGGAGCATGGGCCTGGATGGACGCAGGTCTCTCCTGGCCGGACCTCATCTTCTCTGAAGCTGTCCTGCTGACTTCCGTCCACTGAGACCTCTCTCCTCCTTGAGATCCTGGTTGTATTTTCTTTCACCCACATCGGCTGAGATGAACTTTTTGTTCGCAGTCCCACTCTTCCCGGCTGCCTCTCGCACAGTCTGCCTCTGGAGGCTCTCGGAGAGTCTTTGGATTTGTTTCCCGAAACACAGGCTGAATCATGTCGGGCTGCCCAGTTGAAAAGCCTTCAGCGACCTCCACCAGCAAAGCTGGGCACCGCCGGCTGCATGGCTGTGTGAAACGCAGATCCTGACTCGGGGTCCAGGAAGGGGCGCAGGTTCCAGACGCCTCACGTGGTCCTGATCAACTCGCTGCTGGACCTGCGCTGGGCAGGCGTGAGCACAGAGGCCCGTGTCAGGGCCCCCACCTTAGCCAGGCCGGGGCCATGGACGGCCATGCCCTTTCTCGCCATGTCCTGTGCCCTGGAAGCAGCCCACCCCGCACACTCTGCTCTCTGCCTGGTCACCTACCTCTGCACCAGCTGGGCCCGAGCCCCAGCCTTCCGGGACCCCGGGACCCACTCCGGAGAGGCTGTCAGGGACTCCACATCCATCGTCCTGAGGCACTGCTCACAAGGACCTATCACCTAGTAGCAATAAAGCTTCTCAGCCGGGAGGTCACCAGCTCCTCAAGGTCACGGGCTTTGCGGGCCTCATCCCGGCAGCCCGGCCTCCAGGCAGAGCGGAGCTGCCGACACTCTCGGCACACTTCCTGAACAGAACAAAGGCTCTCTTCCTGACAAAAGCACCCTGAGACACTTTGACAATATAGAAATGATTTCATTGTGACCTGAAGTTCATGGTGAAGCCCTTGGGTGGAAAGAACTACGGACGGCAGGGCCTGCCGGGAACGCAGGTGCGCGGCTGAGACAGCGAGCGTTTCCTGCACGTAGTTCCCAGAAGCCTCATCAAGCTCCCGGGAGGGGAGCAGGAGCAATGGAGCTGGCTCTGGAGGGCATGCTGGGCCAGATGCACGGAGATAAGAACGGATTCCTCAGAGCGGCTCCACTAGGGATCCGTCAGGGCTTCCTGTCCGACTCTTGGCCTGGTCCAGCCCAAGCTGCTGGGTTTTAGAGTCTGAAAGACCAGAGAGTGGAAGCTGGGTCCGTTCCTCACCCTTCGGTGCTTTGGGGAAAGATTGTTAACCTTCCTGGACTTTTTTTTTTTTTTTAATTTTATTTTTGGGAGGAGGAGGTAATTAGGTATTTATTTATTTATTTTAATGGAGGTCCTGGGGACTGAACCCAGGACCTCGTGCAGGCTAAGCACATGCTCTACCACTGAGCCATCCCCTCCCCGCTGGACTTACTCTTTAAAAAAGGACATGAGCACTCCAACTCTCACGGGAAGAGGGCGCATATTAAATAACAGAGGTGCGCGGGGCAAAGCACAGAGGCTGGAGCATCACCATGACTTCATAAACGGGAATTACTTTCCCCAAAACATAAAAGAACGTGCGTGGGGCCCTTGCAGCAGGTGCAGCAGAGAAGCGGGAGAGAGTCCTGGGCGGGGGACACGGCTCCGTGGCAGAGCACATGCCCAGCATGCAGGATGCCCTGGGTTCACTCCCCAGCACCTCCTCTAACGTAAACAAACAAGCAAGCCTGATTCCCTTCTCCCTGAAAACAAACAAACAACCCACCCCCCAAAAAAGAGAGCCCTGGGCCTCACCAGTGAGGACTGGGGACGGGGCCAGGTGTGGAGGGCGGGAGAAAGAACAAGGAGGGATGGGGACACCCTAAGATGATGGTAACTCCCTGAGCTGCACGCGAGGCAGAGGTCACACTTGAGGAGGAAACTAACCGAGAGGCACGAAGAGGGACGGGCGAGGCCCGCCTCCAGCTCAGAATCTCTGCTGCTTCCGACGTGCGTTCACGCACTTGTCTGAAGTCACGGCTGCTGTCCCTGGTCAACCGCCCAGAGCAGACGCCCTGCCCTGCAGGGTCGGCTTTCTGCGGCCACCGGGTCACTTTACAGCAGCTCGTCACCCACAGAGAAAAGCAGACACTCTTGGCCACGAGGACGCCGACCTTCAGGAGGAAACTGCCCTGCGGTGCCTCTGTCCTTAGTCCGGGCGGAGCCGGAACACAAAGGGGTCTCTGGCCCGCGGGAACCAGGCTTTAGAACAGAGTCAGACGGACAGATGGATAGACAGATGGATGGACAGGGACCAGAGAGAGAACAGCTTTGCACTCAAAGGGTACAGACCGCGGGGCTGGCCTCCCACCCCTGTCACTCAAGGGAACAGGGGAGGTCACAGCAGAAGCAGTGCTCCCGCCAGAAGCCAAACTTCTGGTCAGTCCATTTCTGATTCACCCCAGAAAGAATCTACAAGGAGACTTGGTAACGCTGCTAAGGCTGGCATTTCACTTCCTTCCCCCTTTAGGAAAAGTTGATAAGGAGTAAGAAGTTGCAGGCCAGACATTAGACAGTGTAATGTAATCTAATGATCAGCTTTCAAAATAAAAAAAAATACAGTACATGTGAAATTACATATTTTATATATATGCACATATATATAGACTACACGCCTGCCATGTGAAGAGGCTATGTGTACAGCCTACACGCAGGTAATTATATATATGATTTATAGAGACTCTGAAGGACCTGAAGACTTTAATGTATGAGACATTCTCAACATCCCTTTCTCACCACAAAAAGTCAGGGAATGAAAACTTGTTTGGTTTTAAGCGAAAGAAAATTAATCTTGCCAAACTGATCTCTTAAACTTGCCTAGGGGAAGGAAGATGAAGGTAATTAGTAATTAAAAGTTTCTGAAGGGACAAAGGATTTTCAAAAGGAAAACCGCAAAAGATGCAATCTATCTGGTATTTGTAAAGGTGGCCTTTACTTCCAGACCTGTCAGCTTATTTAAGACTCCATCTAATAGAGACATTTGTTTCCTTCTTAATCTCTAGGCCTGTCCCCTGTAAAGTGCTTGCACTTTGCAAACCATTAGGGATTCTTTCTCCTTCACCTGCGCGGCCCAAGCGGGCCCTTCTCAGCCGCGCCGCGCTAAGGTGACTCGCTCTGCGACAGCCCCTTGGTAGGGAGACCCCCTCAGAAGCGGTGCTTTGACTTTACAGCAGTCCTCAGACAGGTGAGCCCCTATCAGGGTAAACGTGGGTCTGTTCTGGGTCTCCCCTTTAATTAGGTCTCAATGGCTTCACACTCCTACGAGAAGAGCTGGGCACACCATGCCTGCTGTCCAGACAGACTCGTGTAAATCCATCCCTTTGTGATGACCCGTGACTCGCCTGGCTCTGCCTGTCACTGACCACCATGACTTTCACAGATGGTTAGTTCTGCTACTTGATTATAGCTTCAGAAACTGATGTACAAATAAACTCTTCTAAAGGCAACTCATAATGTCATCATTTTGGCAAGATGCCCACTCCCGAGACAGGCGAGAAAACGGAACAGGAAGCTAAAAGGAGTTCGTTTGCATCGGGCCTAGAAGCTCCAGAAAAAGGCAGGTGATCGGAGAGGGGCGGGCCAGGCACCACCAGCAGGGACTCTGCGTGTGCAGAGACAGCGTGGGGTACCCCGGGGAGAAGGCGGCCGTGTGAGGCCAGCAACTTCCATTCTGCCAGACAGTAGAGGGCTCATGTGTCCTTGTGCCCTGCAGGTGACGTGAGCTTCACCGCAGCAGCTGCCCCGTGCCCGGCATCCGCAGCACGGTCTCCTGCCTCTGTCATCCTTGCTGTTCCACGAACGGTCCCTTCTCTGGACCATCTGTGTTCCCCCCAAATTCCTGTGTTGCAATCTGCAACATGATGGTCTTCGGAGGTGGGACCTTCAGGAGGTGACTGGATTCAGATGAGGTCTTGGGGTTGCGGCCCGCGTGATGAGATCAAGGTCCTCACGTGAAGAGGAAGACAGTCCAGAGCGTCCTCGCCCCGGCAGGTGAGGCCACAGAGAGAAGGCGGCTGTCTGTGGACCAGAAGAGGGGCTCGTGGGAACCCGCCACACAGCGCAGACCTCAGCTGTCCGGTGTCCGGGACTGTGCAATCCAGGTCTGCAGTTCCAGCTCCCGGGTCTGCACTGTTATTCTGTCACAGCAGCCTGAGCTAAGACGTCCCCACTGACCAAACCTAAGATCCTGAGATCCCATCCACCCCTTGATGCCCAGGCGGACCCTTCACTCCCAGAACCCCGGCCCGAAGTCCCATCCTCAGATACCGCCGCAGCCTGTGAGCGAGTAATTCCACAAGTACAGAATAAACACGTTCCTCCTGTAGCACAGGAACACCCCCTCGGCCACCAGGAAGTGGAGGCGCCCGCCTCCCAGCCAGCCCGGCCCACAGCCGCAGCGCGTACTCACGTCCAGGGACTCCAGGCAGTACCAGCAGAAGGCGTGTTTGCAGTTCTTACACATCATCTGGGCGCAGCCTTCGTCCCGCTCAATGTGCACCTTGCACCTGGGGCAGCGCTTGATGGGCGCGTCGTCCCCCTCCAGCTTGAAGGCAGAGCTGCTGTGGGAGAGACTCCGTCAGGGCTTCGCTCCGAGGGGCCCGGGAGGGGCCTGCCTGCACCGGCTACGCTGGGCGCATTAGCCGCACTAGCGCGGCTGAGGTCGCGTGTTACTTAATGAAAAGTCGAAAGCAAAGAATCTCAATCACCAAAAACCTGTGAATCAGCCAGTCTGACTTGGGGGGGGGGGAATCTAAAATCTACATTTAGATATGCAAAGGAAATAGGGCAAAAGGCTTACAGTGGAGATCTCTGAGTAGTGGGATTATGGCCAAATCTTATGTCCTCATTCATATATTTGTATGCTTTCCAAAGAGTTGATAGTAAATTATATGTTCTTTGCTATTATCAGAAAAGAAATGTTAACACACACACACACACACACACAAACACGTACCAATCGCTCAGTAAGACCTACTTGGCTTGTCTTTACGAAATCATTTTCCCGAGAGGTCTGGGCAGGCCCCACTGTGGTGAGCATGAAGGGATTTAAGCCTGGGGTCAAGCGCCGGTGCGCACCGGCGTGGAGCAGCCTCTCTGGGCCTCAGCCTCCCCATCAGTGGGAGCCTGAAGGACGGTTCGGATGAAGAGCGCAGGGCAGTACCAGGCATGAGCCGAGTGCCAAATAAACAGTAGCAGTGATTCTCTATGGCTCATGAAATGGTGACCTAGGCACCGTTTTAGGTATGCCTGCAGAAGGACGTCCATCTCATGCTGTTAATTCTAAAGAGACAGCTAAAAATGTGCATGGAATCGTCTGAAAGAAGCAGCAGTGAAGGGCAGTTATTGCTAATTATGGGGCACATTTGCTATGTTGTTTGAACTCACTGCATCCACTCAGTGTCCCCAGGAGAAAAATGACTTCCCATTGGGGTGAGCAGGCTTTTCAGAACCTAATGCGTTCACGAGTACAAATTCACTGCGGTTGCCCCAACTCTGGCATTTCGAGTGCATTCGGGCTGAAGGACCTTCCACAAGCGCCACAGTGAACGGAAGGGTTAGACCCAGCACCCTTTACACGCGTCGTCTGAGCACTAGAGGGCTTCCCGCCGACCACACCCCCGGGGTTCCCGGAGTGCCAGGCTCCGGCCCGCGAGGCGTGTGCCCCAGCTCAGCGGGGCTCTGTTTCGCTCCCTGGCACAAGGTGACCGGTTAAGATGCGCTGCAGGGAAGCAGTGCGGCCTCGGAGTTGGGGCGTCTGGAGGCAGACATGCGGGTCCAGGCCGTGCTGTGTGCATACTGTCAGCCTCTGTGTCCCCAGACACAAGGCAAACCGCGCCCAGCTCAGAGGGGTATGAAAACAGCAGACACCAGCGCGTGCAGAGGAATCACTCCCTAAGTGCTGGTCCTGGTTGATGCTGTTACTGAAAGATTGTAAAACTGTCTCTTGCTCAAAACCACCTCTAATTTAGCAGCAAATGACAGGTCAGACTGGCTGCACAGAATGTGATTTACAAGTCGGGGTTGTCACAACCCATACAAGGTGTCTCCATGGGGAAGGGCACAAGTCCACTCCCCTACAGACACAAGCCACGTCCCCCTGAAAGGAGTCTGACCTCTAACAAGAGCCGAAGTCGGGAGGCACCAGGCCCATGACTGAGGCCGACTATCGGGTTAGATAACATCGTTGTGGTTCGAAAGCCAGGTGGGACCTTAAAATAAGGAAACCAATTTTCCCACATGACTCACAAGCTAATTTTGAAGGAAAGGCCATGAGCAGATGCAGCGGCAGTGGACAGTGAAAAGCGTCTGTCAGGGAGACTTTTCAAGCAGAGACAGTTAAAATATGGAAGTTCTGGTGCACTGCAGCATGAAATGTATATGGTAGAGACGATGGTTTTTAAACACTTTCTGGTACCTGGATTAAATTTCAAATGATGATTAGTAACAACTCTGTCAGCTCAAATTTGTGAAGGCAGGTAGGAGTCCTTTGACCATTTCATCACAACCTACAGGTTCTAACGCTTTAAGGAGCAAACACACAACAGAAATGCATGAAGCTGGTCAGCTGAAGGGTGGAAACGGAGTTTAAGGGAAGATTTAACTTAGAGGGAAAACACTTACTATATGATACTAGCTGAGGGTGCGCTCAGTTAGTTATAAGTGACACTGGACAGTCAGCCTCGGGACCAGGGAGACAAGAGGGAGTGGTGAGGACTGTGGCAAAGTAAAGGTGCAAAAGGCCCTTCTAAAGAGGGGGCTGCTGCCAGCTCCAGCCGACTGTCTGCAGGTGGGAACGCAGCTCCGTGCAGCTGGATAAGCTAGAAATTCAGGATCTTATGCCAAATCTTTTGTTTTTAAATTTTCACAAAATGAGATTTGTGAACTTGTATAGAAATTGCCCTTCTGTTTCTTAGCACACAACCTGATTTTTTTTTCATTTTGTTTGTTCTTGTTCTTTCTGAGGTGCATCACGGATGATTTAACCACGCGTACGTTATGACATAACTGCCGCCCTTGAGCAAGGACCTACATGAGACCAGGACACCTCGGATGAAGAAATACTAACTCCCTAGGCACCCAGCACTTAAGGTTTTATGGGTCCCTCCACTGTCCCACCCAGGAATGGGACACTGGCGCTTTCTGACTCCTAGTTTCCCTGTTTCTCAGCCCCTCCCTTGCTTCACGGGGGCTCCCCTTAGCAGTACCCTGACTGCTTCACAAGTGCATGGCCCCCGCCTGCCCCCTCAGTGCTCCTGCCCCCGCCTGGAAACCCAGCCCTCCCAGTTATGTGTGACCCGACACACGGAGTGTGGTTCTTCTCGCAAATTATGAAGGATCAAGACCCTGAGTATAAGTTAAGTGATCATTCTAGCATTTGAGCGCCTGCTGTATGCCCAGATCTGGGGTGTCAGTGTTCAAACACAGGAGCTCAGCCTAGTGGAGGAACCGGACACATAAACGCATGAACTAACACCCCACCAGGCTGGTGTTGTCATCAACACAGGTGATCTCCAGCGGGACACAGAGGGTGGGTCACCAGCCCTGCCCTGGGAACTGGGAAGCTCGACAAAGCGGGGGGGACGTGAGCCATGTCTTCAAGGGCAAGGAGTCTCCAGGGAAAGCAGGAGGGCAGAGAA
This sequence comes from Camelus bactrianus, assembly GCF_048773025.1. NCBI lineage: Eukaryota > Metazoa > Chordata > Mammalia > Artiodactyla > Camelidae > Camelus > Camelus bactrianus. The sequence continues at coordinate 17,287,686 of NC_133553.1, read as the reverse complement.
GGGACATTCCAGGCACAGGCACAAAGCGGGAACGAGAGGGAACAGGGATGTGTCCCGAGGTCGCCAAGAAGGTCCCTGTGCACAGGCTGAGCTGCGGGGAGTTGGGCGGGGGCAGCAGGATGCGGGCAGAGGAGACAGGCTGCTGCGGGCGGCCCTTTGGGTGGGTGGTGGGAGGTCCTTTTCCAGGAATGTGACCTCAACAGGCGCTGGGACACCTCCGTCTAATTGAGCCAGACGCCCTGCAGATATCGTAGGACAAAAAAACTGAGTATTACCAATTTCTTACAGCTCAACCTACCAAATTTCAAGGCACCCAGAAGGATGCGCAGCGTTCACCTGGGCATCCGGTCTGAGGGTCTGGCAGGGAGACGGGGGGCACAGTTGCTTCAGTGACTTCCCACTGAAGCCTTCCTGACAGGTCCCCACCTGGCCTCAGGCCCCCGGGACCTGCGTCTGGCGATCCTTCTTGTGTTCTAACCACTGCCCGCCTCCCCGGGTTCCTGCTCCTGCACCCCGATTCCAGATCACCTTCAACAGCCTTGGAAAACTCCACGCATCACAGGACTTACACCTGTGCATAGTAACTGACCGTTCGTACGTGGGTCTTTCTCGATAGGCAGAGCGCACCCGGCTTCTTACGTATCTTTATGTTTCCAGAGCCTTGTACAGTGCCAGGCACATAATCAGTTCTCAAAAATAAATAACAAACAAACCAACCCAGGTCTGAATGAAGCTCAAGAGGAGAGCGTCTGCTGAGGCGGACGGAGGCACCTTTGGGGGAAGCCTGCTTCCTCTCCAGCCCTCAGCCCCGCCTCCGCGGCAGCCTGGGCGCCGAGCGTACCTGGTCTCCCCGGGAAGGAAGGTGACTGGCATGGTCTCAGGGCAGCCTTGGCCGGGGTGCCAGCTGGCTTTGCAGGCGGAGCAGAATTCCGTGTCGCAGGCTTTGCACTGCACCAGCTGCGGGGTCTGCAGCCCCATCTCCTGCAGCTGGCACACGGCCTGGCAGGTGGATGCTGGGCACCAAGTCCGGCACGGGTCCAGGAGCACCTCTGGCACAAGGAGAAAAAACGGGCAGGTCAGACTCTGCAGGACAGAGGGTCTGGCGGGCTTCGGACTGACGGTCATGCGGGCGCACGGCTTCACATACTTAAGGGAGAACAAACCATCCAGACCAGACAAAGGACACTTGTGGGGACCTGGGGCCGCTGGGCTCTTTCCTCTGCTCCAGCCAGTCCCCACTGCCCACCCCACCCAGGTCCCCAACAGCCCCCGAGTCCTTGCAGCTCGCGCGCCCGCATCCTGGAGGCCTGGCGGTCCAGGCACTGCCTCCTGCCTCCTCGTCTGCCCGCCCTGGGATGCAGCTCCGCTCAGTCGGGCCCGTCTGCAGGCCCGGAGCACCCCCACCGGGCCCGGGGTGGGGCAGCGGCGGGCGCTTCTAAATGTGCGTTAAGGGTGGAAAGAGAAGGACAGGGTGCCGGCTGTTCTCATCAAAGGTCTCGCCCGCCTACGACTGTCTCCCTCCCAAATTTAAATCTAAGCCCTGAACAGAGGACTGTGGGAAACTCATTCCTCAGCAGCAGGCTTTCCCTCTGAAGCGGGGCCTCCATTACTAAGAAGCCGGATTTAATGAAATTAGGAAGTTCATTCTGACTAACAGGATGCCCTGACACTCCCACGCCTTCACATCTGCCTTCACGTCTCGCGTTTCTTTGAACAACGGTCCCGAGCTGCCCTTCTCGTGAGCCTGGTTACTGGCTCCGTGGACCCTCTTCCATGACAGGATTCTCAATGCTGGGCCATGGGCGGGAGAGATGGACAGGAAACCCCACGGGTGCTGACGTGGCGCCAGACTGCAGTGGAGGCCAGAGGATCACGGGGTGTTCCAAGGGCGTCCAAGCTGGCCACTGAATCTACGCTGTTCAGCAGGGTTGCTCTCGAGAAGGAATCATCTGCACCGCACCGGGAACTTGGAAGCCATAAAAGATGCCGGCAGGCTTCTAGGCCCTGTGACAGCCAGGCTGGGTTGGCTCACCCACGTGGAGATGGGCTTTATAGGCACTGGGACCTCCAACAGGCTGGGGCTGTCACGGGCTGCCGGCGGGCCAGGCCACACCTCAACAGGCCCCATCAAAGGCGGAGTCAGACTCAGCCCTCTACCAACCAGCTCGAGTCAGGTACAACCTGACCAAAAGCCATCTCCTCATCTAGTCCAGGGGCTGACGGTGGCATCTCAGCCTTTGAGGGCCATGAGGACTCTGCCCAACTGCTCAGCCCTGCTGTCACGGCACAAAGGCAGCGTGTTGACCTGTAAATGACTGTTCTCATAAAACTTTATTTACAATGCCAGGCCGGGGGCCGGGCTGCCTGGCCCACTGGCCATGGTTGGCCAACTTCTGATCTAATCTCTTTTTAAGGCAAATTAATCAATAGCACAAAAGTATCAGAGTGGTGGGTCTGGCAGAAGGTTTAGAAGACTTGAGAATACAGAGGAAGTCTGGCATTCAGAAAAATCTGATACTTTTAAATTGATTTTCATGGTAGTAATCTAGAATCTTTCCCATGAGCCTAACGGAGAGTGAATGAGTAAAAGGAGTTCTTGTCCTGAGCCGAGAGTCACAGTGTTTGGTTTTCTGAGAATGTTCCTGGCTGTCACACCCAAGGAGGTGGTTTTGTGGGAAAATGCAGCTGTGGCCTCAGAGGCACACGTGTGGGGACAGCTCCCTGTGGCTCCCCGAGCTGAGTGGGCAGGAGAAAGGCGGAGGGGGGCTGCAGGGGAGGCTGGGGCACGGGGTCCTTCCAGGGCACTGGGAAGAGCCCAGCGTTGGGAGGAAACGCCAGAGGCCGGTCCCCCGGCTGTCCTGTGCCTTTTCCCTGGCAGTCCTCCCCCTCCGCCATCTGCTTCTGCTCCTCAGGGGTTTCTCTACTGGCCCTGCCTCCGGGCGGGTGTGCGAAGGGTGAGCCCGGCTGCACCCCGGCTTCAGCAGGGCCCCAGTGTGCTCGGCACCCCGGGACAGCTCTGCAGGATGTGGGCACTTGGCGTGCAAACAGGCGCGAGCCGTGCAGACACCCGCAGCGGGTCCGCTTCCTCGCCAGCTGGACAGGGAGTTTAGCACTGGCCCATCTGCACGCCTAAAGGGACAGCCCTGCCCAGCTGAGACCCTTCCCTTCCCACTCCCCCCCCCCACTTCCTTCTGCGCTGAGGAGCCTGTGACATCAGGAAAGGACCAGCTTTCCCAAGGCCCCTTCCTGCCTTTCCCAGGCCTGGCTCCGTCACCCGTCCGCTCCTCCTAGAACAGCACGTGTAGCTGGTGGGCTGCCAACCGTGGGAGGCCCAATTATGCAGCGCAGGGCAGAGGAGACCTCGTTCAGGTCTCCACGGTAACGACCTAAACTGTGTGACCTACGTCCTCGTGGAGCTGCGACGTGGCACCGCCCGTCCCCACGGGAGAGATCCCCCATGGGAGAGGCAGAGGGCAAAGCCTCCGCCCCACCCTTCTGCCAGCCCAGGACACCCTCCCCCAGCTGCCCGCACACATCTCCCCCCCCCACCATGAACAGAGCCCGGGCGGTGCTCGAGGACGTCTTTAAGACTCCACAGCATCACCCCGCTGCTGAATCCTGCCAGCTGGTGTGCAAGGCGGGACTCCGTCAAAAAGAAAATCCACACCGGGCAACACTGGAGTTTTCCTTTCCAGGATGTACGTTTGCACATCTATCTCTGCCTGCCTGTCTGTCTGTCTGTCACGTATGTATCTTATGCTACACATTAGGTACACTGTATCTTACACACTGTGATGTATTATAAGTATTGTATCTAGCATTCGTATATGCACATATTTGAATATATTTTCAAACAAGACAGTGTTTCTGGGACACTAATCTTGGCTCCACCTCCCAAAGATCTATTCACAGTAGATGAATGAAGCAGGGCCCTAACAGCCCTATGTATCAAACAGCCCAGGACTCTTTAAAAAAGGTCTTTTCTTTCTTAAGCATGGTTGTCCTTTGAGGAGCAAGTCAAAATATGCTTCACTGATCCTGTCTCACAATTTGCTCCGTGACTAACTGAAATCAATGGCTGTGCTTCAGCTCTAACATTTTAACATTTCTTTGGTCTCATTAAAGTCTGAGTCTATTTTGTGTTTTTTGTTGCTTTTAGCATAATGTTAGCAAAATGTTTTAAAGTGACGGGTTTGAGAGGTATTTTTTTAACCTAAGTCAAGTTGGCTTCATTATTATGCGAAAGAAAAAAAAAAAACCTTCTTTGACTAAAGCCAAAGTACTGAAGAAATAACAAGTTAAAATCATTAGGTAAGAACATTTACCCAGCTGCATTTTTAAATTCAATGTCATAGAAAGTTCATTTTCTTGTAACCCAAATAACAGCCAGATTCTGTCAAGATTCTCTCTGGAAAATGTTTTCAGAGGAGGCTCAAAGTCTCAGAAATCCAAATTAATCAATTTTATAGCTCCACACACTGACTCTCCTATCACACGGTATTATATTTCAGCTACAAACTGCCCCAAACCAAAAGATTTAGGGCATTTAAATAAATAAGCTCTTGAAAACAAATTCCAATGCCATAAAAAATCCTGTTTGATTTTTCTTTTTAAGTCGGCAATGCATTGCTTTTTTTTTTCCTGAGAAGTGAGCCTCAAGAGGAAATGCAGCTATCTTTAGCATTTCTTTTAAAAAAAAGAAAAAAAGAAAAAGAAAACTGAACATTCAGCTAAACCCAGAGTCTCTGGACCCTTTCCTCTGGTCTATTTCACATTCCATCCCTACCCTGAGGGGGTTTTCCTGTAAACACGCAGCCCAGGGTTGCACAAGGTTGCATGTCTGATAAATGCCAGACCCAGGGGAGGACTGAGAACCAGTCCGGGAATAGGGGAGGGTAGACTTCAGTGATCACAAAGCAAGCTGAAAATTTTAGAATCCAGATGGGGTATCCTCACAAAACTTCCCACAAGGAGCGTCACATATGTGTGTCTGTTATTTTGCTTCCTTTCAGATGAGCCCACGGTCCAGAATGTATATGAAAACAAGGCCGGTCAGAATCCACAGACTCTTCCGACACCCTGCTCCTAGCACACTTGTGAGAGCAGAGAGAGAGACCTGTCCAGGACAGTCCTCGTGTGCCAGTGCTCTGTGAGGCCCTCTCGACCGTGACGTCTGCAGTGCTCTGTGCACCTGGAAAACCAGGTGCGGGGGGGCCCGGTCCACACCTCACCCCACCACCCACTAGAGATGGAGATCAGGGCGCATCAGTTAGCCTCTGCGGGTGTCAGGGTAATAGACTGTCGGGCTGTCATGAGACTTAGTGAGATATGGGCTCAGCACCGCCTGGTCTAGGCCTGCTCGGGTGGACAGAGAGGGTAGCGGACATGCAGTCAGGATGGTGGGCATTGTCCACCAAGCTTGACCTGGGAACCTCCACCATGCCTTTGAATCTTTCAAATTCTGTGAAGTCCTAAGAGCTAGTCCTCAAACTCTTAAGCCTCAACCTGGCTGATGAATAATCCCCAAGAGGGTCTCTTTAAACCAACCCCTAAGCCCAAATCCCAAACTCAACTTGTTTCATGCATCCTTCCTGCTACCCCGGGTCCCCAGCAGAGAGGCCTTCCAAACGTGGGCTCCGCAGAGAACTCGCATGACAGCCTGACTTCAGAAGCCTAGTTTACATCATTGTTTTCACTTCTGCTGTAGCCAAATGATGTGAAATCATAGCCACCAAAAGCACCGCCCAGGGGACCCGGATTCTGTCACAGGAACTGGAACGAACTGACTCCTACACCGGGTCACCTACCTCTTTCAAATTGTAGCTTTTTGTATCTTTGCATAATTTCGGCTGCAACCATGCACTCAATCTAAGGGGAAAAAATAGAAGAAAGGAGTTTGACTCTCTGAGGGCAAGAACGCCATGCCCAGTCACCCTGGGCAGACCCCACGACCCCCGATACCACACGTGAGCACTCAAACCCCACTTCTCCAGCGGCACGTGCCTCGTTCTCCTGCAGGTGGCCCTGCTTAGGGCAGGCAGCGTCCGGGCAGCTGATTGCAGTTTCTAATCCTTCTTTGATCAAGAGCTCCACATACTGTTTCAGGCACTGGGGGGAAAAAAAGAGAGAGAGAGAGAGAGAGAAAAAGAGAAGTATCTTTAAACATCTTTACTTCCTTCGTTAAGGCTGAAGGAGCAGTGATGCATAAAAAAAAATTTTTTTAAGTCAAATCAAGCACATTGTTCCAGTCTGGTTTTTGTATCTTTGCTATGTAGCCATAGCAGCCCCCAAATTAGGGGTTTGATTCACTCAGCAAGTATTTGCGGGGTACCTCTTCTGCACCAGGACTAAAGATGTGGGTTGCGTCCCTGAGCACGACCTCAGCCAATGCCAGGCCAGTGAGCCCAATGGGACGCACAGAGCCCGCAGGGGAGGCCGGGAAGCCGTGCCCCTCGAACGCACAGCAGATGGCGGGCTCTGTACCCGGTCGTCTCCATTCCTCCGCTTCATGTGCTCCTTAAGACATTCCTGCAGGAAAGGACGATCGTCCACATGTGAGAACTGGGTCACCACCAAGAAGGAACTTGCCAGCTGACCCAGACAGCAAGGGTGGAGCCCAGATCCCAGTGCAGCCTCGCCTGACTCGGAGATGCCCCTGCACGCCGCACGCAGGACCCAGGTGCACACACCCATCCTCCTTCAGCGACCCCTCACTCACCAGGCAAACGCGTACTCCCACCCTTCCCCACCTGGGGACACAGCTGAACACCTGAAGTAACTCAGACAGATCCGCGGGAGACACAAAGCGGAGTTCACGCGGCCAACTTCACTGCCCACCAGTCTTGGAAACCCTGTACTTCCTTGAAACGCACACAGTAAACAAAGGAAAGAAAAGTGATGGCCTTTCCCAGGTAAGCTCGCTCCCAAACCAGCCTGAGACAGACTCTGACGTGCTCACGTCAGAACTCGAGGAGCACAGCAACCAGCCCTTCCCATGAAAGGCCAGCGAAGTAAAACATCCCACCAGCATCTCTAAGCCCAGTTTCAACCGCAGCCCCCGCACACACCGGGGTCATAGCACCAGCAGAATCACCCTGCTGTAGCCTGAGCGTCAGAACAACGCACCACGGAAAGCGCGTGAGCTGTTTGCCAAGGCTCTTCGGCCCCCAAGATGCACAGCCCGTCTCATTATAAGAACGCACAGCGGTCAGGAGCGAGTGAGCCGGCGCCAAGCACAGGTCTGCCCCTCTCTCTGCCAGCCTCGCTCTCCCGACCTGCAATTCAGGGAGGTTCTACAAATCGTGGGGTCCTACGAATGTTACACAAGAGGAAGAGTTTAGAAGACAACGTGGAAAATAGCGTACGCTCCACCTGTACATCACGACGTGATCTAAACGTGTAATTCTCACCACTCTAGCAAACCAGGATATTTCATTCACTAAAGGCTCTAGACAAAATTCCTTTAAAAACCAGAAACCAAGATCACCCTCAAACAGACCCATTTCCCATCACTTTGTCAGGAGCACTGAACAGACGCTCGGACTTCACGTGGCCCCTGCAGCGTCGGGGCCTCCGATCCAGGGCCCTGCCTGTACCCCTCTGTCCTGCCCAGGCTCCCGGTAACCACAGAGGCCCTGAACTTAGATCTTTCTCAGATCATCTGTGTGTCGTCAATGCCATGATGATGGAGTGAGCTCCAGAGAACCGAGCAAGGATGCGCCCAGGCTTGGAGCCCCTTTAAGGCCTAAAATGACAGAGGTTTCAGAGGCAAACGTCAAAACCAACACGCCTGCTCCCCAGAACGAGGGAGGGGCAGAGGAAGAGCGGGGGTCGCACAGAGCCTCCATCAGGCCTGCACCCGCGCATGCATCTGGGGAGTCAGCGCTGTGGATTAGTGGGGTGCTGCACCCCTTACCGTGACTGTCCTCAGCTGGGAGGTAACTGGAAATGGAAGTCCTGTTTGGGGCTGGGCGCAGCACGAGGAGGAGCCACACAGGCTCCTGGACCCTGCCCTCCGGGCAGAGGCGCCGGCCCGTTCCACGGTGAGACTGGGCCACAGCTCCCGCGACTGCAGAACGGAAGTGCCCATCTTGCTGGGCTTTTGCGACAGAAGCTACACAGAAGCACCTCGCATGATTTCCAGCACACAGCACCAGCTCAGTAAGAGTCACTGTTGTTCCCGCCGTTTGCCTGTCTGGGTGATATGTGTCTTACAGCCAGTCATAGGTGTAGAAAGAAAAGAATCAAAACCTGAGCAACACAATCATTAGTTTACTTTTTATAAAGAAGTTTGTCTAGACCGAGTCTCCGGAGGGCACTGGAAAGCCATAAACTGATAAAATGCCGAAAACACACACTACTGTGCAGAGAAGCACTTGATGAGAGAGGGTTTACAAAACACAATCAGAGCTGCTGTGATACACCCCCAGGGGACGTCCACGACTCTAAACATAACACCGCTTGCATCTATCAACCAGGACCCCGCACGTCTGGTGAGGGCCACCCAGGAGTGGACGTCCTATGCTGTAAGCAGGCCTCTGCGCACATTTTGCAGAAGACTGTGTTCTGGGAGCATCCATTTGTTTACTGTGTTAAAAGACATGAGACCCCCAGTGTCTGACCGAGCACCCACTGAAAACAGGCCCCGTCTTCTTTCAGATTAAAGTGGGCCATGACTCACAGGCCGTGTTTCTCAATCTAATAGCAAAAAGATGTCTTGAAATCAGCACACAAAAATGCCAGAGAAACCGCTGAAAAAATAAACACAGGGTACAAAGGCAGACGCTGACACATTCCTCACCATCCTGTTAATGCCAGCTAATCCCTGATCAGATGTCTCAGGACCCTGGGTTGATCACTAGCTGAGTCAGCCAGCTAGACCACCCCAAGAACCTTAAGAGGTGTCAGTCACTCCCATCGTACGGGGGAGAGAACACAGGCCCGGGGGCGTGAGGAACCGGCCCAGTATCGGCGTCTGTAAGCAGAGGAGCCGGGGCTCAAACCCACGTGTGTCTGACTCCAGGGAGACGGGGATTTCCGTTTCTTTAAACTTCCGTCTCTTTCTCCCCCATCAAGATCTCCTTCATCAGCGATCACTCAGTGCTGCTTTTCTGTTGCCTCAAGCGTCCTTCATTAGCACAAAGAACTGAAGATGAGTATCTGTAGGTATGTGCATGACGGGGACACTGTGCTGTGCACCAGAAATTCACACACTGTCACGGACTGTGCTTCAATAAAAAAAAAAATTAGGATGCCTCTTAAAGAGCTGACTGAACAACAAAGTCAATCATCACACAGTTATATCTGACCAAGTAACTCAAGGTAAAAAAAAAAAAGAATTGTTTGCACTTTAAACTAGCTAAGTCTGAGGCAACCCAGAGTGTGTCTTTCCCAGATTCCTGGATGCCAAGACCGTCCACGACATCAAGACCCCCACTGTGGGAAAAGAGGCGGGTGCAGATCCTGATGACACGCTGTGCTGACGCTCTGGGGGGTCCCCCTGGAGGAGGGCGGGGCAGGCCAGGAAGGCGCCACGGAGCTGGAAAGCTGCCCAGAGGGACAAGGCACCCCAGGAAAGCGGCATCAGCTGCACCAGGGGCAGGAGAAGGCAGGGAGGTGTCCAGAGCCGCAGAATGTTCCTGGCCTTCCATTTTCCATTTTGCCGTCCAACTCTTTGAAACCCGGGCCCAAAGATGCAGGGGCAGCACGGTTGGTCTGCCAAGGTAGCTCCGTTGTGTCGGAAGCTTCCTGCCAAGGAGAAGGGGGCCATGAAACACGTCTGCCTGCCGGAAAACAGCAGCAAGTCTGAATTTCGTCTGTTTTCTCCCCCGGAGGCCTGCCGGCTACTGATGATGGTAACAGCTGGAGAAACTTCCAGAAACTGTGCTCAGAGATGCCCGAGTAGCTCCTGCTTATCAGGGGTCCTCTGTTTACCACTGTTACGTGCAGGCAGGTCCAAACAACTGCGGAGGGACCCCGGGAACAGCATTCAAAGATCAAGGAGCTGGAAGCGGGGCCCTAGGTCTGAATGTCAGCTTACCTGCCTGCCAGGTGTGTGGCGTGAACTTCCTGAACCAGAGTGCTGCCTGCACCTCTCTGACCCCCATCCCCCACGGCGCGGGATGAGACAAGCCTGGCAGATGATGCCGCCGCGACAGCTCGGTGCCCGGAGGCCACAGCGCTCCAGCCCATTGTCACACCCACACCATGTGCTGTGCCTGGCGTTCCCACAGCTTCAGTAACCCAGGTCTGCTTACATTTCCCCTCGGTGAGACGGCAGACTCTTTGAAAGTAAGAACTGTTTATTTATCTTTCCAGTCCCTGTGCCTGACTGAGTGCTGGTAACCAGCAAGGGATTAACAGCACCGCAGGGAGAGACAGACGCTGCTGGCTGGGGAGCTGCGGGGGCGGCAGGCAGCACAAGCCGACCCCGCACGGACACGGACACCCTGCCTCCCGGCAGAGGAGCGGAGGCCGCATCCCGGGGCCCCTCGGCAGCGGGGGAGGCCGAGCCCTTCCTCGCTGAGCCGGCCGCTGGGATGCTGGAGCCGTGCGCGCGGGCGCCGCCTGGCGAGGATGCTTCACGCCAAGCCTGGGAGGCTGAGCAGGCCACCCAGCAAGCCCCGTGCTGCGCGCTGGCAGGGGCGCTCCTGCCCGGGCTGCGGGGACGTGACTTTACCCAGCGCTGGGAGTCCAAATCGTGAAGGCCTCTTTTGTAAAATTTTCCAAAGAAAAAAAATTTCAAACTTTCTTTCTACCAAAAAAAAAAAAAAAGAAAAAAGCTCTCATCTACATGTACTCGGTGCTCTGCCCTTGCTAAACCGCCGGATCGGATCCCCTGTCTCCTGGATTCACCTCCCCTGCGTTCTCGGAGCCCGGGGCTTTGCTAAGACCAGGAGCAGCAGGGAGACAGGAGGCCCCTCGGTCAGCCTTGCCCCAGGGAACCTCGGCGCTCTGCTCCCCGAGAATCCTTGGGCCTTTCCCTCAAGGTTCTAAGACTGGAACCGAGCCAAGCACAGCACAAGCACAATGACCTTCCTTGCAGGCAGTGTCCTTGCTGGAAGGATTAAATTGGACCCATACAAAGCAGGGTCTGGGGGGAGGGTGCAGCTCAGTGGGGGAGCATGTGCTTAGCATGCACGAGGCCCCGGGTTCCATCCCCAGTACCTCCTTTAAAAAATAAAAATAAAACAGTATAAAAAAATAAACAAAAATAAAAAACAAAGTAGGTTCTCAATGGTACTAGTTCCGGCTGCTTCCACCTTATTGTGCCCATCAGCCCAATTCTGCCCATGTGGAAGTCCTGCCACCAAGACCCCTTCCAGCCTTGAGTTCAAACTGAGGCGGCCACAGGCACTTGCTCGGGCAGGAGCCTCACCCCTTCCGTGGAACCCCTGACCTGCAGCCTCGTGTCTGATGCCCCGGAGAGAGCCAATGCAGCCCTGACCCCACATGCAGACAGGGTGGAGGCGATGCCCCTCATAGCCTCTGTCGCCCGCAACGGCCCTCACCCAGGGGCTTGTGACTGCAGACGCGCAAAGATGCGGGCTGAGTGGTCTGGTGTTCAAAGCTGTCCTTCAAGGGCAGCAAGGGGGAAGTCCTCAGCTGTGAGTTTGCCACCTGCTTGGGATTTTCAGGTCGACTCAGCTGGTAGGCACTGATTTTGTGAGGGGGTGCGAGGCGGGAGGACCTGGGGGGACCTCCCTTCACCACAATCAATGCAAAGAGACAGATGAGCCAGAGCTGGCTCCAGACGCTGCTTTCTTAGTCTCTTCCCACAGAGAGGAAGTTACCCATCCCGGTGCTGGGTCCACCCAAGGCAGAGAAACAGCAGGAGATGGGGTGCGGGCTTGACAACATGTAATGTGTGGAGAAGAAGAGAACGTGGTGCTGGCAGGCTGCAGACACCAAAGAGACCGGAAAGCACCCGGGGCCCAGCTGGGCAGCGGGCTGTCCTTCGCAGAGGCCTTGGGTTCACAGCGTGCCTGGAGTGGGTTTACATCATCAAAAGGGCTGCTTTTTAAGAACTGGTCTCTGCATGTGAAGGTGGACCTGACGGAGCAGGAGACCAGTTAAATGGTTCAAGACAACGGTTCCCAGTCAGGGCTCTGGGTCTTCCCGGCTTTGGGTGGGGAACTGGGCACGGCCTCCACGTGGCCGGCAGCTTCGCCAAGATCTTAAAAAAAAATCAGCCTTGAAATGGACCTTTCCTGGAAAGCCCTGCCTGTGTGGTCACTCCCACTGATAAAACACAGGACTGCTCTCTGTTCTTGAATGAAATGCCCTGTTCTGAGAATGCACCTGTTCAAGGTGACCACCAGCAGGATTTGACGATGACTGTACCGGGGAGCTAGGCGCAGTGGGAGGCCCGGAGGGGAACAGAAGACAACCGTTAGGGAGCCCTGAAGGTGACTCAGGGCCCAGCTCTGGTGACCTGGGGAGCCCTCTGAGTACTGGGCTGGGCCTGCCCATGGGTCTGCCCGTCTGCAGCCCCACAGGAAGGGACTGAAGGTGACACTATGCTTTCTGCTCCTGCACAGAGACCAGGGACCACCCGCCCCCTCCTCCCAAGCCGAGCTGCCTAGAAGGGGAGATTCGGGGATAAGGCGCCATCCCCTCCTCTGCAGGGAGGATGCGCTCCTCACCCTCGTGCTTCCAAACAAGCTGCCAGAGAACTGCCGTGAGGAGGACGGCCTCTCTGCTCCAAAGTCATGGAGGACCAAGCGTGAGCATTCAACCAAACCACGCCTCACTATCAACACCTCCCGAAGGAAGGCAGGACAGAGGCGGTTGTGGCAGGAGGGGTTCATGCGTGGAGCCTGAGTGCCAGGTGTCAGGAACACGAGGGACTTCTGCTGCATCCACTCGACAAACACGCACTCACTCCGCCCTGACAGTCTAGGGGACCAGAAGTAGAGGACCACGCATCCTGCGGAGGACTCTTCCTGGACGTGGAATGTGTTTCTGTGTGCGGGCGTGCGGCACCCATGTGTGTGCCGGGGTGTGTGTGAATTTAAGAAGGCACGTGAGAGAAGGGGCTGCAAGTATTCGATGTGTGTAGGGTTTGGGGGTGACGAAGTGAGATGTGTGCGACTGCTCATAATTGGGGACACTGCGGGTTCATTCTAACAGCCAGACACTGTCCATCCAGCCTCCTCAGGCTGGGCTGTCTCCATCCCAACCCCTGCAGATCGTCCCGTCAAAGGGAGAATCCAAGAGCTGTGTTTGTTTTTTATCTCATGTTTGAGAAGGGGCTGGGGAAGCTGAGAAGACTACCTATCTGGGTATCCTGGCAAAACTGGGGCAGGGTTCCAGGACCCCAACTGCAACAGGACCTAGAAGGGCCTCCTGGGAGAGAACAGGGAGGTCGGATTCAGAGTCAAGTGCATTGGGGAGGGTCTAGCTCAGTGTCAGAGCATGTGCTGAACATGCACGAGGTCCTGGGTTCAATCCCCAGTACCTCCACTAAAAAAACAAAGAAAAAATAAAGTACACAAAACAAAGAGAGAGAAAGAAGGTCCCTAGTGTCCTTCCTAGGTAGGAAGGTGCTGGGATCCAGGGGCGTGAGAAGGAAGCCTGGTGCCTGTGACCGAGGGCCTAACTTGCAAATGCCTCCCGGCCGCCCTTCAGCCCTTTGCTAAGTTTCTCAGCAGAGCCGATCCCAGGACTCAGTGTATCCTTACACATGGTTAAAAGAGAAGCATCAGGTTTCGTTGCAAAAACCAAGTGCACGGGAGTCGAGGCACACCCAGCGGATGCTCCAGAGCGCTCCTCCCCTTTCTGGGCTGCAGTGGCCCGTTTATGAGACGGAGCCGCCCGCCCACTTCCCAGGATTTACGGGAAGCGAGGCAGCGTGGACGGGCGTCAGCGCGTCACCGTCAATCAGCAGACGCCACTCTTTCACCGACCCTAAACCCAGGGATAAAAATGAACAGCGTGTGGGTGGTGCCTGTGGGCTGTGCTGGTGGAGGACCTGAGGGGGAGCAGCTCTGCCCTCGGGGACACAGTAAGGGCCTGACAGCTCGGTCCCTACGCTGCTGTCACTGTGGCAGCTGGAGCCCAGCCCGGTGATGCGTTCTCAGCCCCGGACCTCAAGCCAGCCCCCCTGCAAGCCTGCCTTTCCTCATCTAAGAAGCCAAATCCAGGACAGGCACCTTCTAGACCCAAAGCCTTCTGCTCCTCGGGTGGCTCCAGCCTCACACAGGAGGCGCACGGCCCCAGGCCCTTCCCTCGGCACATCACCACTCAAGCACCGCTCCGCAGCCCCACCTTTCTGGCCTGGTGCCCTTCTGGTTCCTGCCAATTATGTCACTGTGGGAACCTCAGCAAAACCCTCCCATTCCGGCCCCATCACACGGCACCCTCTCCTTCGCCTGCCCCACTCTGATGGCTCCATCCATCACGCTTTCTTCAAATGTTTCCCTAAAGCCTGCGGGTGGAACTCACGGCTCCCGCCTCCCGGCAGTCATCCCTCTGTTTATACTGCAAATACCGCTCTTTCCACCCCAAATACAGCCACCTAGACCCACCTCTCCCCTGCCTGGGGATCCTTCACCCCCCTGAGGTGCCCAGGGCACTCGGCACAGACGGGCATCTGATAAGGGCCAGAGAACGGAAGTGACTAACATCCCCGCTGGGCTGTTTTACAAAATGCAAAGCTGACGGGGCTGGAAAGACAAGGAAGTGGAGGCCCATCTCCTCACCAGCAGAGTTTCTGGGTGAGAAAACGTAACTAAGGTGAAGTTCTGGGTCTTGAAAAACAGACGTTTCACCCTCCTGATCCCTGGGGACCCATTTCTTGACGGGGGAGCCACAGTGCCTCATGTCTTTGAGCCCCAAGGCTCCTCAAACTTTGGAATCAGGAGATCCCTTCCAATGATGGGAGCTTCAGGCTGGACACTACTTTGTCAGCAATAAAACCACATAAACATTTTAACGCTGCAGAATGCTTCAAGTACAGGGAGACCACGATGGCCTGGATATGTTTCAATTAAGCATAAAACATCTTGCACATTTCAGACTCTGGAGCACGGGGGACCTCCCAGGCCACCATACACACGGGTCGTGTCACAGACTGACACACTGGAAATGGGACTGGCTCTCCCTGGAGGCGCTCAGCTCACTTTGACATAAGTGCCAGCAACCCTTTCTCTCCTCCCAGTACTTCTGCAAAGAAGGTGTTGGTTGAATTTAACACTGTATTTTTGCACACAAATCTGCATGTTTAAATTCGGCCCTTTAAAGTTTTGTTTTCACTCTCAGCCAAAACTTGACTGTTGGCGCTACCAGGTAGCTGTCACACGCCCAGGCCCCTGAAACGTAGCGTCACACCTGGAACGCGCTCATGGCTCGGAGGGTCCCTGCAGTCACGGAGACCCTCAGACTGGGGCACCACTCTTCCTCCCCACTGACCCCAGTGCACGACCTCCATGACCTCTGAACTCACCCTAAAGCCAACAGGCGCCCAATAAGCAAGGGAAACGCCTTGGAACACGTGTCAGCATTTTGCCACATCAGTAATGATAGGCTGACATTTCTCATGCTCGAGTAATCTGGGGAGATGCAGGTGAAATCAACGCTGTCCCCAGCGTGATTTCTTGGGGTTTTCTTCCTGCTCTTGGGCACCTGGAGGGTCCTGGTGGGGGTACAGAGAGGCCCATGGCATGCGGGGTTCAGCAAAGCCACTGAACCACAAGGATCGTTTGAGTGCATCCTCGAGAACAAATGTTCCTCTGGACACACACCTGGGGAAGTCTCCCCGAAGCTCTTTTTGGTTCCTGCGGCTCTGAGCCCAAAGTTAGAAGCAAGAGGAGGAGGGTCTGGGCCTGCAGAATGCTGGCCACGTGGCATGTCCTTGTCACACGCTGCTCCACGTGAACCTCGGGGTGAATCACATTTGGCTCCACGATCCACATGAGGCTCGGGAGGGCGGCCGGGTCGGCAACGGTGTCTCCTTCCCAGGTCTGACCCCAGGAAAAGGACAGTGGCGATCTGCTGACCCTGGGCCGTGCCTCTGCCCAGGCTGGGGGCCCTGAGGCCGACACAGAGGGGAGGGCAGGTGGCAGAAGTGCAGGGGCGCCTCCCCCGCCTGAACCCCACAGGTGTTTCCTGTGCTTCCCACTGCTGCGGGTTACAGATGCAAGCAGCCCGGTCTCAACATCTTATTTTTTAATAAATGGTTGTGAAAAAAAAATCACACCTGCATTTGGAGCACCCAGCCA
Source organism: Camelus bactrianus (assembly GCF_048773025.1). Classification (NCBI taxonomy): domain Eukaryota; kingdom Metazoa; phylum Chordata; class Mammalia; order Artiodactyla; family Camelidae; genus Camelus; species Camelus bactrianus. The sequence goes on along the minus strand of NC_133553.1, from coordinate 17,271,466 downwards.
CCCCTCTTTGAGAAAACAGGGTTATTTTCCTCTTCACAGTCCCTGACTTAAATCAAGCGTTTGATCCGAATTGGCCATGCTTATTTACTTTTACTCCGATCCTCTAGAAATAGAAACCAAAACAAGGACAACAGTAAATGAAAGGCTGCGTGAAACCAGGCGGGGAAAGGACAAGCCCTGGCCTCGAGAGGCCACCCCTCTCCCGCGACAGCTCAGAGGGGACAGCGGGGAGTCAGCTCGCCCACAGGCATGTGAGGGAAAAGCTGGGCGGGACTCCTAGTAAATCTAAGTGCAGCAAGTGTCGGATGACTGATCTGCGTTCTGCTGGGCTAACTCGTAAATCTAAGTTAATAAGTGTCGGTTTTCTCATTCTCTGCTCATGTTTTTTTTTGCAAGCCAGCTGGATTCTCAAAGAGACGTATCTGGCCTTGAAATGTTGGTTTGCTGCCTCCCTGCCTCTACTTTTGTGATGATGCTGCTGCTAAAGCTGTTCCATGCCTGTTGGCCGAATACCCCAAGCTTGTACTTTACCCTATAAAACCTCATGCGCACGTCTTGGAGGTGCTCAGAGCTTCGGAGCAGAAGCCCCTCTGAGCCCGCCGGTGTAATAAATCTGAGTACTCCAGCCCTCCGAGTGGTGCTTGCTTCTTGCTGGCCTGTCATTTCCTTAACAGGCACACCTGCGGAAGGGAATCCATCCGCCTGGTTGACTGCGGGGGAAACTTCCCTTCAGGCATGAAGGAGGCACTTTTCCACGATGGGAATTGTTTAATCCTGCCCCACTTGCTAGACCATCCCGGCTGGTCCTCTAGAACTGAGAAGTCCAACCGTGTGCACAGCTGCAGGCTCACCCGCCCACCGCCCCCGGGGCTCTGTCCCTCCCATCCTTCCCCACCTCAGAAAATGCCCAAAGCCATGTCCTGTGCTCCAGATCAAGCTGCTCTCCTGGGGCTTTAATGAGGCACATTTCCTGGCTGCCAAGCCCGCTGCTGAGGCTGACCCAGCAGCCTTGACTGAGTATCTGTCGTGGGTCCTGCAGTGAACCAGGTGTTTGGGGGACAGAATTCTGCCTTCGGAAAGCCAGAGTCTAGCATAAAGGGAGATGCAGACTTAAATGCCTGCAAAGCTCTGTCTCCTTACCTGATAAATGCAGATGAGGGTATGGGACGTGCCCATGTCCCAAGGAGACCAGGAGACAAGTAGAAAAAGGTTGCAAAGTTTGGGCAGGAAGGAAGAAGTCTCTGAAAATCAGGAGGAGACTGTCGGGGCACAGAATCTAATCAGACTCTGAACAACACACAGACAGGTCGTCCAGATGGTCCATTTATAACAACACTTCTATTCAGGAACTACTCTTTTAATTTTTTTATAGTTTGTGGAAAATATTTTTTCCTGGACTTTCTCTGTATTCTTTGAATGGGAAGAAAAATCAAGTAAAACTAAATGAGACAACCTTAAAATAAATCCTATACTCTCATTTTTTTTTTCTGATGGGTAAAATGTTGGGTCTGAGTTAGGCCTGATGCAAACGGAAGTCCCTCCCTGTACGCATGGAGAGCAGGTCATTTGGCCCCCAGACAATGTTCACTGCATCTTCAGGAAATTCAAACGTGATTTCAAGATGCATATTTTCCAGTTTAGCACCAAACCAGTGAAAGCTAACATGGACTACAGGACAGTATGCGGTTAACACGCGGCCGTAATCGCTCAATTGAACTTAAAGTGAGTTGCTTCTACGATGGGCATTACCATATACAAAACAGGTAGACAATAAGGACCTACTGTGTCGCACAGAGAACTATATTCAATTTCTTATAATAATATATAATGGAAAAAAATCTGAAAATTGTGTATATATAATATATACATATATATACACACACACAGGCATATATACGTATAACTGAATCACTTTGCTGTACATCTGAAACTAACATTGTTAATCAACTATACTTCAATAAAAAATAAAATTAAAAAAATAAATAAGGAGGGTGAGGGTGTAGCTCAGTGGTAGAGTGCCCAGCATATCTGAGGTCCTGCATTCAATCCCTCATACCTCCACTAAAACAAAAATGAATAATCTAATTACCTCCCCCCAAAAAAGATAAATAATAAATAAAAATTAAAAATAAAATTGTTGCACAAAACAGTTAAAAATAAATAAATAAATAATAAAAATTAAAAATACACCACAACAGGAAACTATATTCAATTTCTTGTAATAACAGACAATGGAAAAGAATATTAAAAAAATGCATGTAAATGTATAACTGAATTGCTTTGCTGCACACCTGCAACAAACATTGTAAATCAACTATACTTCAATAAAAAGAATTTTTTAAATAAGTAAAATAAAAATCATCTTCCCCTAAAACGTGAGTTCTAAACTACGTTACTAGCTTCCAAAATTGTTTAACTGATCACTTATGCACCAAAGACACCTGCAACAGAACCTGCCTGGGGAGCCCGACTGGCAAAGAGAATCCCTCCCATTACTGCGTACACGCATCACAAAGGGGCGCCCTCTCCAGGCAAGAGGACGGGCGGAGGGTTGCGTGGTGTTGCCAAACGTGACCAACCGCAAAGGGCTCATCCCGAAATCAGTTTAAACCGATGCTTTTCTCCGAGACCCACCAGGGTACAGAAGACGCACTGGCACTGGGCTATGGTGGTCATCTGCTCCACCGGGTACTCCCCGAGACACAGCTTGCAGGACACCAGCGGGTCGAGGGCCAGGTCCCACGTGGGCCGGTACCGCGCTGTGGTCATGGTAGAGCAGTCTGAAACGAGAGCAGCACAGGCCGTCAGCCCCCTCGTGGCCTCCACCACCACCCCAGCGGGGATCACCTCCGGCTGAAACTGGGGCCCTGGGGGAAGCCAAGTGACCCCAGAGGGGCCGGGGTTTTACAGTCCTCGTCTGGATCCCCTGAGAAGTTCTGGCCAGAGGTCTCCGACCTGGGTCTGTGGGTGATACCTTTCCCACACGGATGGTAATATTCATGTCCACACTCAGAATGGCCAGTAATCCACCGTCTCCATCCTTCCCTCCACCCCTGTGATGGGGATGTGGAAGACGCCTCCCACCCACCGCGCACCCAGCTCGGGAACCTCAGCAACCCAGCAAGAGAAGCTTTTGTTAAAACAGTTACTGATCAGATCAAACTGGGGGCGGGGAGGGTACCTGCCACTCAGGAAGAGGCTGTGCGGTGATTCTGAGAACACACAGAGGAGGGAAGACAGGATGACATGTGACCTGGGCATGTGAGTGGTGTGAGGGGGAGAACCGGACCTATCGGAGCTCACGCCAGGGGGGGAGTTAGTGAATTTCAGCTGGAATCGACACTGGGGTGAAGGAAGGGAAATCTGCGTTCGGGGCCGGGGCTGGGGGGTGAATCCAGCCCCCTCCCCGGCCAGTTAATGACTGAGCAACTTAGCCTAAAGCAAGTGTAATTTCCGCTGTTAGAAAACAACTGACACAAATTCAAGCAATTTTTGGATCGGTCGGAGCCTTCCAGACAATTTAAACAAGCACCATAAACTGACCTGGAGCCAAAGGGACCAGAACACTTCAGTGATTTGGGGGGTCACTCAGCGATCTGGGGTGCAGTGGAATCGACACTTCTCACCTCCCTGAGTCCATTTTCATTTGGAACATCTCCCTGCACCATGAATTCACCTTTATTATTATTATTTTATGAAGGAAAAGCCCAGCTGGGCTAACAAGCTAAGTCACAAATCTAAGTGTAACAAGTGTCGGATTACTGATCTGAGTTCTGCCGGGCTAACTTGTAAACCTGAAGTTTAGTGTCAGTTTACTGGGCTAACAAGCTAACTCGTAAATCCAAGCTCAACAAGTGTCAGTAACGTGATCTGTTCCAAATTGATAAGCTCCAGTGCACTGATTCCTTGCTTTTTGTTGTTTGAACCTTATTGGCTAATAGCCCATACTTGTAATTAACCCTATAAAACCTCATGTGCACGTCTTGGAGGTGCTCAGAGCTTCGGAGCAGAAGCCCCTCTGAGCCCACCGGCATAATAAATCTGAGTACTCCAACCCTCCGAGTGGTGCTTGTTTCTTGGCTGGCGTGTCATTTCCGTAACAATTTTAAATCTCTGCAGGGTTTTCTGGATCCTGGGCTTACGGGCCAAGACTTTTTTCCTTTATATTTCTCTGTACCTTTTTCTGTTTTAATCCTTAGTAGCTCTTCAAGCTCACAGTACAGGGTGCCGACTGTGTTTTGATTAAGAATGGTAGCTAGGCCCTGACAGGGATCACAAACCTTTACTGGAAGCATTGAGAAATCGCTGAAGATTGGAAACGGCCCCAGGTGGGCAGAGGCTGCTCAACTGACCTCTCTGACCCGGAGAGCTGGGACAGGCGGCCGTGAACACTGTCCGGAAAACCTGTGCTCCAGATTCCGTGGGGCACCGAGCGGCAGAGGCCGCGTTCTGTCACCAGCAGAGCTGAGTTCAAATTCCTGTTCTCCCTCTTGGCCGTGTGATGCTGGAGAAATTACTCAGCCTCTATGAACTTGAGTATTTTCCGCTGTAAAACTTAGGCACCATGGCCTCCCATGGGCCCTTGTGAAACATGAGTGAGAAATAACATATTTAAAATTACCGGGCCATATTAGCTGCTTGGTAAGTAGAGGTCGTCATAATACGTCGGGTTTAAGAACCTGGACATTAACCCACATAGAGAGGGAAGAAAGAGAGGGGTAAAAGAGAGGTGAAAAGTTGTTGAGCCCAGAGACGACGTGATGGATTCAGTCTCCTAGGAAATGCGCGCCAAAGTCCGTCATCTTTGGAGGAAGCAAACACCAAAACCTCAGAGGCCTCCCGCTTCATCATCCGCTGGGCAGTGCGCTCAGAGGCTGGGCATACCCCAGACGTGCTGCAGAATGGCAGAAGTCTGGGCTCGCCCCTTCAACACAGTCCTTGGAGCCTGAGCCCTGCCCTCACTGTAAGCTCCGGGCAGGGGACATCACCCCTCACTCTTCTGCCCCCTCAGCCACTTCCTGCCTTTCACCTGGACCCCAGGCAATCCTCCCTCCTCCAGCTTCTAAGCTCGGCTCCCTTTCCTGTTTACAGCCTCTCCAAAGGCATGACCCTCGGCTCAGCCTGCAGGGCCTGACCCCTTGCTTCCTTTCTTCCTGGACCATGATTTCCACTTGACTTCGAGACAGCGCTGCTTCCCGCTGGCCCGGGTGCAGGTCAGCCGCGGCCCCTCACCTCCCAGCCCCGTGAGCGAGCCTCGAAGCAGGTCAGACACGACTTCCTGGCATTTGTCAGTACTCTTCCTCTGCAGAGCAGACATTCTCGGAGGTGAGCTCACAGTCAGGATTCAGCGGCAAAAACAATAGGACATACTTTACACAGTGCACATTGTCTAAGCCCACCACAACCTTCCCTACTCACAGGATGGGCCGGTTATGATTTTGCAAACACTGAGCAGCTGCAAACTTGAAATAGGAATTTGCTACGAGAATCACAATGCACAATAAGGGGGAAAAAAAAACTGTCTTTGTTTTCCTAACGTGAATGTCAAGTCGAATGAAACAGCAAACTATTTTAAGAACATCTGGTCAATGATAAGTATTATTCAATCTAGGCAACTCAAAATGTTTACAGGGCAAGTTACTTATTAAGCACAACCGGGTTATGCAAAGAGGGGGAACTGTGATGAAAGAGTTTTATAAGGATGACAAAGAGCTGGAAGGGAAAGGAGTCCATTGAGGGAGATATTCTTAAGGGTGAGATCGGTTGTCTGGCCAGAACCATCCCACCCTGGGCCCTAGGGCTGTGCCTCCTGCAGGTCCCTATTCGCCCGTCTTCACCCCTTCAGAGCAAAGCAGGGAAGGGAAACCCAGCCAGGTGTCAGCCAGTCACCGCCCCCTTCCACTCTCAGGACTTCCTGCAACAAGCCCCTGCTGTCCCAGAAGGGCCAGGGCATGCCTGTGGGCCCTCCCCAGCCCAGCCCCCTCCCCTTTCTCCCCTCTTCTCCAAACCCTCCCGACCCGCCACTCCCAGCATCGTCCCAGTTTCTCCAAAACTCAACTCTCACCCCTTTCTTGGAGTCTCTGCTGCCTCCCCCAGAGGAGGCGATGCCTGCAGCTCAGTGGTAAAAACAACTGCTTTCAGCAGCTAGACTCCCAGGTGTTTACCCACCAATGTGACCCCTGCATGTGGGTGCGCACGGCAGCGTTATTCATGATCGCCAGAACACGGCAGCAGCCGAGACGTCCTTCAACAAGGGAATGGAAAAATAATCCGTGTTACATCCAGACCACAGAGTACCTTTCAGGGCTACAAAGAAATGAGCTATCAAGCCACGAAGAGACACAGAGGAATCTTCAGCACGTGTTACCAATGCAAGAAGCCAATCTGCAAGCCACCAGACTGTGTGATTAAACCTCTGTGACATTCTGGAAAAGGCAAACTTAGGGAGACAGTAAGAAGATCAGTAGTCGCCGGACAGGGAGAAAAGGATAAACAGACCAAGCACAGGGGAGACTTCAGGTCAGAAAAACCCATCAACGTGAGGTTGTCACGGTGGAGGCGTGACATCAGACATTTGCCAAAACCCACAGAATGTACAGCACCAAGAGTGAACCCCAGGGCAGACGGTGCGGACCGCACTGTGTGCCCCTCCGAAGTCCACACGTTACAGCCCACCCTCGAGGTAACCGCATGTCCTGACGAGGCGATTAAGGTCAGATGAGGTCCTAGGGGTGGGGCTCTCATCCAGCAGGGCTGTGGCCTTAGAAAAGAGGAAGATCTCAGTGTCTCTCTGCTACACGGGAGGATTAGGGTGGAGGACAGTCACCTATCAGCCACAAGGACAGTCCTTACCGGAGCCTGAGGAGAGCCCAACCCTGCAGGAACCCTGATCTCAGGCTTCTGGCCTCTAGAATTGTGGGAAAATAAACTTCTGTGCTTCAGTGCCCAGCCTGTGGCATGTTGTTATGGCCACCCGGCAATGCAGCGAACTATGGCTCCAAGTGAGGGCGATGTGTCAAGGCAGGGTCATCGAGGTGACAGACGCTCCCTGGCGGGGGGCGGGGGTCAGTGGGGGTGGGGACTGCCTGTGTGGGGATGGGGGCTATGGGGGGAGCTCTGCACCTCCCCCTCAGCTTTGCCCTCAACCTGAAACTCGTCTGCATCGTAACTCCCTAGACATTTTGCATCTTTCTGCATCATTCTGAGTTTTCTAAATCTCCATCCAAATCTGCTATCCTATATCTAAACTGAAAACCAAATCTGTAAATCTAAATGTAAACTGCCCTTAGAGGTGAGGGTACAGCTCAGTGGTAGAGTGTGTGCCTAGCATACATGAGGTCCTGGGTTCAAACCCCAGCACCTCTGTTAAAAATAAATAGATAAGTAAACCTAATTACTAACCGCCCCCCAAAAAGTAAAATAAACTGCTCTAAAATAAAAAATTTATTTGAAAAAAATGTACTGTTTTCATGTAAACCCAAATAAGCCTATTGAAATGCAGAGTCAACTGGAATCTTTCAAGAGTCTAAGATTTTAAGATTTTCATCTGTTTTAAGCCCAGGCTTTCCCTAAATAGTACTATTATTAAATGGGATACTAAAATCTGAGGAGTACTGGATTAAACATAGTTGAGCAGGTTTGTGTGTTTATTTTTTTTAACCATCAAACTCCGCATGGGTTTTCATATGCTAATGAGCACAGCCACACTCCAAGAAGGGTGGATGGTATTGGTTCCCTCCACAGAGCAAACCCACCCCACTCCCTCTGTCCCTCCCAGTGCTCTGAGTCTGCACTTCTCTGGCCAGAAAACAGTCTGGGCTGCTGCAAGGCCAACAGAATGAGACTTCCTGCAACAGGACCTGGCACCCCTACCGCTGTCCGGGATGTGACCCCCCACACAATACAGAGATTCTGCTGAAAATGACCTTGGAGGAACGTCCAAGGTCAGCCGGTGCTACGGCCTTGAGACACTTCCTCCCCGGCCTGGGAGGGCTTGTGGCTTGTGGACTTAATGCTGGGAGCTGCTTCCCTCACAGGCAGCTTGGCTTAGCAAACAAGGGGCGTTCATGGCAGAGAGCAAGCTCACTCCTTCCTTTCGAAGACTGATAAAATACTGTGCAGGCAAGCCTAAAATGTCCCTGCAGCTTCCACATAACAGGCTGCCTCCCCCAGGCAGCCCAGACAAGCCTGGCTCTCTGACCAACGTCCGGGGATGAAATGCAGAGCAGGACACAGAGGGACTGTTACTCCAACCCGAACATCACAACCCAGCTGCCAGGGAGCGACCGCTGGAAAAATCAAACGTAAATTCATTATGTTTTGCTAAAAAAAGACTTATTGTATGAACCAGCCATCCCACTCTTGGGCATATATTCGGAGGGAACTCTAATTCAAAAAGACACATGCACTCCAATGTTCACAGCAGCACTATTTACAATAGCCAAGATGTGGAAGCAACCTAAATGTCTACCAACAGAAGATTGGATAAAGGAGATGTGGTGTATTTATACAACGGAATACTACTCAGCCACAAAAAAGAAAGAAAGAATGCCATTTGCAGCAACATGGGTGGACCTGGAGATTGTCATACTAAGTGAAGTAAGTCAGAAAGAGAAAGAAAAACATCATATGGTATCACTTACACGTGGAATCTAAAAAAAATAAAATAAAAACAAATGACACAAATGAACTTAGTTACAGAACAGAAACAGACTCACAGATACTGGGGTTGGAGGCGGGGAATAGGAAGGGATAAATTGAGAGTTTGAGATTTGCAGATACTAACTACTATACATAAACTAGATAAACAACAAGTTTCTTCTGTACAGCACAGGAAGCTCTGTTCAATACCTTGTAGTGACCTATAATGAAAAAGAACATGAAAACGAATACATGCATGTATCTGTGTGGCTGAAACATGAAGTTGTACATCAGAAATTGACACAATGTCGTAAATTGACTAAAATGCCGTTATGTCTTAAGGCTGAGGGGGGTCTTCAGGTTGTTCGTCCTTTTAGAGATGATTTCCTTGCTCCCAGCTGTTTAGGGGTTTGCTAAGAGGCCCCACAGCCACCCCACCAAACCTCACCACCACTGCCTTCTGCTTGATCATGAACCACCTAAATGTACTATTGCCAGACTTTGTCATGACACAGCTAGTCACTGCGTCCACTTTTTTTTCTTTCTTTTTCAGGTAAGGACACAACACAAGAGCAACAGGATATGCCGTCTACGATAGAGCGTGAACAGCCGTGGGGCCCCCCGCTCCCTGTGCTGAAGGACCCGGATCACACTCTGCCAAGCCAGGAGCCGTCTGCGGGCACACGTGCCACCTGCATCCTCCAGCTCTCTCGTCAGTCCTGGCTGCTGGGAGCGCGCCCTGGCCGGCTCAGACGGGGGCAGGAGAGACACGTGGCTCTTTCCTCCTGGGAGACAAACGGAGGCCACGCTGCCAAGACAAGGAGCCTGGGAAATTCCTGGGCGTGGGGCTCGTCAGGCTCTGGGATTAACAGAACATGACGCAGTGGAGTGGGGAGCACGCAGTGGGGCCGACACAGGCCTCTGTGAAGAGTCCAGAAACCAGGGCTCCCCTGTCCGCACTGCTGCCCACCCACTGTGAGACCCTCATGGCCTGTCCTGGACCTCCCTGGACCAGCGGCCTCAGCTGGCTCCCAGGATTCCCCCAGGCCTCTGAGCCCTCCCTCCTCCCACCCACCTGGAAGGGCGTCACCCAGGTCTTAACGAGAGGCCTGGCTCTTGTCGCTGCAGCAGCTGAGAGGGGTTTTGGGGAGGTGGGAGATGCAGTTCAGAGACAACAAGCTAGAGGATAAACCGTGCTTTCCAGCACGGAACCCTCCGCCACAGATCCATTTCAAGCCCAGGCACGCCTGTGGCCACGAGCCCTGCTCTGTCCATTAAATCACCTGAACACTCAACGCCCTTCCTTTCCAAGCACTCGCCCCAGCGCCACCCCGAGAGTCCCTCCCATTCCTCTCCTGCATTTACACACCTGATCCTCCGCCTACTCAGGACTGGTAGCTGGCCGGCCGGCGTCAGGTTTCTGTAGTGATCTAACAGCTGTTCCAGACACCGGATCACAAGAGCTGACAGTCAGAGGTGCCACCCACATCGCCCTGCGCAGGGAAGTCTGCTAGCCCCTGATTTCAGGTCAGCACCCTTGATTCTATGCGTGGAGCCAGCTAGGATTCCTGGATGAAGCTCAGAAACAGTCAGAAAATTCCTGCAAGAAGTCCTCCGGGAGAGTGGGTTCGAGGTCAGGACCAAGGCCAGGGCCTGACACCCCGCATCCTGGAAACGTCACTTAAAGTATGCCTCACCACAAGCAGCCCTGCCAAATCTCCTGAGATTTGAAGACAGAAAGAGAAAGAACTAGAGGTTTGAGCCATCTCTTCCACCACACGTGACAGTGACGTGTGAGGGCCGGAGGCTGGATGCTGCCTGGACACAACAGCTCTGAGGGCCCCGTCCTTGGCGTCCAGCTCATTGAGACCCTCAGGCTCTTGAGAATTTGTTCTAGAAAGACCACAGCATGGGGCCAGTCAGAAGGTCCAGGGCACATCTTCAGCATCCCAGACACTTCTTGTGGGAAAGTGAATCAGAGCCGTTAAACTCCCTTCCACCTGGAGCCTGCGATGTCAGCAGTTCACACGGGGACCAGACGTGTGGGAAGGGCAATCGGCTCGTGGTCTGAGCCACACTCAGCCTCCACGTCTTTAGACCTGGAAGCAGTAACCTCTGACGTCTGCCTGCACAGGCATGGGACGTGCAAGTCCCAACCGAAAAACAGGAGTGGTCCGTGCCCTGCCGTGGACACGGTAACACTTCTGCGATAAACATCTTCCCTATGCTAGCTCCACACGCGCATTTCTACCCCAGGCTATAATCAGAGCTCACTTTTAATCACCCACAGATGAGAACCCCCACGCCACAAGTTAGGCAGAAGCCTCGTCATTCTACTCCACCGGGGCTCAACTATATTCTCAACGTGATAATGGTCTAAGAATTATTAAAGGATCCCCACCCCCGTGTTTAGAAAACAAAAGCCTGTAAGGAGCCTAAAGAACCCCGTGTCACTCCATCGGGATGACGGTTGTGACAAGAAGGTCACTAGTCTTAATGTCCCCGAAGCACGATTGCCCATGGTTCATCCATCTCCCACCTTCTTTCAGTCATCAGATCACCTGTATACAACTGCCTGCACCCACCCCTCCACGCCCAGCCCCCTGCCCTCTTTATGCTCCCCGCAGGCTCCCCGACATACGCTACAAGCACGTCTTTATTTACTTACTGTTTTCTCCCTCTCAAGAAAGTAAGTTCTGTAAGAGTCAGTGTTACCATCCAACAGTTTAAAAAAGACTCAAATTAAATATGGCCATCTTTTGTTCTTTCCTTTATTACCCAGTTAACGAGGTAGAAAAACACTCGCCTCCACGGGGCACTGCCTGTCTCACCAGGATGAAGAGGGTACACCTGTTTTCTGATGAAATAACGCTGGCGGGCATCTCGGGAGACCCTTGCAATCAGCTGCGATGTCTCCCCATGCAGATGTCTCCCCAAAGCCCCTTCTGCTGTGCAGAGGATCGATCAACACTGCAGAGATGGGAAGTCAGCTCAGTTGTCTTCACTGCACAGACTAAGAATGGAAGCTGAAGAAGGTAAACCAGTTGCCCAAAGTCTCAAGGTAACAAATGGCAAATCACAGATTTGCACCCAGTCTGCCGACTTCCCAGCCACGTTCTCTTCCTGCATCAACGTTCCCACGATCCTCAGGTCCAGCAACCGGACCCTCTCACCACGCCTACTGCTCAGATGGCTGGTGGGGCGGGCGGAGGCCTCCCTGGGGCTCAGAGAGGCCCCTTCCCTCACAAGAACCCCACTCACAGCCCCATACTCCGTCCACTGCACACAAAAGCACAACTCCCCATCTGGCTGTTACACCTCTAGACTACAAAAGAAGGCACCCAATGAGAAAAAAAAAAAAAAAAAAACTGATGTTTTAAGTTAAGAATGTTGAAGGGTCCATGTTTTGCACCTAAAAATATCTTTTCATCACTGACAGTCCCCATTTATGAAATAAGGCACTTGACCTAATGATGTTAAAGACAGTCCATTCAGTTGGCTAAGAGGCTGAAATCCAGCACTCAGCCTCCCCAGTGAGAAAATGAATCGTAATATCACCAAAAAAGCTCTGGTCTCCCCAAGGCCCGATGCCAGAGGTTGTGCTTTCTGAAAATCAGAAAGAAAACCCATCGTCCTGCTGTGCCTTCTAACCTCTCCCTGGGGAAGGCTGGGTCATCAGGATGTCCTGGGACAGGGCTGAGGACCATGGGAGCAGGAGTGTGACCAAGACGCGGAGGTCAGGAAGGGTCCACCACCGATCGCACGCAGTCCTGAGCCCACACGTCCAAGCCCCAGCCTCAGCCCTGCCCACTCGTCTAGAACTCCCGCCCCAGTGGGGACGCAGAGACCACCACGCCACTCGAGTCTCTCTTTTCTGACCCTGGCTAAGGAGACCCCCAGTGCAGGCGAGCCTACTGGACGGAGAGAGAGAAATCCAAACCATGACAGAGAAGAGGATTGTGGTGATGCCGCAGACTCCCTCTTGCCCCCCCTCATCCCAGTACCTCGCCCATCGCCACCCTGGAGAGTCTTTAACTAGACAACACCGGAGGTTCTCTTAGATATAAAACCCACGCAACTTACTCAGAATTAGCTCTGACATGGCAGCGACGATCCCCCCAGGTGCAGAAACAGCTTTAGTTTAGAACAGATTCAGAGAGAGAAGGAAAGCCCCCGGGCTCTGACCATGGAGCCCAACCCTCTGGCTACTGCGCGGGAGGCTTTGTTCGAGGCCCACCCGGTGGGGAACTGGGTGGAATCAGAGACACTGACGCAACCTTTCCTGCAGGGAAACAGAGGACCGAACTCAAAAATTATTCCCGAGGAAACACCAACAACCAAGGCGGGGCGCGTTCCCGCTGGGAACACCCATGATAATGCAAGTCTAGGAAGCGTATTCGCTTCCAGCCCAGGGTGGCAGGCTGGCAGGATGCCTAGGACCAGCGCCCGGCGCCCCTGGGCGGGGGCCTTCCTTCATGGAGAACAGACAGGGAGCGGTCTCGGAGGTCTGCTCTGGGGAAGGACCAAGTTGTTGACGTGATAATGAGTCTGATGGGACTCCGTTCTCTCAAGGATGTAAAACTCTGGTCACACGAGAATCATTAGCACAGAATCACAGCGCCAAACAGAACAGAGCCACGTCCAGCCTTTGCTCTCCCTTTCCACAGGTTCTCCTCCAGGGCCATCCACCAGTGTCCTGACATTCCAGAGAGCAGGCCCACGCGCTCCGGGGCTGTGGGCGACCACCAGCACCCTCGTCCCCCGGCGCCCAGGTCTCCTCTCCGGGTCTGCTGACCCCCGTGCGCAGATGATGGTTGGGGGGGTCTGGGGAGATTCTTCTCCGGTTCCCCAGCCAACCTCGTGTCTGCAAAACTCTACTTCATCAGATCTCTCCCACTTACAAACTTCCCACCACTCCCCAGTGGAGCAGGTTAAATGCAGACCCCTCCAGCCCCACGTGCACACACCCTTCGGCCTCTCTCCTCGCCAGCACTCCTCACCGTCTACAGCTGAACTTACCTTGTTTACTCTCTGCTGCCCTTTTCAAAACACACTCTCCCCCAAGGAAACTGATTTTCATTGGCTTTGCTCACTCTTGGGTCCAAAGGCCCTGGCATGGAGGAGGCGCCCCATAAAAATGGGTCAGCACGATCTGACCCTCCGAACTCACGCCTGGGGAAAAGCCAGGGTGACCCTGCTCTGCTAAGCTAGAAGCTTCCCAGGAGCAGGGAGGGTCTCACGTCCACGTTGCCAGGGGCATCGGCAACCTGGGCGCACGGCACGTGCTGTGGGTGGAAGGTAAGTGTTTACCAAGCGGACGTCTCCATCACTATCAAATTAGCAACTAGACGTGCTTTTCTCTGCAGTGAAAGAAAATCGCTTATTTTGGCCAAATTAAATGTATGTGAAAATTGCCCAAAGAACCATGTCCAGTCACCTGTGCTTTGGTGTGAACTCATGGACAAACGTGCCAGCATTCTCCTCCCAGGAACCAGGACACTGGCTGCAGGACACCGCACTCTGATTCTGTTACATCTCCAAGGCTCACTGCACCCAAATGACAGGGCTCATTCTCCATCCATAAAATCAACTGCACTTTTTCTGAATTATAATAATTTGGTTAGAGTCCTGGAGCCAGGAATAACCAAGCCTGGCTAATGGTAATAAACAATGACAGAACACTACAGAGAGGCAGCCGGCAGTATTTAGCAAGGACCCTCAAAATGTTCAAATCCTTTGATCAAGTCACCCCATTTCTGGGTATTCATCCATAAGAACAAAAACCTGAGGGTGTGAAAATGCTCTTCACAGCATTTCCCACAATATTAAAAAGGTTTTCAATGCATAAATGTAATTTTTTTTTTAAAAAAGAAATATCAAACCAGTAAAAGCAACATGGAATAGTGGGGGCCACAGAAGGATGCATTCTGCAGTTGTAACCAATGACTTTATGGTATAATTTCTTGGGTGGAAAGTGAGCATAAAAACCACATGTTCACTGTGTGAGTCTCTACAAACAAAGGCAGGACACACACTCACACAAGTAAAATCGTTGGTTTTGGTTAGAATGAGGAGCCATTACGTTTCTTCCTGCAATGTTCCTTCATATGTGTAAGGTGCAAAAACTTCCGCAAAGCAAGTCAAAATAAATAACAAAATTAAAAAAAAAAAAGCTCACAGAATGTATCCCAAACAGTTAATCTCCTTCATACAGAGTTCTAGAAATTAAGAAATAAAGGAGCAACAGTTTAATAAAAAAAAATGATCAAAGAACAAGAGACAGTTCACAAAGAAAGACCAGCTCTCCCCAGGTGGGATACACTCAGAAGAGACAAGCGAATTCCCCACACAAGATGCCACTCCTCACCTCTCCCCGGGCAGACACTCAAACTCTGGGCCAAACACTCTGTCCATGTGGCTCTCGGTCAATAATCGCTCTCCTGCCCGAAAGGCTGGAGTTCAAGATGACACAACACATGAAAAGGGTTTTTTATCAAAATCTACCAATATTTTACCTACATTTACCCGATGATCCAGAAACCCCACTTCTGGGGCATGTGATCAGTGTGTGAAGCTTGTCACTGCGGTCTTGT
Source organism: Camelus bactrianus (assembly GCF_048773025.1). NCBI lineage: Eukaryota > Metazoa > Chordata > Mammalia > Artiodactyla > Camelidae > Camelus > Camelus bactrianus. Next base: position 17,256,233 of record NC_133553.1, on the reverse strand, counting down.
TTGAAATATCAAAAGATTAAAAACGATCCAAGTAGGGGACGGGTTAAATACATGAGGAAATTAACCACGGAGTGGAATACGAGGCTGCTGAAGAAAGGAGGAGAAATATTCCATGTGTTAAAATGGAAGATCTGCACAATGTAGTTAATTAAAAAAGCCCAGAAGAGAACGTGCATATTATACAGTGAATGTTGGGTAAACTTTGTGTACATTTATGCTTGTTTGTATTTGCACAAAGAACCACTGGATGAATACCCCAACCCTAATTACAATGATTACCTAATGAGGTGGGCTGGGCTGGAGACTGGGGAAACTGGCCAGGCCCAGAGGCAAACAGGACTTCTCCAGTATGACCTTCAGACAAATTGACTGTGAACTATATGGATATTCCCATTTAAAGATGACAGAGAGTTTAATAAATAAACTTAAATATCATAATAATAGTAATTCAGAATAAATAGAGGGTCTCTCTTCTGGCCTTAATTCAATCAAGGCATAGTGCCTACCTAAAGTTAAAGGATGCTTTTCAATAATGTATAAACTAAGAGGAAACTTCCAAATGATATTTTAAACATATTTTTCCTCCCTGAGCTAGCTCAGAGTTCCAAAAATGTCAGCATATATCTATTCCCCTACACGTGTCTTCCAAATTTAAAATCTGGCATTAATTTCATTGTCAAAGGTTCAACATCCTCCGAGCAGCTGCCTGTCAGAGCTCAGGTTTTGGACAAGTGCCTGTCAGCTCACGGAGTAATAAGACTTTCACAGTGTCAGCCTTTAGGGGAGGGTTTTATTTTTCCTACAAGGAGGAAAAAAAGCAACGTTAATTCAAATAAGGACTAAGAAATAATAATCACAACTAACATTTACTGAGAACTTGCTAGGTGTACAAATTCAGGACCCACCTCAACAGCCGGCAGCTCCGAGAAGCAGGACCCACCATCACCCCTCGTCCACAGGAGGAGCCTGGGCACCGGGAGGAGGAGGGGTGGAGACGGTGTGGGTCTCCGCTGGCCAGGATCCGTCCTGTTCTCCTACCCACAAGGCTGTGTGCTATTTTCTGAAAAGAAATTAGGCTTCGGGGAGCACCGGCTGTCGCGAGGCAGCTATCATCTCAGCAACGAAGGACTAGGCTTCAGTCACCCTCCTCGTGTCTTAAGAACCCGCTGCTGCTCAATTACGAGACTCCCGCGGAACTGATGTGAGTGAGTTTTCACACCCATTTTACAGATTATGAACGAGACAGAGAGGGTGAATGAGCAAGCCACAATCTACAATAAATAAATGAGCACTAAAAGCAAAAATAAACAAATGGGACCTAGTTAAACTTAAAAGCTTTTGCACAGCAAAGGAAACCATCAAAAACAAAAAGACAACCTATGACTAGGAGAAAATATTTGCAAATGATGTGACTAACAAGGGCTTAAATTCCAGAACATACAAACAGCTCATACAGCTCAGTAACTCAATTGAAAAATAAGTGAGAAGATCTTAACAGACATTTCTCCAATGAAGACATACAGATGGCCGATAGGCACATGAAAAGATGCTTAATATCACTAATTATCAGAGAAATGCAAGTCAAAATTACAGTGAGGTATCACCTCACACCGGTCAGAATGGCCATCATTCAAAAGTCCACAAATGACAAATGCTGGAGAGGCTGTGGAGAAAAGGGAGCCCTTCTACACTGTTGGTGGGAATATTATTTGGCACAGCCACTATAGAAAATGATATGGAGATTCCTAAAAAACTAAAAATACAGTTAACATGATCCAGCAACCCTACTCCTAGGCACATACCCGGAGAAAACGATAATTCAAAAAGATACACGCACCCCAACGTTCATAGCAGCACTGTTTACAATAGCCAAGACATGGAAGTGATCTAAATGTCCATCAACAGATGACTGGATAAAGAAGATGTGGTATATTTATACAATGGAATACTACTCAGCCATAAAAAAGAATGAAATAATGCCATTTACAGCAACATGGATGGATCTAGAGATTATCATACTAAGTTAAGTCAGACAGAGAAAGACAAATACCATATGCTATCACTTATATGTGGAATCTAAAACAATGATTCAAATGAACTTACAAAACAGAAAGAGACTCACAGACATAGAAAACAAACTTCTGGTTACTGACAGAGAAAGTGGGGAGAGGGATAGATTGGGAGTTTTGGATTAGCAGATACTAACTACTGTATATAAAATAGATAAACAACAAGGACCTACTGTAGAGCACAGGGAACTATATTCAATAGCTTGTAATAACATATAATATAAAAGAAATTGAAAAGGAGTATATATATATATATAAAATATATATATATATGTATAATTGAACCACTATGCTGTACACCAGTAACTAACGTAACATTGTAAATCAACCACACTTCAATAAAGAAAAAAATAAAGAAAAAATAAATGAGCACTGACCATGGTCTAGAATGCCATGGAGTCCAGAATTCTTACGCAATTGTAATTTCTACATCCTTTTTCCCACAAGTGAATAATGTGCTATCTTCAAGCCCAGTAAAGCTGTAGACTAGAGGCCAGCAGATGTTACCCATTAAGGGTCAGACAGTTACGGTTTCAGGCATGTGGGCCTCAGGGAGTCCCTGCAGCAGAGCAGCCAGAGGCAGCTCCTAAACCCTGGGGCAGGCTGTGTGCCAGCGAAACCGAGGACCACATCCTGACCCCGTCAGCGCAGGTGCCCTGGTGGAAAGCACCCCCACCATTCTGCCCTCCCTACTTCTCTAAACAGTATTAAATATTGTAACAAAGGTTTTGTTGCATTTTTCTCGTTTCCACTCCAATGCCTGAGCTTGGTGTGAAGACATTTTGCAATCTGACCCTTAGCCAATCACCGCCCGCCTGGCCTCACGCAGGACGCGGACCCAGTCGGTGTCGAGAGAGAACCTCCCCTTCAGGCCATGTGCTCGAGCCCTTCCTTCCTGAAGAAGCCCCGGGCCTCCCCGTGGTACGGCCTTTGCCAGCTCTGTTCCCAGGGCAGACGCCCACTCCTCTCCTCTGCCTGGTGACTCCGTGCCCCTCATGGTACTGCTCAATGGCATCTCCCGGGACCACGGCAGCCAAGGCATCAGGACCCTCCCGTGAATCTCCCCACGTTTCAGGTACCCCAACCACAACTGAGAGTCAGACACAGCGTCTTACCTCCACTGCAGGTGGATAGGATGCTCAGGACAAAGCTGCGCCCTCTTGCCTCATACCTTTGCCTCTGACGTAAGCGTCTACATGGCGGGCTGATGGCGATACAGTGGCCTTGCCGCCCCGAGATGCACGGGAGAGGCCGCGGGGTGCAGCACAATAACCTGGCTCGTTGTGGCTGAAAGCCTAACGGCAGTTCTGGGAGGAGACCCGAAGTCCCTCTACCCCATGAGCCTAAGACACCACAGGGGCCCAGGGTTCTAGACCGTGACCTTTACTGCGAAGTGGACCGTCCCCAGGGCCAGAGGCCGCTGGGTTTGAATCCCAGTCAAGGGACTGCGGCAAATCAGTTCGACTTAACCACAGCTCAGTTACCATGGCACCGTCTCACACTGTGTCAGATGCTTAGCGCTTCACTGAATACTTTCACCAATGGGGAAGCGTGCACTCTGAGCCCCATTTTATAGATCAGAAAACTGAGGCACTGAAGTTCCAACATTCAATGTCAGAGCCTAGTTCCAAATCGCGGAGATCCGGCTCCGGAATCCCACCCTTCCAACCATAAACCCTGTGGCCCTCTGGCCATCACTGGAGAGGTGTCTGCTGTTACTGGTTACTCGATATGAATCTTCTGTCGCCGCTGGCAGGGGATGCACACCTCTCGAGCCAAGGTGGGTTGGAGAACCGACCTCACCAACTCTTTCCTGCCTCACCATTTCTGCTTTGCCAGCCACAAGCATCGGGAAGAGGTTTTCCTCTGGGAGTGTGTGCTGGACACAGCCCAGGGGTGGCACCCCGACCTCAGCCTCAGCAGTGTGCACAGTGCCCCCACCGAGGGGGGGACGCACCCTGGAGACACAGCCGGCTGTCTTGTCAACCAAGGTCACAGAAACATCGCAGCGAGCAGCTAAAGTCTCAGGTAAGATGGCTCATGAGCTGGAGAGGCCAGGAAGTGGGGGTGGGGGAAACCTAGAAAGGGGAAGGGTTGCCAAGGAGTCTGATCCCACGTTCCCACCCCAAGAAAGAGCAATTAACCCACAGAAGAAACCACCTGGGGCTGTTTCCGCTCGGCCCCGCCCACTGGAAAATTCTTCCAAAAGGAAAAAATCAGCTACAAACATATGAACACTTTCAGTTTAAGAAGATGGGGCGGTTGAAGGGCTGGGAGTGGACGCCAGAAGTCATATAACATCCCTCTGGAGGCTGGGGGAGAGCTGTCTCCCCAAGTTTGACAAAGGAACAAAGAAATGTGGCAGCACTTCAGACTGTCACCCACTGACGTGCCCACAAGCAAGCACGTCCCAAACCCCAGCTTGGGATGAAGAGGAGGAGGAAGAGGTGGGGAGGGGGCAGAAGACTGTGTAAAATTAGCACCTCTCAGCTGCGCGCTGTTGCCCAGGCTTCCAGAATGGTGGGTGGGTTCGGGTGGCTCCAGCCTGATTTGCGGTTACTTGCATAAGGGTGTGGGCCCTGGGGGCGGGAGCGATTCCTCCCCGGGGACCCTGGCACAAAGAAATGAGGTTCCTCCTCCAGGGCCCACCGCCCACCCGCAACCAGGCTGCAGTCTCCACTGTGCGCAAACCGGTCAGAAAAGACCAGAAAGAAACCTGTGTAAAATTCAAAAGAAGCAAACCAGGAATCTAGAAATGTGTGTCTTTACCTACAGCAGAGAAGCACTGAAGGCTTCATTCAAAGGCAGAGTTGCAGTTAGGACACGGGAAGTTTAATCCACACAGTTTAATCCTTGCCGTAAATACAGTCAGGGCGTGGGGAGAGCCTTGGGAATCACAGGGTCCAAGCTCTCTTCTGCACACGTCACTCAGGGACAGGCGACTTCCACAGCCACAGAGTGGGGGGCAGAACCTAACTGGAGGACAGGAACCCCTAATCCCCAGGCCACTGGAGCTGCCCCTGCACCGTCTGCGTTTAGAGTAACTTGTTCACACAGCTGAAATGAGGGGCAGAAGGCATGAAGCCGGCAAGAAAAGGGTCAAGGGAAATTCTCAGTGACCCTGACACTGTATTTTGTTCTTAGCCAGACCTGCCTAAGAACGCACTGTTTTTCCATCTTAACCATCACATCACAGGGTTAGCTCCGTATGTTAATTTTGCAACATGCACCATCTTCCTGGCACTGATGCCGAACAAGATCGGACTCTTGTGTATCAGGTGCCAATCAGCCAGACCTGCCCCCAGCCATCCCCACCCCTGAGCCGTCCCCACCCCACCTCCCCGGCTTACAGCCCCAAAGGAATCAGGCCGACGGGAGAAAACCAGACAACTGGAGGAATATTCAGACTGGTTCACGATGCTTCACAGACTCTTGGAAATCGGGGAATTAAGAAAACACCACACATGGCACTGCCCTCCCCAGAGGCCCCACATGGCTTCCGGGCTACGGTGAATCTCAAACCAGCTGGAGCTTCTGCAGTGAGGACAGTGAAAAGGCCACCGGGAAAACCAGTGACACCAGCGATCAAGTCGAATGAAGTGCTAATTGGTGTTTCTGTTTTTCTACATTTGCTGGATATTTGACAAATATATATGTTTTCTTCTTTATAAGAAGAAAAACAAGTAAGAAAAATGTGGCGAAAGAGAAAAACATTTAGGAAAGTAAGACAGAGCTGAGAGCGATCTTACTGCACAAAATTCAAATCCTCAAGATTTTCGTTTGTTTGTCCTTGTGTTGTTTGTTTAACAAATGTTTTCCTGCACTAAATTTTGTGCAGACTATGCTTCAGGGGCAATAAATTTAGCTGAAAACTTTGAACAGGGATAAGGTCTCAAGAGAAAGACAGGGAGCCCTGGGCCGCTGGAGAAGTCATTGCAGGGTCAGCAAACTCAGCCCGGGGTTATGCAGAAAGGCTCCAACACCTGACCCCCGGGCCTGGGCGTAGAGAACACACGGCAGGAACCGGATGGCCCTGGGTCACTCACCCGCAGGGCCTGCCCTGGAGAACTGGGCAGGTGACTCCACCAGTCCAGCCTCAGTTTCCCACCTACACAACGAGGATAAGACTTGCATGAATTAGCTAAGGCTGCCTTCACCAAGGACCACAGACTAGCAGCCTGAACAACAGCAATTTGCCCTCTCACACCAAAGGCCAGAAGTCCAAGGTCAGAGTGGCGGCAGGATTGGTTCCTTCCACAGCCTCTCTCCTGGGCACGTAGACGGCCATCCTCTCCCTCTGTCTCTCCAAGACACCGTCCCTTTTCATGTGTCTCTGAAAATGTCCCGTTTTGATGAGGACAGCCATAATACTGGGTTAGGGTCCACCGTGATGACCTCATTTCAACTTAATTCCCACTGTAAAGACCCCATCTCCAGACACGTGCAATTCTGAGGTCCTTCCTGGCGGTTAGAGCTGGAACACGTGAATCTGGGGGACAGGGTCCTGCTCCCAACAGTCCGTATCTCAGTGTTGCAGTGAGGACTAAATACGTTAACAGATGTGACTCTGCTGAGGGGTCTGCACTCAGTCCGTGCCCTGCGGGGAATGACTGTCACTGTCATCATCATGCCCGGAGCCCCATCCCTGACGATGGGCTGTCACCAAGGCCGCATCCAAGCCCTGGACCAGAGGCAGGAGGCAGGAGGCCCGAGGCACACACCCCCATCCGTCCAACAGGACGAGTCACACTCTGCCAGCATGACACTTTCTCTGCAGGGGACAGGGCAGCACCCGGGGAGACAGCCAGGCCACCATCCCCCTTTCTGATGCTGGAAGAAGATGACTTGTGGAGACGTTGCCAACGGCCCCACCGAGTTCAGAGTGCCTCCGTAGTCCTGAAAAAGAATTAATTTGCTTTCCTGGATGCTGTGGCTAAATTGATTTCTCAAACACAAATTTACAAGTAAGTCTGGGCGCTATTTTGGATGGTTGAAGAAAATGACCGTTTCTGTTGAGCGTGTTTGTTTCTTGCGATGTAAGCAGGCTGACCCGGGTGTGGGAGACGCGTCTCCACCGCCAGGAGCCCTGCTGGTCAACCTGGGGCCCCTCGTTCCCGCCAGTGCCACAGGACACACTTCAGCCCCTGGGCTGGGCTCACTCTGCTTTCCCAGAATAAACCACTGGCTGGCCGGCTATGGGGGGGAACAGAACTGGGCTCAGCCGGGGCTGCCAACCAGGGCGTGCTGCGGCATCAGTTCTGACCTGGCTTCCGCCTTGTGTCCTAAATGCTCACCGTCCTCCTCCTGTGACCAAAATAAATAACAATGTACTTTGCCAGCATATTTTCACTTGTGAGTCATCCTGGAGGGTACTGTCATTCTGTGTTTTCTGATGCAAAGAAGGAAAGCCAGAAGGTGCTAGAATGTCCCTCTGCCAGCCTTGGCGGGAGTGGCCCAGAGCGGAAGGGACTGGACAAAAGGGCCACAGTCGGGGCTGGCGGGGACCGGCTGGCGGGGACCGGCCAGCTGCCGACGGTCAGGCCAGAGCATCCGCCCCTGCAGAGCCGTCCCGGTGCACACCAGCCTGTCTTCACAAGAAAGCTCACTTTGCTCTGAGTCAGAGCACAAAGCGGGTGGGGCAGCAGGGGCAGTACAGGTGGGGCACACGGCTGAAAGCAGCTGGCAACAAACCCCCGGACTAGGAGTCCCTTCGAGAGGGAACCACTCCTCTGACTCCATAGATGTGAGCAACTCCTGGCCAGCAGTGACCCATTATTGAATAACATCAGTGTTTTCCTTGAAATGCTCATAGGAGCTCTGCCAACACACGGATTCCAAATTCACACAGGTCAGTGCTTTTGAGTTTAGAAGTGCATTCATGTCCTTTAATTCATCGGACGCTCTCAGCACACTCTTGGGTTTCTCCTCGTTCCACACACAGGAAAACAGAGTCTATGGAAGCATCTCAACTTGGCTTCCCCAGAAGCAGAAGCAGTTTACCTGGGACGTGATCCCGGAGACGAATGTAGACGTGCACAGTGAGGCAGGCTAGGAAAGGCAGCCAGTTCAGGACTCGACCTCGAGCAGTCGCCGCTGTGGTGAGCAGGAGCTGAATCCCCAGGGGAGGCGGGGAGCCACCGTCACACCCGGTCGTCACCCCATCCCAGAGGCAGGCACTGGGCAGCTGTCTCCCTTGTGTCACCCATCGGCCAGGAGGTGGGGGCTCAAACCACACCTGCAGCCTCCAGGCAGGTCAGGCCGGGGGCTCCTCGAGGAGGTTCTCAGGCAGGGAGGTGCAGGTGCCCGCGGCTGGGCGCTGGGCACTGCAGGGGGTGGGGGCAGGGACGGGCCGCTGCAGTCGCAGCAGCCCCGGTCTCCGTGCCCACACGGCAGTTCTTTGGGAAGATTTCCTGGGGCAGGTGACACACGAGCAGTATCCTTCTGTACATGAGGAATTACACGTTTCAAGTAACATTTTCAAAGCTTGATTTGGGGTAATTTGTCAGATAAATTAGACTCTAATTGGAGGCAGAACAACCTAAATGCACAGAGATGGGTTAGAACTGATTATAATACATGGATGAATAGATGGGAACCTGCATCGGGGAGTGATGATGGGAAAATGATGAAGGAGCAAAGGATGGGTGGGACGTCAGGGAGGGAAGACACTGCAGGGGTGCAGGGAAGGATGCGGGGGGAGACAGAGAAGTTTCCCCCGATGCCCCTCACAGTTCCTGAAGAAATCAGTGACACAGAAGTCAAGAAAGCAGAGGATTTGGGAGCAAGAGTCCACGCAGGGCAGAAGCACGGACGCTCCCAGGATAGAACGGCTCCCAGGCGGACGCACCCGGGAGGTGGAACCCAGGTCTGGCAACGGGGAAGTGGGCAAACCACATGCCGACCTGGGTACCCACAGCCCAGGGATCTTTTGACACGCGGAACCCTGCCCAGCGGCCGTAACCGCCGACTTCCGACCTGTCCTGCTCACAGAACACCCTCTCCCCTGACTGTTCCACTAGACAGACTTGGGGTTCTTCAGATCAGCTCAAAATAGCTTCCCGACCGCTCACCCTCACAGATCAATATTTACTGTCCTCCCCAAATGCAGCTACTATTAGCCTCTACCCCAAAATATTCTTTTTATAACAGGCTTTCTTGGGATATTTTGGTGATGGGGGATTTCTCCAGTGGCAATTTACCCTTCTCCCAAAAAAACAAACCACAGCCTTTCCAGGCTCTGAGAGACAGGAAAGAGCCTTTCCAAGCCCGCCGCCGTGGGGTGGTGTGGACGCTGCACCCCAGCCGGAAAGCGAAGCAGACGCCCAACGTTGAGAGGACAGCCCCGATTCAAAACTATTCCGGAGCTTTCCTGGCCAGTTTGTCTCGAGTAGACTCAATTAAATCACCTCTTTTCGTGCTAACTCCGTGGGTTAAGACACGAGGCAAACTCATGCCTCACAAGACCGGGCACAACTGCTTGCGGAGTGAGGACGTCCCTGACGCTGAACAAAGATGGGCTTTGGTTTTGGGGGAGGCTCCTTTTTCCTTCTCTTTTCTTTCCCCCTACCATTTTTTTCTTTAAAGTAACACTAAACTTTTAACTCTCTCAAAACTAAAATGCAAATCCTGTTTAAAAACTGGAAACATTAGTACACCCTGAACTCCCAATTTGTATACAAAACAGATGAACAGCAAGGTCCCACTGTATAGTACAGGGAACTCTATTCAATACCTCATAATGGCTTATAATGAAAAAGAATCTGAAAAAGAACATATATACTTATTTATGGAGAACTGAGTCACGATGCTGTGCACCAAAAACTAACACAACATTGTAAACTGATTATACTTCAATCAAAAAAAAAAACTGGAAATGTAATCAATGAAAACCCCAATAAACACATATACCATTGGTTTAAACAGAAACTTCCTTCTATGTTACACAATTACTTACGAAAAAAAAATGTTGTGCTCATTTCACTAGTTGCCTGGAAATGTTAGGGAAATGGCTTCATCTATGAACCCCGAGGAGGGAATCCTACCACATTTTTCAAGAACTGGTGTCCCTGGCCTGTCAACTCTGCACGTCCGTGCAGTCCCTGCACACGGAGCAGATATCCAAGCTCACATGTTACCTCCTTGTCCTAGCCTTTGGGAGGTTCTCTCTCTATAAGACACTGGTCCCCAGAACTTTATAAAGGCCCTAACTGTACAGACCTTTCTATAACTGAGACAAAACTATCCTCTGGGGGGGGGCTGCCAGCACTCAGCCCAGGGCGCAAAGCACTCTTGGCAGGTGCGGGGAGGGGCGGGGAGGGCCAGCTGGGAGCCCAGCACGACCCCTCCGAGGACCTCAGCCTCCCCAGCAGAACCAGGAAACCTGCCACGCCGCCGCCTCAGGCAGATCCTCCTTCACAGCCAAGCGCACTTCCTCTCTTCCCACCGGCCTGTCCACAGCCCACTTTTCCGCACGGTTGTCCTGTCTCTTGCATTGTCCTCACAACAGCCCCGCCGGCTAAGGCGAGGGAGACATTTCCCACCTGGGCGCACCTGTCCGCATCCAGGTCCACACCAGCGCCCCACATAAGCACGCACGCGGGCTGCAGGCCCCTTTTTATGCAGAAATCCTGCTTTGCTACCTCATCTCCTTGCTGTCACCTTGATCTCAAACCACAAGCTCTGTTTCGAAGGAGGAAGATTCAGGCTAGAAGCCAATGTGCTCCCCTGCCCCTGCTTTTCGCTTGTCTTTTGAATCCCTGCTACTCCCACAACGGTCCTTCTTTAACCTCCCCCCTCAAAAGAGAAAACCGAGCCCCTTCATCAGTTCTTCTGCAGCTCTGCCTCCAACTGAAGGTGGGCCAGTCGGTGAGCGAGGAAAATCCTCGACTAGACGAACCACGTCCCAGCGCAGCTGCCAGAGTGATCCTCCTTCGGCGCAAAGCCGTGTTCCTGCGTGCAGACCGGGCACCTCCACCGTCCTCTCAGGGGAGGATGCTCGGGACCAGGGACTGAATTACCTGCATCTCAGTGACCCAGTTCCTCATCCAATGACTGCACATCAAGGCCACCTGAGCCAGAAGCTCTGAGTCTTACCCATACACATGTCATTAACCTGCTGGAAGATGTACTCATCAGTTGGAAGGAAGGAAGGAGAGAAAGAGAGAGAGGGAAGGAGAGAAAGAGAGAGAGAGAAGGAGGGAGGGAGGAAGGGAGGGAGAGAGAAGGGGGTTAGTGAAACCACCGGTTTATCTGGTCCTCGTCTCTTGCGAAGTTCCCTCATTCTGTTACTTTCTTTTCAGACGTGGGGCTCCGGCAGATGACACCCAAGTGGACATCACGTGCAACTCCGCAGATGCACTCCGAGAAAGGGAATGAGGCAAGACCGGGGTCGGGCCCAGGGGAACGAGGCACCGAGGGGTGGTGTGACACGTCGAGGAGGGCGGAGGGGGCGCGGGACGGGCGCAGGACTCAAGCCTGAGTGGCATCAGTGCCTCCGGGAAGTTGACGGAGCCAGCGCGGGGAGTTTATCTGATCCGAATGTGCTGCTTGTTAACTATGGGCGCCCTCAGCACTGAGTGGAAATTCTTTTCTCTCTAAAATGCACAGGCAGAGTTCAACTCAAAGACGCCTGGCTCGGCCAGTGAGGGTGGAAACACGCTCGCCCAGAAGTCGGGCTTGCAGAGTCAGGCATTTCACGTGTTGTTATCCTGGAACTGGTGATGCTGCCCTGATCCCGTCTCCCCACACCCCAGGGCCTCCCTGTGGGAGATGCAGTTCAGAAAAAAACGTCCCCCCAGCCCTCCAACACGGGAAGCTGGCTCTCACGAACCAATCTGCTACTCCCCGACTTGCGAGCCTGCATGCAGGCCACATACAGCTCTTCCCGGCCCTCTGCTTCTCTGGGCTGAGGGTGCTTCCCTAATCCATCATCTTCTAGAATCACCATGACGATCATGTGGTCTCCCCTCCATGGCCAACCCTGCCACAGTCAAAGACCCCAAGGGTCACACTGACCTCAGGACGGCACAAAGCATAGAGAGGGCAGAGGGCAGAGGGCAGAACAGTCATGAACTGAGGACCTCCTGTGTGTGAGGGTCAGTGCTGGGCACCGGGTGGGACAGCGCTGGTCTCAGGAAGTTCACGAGGACGCAGGTGATAAAGCCAGACCAGTGCCCAAATAACCACACGAAGCAGCAGGGGAAGTGGGACTTCTTGCTGGTTGCCCAGTAACTCCCAGGCGCTTTGCCTGTTTACGCTGATTCAGCCATCAGCACAGTCCAGCGCGGTCTTTGTTACCCTGACTTTACGCATGAGGAAACTGATCGTCAGAAAGTTACAGAGCTCTCATAAAATCTTACGGTGCCTAGTAAACGACGGGGAGGTGCCCACACGCCAATCAGACCCCGGGGCTAATGCTGCCTCCACAGCAGCGCCCGCCGAGGGGACCTCCCGGAGGAGACACGGCACTTCAGGGTAAACTCATCGTAAAGCCTCACGGAAGAGGCGCTGTGTGTGCCAGGCTGCAGGGCTGGTAGGACGCTGCTGTGTGAGAGGAAAGAGAGGCCGGGAGGGCCAGGCAGTGATGGAAAGTCACAAACCACGTGCTGTAAATGGAAGCACGACTCTGCCGGAGCCACCGTGCAGTCAGATCCCCCTCACGCGAGTCCCCGTTTCTTAGTGTCTCGCGTCTCTTGAAATAAAGTATCAATGATGTCTTTACCAGGCACGTCTCATCTCTCCAAAGGCATAGAAATCTCTGCAAAGCTACGTCTACGTCAGAAACCTTCGGATCCCCAGGAGCTCTTCTCACAGAGTGTAGTCGGCACTCGATGCAAATCTTAGCTGGACAGACCGTGTTTTGAGACACAGAGTGTACTTTTACAGGAACGCAACCTCAAAAATAAAATACCTCCACCCCTGAGAAAGTAACCTGTTTGTTCCTGGTCAGATCTGTGCTGCCCATTATCACTTTAACATCTGAGTACAACTAAATAAATAAAACGTAATCTAAATACAAATCAAAAATACCTATGAAGCAGCCGACCTTTTTTGTAATGCAGTAAGAGGCAGGGAGAAACCCACGGACTGATTTAACATCACGCTTAAACAAGAGAAAAGCATGTCATTATTTCTTTTCCAATTGCAAAAGTACTGCTTGATGTTGAAAAGGAGAAAATATAAGAAAGGGCATAAAGAAGACAAATGATAAATCCACAAGCCAAGAGAGACATCAAAGGGGGCTGGGTTTATTTCAAACACTTAAGCTGGTTGTTTTAAAGCTTTCTCCAGTAACGCACACACACACCCCCAAAACGGGCGTCACACTGACCAGTGACGCCACACAATCCCTTCACTGCCAAGTTCAGAATAATAGGCAGACAGAACTTTCTTCTGTTCTTTCTTTCACGCTGAAGGAAGAAAACAAACCACTTGTGAATGTGAACCCAGCAGAGTTCCCGACCCCCCGCCTGCAACAACGCACCCGCCCAGGGGACGGGAGTAAGTGCACACTCAGCCGTGTGCCGGGGCCCCGAGGGTTTCGACAGACACGAGCACCAGCACCTGCTCCTTTTATAGATGAGGAAGCTGAGGGCCGGTGAGAGGAAATAAACACCAGGCAGCGGGAAAGGGGACGGCCCCTCTCATCGGCAGCAACATGGATGGACCTAGAGACGGTCATACTGAGTGACCCAAGTCAAGTGAAGAAAGACAGATACCATATGATACCACTTACGGGTGAAATCTAAACAAAAAAAATTGATACACATGAACTTATTTGCAAAACAGAAACAGACTCATAGAAAACACACTTATGTTTCCAAAAGGAAAAGAAAGGGAAGGGATAAATTAGGAGTTTGGGTTTAGCAAATACAAACTACTATATAATAAAAAAAATAAACAGAAAGGTCCTGCTGCAGAGCACAGGGGACTGTCATCAATACCTTGTCATTCAAAAGTCCACAAATGACTAGTGCTGGAGAGGCTGTGGGGAAAAGGGAGCCCTCCTGCACTGCTGGTGGGAATGCAGTTTGGTGCAGCCACTGTGGAAAACAGTATGGAGGTTCCTCAAAAGACTAGGAATAGACTTACCGTGTGACCCAGGAATCCCGCTCCTGGGCATATATCCAGAAGGACCCCTACTTCAAAATGACACTTGCACCCCAATGTTCATAGCAGCACTACTTACAATAACCAAGACATGGAAACAGCCTAAATGTCCATCAACAGATGACTGGATAAAGAAGAGGTGGTATATTTATACAATGGAATACTATTCAGCCATAAAAACCGACAACATAACACCATTTGCAGCAACATGGATGTTCCTGGAGAATGTCATTCTAAGTGAAGTAAGCCAGAAAGAGAAAGAAAAATACCATATGAGATCGCTTACATGTGGAACCCCCCCCAACAAAAAAAGAACATAAATACAAAACAGAGACAGACTCATAGACATAGAATACAAACTTGTGATTGCCAAGGGGGAGAAGGGTGGGAAGGGACAGATTGGGATTTCAAAATCTGTAGATACTGACAGGCATATGCAGAAAAGATAAACAAGATTACACTGTGTAGCACATGGAAATATATACAAGATCTTGTGGTGGCTCAAAGCGAAAAAAAAGTGACAATGAATATATGTATGTTCATGTGTAACTGAAAAATTGTGCTCTACACTGGAATTTGACATAACATTGTAAAATGACTATAACTCAATAAAAAAAAGTTAAAAAATACCTTATCACAACCTATAATGAAGAATATATATATATATATATATGTGTGTGTGTGTGTGTGTGTGTGTGTGTGTGTGTATAACTGAATCACTGAAACTAACACAACTTGTAAAGTCAACTCTACTTGTATCAGAAAAAGCGATGACTGCTCCTCTGGCTCCCACACCCTCCCCTGCCCTCCAACATGCCCGAGTCATGACTGCATCTCTCCATGTTCAAGACCAGGTCAAGTGTCTCCAGCCCCACAGCGCATGCCCGGCCACTCTCACTGCCGAGAAGAGAGAGCCACGCGGGGAGACCCTGCTGGACCCGCCCCCCCTGCACTGCTCTGGAAAAACAGAAGCAGAGGCTCCCTTCCCAGTGTGCCATCCAAGCCTCAGAGCAAACTCCTGTCAGGCTAAGCTTCAAAACATATGAACACGGGCCAGCGTTGATCTGGAAACCTCAGAGGGCTTGGCTCTGCAGTGAAGACCTCCTTGCAAAGGAACAAACGTCTCCATCAGGGCTGTCCATCCTCCCTAACCCGTCCCAGGGGAGAAGGAGGAAGATAGAAAATTAAAGGGTTTCAATGAGCAAGAGACCAAAACAGAGTGCAGTGTGCTTTTCTACCTCCCTTGCTCCCATGTCATCTTCCAAAGTCCCCAGTGTCACAGAGCGTCCTCTCAAACACGAGGCCATCTGTACATTCCTAAAGAAAAACCAACTGTTAGAGTCACAGGGCTGGGGAGGCCTTAGGAAGCAAAGGGTCACATAAACACACCACATCCTAAGGGCACGTGTTTTTAAGAAGTGGTCCACGGGGCTGGTCACCCCTCACGGTCCCAGGTGCTGACAAAGTTAGCCCTTTTCAGCACAGGCAGCAGCTCTGGCCCAGGAGGAGAAAGGTGAAGCCTCAGCTCCCTGACAGCCTGAGGCCACCAGGACCCCAACACCTGGGCCACCGGCCGTGAAGGTGGCACAGAGCTGGTGACTGTTCACGGCCAAGCTGGGCATCTGGACCGTGGGCGGGAAGGCAGCGGACTGGCCTTCCTCCTTCACGCTGCACTTACCCCCACGGGTGTCCGGACAGCCCGCCAGGCCCCTCGGGCCTCCGCCCCCGAGTCTGCGTGTCTGTCCGTCTGTGCGTCTGTCCGTCTGTGTATCTGTCCATCTGTGCGTCCGTGCAGGTAAGCGGGCTGGTCAGGACCAGGAAGGGGTCCCAGGGGCTGCCTGGGATTCGGGGTAGAAGGAAGGGGTTCTGCATCCTCCAGTCCAGCTCAGATCACACACGATATTTGGTCTGGGGAAAAAAGTTCCACTGACAAAACAAAAGCGTTTTGTAGACAGGTGGCCTCTCTCCGTTGCCGAGGCCCCTGCGGGCCTGAGATCCTCCAACTTACCCTGAAGCTGTGGACAGGCCTTGGGCCTGGTAACACCGCCTCCCTGACGGACAAAACCAAGGACCGAAAGGCCCCGTATTCCTCCAAATCCCGTATTTTCAGGCACGTGCACCCGGAACCTGGGGTCGGGGACACGGGTATCCCTGTGCTGCCAAACCACTCCCACCTTCTGCCGAGGCCCCCGGGAGGGAGCGGCCAGCCCGGGACCCCGTGGGAAGCCAACTGCGGTCACATGGATGTTCCCAGAATAGTGGACCCTGAGGCCCTGGCCTGGCACGAAAAGCCACATCAAAGTCCCACGAACTTGCCGCTCTGATTCAGGAGTGAGGCCGCCGCGGCAGCAGTTAAAGATGCGAGTCACAGCCTGGCTGTGCAACGCCCCGGCCCCGGAGCTCCCCAGGGCGCCTCGGGGAGGGGTCCCAGGGCCACCTTCACAAGGGCTGTGCTGAGAGGTCTACAGGGAGCTCAGGACCTTCCTTTGAAGGAGGCTGCTCCACCTGAAACAGGACATTTTACCCTCTCTAACCAGGTGATGCTCAAGGTGGGGAAGGAGCACGAGAGAAGCTGGTCCTTTCTGTCTGTCTGTCCGTCCTGTCTCTGTCATGGCAGCTGGCAAGTTAGCTGGGGTCTGTCCTTAAATTTTTCCTTTTTACCTTCGGGACCTTTCCCAGCCTCCACGGGAGCAGCAGGCTGGCAGGGCCTGGGGAGGGGTGGCCGGGCAGGGCAGAGAAGGATGAGCTCCAGCCTCCTGGGAACCAGTGTGCCCGCGCCCAGCAGCCACGCCCCAGACCGCTGGGTGTCCATCTGTCAACTTCCCCGCAGGACAGAGGCCCCCAGGGACCCGTATGCTTCCCAGAACGTCCCCTGCCTCCCCCACCCCCCAGCCTGTCCCTGCCTGACTGGGCACAGCCGAGACAAGGTGGCCTCGGTCCAGGAGAAAAGCTGAGGACCCAGGATCGGGCGGCTGAAAACAGACAAGTCGGGACTGGGAGCTGGGGGAGCTGGGGGCACGGCCCCCGCGGTGCCCACAGGGTGACACGGTTCAGAGACTGGGAAGAGTGGAGGAAGGGACATTTCTTTTACTGAAAATGAAAGCATTTGTAGTCAGTGCTCATTAAGTGTTCTCTAGGGTTTATGAGAGGCCCCAAACCAAAAGGGTTCAAAAAGTCTAAGTATTTCAAGAAATTACAGTGTTATTCAAACCCATAAACACGTGGAAGCCAGCTCTGTGTCACAGCGCATCGCAGAGCTGCTTGGGACCACAGAGACCAACCACGTAGGGGCACCCCCCCCCACCCCAGCAGAGGCCACAGCATCCTCTGTGCATCACGCACTTTGAGCAGGACCAAGGCCAAATTGGACATCAGGTAGACCAGGTTCCCTCGGCGTCATCCCCTTGTCAAGCTCCCCCGTCCATCACATCCTTCCAAACAGCCACACTTCACTCACACACACACACACACACACACACACGTGTCAGAGAATTCGAAAGGGAATTTTTAAAAACACAGTTCAGCAGGGAGGGGGCAGCTCAGTGCTAGAGCACATGCTTAGCATGCACGAGGTCCTGGGTTCAGTCCCTAGTACCTCCAAAAAATAAGTAAATGAATAAACCTGATTACCTTTCCCTGCAGAAAGTTTTAAAAACAAAATTCTATCGTAAAAAAAAAATGCAGTTCATTCTCGCAGCAAACGTGTATGAAGTGCACACGCACCTCCAGGCGACCTCAGGGCCGGAGGAGATGCAGGGCTCCCGCACTGAGCTCCTAGTCCACTCACAGCGGGGCAAGTCCGTGACTACAGGCAGGAAGGCTGCAGGCTGCGGCCAGCCCAGGGCACAGGGAAGGGGCTCCCCCAGCTAACTGGCTCTCAGGACACGCTTCCTGAAGGCACGTGATCCCGGGAGGGAGGAACCACTGAGCCGTCACTCCTCGGACTCCGGCCAGGTGTGTGCCGAGGGCCTGAGTGTAGACAAGGCTGCGGTTGGCCGGGAGCTGCCTGGTGAGGTCAGATAAAGACTCTGAACTTGGCCCTGGAGGCTCTGGGAGCCACTGCTGGAGTCTGGAACAGAGAGCATGTTTGTCATTTGAGCACGACTACTCCACAGCACCAGGGGCAGAGGAACCAGTCAGAACCTTGCTGCAGATCAGCAGTTCAGGAGTGCCCCCCTCACCGTTTTCCATGGTGCACATATGTAGTGAAACATGTAATTTACGAGGAACAGACTGTTTACCATCAAGCCTTCCAGAAGCCTTATGCTGAAGCTGAGCAGTGCCCCCAGGAGATGACAGCGGAGCATCTTTGAGGATATACCAGCAGAGAAATGGAATGGAAAGAATCCCTAAGAGTCAGGAGACCCGGACTCAAGACCCGACTGCATGTTAAATCCATGAGCTCCTGAATGATGCCACAAGCCCCTGGAAGCCTCTGTACCATCATCCTTCATTTGGGATTAATAACAGCCGCCCCACTCCTCCCGGGGCAGTCATGGGGATGGATGAGATCACTTACATACATGAAACACCAAGTCATCAGGGTGTACACGTGGGAGCATCAGCGCGGGGGCTGACGCCTCCTCCTGCTCTCAGCATCTTGACTCTCCAGTTCCGCCAGTTCACAACTATCTCAGGTGCGTACACGTGCCAGACACGGAGGATACCAAGACAGTTAAGGAAGGCGCTGTCCTCGAAGAATTTACAGGAAAATAAATGACCATTACTGTGCATCCTGTCCCAGAAAACTAAAAACAAGAAAGGAATTTGCCAGTCCGCAGCCAAGACTCCTTGCTGTCAGATTCAGTCCTCTGTGAATCAGACCCCGCTTGCCGTGTAATCTGGGCTATTTGGGGACAGCCATAAACCTTAAAAAGGTTCAGAGCCATCTCATAGTGGTCAAAGGTCTCAGAGGACCCACAGCCACGTGATATTTTTATAGCTTCTTTCGGAGTCCGGAGCCACGTGGATTCTGGGCTCACTCTGAATTTAACTAGCATTTAAGTGTGCTGATTATAGCTGCAAACACACTTCTTATTCCAGCGTGTGGTTGGCGAGGTGGCCGGGAGAGAAGACTTGGAAATTTACAGCACAGAAATAGCACGCGGTCTGTCTGCTTGAAGGAATCGGTCCCTCTGTGACCGGCAGCGGGAGGACCAGCAAAGGGCCTGAAGCAGACACAGGACAGAGAATAAAAGGAGGCTTTCTGTCCCCCTGCCCTTGTTACCGGCCACCTTTTCCACAGTCTGAGAAGACCCCCCGAGCAGGCAGCAGGCCCAAGGCTGGGGTTTAAGAAGAGATGGGACGTGGCAAGTCTAGGTGGAAAATTGGGGTCACCCACGCAAAACAACTAGACGTGGTCTGAATGTAAAGGAAATAATACACTTGGGCATGTGGGACTCGCTTCCTAGTGACTTTGTACGAAGGAGCAGCTCTGCCTGGTTGTAAATGAACAATTGGTGGTGGGAGGGCCTAGGAGGGGCTGCAAAGACCGGAACTCTGGTCCAGCTGCCATCTAGCCTAGTGACCCACTGGGGCTTCCTGGTTCTCCTCTGCTGGACTGGGGGTTAAATGGAAAGGCCTTTTGTGTGGGCCCTGCAGTTCCTGGCTTTCCCTAGAGGGCCAGGGCGGCAGGGGGTAGGGGTACTTAGGTGGTGGGGGCCACAAGGACCCCAAGCTTGTTCCAATCTGAGCCTATTTATTCTTAAAACATCAAGCTTCCACAAGACATCTCTGAAGAAAGGATTACTAAGCCACCTCAAATAATTTTGGAAACCGCTGTGCTACGTGAGCAACGTGGCTCCTTCCAAGCAGAACGTCCTGTGACTCTACATCCAGACACATCGGGGCTGCCTCGCAGGGACATGCTCCGGAGAGGAGGGAGCTCTGACCTCGCCCTCCCAGGGTTGGGCATCGTGCCTTGGACACCAAGTACACACATCTGATAATGAAACCCTGGCATGTGTGTCCCAGAACTCCACGTCACCGAGAGAAACAAGCGACAGAGATTTCTTTTTTAAGAAACACACTCTTGGCCTCTTTTCTTTTTTTTTTTTTTTGAGGGGAGTTGGTGTGACTCTCTTTGTAAATGTTGAAACACTATAGAAAATAAGGGTAAATGAAATCATAGGAAATATAAGTGTCTAGAACACCATGTTAATAAGAACTAATTTGAACACTGCTGTGTCCTTTCTATTCGTTTGCAGAATGCATGAAGGGGCCCCTCTACTTACATACAGGTTAAGCCGGGGCCAGCCATCCAGTCCACACTGACCAACAGATATTTCTTTACATCAGCACCTACTGTGCCCACTTCGCTGACCATCTATGTAGGAGCCATGAGAACCTCCCTAGGGGCAGAGAAGGGTCATCACTTTCTGCGATGCTCCGAATACTGAAATGGGCTTGGAAACTATCCGTATCTTCACTAGCAACGAAGATGTAATTACTTAAAAACAAAACTGGGAGAGATCGACTTCTTTCAGTATGATGCATTAGAGTCTATACAGGGCTCTCACACTGAAAATAACTGAAGTCCAGTTAAAATATTGAACTAAAAATTAAAAAAATAAGCACACCTATATGATAAATTTCTAAGTCAATTACAAGTGTTCTAAGGCTTTTGTGTATTTTGAGAATGAAGGATTTAAAACATTTATTTTCGACCTTAGGTATTCATGGTAAAATTTCAGCAGTATCCACTAAGAGAAGAGAAGTTGAATGTGTGGCCTCCCGATTGTAAAAGGAGAAAGAGGAACAAGACTACAGACAACCACGCACTTGAAAAAAAAGTTTTAAAAGGCAAGGAAGAAAATAGTATAAAAGAAGCAAGAAAGAAAACAGTATAAAAATAATTTAGGAGGAAAAAATCCAACTCTATTAAATAGTATAAGAAAAAAATTGATTAAACTCCATAGTGAAAAGAAAGAAATGATAAAATTGAATTTTAAAAACAGAGATGCATACAAAACCATAAGAAACTGGAAAGATCAGAAGTCAAAGGATGGAGAAAGGTGATCCAGGAAAATGCAACCAGAAGAAAGTTGTCAGATAAAAGAGGATTAAAAGCAAAAATCGTAACTAGGGTAAAAGGCAACTACATAACAATAAAAGATCCGATTCATTATGTGGCTATAATAATCCTAAATTTGTATATAGCAAATAGCCTCAAAATATAGAATGCAAAAATGATACGGTTTCTGAAAAAAAATGAAAAATCTGAAAAAAATGACATCACAGTGGGGAACTTCACTATATAGTTTAATTCAGCAAACAAAAAAAAAATGGGGAAAAATACAGAAGATATGGGAAGTGCTACCAACAATCTAAGTTTAATGGACCTAGGTGACTCTCATAATCGGCAACCTGAAAATCCACAACCTTCTCAAAAATACATACAGCATTTACAAAAGCTGACATTACACAAGGACAGAAAGAGTGAATCGGCACATTTCTGACAACTGGTATCGTACGGATCAATGCAGTTAAGCCAGACACCAATAATGGAAAGATTCTCCGTGCTGGAAAACTGTAGAAGACTAATCAAGAAACTCATGGGTTTGGAAGAAAACATAGAACTTTAAAAACATATCTAAACAATGCTGAGAATATTATGTAACAAAACCTATGAGATGCCATTAAAGCAGTGCTGAGAGAGAAATTCATAAACTTATATGCTTATGTTTTAAAAAGAAGTCTAAAAATTACTGAGCTGTCTCTGGCTTAAGAAGTTAGAAAAGCAACAGCAGAATAAACACAAAGCAAGCAGAAGGAAAGTCCTATTAACAGATAAAAACAAAAATAAATATAACACAAAATAAAGTTAAAATAAAGAGTCAAAAGTATTTTTCTTTGAAAATAATAATAAAACATACACTATCTGGCAGGTTGGTCAAGGAAGAAAAAAGAGATATGGTCCAAGTAAACTATATTTTGTAATGAAACATAGGAGGGATTTAAAGCTAGACAAATAATTTTATGATAATTTTAACTTGAAAAAGAGGGAACTATGATTATACTCCTAGAAAAATATAATTTAAGAAAACTGAAAAAAATCAGTTAAAAAAGAAATCGGAGTTCAAATAATTTTATAAACCTAGAAAAATTAGTTCTTGTTTTTAGCTGAGTACTACCAAAATTTCAAGAGCAGATAATTCAAATCATACACAAATCTTGCAAGAAATAGGAAAAAGAAGAAAAATAGGGCAGAAAAATCCTCTGAATCAGACAAAAGCAGTTAAAGGAAAAATATAGGCTAACCTCACTCATGAGTAAAGAAACAAAAATTTAAAAGAAAGTAAGAGCAAATAGAATACAGATGTGCATCAGACATGTATTTAGGGGAAAAAAAATTAAGTTGAACAGGCTAGATTTATCCTAGGAGTTGAACAGAGTCTACCATTAGACTAAGTCATATGTGTACTCTAACATAGTAAGAGGAAAATGGTAGAAATCATATGGCTGTCCTAACAGATGCAGAGCAGCCTTTGATAAAACTCAACATGCACTTAGAATAAAAAAGGAAAACAAAATTCTGCAAAACAGAAACATAAGGGAACATCCTTAAGCAATAAAAGGTAACTGGAAAAAAGTGACAGCAAACATCATTCTTAACTAAATTAGAACATTCCTTATAAAGATCAGGAACAATGAAGAGCTATCCTCTATTGTTTCAATTCATTATTGTACTGGAGGTCCTAACTCAAACAGGAAACACAGGAAAAAGAAAATGTGAGAACTGAAAAGGAATAAGCAATACTTTAATTACTGACAAATGACTTTTTACATATAGGAGGATCTATAGACAAAATATTAGAAACACTAAAGCGACTGGATGCAAGATTAATCTTTAAATGTCAATGACGCTTTCATCCTCCAGCAAAGATGCCATCTCCAAAGGCATCCCAAAACTAAGGTGGCTAGGAGCAAACCTATGTTATCTGTACCTAGGAGGACACAGAAAATGAGTAACATCTATCTACAGAAGAGTATAAACTTTCCCCAAAAACATTTGGGGAAAGATAAATCTATGGTTGGTGATACAATGTTCATGGATAGGCAAACTCAATATCAAAAAAAGTCAATTCTTTTAAAGTGAGCTACAGATTGAATGCAGTCCAAGTAAATGCCACACAAGTCTTGTTATTTTGATTATTGCTGTTGCTGTTGCTGTTTTATAAACTAACTCTAAAACTTCTATAGAAGGGCAAAAGCCCAAGTAGAGCCAAACATCACCCCATAAGAGGGAAACGGTGAAGGGACCAGATACGAAGACCGCAGAGAGCTGCAGAAATTCAGAGCAGGCTGTGTGACACAGAAGTGGACAAATAAACCAAGGCACAAATACAGAAGACACAGACACAAACCCATGCACCCAGGAAACAGCACATTACAAGTGTGTTATCTCAGATCAATGGGAAAAAAGGATTATTCAATAAATGGTACCAAGTGAATGATTATGCCTTGTGGATAAAAATAATACTGGATTCCCTCTCACACACAAAAATTAATTCCAAATAATTTAAAAGCTGATAAAAAGAAAGTAAGGGAGTAACTTATAACCTTGGGATACAGAAAAGTATCTACAGAAAGACTCTAACTATAAATAAGCAAGGCTGATACACTAAATACATTGAAATCAAGACCTTCTATTCATCAAAAGTCACCTTGTGAAAATACATGGCACACACTAGAAGGTAATGTTTTTAGTGCATGGAAACCAACAATATGAGTCTTCAGAATATAAAGAGAATGTTTTCAGATCAATGGAGAAAAAATATGCAATCCACTGGAAAACTGGACCAAGGAGATACACACCCCTTTCACAGCAGGTGAAACAGATGGCAATTAAATATGTGGAAAGAAGCTCAAGACCGCTGGTACACTAAATTCGCTTTATTATTCATTTGACAAAAATTAAAAAGCCCAGTAACACCAAGCGTTGGGATAAGACCGGTGTGAATCTCAAAGGAAGCTGTTATGCACCACTGACGACAATGTGGGTTGATGTAATCACTATGGACACTGTCTTCTAAAGCTGGTCATGGATCAGCCTTTCGTTGGGCCTCAACGCTCCTCCTAGGTACACAACCAAGAGGAAAAAACGCATATGTGCAGCAGAGATAGGCACCCACGGGCAGGAGGAAGCAGGAATCGCCGGGGGTTAACCTTATCAGATACTATGTAAGTGAGATGAATAATGCTAGCTACCCAGAACAAGCTGCTTAAACCTTAGACACAAGACACTGAGTGCACAAGTCTACCCCCCACATGACGCCATTTTTAACGAGTAATATGATATATACTTTAGGGACACAGGCTACCAAGAATAGCAAGGGAAGATTAAATGATCGTGCGGAGGAAGGGCAGTCAGATGAGGGAGAACCTCCACGTCCTCCCAGAGGAATGTCACAGTGTTGATGACATTTCTGTTGAAGAGATAGGTTCATGGACATCCATTCATTATGTCTCATAAAAAGGTTCCTACCTAATACATTTCTCCAAGAGCTCTGCTAAGTATGGTATTACGGCATAAATCTGGCTCAGATTTAAAATGGGTATCTTTTCATGTGTGCTAAATTTTCTAGATGACTAAACTAATAAAAAAAATTAAAAGTTAATAGTGGTTTTCTCTGGAGAGGACAAAGAGAGAAAGCATTTAAATTTGTATTTAAGAAAATAAATTCTCTGTAGTTACAGTTTAACAATTTTACTATATGTACATGCATATTTGAAAAAAATTAAGGAACCAGGTTAATGGGTAAAGTTTAGGAACTCCAATTTGGAGGTGAAGAGTAGCAACAGCTCCTCAGTGGATCCAGAAAGCCCACTGTTGATTCACCGTTAATGAATTTAAAGACAACATGGATGTTCTGGCTGAGGTGGAGCTCAGATCTCTGAATGGAAGTCCTGGACGATGTCCATGCCCTCCCCACACTGCCATCTCACTGGCCAGAGAGGCAGCTATGGGCTCAAGAAGTCCAGATTCAACTCCAATAGCTGCTCTTGAGGTCTATGGATTTTATGATCCTTTTAATAAAGAGGACCACCTTTGTGTCCTGTTCCATAAAAGAATAAGAACCTTCCTCAGACCATGTACTTATGATTTCTCCTCTACTCTGTTGGAAGCTTTCTGATTCTCTACAATAAAAGAAAAAAAAAAAAAAAGGAAGAAAAAGGACTATGAAATGCTTTCCCCTGAAATCTCTTCAAAGAGTATGAAATACGATTTATTCCCCAGCTTGGAACAATTTATAAACAAAACATCCTGTTAATCCTCACATTTAGTTCACTCACTCACACTGTGGAGAAACCGCAGTAAGCTCTCCATTATGATTTTTCAAAACCCCATACTGCATTTGATCTTCTTTCTGAGCGGCGTTGCTGGTAAGATGACACCGTCTGGTACTCACTTGAACCTGAACTGGGCAAAGGGGATCCAGAATAAAATGACAAAGTACCTTGTGGTCATCTTGCGTGGCTAACACTTCCAGGGCTAGATGTCCCTGGCCCCCCGGCCTCTCCTCTCCCAACACCAACCCCGCCCATTAATGGACTTCACAGTGATGCTTCTGAACTCTGCAAATAACGCATCGTATTCCAACTTGCGCAGCCCCTCCCAGAGCTGCGCAGTTACTACTGGCACTCGAGGCGTCTTCAGAAGCCCATAAAGTACAGGTCAACCTCGCTTTATTAAAGGGGGTTATTGTCTTCCAAAACGCCAACATGCAGAGATGGCCACCCCATCCCGCTGCCGCCACCTCCTTGCCCACGGGATCCTGTAGTTGTCTTGCAAACCTAAATAACGTTCATCCTGAACCAAGACTTCCGAATCCTCCCTGTTCTCCTGGTGCCAAGAGTTCATCTAAAACCTTCTTTATCAGCAGGAAGGTCAAGTGAGATCCGGAAGCTGGGCGTCCTGGGTTTGTTGCCCTCCATCAATTACCAGTTGCATCATCATAAACAAGACACTTTCAAGGCTTAGTTTTCTCGACTGGACGATGGGACGAACAGCAGCTGTAATGCCGGGAGAGCTGAGTCAGCTGGCACAGCCGCAGTGCGCTCGGAGGTTCACGTGCGGGCTCCAAGGCGACAGACCCAGGGCGGCTGGCGGCAGCCCCGCTAGTTACTTCGTCTCCCCCTAGACCTTTGCACAGTGGCTTCAGGAGCCCGAGAGTAAGTCAGACTCCTCCAAGGCTGTGGCTTCACTCTCCACGCTGTCATGGAAAACATCCCTTAGCCAGATCCTCCAAATTCCCACAGCCTCCCTGGTAATCAGGATGTCTCTCCTCAGAGAACAAAACGCTGAGCCCGCCTCGCAGCTGTGAGCAGCGTGCTTCCCGTCACCCTCCTGTATCTTCTGTGGTTCCAAGGTTTGGCCACACGCACGCCCACATCCCCCTCCCTGCGCCTTCCCTCGGGTCCCAGGAGAGCTGCAGGTGGTCAATCATTTGCATCTGGTTCTCAGCCAGTAACTCACGGCTGGGCATTGTTTACACATCATGAGAAACTTCCCCATCCTTCAGGCGCATCTGCTCCTCGCGAAGGACTTCCGGAGAGGTTGGAAGCACCGCTGTGGCTCCTGTTCTACAGTGAAGGAATCCGGGCCCTGCGAAGTCAGTGCCTTTCCCAGGGCAGGAAGTGGTAAGGCTGGGCCAGACCTGCCTTCTCACTCCCCGTGTCTCTCCCTTCCCACTACACCACAGAGCCTTGAATTTGTTCTCTGTGGTCCAAAGCAGAGAACTTTCAGGTTTTTTATGTCTGGGCTACAGCCAAAAATAACTTTTTAAAAGTACGTAGGCCTTTTAGCACGCTCCTCAGTTGCCATTAAAAATTATGGAAGAATTTTAAATAGTTGCAGAAGATGTAACTTCTGACATACTGGAAATTCTGCCTTTTTAAAATAAAGCAACAGTAGTTGAAAAAAAGCAATGTCTGACATATCACTCATTTTTTAAAAACATGCATGAATAGTGGAAGCAATCCTGAGAAAGAAGAACAAAGCTGAACACGTCCTGATCTCAAACTATATGACGAAGCTACAGTAATCAGAGCAGTGTGATATTGGCATGAAAAGACACACAGATCAATGGAACATAATAAAAATCCCAGAAATAAACCCTTAAGTACATGATCAACTAATTTTAATCTTAAAAAAAAAACTCATAAAAACAGAGAGTAGAACAGTGTTTGCCAGGGCAGGAGTGTGGGAGAAATAGAAGCCGGTAAGAGTGCAAACTTTCATTTATAAAATGAAGATCTCAGGGTCTAAAGTATAACATGCTGATTGTAATTGATAACGCTGTACTGTATACATTTGCTAGGACAGTGGAACTTATGTGTTCTCACCCAAAAAAGGGTAAATATATGAGGTGATGGATACAGTAATTATATGATAATTAACTAGACTGTAGAAATCCTTCCATAATGTGTATCAAATTATTGCAATG
This sequence comes from Camelus bactrianus, assembly GCF_048773025.1. Lineage (NCBI taxonomy): Eukaryota > Metazoa > Chordata > Mammalia > Artiodactyla > Camelidae > Camelus > Camelus bactrianus. The sequence goes on along the minus strand of NC_133553.1, from coordinate 17,228,608 downwards.
CATGTTTTAAATATATTATAATTTTATTTGTCAATTATACTGCAATAAAACTAAAAAAAGAATAAAGAAGGATTAACAGAACTAATTAGTAGATCTCGAAGCAAAAAAAATTTTGGTTTGGATTTTTTTCCCCTGGAGTCCGGGTATCCACAGGTCAACATCACTTAGAGTCATAACAAGATGTAGTTCAAGGTCAGTTACGTTCCAATTTCTCACTTTTATAGACGTAATAACTTTACTGCCTGTTGACTTAAGTGGACAGATGAGAACAGACGGTGTTTTACGAAAATGAAACTCAGCACTTTGCACCTCTTCACATATGCGCCGAAGTCACACTGTCACAAAATAAAAGCTAGTTTCAGTGATGAGGCGGTAATTTAATCAGTTGGTCTTCCAACAAAAGAAAAGCTCTGGAAACCACCTGATCTGCAGCAGAATGAGTCACCAGGACCGGACACTCAAGGCCCTGTTCTGAGAAGCACATCACACGACCGACTGGGGCTCTGAAACCGCCCAGTTGGGCTTGTTGCTTCTTCCCTTAGAGGCACCTTTTTCAACCAAGACGACTCTCAGAAAGAATCTGAGAAAGGATATATTCATTCAATGCACCGGCCAATAGAAAATACCTTAACACACGATTTTGACATAACTATGTTTCGACTACATGCTTGTCCACATTATTTGCATATTTTGCTTCTTCCAATAACTTACGAGATGAAGACAGTCTTTCTTGTCAAACCAGTGAGCCAACCAGAACTCCCTTTTATCAGAAAAGTTCTTACCTTATTTTTAATTTCAAGTAAGTGTATTGGTAGACAGATCCATAGTCACTTGATAAACACTGAGAAATACATTATGAAACACACTCACAACGTCAGTTACTAAAATAAGGAAAGTCAGGATTAAAATGAGATTGAAGCAAGTCAGTTCTGTCATCCAGCTGAAAATAAACCATAATGACCCGATACCACTGGTCTCCTCATTGATATTTAATGAAGCAATGTAAATGTAGCCAAAATCCTATGTATGGCAGGAGGCATCTTTCTTGGTCAATGTGTTGCTTGTGTTTGTGAAGCTCTGTTGTTAGGCCCTGGGGAATAACCACAGAAGCACCGTATTTTCTAAACGGCAGGGGAATTCCATTAATTTTGTGAAGTCACATGATCAAACTTTTCGACTCTTTTCTCTGCTTTCAATGTTTTCTTTGTATTGGAAGCACCACAGGGCCCAGTGAATCTGTCCAGACCATTTTTCTTTTTTAACATCCTATCACTACCCTTCACAAATCCTAACAGTTCCCCACGGGCCACAGGACACAGTCTCACTCCGAATCTGCAGGGTCCAGTGGGAGCGGCCCGAGCACTCTTAACCAGCTTTCTCTCCACTCAGCGGTCTCGGCCGTGAGGGGTCCTGGTACTCAGCACCCATTTCTCACAGCCTCAGTTCTGCTCTGTCCTAAGCTCATTTTGGGAGCTGGAGTTCCACCTCTTCTGCTTGTTAACAACAGTCAAAGAAAAACACCAAAGCAGAAGCCCGCCCTGTGTCTCCTCTTCCATCCCTCTTGGACCAAGAACGTGACCTTCCACATAACTGATGCTCATTAAGTGCCTGCTGCTTGGCCCTTCTGGAGAAACCCACACTGTCCGCAGGAGCAGGTCCCTGTTTTCCTGGACCAGCGGTCCCACTGCCGCCAGAACTCGGGATGTGGGAACACCAAGAACACTTATGGAGGCTGACCCAGGAAACAGACTGGCTGGACAGCGTGGCCCAGAGGACAGCGAGCTCTCTAAACAAACAAAAACAAGAACAAAAAATAAAATGAAACAAAGAAACTGCAACTGAGATAAATGTGGGAAGTTGTTATGATTTAGCAGAACTTTCTGCCATAGCCTCTCAGAGCAGCATCTTTACGTGTTTCTGCTTTTAAAAATATTGCTCGTGTAACCACCTCAGCCGCCCCGAAACCACAAGAACTAAAGCAGGGTATTGATATCTGCGATTCTAGTTAGTGTTTTAAATGACCTTTGCCTTAAAGCCTCACTACCCCGGAGCAGGGCTGCACCGAGCCCGGCCAGCCAGCTGCAGCTCCCCGGGCCGGCCCTGCCCTGCGCTGAATGCAGGCCAAGGCTCCGTTACAGTTTCTTAACAGAAGATTTCTTTTCTTACCGATGACATTCTCCACTTAAAAAAAAAAAAAAAGAAAGAAAAGAAAACTGTCTTTCAGATTTAGCTACTTCAATCACAGAAACGTGAATCAGGGCTGGTTTGCATTCTATGAAGGCTGCTTCGCTTTATAAATCCTAAACATTTAAAAATATCTTTGCTTGCTCCGGAATGTCATTTTCTGGTATTTTGGCTTCTTCAACATGAATCTTTTGTGCCTGTGAAGCCATTTCAGTTCTTGGAATTTGCTGGAGACAGATTCCCAAACAGACCGTCCTGAGAGGTGGCTGTGGGCAGATTCCGGGAGGAATGCACCATTCCCTGGCCTTGCCCTGCATTTTTCCAGGTGCTTTAATGTCTCCCTCAGACCTGAGGAAACTCGATATACCTCTGGACCAGGAAATGTACTGCAGAGAAAGATGCAAAAACTTTAAAATGTTTAAAAAACAAACAAACAAAAAAAAACCACAGCGTCCAAGGCATTTGGAGAAGAGGAGGGGCAGTTTCAAATCTCAGTTGTCACATTTCCTCTTTCCTACTGCACGGATGGGACGGCCACAGACTTCCCTCTGCCTCAGCAAAGAAAGGTGTCAGTAAGATACCAGCGACAAATTCCCAGCATCACCGGAGGCGCACGTTGGTAATATTGGTATAGGGCTGGGGGTTCAAAAAGATTTCTCAAGTAGGTCCTTTCAAAATGCAGGCAGTGAAAAGGCAAGGGGGTGGGGGGTGATGAGGACCTGAGACTCAGGGGCAGGAACACTGGATTTAGGTTCCAAAAACGCCCAAACCTCCAGGTCCGCGCACATGTCAGCCCACCGCCTCCATCTCTCCAGCCACTTCCTCCAGTGTCCCCAGCCAGACAGCACCGGCCCTCCTCCTGCACCTCCAGTCAAACCCATCCATCGCCCAGCCCGACCTCCTCCTCCCGCAAGCGTCCTCTCCGCACGTCACGGTGCTCATCTTCAGATGTGACCCGAGTCATCCCTCCCCTGCAGACGCTGTCACTCAGGCTCCCCTCTATTCAGCCAAACTGGAATTCCATTCTGGAGCTAATGTGTGTGGGCCTTCAGCTCCCCAGCTGAGCTCTCTAGGAAAACACACAGTCTCACCGATGGGGGCTTTCAGTCTGTGGCCAAGAGCTTCAGCTGGACTCTTACTGCTACCAGGTGATCTGGCCCCTCTGCGCCCCCCTCTCTAGGGGACTCCTCACTCCTTGTGTCTCCAAACTGACAAGCCCTCCAGCTGCTGATGGAACAGGGAGGAGCAAATCTGACTCCACACTGTGTCTGCTTCTTTTCCTTTAACCTTTGTGCTCTGCTATAAGGTAACCACTAAAGGGATGTGGCCCATCTCCGGGAACCCTGCCTCCCAGGGAATGAGCGCTAAGATAAAACACCTTTGCTGAGCTCCCAGGGAACAGCCTGCCCAGGCCCGGCTGTGAGCGGCTGCAGGCAGGAAGCCTTTGACACCTGCCCTCGGGAGGCTGACCGGAGCAGGAAGCGTTTGACTTCACTCCCTCCCCTTTGGGTATAAAAGAAGCCTGAATTCCAGCTCAGGCAAGATGGCTCTTTGGGACACTAGTCCACCACCTCCTCGGTCTGCTGGCTTTCCAAATACAATCACCACTCCTTGTTCCAACAACTCATCTCTCGATTTACTGGCCTGCCGTGTGGCAAAAAGGACAAGCTTGGACTTGGTAACAGTGACTTTATTTCCTACTTCACAACGGAAACATAAGCAATCAGAAGAAAACTATTTTGAGCACCACCACCCAGGCGCCCATGCATCTGTCGCAAGTCTGTTCCCATCAGTAACTACGTTTGCTCTTCCCAAAGCAAACAACCCCACTTGTACACAAGCACACCTCTCTCACCCACTCACAAAACGGTTCCAGCCACCCTCTGTCCAATATTATCAATTTTTTACTCTCTGCTGAATCATTCCCATGGCATATAAATAATGCTAATGCTTCCAACTACAAACTAATTCTCCTGGCCTGAATCACCCACCAGACACCACCCATATTTCTGCTCCCCTTTGCAGCAAAGCTTCTCAAAACAAATGTCAACAATCTGTCTCAGATCCACTCCCCCCACCGGAATCCCTCCAAACCCACTCCCACTGGGCTTGGTTGCCATAGCCGCTGGACCCACCTGATATTTTGCCGTTTTTACCAAAGCCACCAGTGACCTGCATGGTGCTGATCCAAGAGTCGGTTCTCAGTCCTCACCTCACCTGCGCATCCCCACGCTGGACACAGCCCATCACTCCCTCCTTCTCAAGTGATTTCATGTGGCTCCCAAGATGTGCACCCCTGGTCCTCCCCTACTCCCCCAGGGGTTGCCTTGAACTCTGTCACTGGCTTTTCCTCTTCCCTTGCTCCCCACACGGGAGGGACGTCCCAGGGCCCGATCCTGAACACTATTCTCTCCCTAAGGCTCTCATCTGACCTTATTCCTTTAAATACCCATCATGAGCCAAAGATCTCATCATATCTTCAGCTCAGATTACCATCTTCAACTACAGATCTGGGTATGCCTGCCCACTCAGCATCTCCGTGTGGGTGTCTTATAATCTCTAACTCAGTCTGTGCAAAACTGAACTTCTCACCTCTTTTTGCACCAAACCCTCTCTGCCTACAGACTTCTCCATCGCAGGTGCTCACAATTCCCTCTAGGTACACATGCTAAAGTCCTTGCCTTCTAGGATGGACCTTCCCTTCTTCTCAAGTCCCACAGCCATTCTGCCAGGACACCTTCAGGGCTCTATCTCCAAAATATGCCCAGAATGGGAGCTCGCTTCACGACTTCCGCTGCCACCAGAGGAGCAAGACACCACGATCGCTTGTCGGAATTACTGACAACTCTGAGTGCTCTCCCGGTCCACACCCCCCATCCTCCACGAGCTGCGTTCTATCCACATCCATGCCAGAATAAGCCTATTACCATGGACCTTGTCCCTCCTCTGCTTAAAACCCTGCACTGATTTCCCACCATAAAACCTGGAATTCTACCCAAAGGTCCACAAAGCCAAGTGCATGGTCAGGTTTCTGTTACCTCCCGACCACACCTCCCCGCTACCCTGCACCCATGGTGTTCTTCCAAGATTCTGGGAAGCACAGACCCAACTCTGGGCCTTCGGACCCACTTTCCCTTCTGACTACAGTTCTCTTGTCCCAGACGCTAAACGCCCAATCCCCTTAGTGCCTTAAACCCATGTCCGGATGTCAGCTTTTTACTGAGATCTCCCGAGCACTGGATTTCAAACTCCACCCGTCTACACTCAGTTGCTTTGTATTTTCTCCGCAACACTTACGCCTGGGAATCAAACATACCATTTCCCTGTGGCGTGTATGCAGTCTGACTCTCGGTGCCGGTCCTTAACCTACCCACTCACGTCCCTGCTAACCCAGAGTCACCACGAGAGCAGAAGCCTGCGTCTGCCGTGCTCACCCCGCGTCCCGAGTCAGAACAGCGCCTGGCACAGTGCAGGTGCCCCATCCACGTGTTCTGGATGAATTCATGAATCCCAGGCCTTATGGACGTCACTGTGACCTTCCAAGCCCATTTCCTGGTTTATAAGCTGAGGCCAGCAGCATCAACCCCACACGGTTGCCATGGTCAGGAAATGAGGACCTGTGTGGAAATCTTTGTAAAATATTTCACAATTTTTGTAAAGTTATTAATAGTAAAATAATTACTATAAGTGCTTAACCTAATGTGTTGAGGACCATCCTTAAAATTCTTTCAGAGGAGGCGAACTAGGTAACTGCGTGCATGGTGTGGCTTAAGAGATACAGAGGATCCCGTCCAAGAGGGTCTACGGTCTTTCCCAGCAACGGCTTGGGATTCCACTAAGACCTAAATGAGGGTTTTCGAGCCTTTGTTTTCCAAACTCAACATTACCTCCAAGAAGTCCTGGCGGGAGGAGAGGAATGGTCTTCTGGTCAAGTCCCGGGGTCCTGGTGGGCGTCCGTGCTCTCAGCTGGCTCCCCCGCTCATGGCCGGCTGCCCGTCGGGAGAAGTGCGGTCTCTGGCCCTGGGGTCCCTCCAGACCTGGGGGTGGGAAGTGTACCAGGTTCAGCGGGGTGCCGGGCACCTGGGAAACAGAGAGGGTCACAGGAGCTCAGAGAGCAGGTCTTGGGGGAGGGCGGCTGAGACCGTCATGCGGACTTAGCACCCCAAGCCTGCGTCCTCCGCGTCTCCAAGCCAGGAGGGAAAGCTGCTGATATAACCGCTAGAAATCTTATCACATCAGCGTTTGGAAAGCATCCCAGTTCACTGAGATTTATGGAATAAATAACCAAATTCCACCAAGAAGGTCACAGATAAACCCACCAACACAGACAAAGGGTCCCTGGGTCTCCCTTTCTGTCCTCCTCCTCTTCCAACCACAGCTGTTCACGTTTGCCCCAATGGGACTCCTACAGGGAGAGGTTTAGGTCCAGGAAAAGCTTAAAAATAAGGCGAGATCACATTAACTGTAATCCCCAGGGCAAGCACTAAGAAGATAACTGAAAAACGTATAAAATGATGAATAACAACAGAATTAAAATGGTACGCTCGTAAAAGAAAACAAAACAGAAGAATAAAGGATCACAAAAGACACAACACCCACGGGGGGAAAAAATAGCAAACTGGCAGACATACATTCTACCTGATCAGTAATTACACTGAAAGGTCTAAACACTCCAGTCAAAAGGCAGAAATCGGTACAATGGACAAAAAAAATGTATGTTGTTAGAAGAAAACCACTTCAGAAAAGCATCAAAAAGAATTAAATGCTTATAAATAAATTTAAAAGGATATGCAAGACTTGTTGTACGTTGAAGACTACCAAAACCTCATTACAAGAAATCAAAAACAATAAAGAGAAAGATATCCTGTGCTCATGGACTGGAGGACAGTATTGTTAAAAGGCAGCAATGCTCCCCTAATCGACCTGCAGACTCAATGCAATCTGCATTAAAATCCTCACTTTCTTTTTTGCAGAAATTGACAAGCTGATCCTAAAACTCGTATAGAAAGCCAAGACAACTCATACAGCCAAAAGAACCCTGACAAAGAAAAGCAAAATTGGAGAATTCATACTTCCTACTGTCAAAAAAAACATTTAAAAAGCTATGCCTTCAAATTAGTGTAATATGGACACAAGCACAGACACATATAGAGCAACGGTTTAGACTTGACAGCCCAGAAATTAACCCAGATGTTTATGGTTAATTGATTCTTTTTCCCAAGAGTGCCAGAGTGTAAATGACAGCCTTTTCAACAAACGGTACCAACATTCAAAAAATGAGTCTCTACACAGACCTTCCACCTTTCACAAAAATTAACTCGAAAATGAGTTATAGACCTAAATACCAGAGCGAAAATTATAAACCTCTTGGCAGGAAACAAAGCAGTAAGTCCTTGTGACCTTAGATTAGGTACTAGTTTCTTGGACGTCTTGTCCAAAGCACAAACAACAAAAGAAAAAAAAAGACAAATTGGGACTTCATCAAAATTTTAAAATTTTGTGTGTTATCATACACCACCAACAAAGTAAAACCAAACCAAAGAAGGGTATAAAATATATACAAATCACATATTTGATAAGGACTTTGTATCCAGATTATATACAGAACACCTTCAAATCAACAATAAAAAGACAACCCAAATTTTTTAAGTGGGAAAATGATTTCAATAGACATTTCTCTAAAACAGTTATCCCAGTGTACAATAATCACATTCAAAAATGCTCAGCAGGATGATTCAATTAGGGAAAGGCAAATCAAACCGTGACGAGGCACCACGCCCCCCACACCAGGAACACTAGAGTCCAAGACAGAGGATTAGACGTGCAGGTGCGGTGTGGAGGACGCTGAGCCTCACCATCACTGCTGGGACCCAGAGTGGTGCAGCGGCTCTGGGAGACGGCGTGGCAGCTCCTCCCAGCGTTGAACCTGGAGTCACAGACGACCCAGCGATTCCACACCCAGGCACACACCCAAGAGGATGGGAAATAAATGTCCACGCAGAAACCTGCGTGTGACCGTGCACGCGGCGTGTGATTCCAAAGTGCCGAAAAGCAGAAGCAACCCTAATGCCCATCCACCGGCGACTGTGAAAACAAGACACGGTGGGTTTGGAACAAAGCACTGAGGCATGAGACGGTAAGGATGGACCACGGACACATCAGGCCAAGCAAAGCAGGTCAGACGCGGAAGGCCACACACTGCAGGAAAGTGTGTGTACGGAATGTCCACAACAGGCAACCCCACACACAGGCAGAAACAGGTCCGCGGGCTCCAGGGGTTCGGGAAGGAACTGAACACATTCTGGAACTAGGTGGTGGTGACGCTCGAACGTGACGACATCCTGAAAACCGCGGGATCGTATATTTCAACATGGTGAATGTTATACTGTGTGAATTCTATCTCAGTGATATTATTATCAAAACATACACACATCCACGGGAGAAAATGTAAAGGCATAGTAACGCCAGAATTTCCCAAGCTCCCTCTGCTCAGGCGCAGCATTTACTCATCAGAAATGCAATGCCAACCTCTGAACCTGGCTTATTTTTAAGTATCTCTGGTCAGGAAGCGAAGAACAAAATCAATCCTGTCCTTCCAGTCACTTCAAAGTGGGGCATCTGAGAGCCGCAGATGTTTCCATCCGAGCAGACGTGAGACACATCCCAACGGAAAACTGCGTGCATCCCCTGGGTGGCTAGCCTCTCCTCGTGCGCCTTTACTAAAATGACAAGCTTTGCCTGCAGGCGGCCTGAGCAAGTGAGTTCTTCTCCTGCAAAGCTCAGGACCAGCTCCTGAAGTCCACGGCCTTGCACGTGGAGGCTGAGAGCTCCGAGCGACCTCGCCCCTGGCCCGGCCCCTGCCCGGAGCAGCCCTCTCCCCCTGCGGAAAGCGCCTCCTCCGTCCCGAAGCGTCAAGGTACCCACTCCAGAAAATGTGATCCTGGGTTTTGCACATCTTTTCTCTGCCTTTGCTTGGCAATACATTCTAATCCTTTAAACAAAAGATAATACCACACGGTCTATTTTAATGTATGTTTTGGCCATTTTCCCCAGGTCTGAAGAGCCAGTGAATAGAATTATAATCTGTAGCGAGAAAGAAAAGCTCTCCACGAGCTGGTGCGCTGACAGTAGGAGACCTTTTTAGCCGCATTATTAAAAGGTTTACAAGGAAAGGCTGCAGGCTAAGCCCCTCTGCGCAGAGCTGTGCTGCGAGCCTGTGCGTTCGCAGGCTGCCGGCAGCTTGCAAAGCCCCCCGGCCCACCTTCCAGAGCCCTGCCCAGGGGGCCGCCGTGCACTGGCTTTGCCTGGGCACCACCAACAGGCGTGAGTGAAAGCATTAAAGTTCTTCCCTCGCACGTTTACTACAAGCGGTGGCCACCTCCAGCCAGGGCTCCGACCTCCGGGTGCTCAGCTCCGCCCTCCCTGGGGCCCTGCTCACAGAGCTGCAGAGTGTGAGCGGTCAGTCCCCACCCCACCTCCCCACGAGCCCTGCTAGTTTTAGTGCCTGACGCTGCAGAGAACAAGGGGTGCACGCAGTGGGTTTTAGCAGAAACACCTATAGTCAATATTCATCCATTATTACCTTTTTTTTTTTTTTTTTTTTGCATCCTTACCATCTGCTGAGATGCTGGGTAGGAATGAATGGATCTGACATGATCCTGCTCTCAGGGAGACCAGACTGGGTAGCAGTCTTTATGCCCACACACTACTCTCTGAGTTATTAAACATAAAAAAAAAAAAAAAAAACCCACCACTGTTTGCCACCTGAAGCAAATATATGATGCACTACAGCCTAGGACCAGTCTTCTTGTTGCCCAAGCTTAAGCTCTTCTGGAACCCCAATTTCATTCTAATATAATTTAATCAATCCACCCGGTTAAATGAACAGGGCTGCAACATCAGATTGTGAACAAAGGACTCAACTGTTTGGAAACCCTGAGAGCCAAACTGGTGCAAAAATCTGCATTAAAGAAATTATTTTACTCATTTGCTTCTTTCACCAATTATACGTACTTCAATATATAAATGGATCTGATAAGTGAGTTATATGTAAGATTATTCCTTGTTAAATTAGTTCACCAAGCAAAGAACAGCTGGGATCACTAAAATAACAAGGTTTATGAGAAAAAACTGGAGTTAGGGATAATCACTCAAAACCCTTAGGGCTTTGTAAAACACACACACACACATACTATAGATATATACACACACACACACACACACACACACACACACACACACACGTATGTATACTTAGACACATACAGCAGGACTGCGGAGCCTGCTGAGAGAGCACTGTGGTCAGAACCAGGGCCAAGCACTCCCCCAGCCCCACAGAGCAGCTCGGGTGCAGGTGCACAACAACAGCAGGAAACTGGACTCAGCCAAAGCCGTGTTTTGTCCGGTGATTAGGAGAGTGGGAGAAAGGGCTGCATTTCAGAAAAAAAAGGACTGAGGACATAAAGGTGGCAGGGAGCACTGTAAAGGAAGTAGGGCTGGCGATCCCGTGGGGATGAAGTATTTCTAAAGACCAGGAGCAAAAGGATTAGGAGCAATGAGGAAGGATGGTGATCAGAGTGGGTACTGGATGTCGGATGTCAGCATAACTGGGTATCGTTCTGGGAACGGGTAGATGACAGAATGCTGCATAGCGTTCTTTGTAAAAGTGAAAACTGGAAAGTGATTTAAATGCCCATCAAGAGGGACACATTGAGTAAATAAGACTTGTCCTCCATACAAGTAAAGGACCTGGACCTATAATTACTGGTATGAAGAGATGTCTAAGATATAACAGCAAATACAAAGGCATAAAATAAGACACTGTATATATCCAATTTGTGAACATACATTTAAGTTATACACACACACACACAATTTTTCTATAAGAATGTAGGAAAGAAAAAACCGGTAAATCTTCCTTATGTACTTAAAGAAATCTCACTCTTCATTTTAGTCCTAATTGAACATTTATTTTTTACTTTCTGCATTTATAACTCTAAGTTTTTAGAACTAAAGATTTTGATGTCGTATATTATCCATAAGATACTAAACATTGAGAGAAAGTAATCATTTTTCTTTGGCCTCACAAAAGGATCTCGTAAGTGGAACATACTGCAGACTCTGAATTACAGTCCCTCCAAAATGTCCCATTGCTTTGCGTTCCAGGCTCCTTGAAGCAAATCCTTAGAGCAGCCTGACTTGGGCACAAGGATTAGAATTAGTGGAGGCTCTTGCTTCTTCCTCTCTCTCCATAATGAATGGGGATTGAGACTCAGCTAATGAGCACAGACTCCAGCTCGCAGAGAGAGATCCTCCCACTTACCTGCAATTCCATACACACGAGGACACAAAAGAGGTCCGAGGGCAATCCTTCTACCTCTTCCCAAGCTTCCGATTTCCAAATCAAGAACTGTCTTTTGGTTGCTGCTGACCTTGCAAGTTCAAGAATTCAAATTCAGAAATTCTAATTCAAGAATCCGTGTGGCTCTCTGTGCGTTTCAGCATTTGCAGCCACAGTAAGTGGAGGTTTTCGTGTGTGTGGCTGTTTGACTCTGCTATGAATAGAGGTCTTGTCCGGCTTCTATAAAGCCATCTCTGTCTACGGGCATTGTACACTAACAGTCCTACACACTGGGGGCCAGAGGGACCCACAGTCATCCCATTAGAGTTGTCCTGAAGCTAGTGATTTCACATTTGTCTTCTCTGGGGGAAAATAAAACACGTTCTTTAGTAATGGAGATATCTGTCAAATTATAGCTATGGAACAGATTCATTGGCTCATTAACTATCAATTAATTAAATGAGTTTCCTTTTCAATTCTCTTGTTGTGATAAAAGGCATTTGGCTAATACCATCATCCTTCTTGAGTCTAAGAAATGACTCATAAAAATGAAGCTAATTCTTAGGCTTAAACTTGCTCACAAAGAGCTGATTGATTTGCCCAACTGGATACTGAACTAGGCACAAATTAAGCCGCTTGTTATAGCAGAGGCATTACCGCAGGGGAAAAAAAATAGTTTATTTAGAAAGATGAGATAAAACACACCTCAACTTGAGAGAACTTAGAAATTAATTCCTTTGACTATGTAGCTTTGAAAAGGAATAAGGTAGATTTTTATGTGCTGATAAGGACAAAGCTCCAAATTAAGTAGGAAAAAAGAGCAGTATGCAGCATTTTCCAAAAAAGGAGATGAGGGGACTGGTGTGAAAGTATATGTAAGAAACTGACAGCAGATGCCTCTGGTTCAGGAGACGAACAGCCTGGGGCAGAGGGAAGAAGTGCTTTGTAATGTAAAAGTTTTTGCACTGCTAGGCTTTTGAATTTTTAACGTACTATATGTATTTTTTATTGAGGTGAAATTCACATAATACAAAATTACCCATTTTAAAGTTAACAATTGAGTGCATTGAGTGCATTCACCATGCTGCGCAGGCAGAAATCTATGAAGTTGCAAGGCATTCCCATCGCCCCCAAATAAAACCATCCCCCACCAAGCAGCTGATCTCTACTCCCATCCACTCTGTCCCTGGCAGCCAGAAATCTGCTTCTTGTCCCTGTGGTTTCACCTATTCTAGATATTTCATATAAATGAAATCATACAATCGGTGACCTTTTGTGTCTGGGTTCTTTCTTTTGTACTTCACTTTTAAAAATAGAATTTAAATAAAATATTTCCTGGAAAAATTCCATGCAAGTCATTCATTACATTTTTCAAAATTCTTTGAATGTCTAATATCTGTAAATCAATTATATCAAATCTCATAAATGACAGAAAGATGAAATTTGCCAAGAAAAGATTATCCAGCTAATGATGTTCTGCTTCATAAGGCAAAACCTTATCAGTCTATTGAAGGAAAGTTTGAACATCCACCTTATGCAGAATATCCTGAAAAGTGTCACAAGTAATTGAGACGAAAGAGAAGGTTATTAGGCTCAAAGCTGGTAGGGAACACAGGCTTCGTTCACTTACAGGTTAGAAAGTCAAGGCCCAGACCCACAGAATCGCCCTGCTTCACACTGCAGGCACCTTTGTCTCCATTGGTGCCCTCTTCAGGACCATGGCAGACGCCTTCACGGGGTTTGTCATCAAACAAAGGAGGGTGAGACAGAACAGCACACACTTGAGGGTGGAGACCTGAGGTCTCAGCTCTGACACACAAAGAGCCATCACTCCCATCCTCACAGGGAAGGGCTGCACAAACCCACCCTCAGCAACTTCTTGGCCCCAGTAGAAAACTGACGGCACAGGGCAAACCAAGCCCCTGAAACCTGGGGAGGTGAGGTCAGACAGTCGCAGCCGAGATCTGCTCACCAGAAGGAGAATCCACTGGGGCCTTAACCAACAGGGTCACCTGTGTGGTCACTATCATCAACTGCTGGAGGCTCAGTATGAACCGGCCTGACTGAGAAAGAAACTCTGAGGGGCCATCGTCTTGAGGGGGGTGCACACTCTGGTGGATCTGACCTCCAGGAACCCCACCAGGTTCTCACAGTGAAGGGCCAAGAACATGCATTCCAGGCTCTGGCCAGGGTGGCGGAAGAGGGAAGAGGAACCAATCGAAATGGGCCAGGACGGTCTGCACAACAGCGGCCCGTCCTGCAGGCCTCACCCAACCTGACAAAGGTCAAGGACCCCACTCCAGTCCCTCTCACCTCCCCGTCTCACACAAGGAGGATGAAAATCGCTACGGAACTCTCATGAAGGCCAGAGCCCAGGTACACCAGCCTGCTTAAAGACTGAGGTTTAATCTTGAGAGTACAGAACGGTCCCCTGCCCCTCAACTCACAGCCTCGTTAGAGGGCCCCAGTGCGGTCACGGAGACTTACAGCTGAGGGGGCAGCAGGAATCAGACACTCTCTAAGGGGGAGCTCCTAGGAAAGTTCTTAGGAAACTCCAAAGACAACAGGGGAAGCAAAAAGTCACGAGAGGAATTTGAAGCCTCTGGCACCTACAGCTTCAGCACACATTAAACACAGCTCGGCTCCTACCAACAGCAACATAAAACCTTACCCGAAAGGCCTTTTACCTCAGTTCCTGCTAACAAGTACATCACGCTCAGCTATGAAGGCAAGAGAATTCACAATCTGAAGAGACAGAACAAACATCAAAACCAGACTCAGACATGACCAGACACTGGGATGATCACACAGGGAACTAAACTAGCTATGGTTAATACATTAAAGGTTCTTTGAGGAGAAGGAGAAAAATTGCAAGAGCCAATGGGTTATATAAGCAGAAAGATGGAATTTTTAACAAAGAATCAAAGGAAACCCTAGAAAACAAAACCATCGTGAAGAATGAAGACTGCGTCGGTCAGGCTCATCAACAGAGCAAACACAGCCAGGGGAAAAGCCAGTGAGCCTGAAGATGGGGCAACAGAAAGTTCTCATACTAAAGTGCAAACAGAAAAAACAGAATAAAATTTTAAAAAACTCAGAACAGAACATCCAAGAACTGTAGGACACTTTCAAAATGTATGACATAAGCATAATTAGAATACCAGAGGGAGGAAAAAAGAGAGAACAGAGCAGAAAAATATTTGAAGCAAGAATGGCCGAGAATTTTCCCAAATCACTTACAAAACCATATATTCAGGAAGCTCAGAGAACATCAAGTAGGACAAATACCAAAATATGTACTCCTAGGTATATCATATTCGAAGGTAAAAATCAAAGGCCAAATAAAAATCTCAAAAGAAACCAGAAAGAAAAGAGAAAAAACACTGTACCTGTAGAGAAGCAAGAATAAGAAATTAGATCTAACTTTCTTCAGAAACCAAACAAGCAAGAAGAGAGTGGAGTGAAATATTTAAAGTGTCAAAATTAAAATACCACCAAACTAAAATTCTATTTCCAGGAAAACTGTCCTTCAAAAGTGAAGGAAAAATAAACACCTTCTCAGATAAGCAAAAATTGAAGGAGTCTGTTACCAGTTGTCCCACCTCAAAAGCAATGCAAAGTTCTTCAGAGAGAAAAAAAAATTATGTAAGTCAGAATCTCAAATCAACATAAACACAAGAAAAGAGATTGAGAAGGAATCAATGAAGGCAAGATATAGTATTTCATTTTTCTTTTAATTGATCTAAAAGAAAATATTTAAAGCCAGAACAGTGACGATATATTGGGTGACTACAGAATATGGACAAGGGAAGTGAGTAACAGCAGAGTCACAAGGGAAGAGAGGGGAGAATCAGGAATACTTTGCTAGGCAGTTTTACTACATATCAACTGGTATAGCGTTATTTGAAAGTGGATTTAGTTTAGTAAAATATATACATATATATTGCAAATTCTGGAGCAACCACTGAAAGATGTTAAAAACTATACATGATATGCTAATAGAGGAGATAAAATAGAATTATACAAAATACTCAAAACCAGAAAAATCAGAAAAGGAGGAAGGGAAAAAAAAAGAACAGATGAATAGAAAACAATTTCAAATATGGTAAATATTAATCCAACTATATTAATAATCATTTTAAATGTACCTCATCTAAATACACCAGTCAAAAATTAGAGATTTTCCAAGTGGATAAAAAAGCGAGATTCAACTGTATACTTTCTAAATAAACCCACTTCAAATAAAAAGATTCAAGTTAAAAACAAAGGGATGGAGAAAGATATTACTTGTTAATGCTAATAAAAAGAAAGCTAGAGTAGCTATGTTAATTTCAAACAAAACAGACTTCAGACCAAGGAAAATTATCAGGGATAAAGAGGAACACTATGCAGTCATAAAGGGGTCAATTCTCCGAGAAATTGGTTCGTGTGTGCACCTGACAACATAGTGTCAATATACAGAAGCAAAACCTGACAGACCTGTAAGGAGAAATAGACAAACCCCCTGTTATACTGCAGTTAGAGGTTTCACCACTCCCTTCAGCAACAGGCAGACTCAGCAAGTACACAGTTGACCTGAAGAGCACTGAACAATCAATCTGATTTGCTTGACGCATACAATATTCCATCCAACAACAGCTGAATACACACTCCTCTAGTTCACACGGAACACCCTAGGCCATAAAACACACTTGAACACATTGACAAAAACAAAAGGAATCGTATGAAGTATGCTCTCCCATCGCAATGGAATTAAACTGGAAGTCAGTAACAGCAAGACAGCTGGAAAATCCCCAACTATCTGGAGATTCAACAGCACATTTATAAATAACACATGGGCCAAAGAAGAAGTCTCAAGATGAAAATTAAAATATAACTTATCAAGATGAGCAGAATGTGGCAAATACAGTGCTTACAGGGAAATTTATAGCATTAATATATAATATAGCAAATATTCCAGAAGAAGTGAGGCTGCAGGGAAGGGGGCCGGGCACAGCCATTAAAGGAAGGACGCCGCAGTGAGCACCAAGACGGCAGGAGATCCAACTCCCAGTGGACCTTGAGCTTCACTACGCATTCATTGTCACACAACGGCTGCTAAGTGGCACACCCACCGGTGCCATGACAGTTTCAAGACTGACCATAAAAGGTCAAAAAGTGGGTAATGGCCCAATTCCAAAGGCCCAAAAAGTGGGAATCCCCGCCCCTTCCCCACAGTAGTTGGGATAGTCCTCCCATTTGTTAGCATATGAAGTTACCGAGCCCATGAACGCTAGCAACCCCACACCTTGTGGCCAATCTCACTTTCCTAGATGACCCCACGCTCTGAGGCCACCACCTCTAGCCTCTTGAGATGGCCCGGATTCTGCCTGTGGCATGTGTATCTCCTAGGCCTCTCGGTCGCGCTCTCTGTCCTTCGGAGACACCTGCACTCTGTCTGTGGGGTGCATCTCTCTAAGCAAACCCACCTTCACTCAACTATGGCTCACTCTTGAATTCTTTCCTGCGCACAGCCAAGGACCCTCACCTGGCGGGGCGCATCCCAGGGACTCACCCAAGACCTGACCCAAGTCCCAAGACACGACCATTCTGTATCAGAAGGTCTAAAATCAATCATCCAAGCTTTCTCTTTAGAAAACCAGAGTAAGAAGAGCAACTTGGCCTAAAACAAGCAGGAGAAAAGACACAATAAACACTGGGGCAGAAGTCAATGAACTCATAAACGGAAAAGCAACAGAGAAAAACAAAAACTCAAGAGCTGATTCTTAAAAGACCAATGAGGCTGACAAACACCCAGTTGTGTTAGGTAGGAAGGTAAGTGTGGGCACCGGCAGACAGGGGGCGGAGAGGGAGGATGGCCCGGAAAATGACGTTCTGCCCCACCTCCAGCAAAAAGAAACTTCACTTCTTCTAAATGGGTCCCAGCAAGAAATCGGTTAAAACCCAACAGCCACAACTGACTTCACCAAACGGAACGCAACTCAATGTTCATTATATTTTAATTAAGTGAGGTTTAGCCCATTCCCCTTGGGTTTCTGTGTGTTCACCATGGGGGAGGACACGCACAAAGGGGCCGAACACGACTAAGCACTCCAGGGGCAAGAGCCGTCAATCAAAAGACCATCTCTAAGCGAGGGTCTCAGAGAAAGGGGAGAGTCAGAAAACGCCCCTTCTCCCCCCTTGGGTCAGCCCGCCTCCCGTTCTTGAAGGCGTATTTTTCCTTTTCTAAGAGTCTTTTAAGACCTTTCGCTACACAACGCACCATCTCCCAACTGTGAACATCCTTCAGGTATGACACGAACTGCGGTCTTCTCCTTTTCAGGGGGTAACAGGCTAAAATTGTGAAGGTTAAGATGAGCACATAAAACTGTGAACAAAAAAGACTGCAAACCGTGTCAGTAAACAAAGAATGCTGAAGCCATCAAGTCATCAGTGGCTGCCGCCACCCCCCAGTGAAGACAAGCCTGCAGCCCATCGCCTGCAGCCCGTCCTCTGCAGCCACTCACAGTGGTGCCCTCTGAGGGAACTCTGAATACGAAAGGACAGGACACTGGCCCTAGATATAGCTAGGTGCTTGTCAAAGGAATGAATTCAGTGAGCCTATATGTTTGCTTCCTCCCACACATAGAAAAGCACTAAATTCTTTTAACTTGAGATGCCTGGTTTTCTTTAGTTAACAAGTAATCTTTTAGTGTTCCAACTCCTTGGTCTTTGTTGCAAAGCTCCTCTATATCCCAGCCCGTCCCCTACCTCTTCGGAGCAGTCCTTCAGAGCCATCTGAGAGGCTGTCATCTCAGGCTGAGTCCTCAGAACTGTTCACCGAATAAAACATAACTCTCAGCTTTTAGGTTGTGCATTTATTTCAGTTGACAAAACATAAGGGTGTGAGCTTTCAGTAAGAAAGGCAGGTAGGACTAACCTCGGCCCATAGCCTCGTATGTGCTGTATCTGCCAGCCCTGGGGTAGTCTGGGGCATTTTCACCGGAAATTAAAAGGCAAAATAGCAATCAAAAGAGAAAAATAGGAGGGAGGGTATAGCTCAGTGGCAAAGTGTGTGCCTAGCATGCGTGAGGTCCTGGGTTCAATCCCTGGTACCGCCATCAAGAAAAATAAATAAATAAACCTAAATACCCCCCCACCCCAATTAAAAAGAGAGAGAGAGAGAGAGAGAAATAAGGGAAGGAAGAAACATGGCACAGTTTCATTTAGGCTGTTCTAAACAGAAACAGCTGAAAAGCTAGAGACAATACCAGCCCTGATGGGTCTAATACTTTCCATTTTTGTGGACCAGGAAGGCAGTATTTTCTTCAGGTGGGATGTGCTTCTGAGATGGAATTTGAGCGTATTAGGCAGTATTTGTCCCAGTTCCCAGAGCCCTCACCTCTTCCTCATGCCTCACTCCTGTCTGCCCCCCTCCCTGTGGAATTCCTAAAGAGTTACATGTGGATCTGCCCTCTGGCTAGGATTTAAATGGTTTTCTTTAAATGTTCTCTTTTGCGATGCAGGTGATCTTCAGAGGAGACCTGAAAAAGCAGCAGCCCTGGGAACATTTACAGCGAGGTTAAGGGTCTTTGCAGAAGTTTCTGATGGGACATGAAGTCCGGGGAAGGACTGTGGCTGCTGTCCCCGTGGTCCTGCTCCATCAGGCGCAGGTAGTGACCACAACCACAGGGGCATGGGGAGCCTGGACTTCGAGGGGCCACAGTGTCATGGTTATGACATCAACTGTCACTGCGCAGGTGCAGGGACGTGAGCTAGAAGCGGGCCTGAAAAAGCACCCCTGCAGGAAAAAGGTCTGCGTTTGCACCTCTTTGTCTTGTTTAACTAACAGACGGGTGTCTCCTGATTGACCCTCATGTCTCTTCTAGCCCCTGCAGCAAATCGTCCACTTGAGATGCAGGGTTATTTGCTAAATACCTATTTGTCGTGGATGAAACAATCAAATGTGTTCTTGGAGGGAGCAGAATGTACAGTTAAACACATTTTTAACTGGATATAATTTATTTCACTATAAAATTACATAGCACCACAATTTTTAAAAATCAAAAGTAGAAAAAAAAAGTCACAGTCCTTGTGAGTTACGATTCCTTTCCCCAGGATATTGTCCACATCTGTACATATTTTGTGCATCCATTTCAGTCTCATAATTAAGACATTTTCCCACTTTCCCACTTTCTCCCATTTTTTTCTTTTTTTTTTTAAATGAAAAAGTTCCCTGTAACGCCTCACCTCACCCAACACAAGAGTGATTTTCATTTTTACAAAGGGCTTTTAACACAATCTCCAAAAATCTTAACTGAGTTAGAGCAGAATATTTACTTAACCGCATTGAGATGTTTTCCTTTG
Source organism: Camelus bactrianus (assembly GCF_048773025.1). NCBI lineage: Eukaryota > Metazoa > Chordata > Mammalia > Artiodactyla > Camelidae > Camelus > Camelus bactrianus. The sequence continues at coordinate 17,208,738 of NC_133553.1, read as the reverse complement.
GGGCTGTTATTTAAAACAAACAAACAAACAAACGAAGAGGAGCATTTGTGCTACAAAGCACTTCTTTTCCTCTACATTTAGTATCGTGTCTTTGAGCAAAATTCTCCGAAGTGCAACCATCTGAAGTAATCATGCAGTTGCAAATAAAAATCATGCATTTATCTCTAAGCCATCCCTTCCCCCAGCTCAGGCCTAGAAATTCATTCCTCCTGCTGAGGCAACATGATTTATATTTAAATACTTCCTGTTCTGCAACAACGGCCCACTTCATCATCAGGGCGAACGTTCTCTAAGAAATTTTCTTTTAATTTGAAAAATTTTAAACCCAGACATTCTTTCTCTTACCACTCAAGGTATTTATTACCATCTAATGGTGGATATACTATAACTAGACTGATTTCTAGATAAGCAGTGTGATGGGGTAAGATACACAGAGTCCACGTCAGGAGAAATCCCTGGGGAATTTCAACTAAAATCACAGAAACTCCACTTGCAGTTTCCGGATGGGTTGTTTTTATTAGCAGCTCAGCTAAGGGTTTTTGTCATTTGGGGTCAGTTTATAAATGTCAGTGGTTTTAAAAACCACCATATGGTAGTGTTTCAGAAAAAAGAAAAAAGAAAGGAAAGGACAGGGGAGGGGAGGGGAGGGGAGGAGAGGAAAGGAGAGGAGAGGAGAGGAAAGGAAAGGATAGGATAGGATAGGAAAAGAAAAGAAAACCCTAAACCTTCGGCAGGAGCGTCACGCCCTTTATTTAATAATTTTTTTTTAATGTACTGAGTTCAGCTGAAAGTTTAACACACTGATGCTGCCTGTACCAGGCGCCGTGCAGGGAATTCAAAATGGGTGACGAGTGACAGGAAAAAAAAAAAAAGTAGGGGGAGCATATAGCTCAGGCGTAGAGCGTGTGCTTGGTGTACACAGGGTCCTGGTTTCAACCCTCAGTGTGTCCCTTAAGGGGGAAAAACAAAAAGAAATGTCATAATTTAATTATGGGGGAGGGTACAGCTCAGTGGTAGAGCACATTCTTAGCAAGAACGAGGTCCTGGGTTCAATCCCCAGTGCCTCTATTAACATAAACAAACAAACAAACAAGTAAATAAACCTGATTACCTCCCTCCAAAAGAAACAAAAAAGAAAAGAAAAATCTTGAAAGGCAGAGCTTAATTTAACTCAGGGATGTTTTATTTACGAAGAACTCACAGCGAATCATGCCAAACACTCAAAAGCACCGTCATTTTGGGTTAAATCTAATTTCTGTATAACTGTGCCTGACTCTAAGCTGACTAAGTGACAGTTACATTTTGTTGACTGACACGATCCATATGTTACTATCAATTCAGTTTTTTTTTTTAATACATTAAAGCTAACACTTGTTTCCAGGGTTTTAAAATACTCAATTTTGCAAAGCTCACAGTCCCTTGGTAGGCACCGTGCCTGCTGCGTCCAGGAGTAAAAGGATGCTGACTCAATTCCACGCCATCCACAAAATGCCAGGGCAGTTCAGGGACACGATGGGGTCTGAAGGGGCCACGCAGAGCTCCCAGGAACCGGCAGGAAGAAGAGCAGCAGGATGACCCCAGGAGAAGGCACGGTGCCCCGTCAGGAATGCAGAAATGCGCCTGGGATGCAGGAAGAAGCAGGTGATGCGGGGGCAGGGTACCCTGGGATGCCCTGTGATGGCAGGAAGTGCAGCAGGCCAGGGACAGCAGGCCAGAGAACAGAAAGGGCCCGAAAGAAATACATCTAAAAATGCAGAAGAAAAGAGTGGGCGGCTCTGACAGCAGGGATGCAAACAAGGAAGGCGCCTCAGCCAGGAAAGAGGGGCACAGTGTTCAGGAGGTCAGCTGGAGAGGGACCCCTGGGGCGGGGCCGGCCGGCCGGAGGAGACACCCTCCAGGATTCCTGGTCAAGACCTGTGGACTCAGGCCGGGGGCAGGTGGCAGGACTCCCAAAGCAGGGCATACGGGTGGGAGAGGATGCTCGCAACCCGTCTCCCTCAGGCACCGGGCGGTGGAAGCCTGGTGGATGCACTTGACCTGATCCTTGATGAGGGGCAGCGAGAAGCCAGTGTTCGAGGGCAGACGGGGTGGACGCCGTGAGACAGGTGGACTTAGGAGGGCCTGCAGCAATTAACTGGAGGCAGAGGTGAAACTCAGTGCAGACTCCAATGATCTAGGAGTTCTGTAAAGAAAAACGTTCAGTCACCCAAGCCGAACCCCTCATCTTACATATGAAACATCGAAGTCCAAGGACTTGCATCTGAGTTGATACAGAAAGGAGTCAGTAGGATGGTCGGATCTGAATGACACAAGCTGCAGAGAAGAGGCTGGCCGAGCTGGGCGGGAACGTCCAGCATCCACGACTGAACTCAAGTGGGAACCGCCCAGCGACCGTGAACTCGGCACAAGTCGGGCCCAGCCCCGCTCCTGGGCGGCCCGCCGTGGGGCCGGGCTGTGGAAGGGGGCAGGGCTGGGCACAAGGCCTGTTAACCACGAAACAAAGGCACCTCTCCAAGCCCCTTCAGACCAGCAGCCCGAGGAAGTAAAAGGGGAGATGCTTCTGTAATTTTACATCTTCAGGTGTCCACATTAAAAAAAAAAAAAAAAAGAAAAAGAAGCAAGGGAAGTTAATTTTAGTAATGTATTTTATTTAACTCAGTATAGCCAAACTGAAATCACTTCAACATGTAATCAACTTAAACATTATTAATTAATAATGCACTCGACTTTTCACACTAGATCTTGGACACCAGATGCTTTCCACACTCATGGCATCGCTCGCCTGGGACTGGCCCCAGTTCAAGGGCTCAACAGCCACAGGGGGTCAGGGGCTACCGCCCGGACAGCCCAGCCCTCCATCCCCACCGCCCTCGACCTGCCTGCATTTGGCTTGCAACTGGTGTACCGGGAAGAGGTCCTGCCCTCCCCAGATGTACTCGGCCCCAGAGAGAGAGGCCTTATCTGTGAGGCCTCAGGACACGGCCCGTGGCCTCTGCCCCGAGGCCCCCTCGGCCAGCAAACAAGGAAGGAAGGCTGGACCAGCCGCACGTGGCTGGGGACCGGGCGAAAACAAGGTCACTATCCAGGAAGTGTGGCTCTGGGCCAATGGGGAAGAACCCTAGGAGCGATTAAAGTATTAACAGATAAGAAGTGTTCCCCTGGCCACGCTGCCGCAGGAAGGGCGCCTCGCTCTACAGACAAGCCGAAAACATTTCCTTCTGAGCCTTAGTCACACTTGCACACTCAAGGGCCCAGTACCTGGCCGAGCACAGGGGCTCAGGAAATGTCAAAAAGCAGGCACCTTAAGCTGGAGCTATTTCACAAGCAGGAGGAGCGAAGAGTAAGCAGTGTTGCTGGATGGAAATTCCTGCGTGTCTCCACGGGTTGTTTTCACAGGAGTTTTTACTGTAAACTTGCAAAAGTTTCAGTGGTCGGCACCTGTCCTGGTGATTACACAACACCGTATTACCTACCTGGTTCTAGAAAAGCCTCACCGGCCCCTCCCCGCCCTCTCTCCACGCCCTCCCCTGCCCTGTCTACTCCTTAATCTGCCCTTGAACCCCCAGCACCGAAGAGGTTTCGCCAAGTGAATGAATGAAGTGAACAAAAAGGAAGAATGAATGAATGAGATTGTTTCTGGACTCGAATGACTTTGAAGGGAAGGGGTGCCCGTTAAGTTCAGTAAATATTTCCTGAGCACCTACTATGTGCCAGGCACCAGGCCAGGTGCCAGCAGGGTACAGAAACGAATGAGACAGGATGGTGATTTCCCACCCTCACTGCACCCAAAACACAGGTATTCATGGGAGAGCCAGGTGCGCCGGCCCTGCACCCGTGAGACACCAAGGGTGCTTGAGCCCGAGCCCATTGGTCTGCACGTCAACCCTGTGGAGTCTTGCCTTTCAAAGAAGAGCAGGTAAGAGAAGCAGATAATTCAACGCTCACGGCAGGACGGGGCAGCTACAGAGGAGGCCCTGGGGTCTGAGAACAGCACGGAGCAGCTGAACCGAGGCCAGCACCCTGCGCCTTCTGTGCCCCATCACTGAGGACACAGAGGTCGTTCTGCTGCTGGCCGGACACACAGTAACATACTAGTGCACACAAACACGCACCACGTGGCACTGGGAGACACGGGTCATGGGCTGAAGTGTGAACTCCCAGCGCCCGGTGTCTGGGAATGTGACCGTATCAGGGAGTCTGACAATGACCACGTCGTGATCCGCACAGCAGTTCACCCAGTATGACTGGTGACGAGCCACGTTTGCCTATCTTAACCCATCCAGACTTCCCTAACAAAAATCTCGTAGACTGGGGGGCTTATAAACAACAAACATGTATTTCTCACAGCTCTGGAGGCTGGGAGACTAAGATCAACGTGTGTGGCGAGGGCGCTCTCTGGGGCCTGCTTTTTGAGGGCACCAGTCCCGTCTGCAAGGGCCCCGCCCTCATGGCCTCATCTCACCCTGTCACCTCCACCTCCTAGCAACATCACACCGGGGTTAGGGCTCAACCCGTGACATCAGAGGGACGCAAACCCTGGGTGTATAGCATCGCCCCTCTGCCTGAGGACAAGAGAGACGTTAGGAGGGTGTCAGCGAGCAAGGCTGGGACGAGGGGGTAAGATACACCCTGAAAGAGAGGCAATTCCTTAGGGCCCCACAAGCCGAAAGAATAAAGATATCTTTTTCTTTCTACTCCATCCAGCCCACCCACCACTCTGCCTCCTACAGCCAGACCCTCAGTGCTCAGGGCCCCTGGCCAGTGCTTCGCCGAGACATAAAGAAGAAACTGCCAACTGTGGCCCCGGCAGGGAGAGCCGGCTCTGCCTCGGCCACACCAGGATGGGGACAGCCCCGCCCCTGCCACGTGATCAGGAAGAAATGCAGTTTTTGCCAACAAGCCCGGGCCCCGAGGTGCCCGCTCTGCAGGTCTTCCCAGCCCTTCCCATCCCGTCGTCCTCACGCTGTAAGCGCTGAGCGGCAGTCGGGCTGTCAGGAAAAGTTAGTTTATGGGACTGTTTTGTTTCTCTTCCTTCTCCATGGCACAGCCAACGGCCAGCCTCCCAGGGGCCCTGCAAGTCTGTGCGCTTCCCAGAGCAAAGCTGCTCCTGGAACACACGCCCCGCAAGACGCTTCTGAATGCGCGCTGGCGCCGTGGGCCAAAGGAGGGGGTCAGGCAGTCAAGGCAGACACCCCGGAGGCAGAGCTCGCTCACCACCAGGGACTAGCCCTCACGCTGCTCAGAGCACCTCCAACGGTGGCTGTGCTCCCACGGCGATCGATGGCCCCCTCTGCGTGCCCCTGGCAAGCACTCCTTCCAGGACCTCCGACCACCTCCTTACCTGGAACACCTCTGTCTTTCATGAGAAAGAGTCAAACTCGAAAGTCAGACGGAGTCTGGTGACCAGCCCCAGCTCCCCGGCACCCTCAAGAACAGATTCTCTGGGCCCAAATGTTCGCCCCCTTCCGCCAGCACAGAGCACCCTCTTCCCCACTGTCCCCCATCTCCAGTGTCTATCCAGCTTCTCTCCAGTCTCCACCAGTCACTCCCTCACCTGGTGGGTACATGCTGGCCCTGGGGCATCACTATCCCCTCACAGAGCCTCCCTGCTGGACCATGAGCACTGCCGGGTGAGGCCCACTTCTCAGGCCTCGTCCTCCCCTGCATCAGAGCTCACGCCGCCGGGCCCCTCCAGGTAGCCCAAGCAAGACTCACCACCGCCTGGCTCTGGGACTGGGCTGTCTGCTGTCTACACCGCCAGGGGACCCAAGACTGTCAAGCCCGCCCCACTACATCCCAGGCTGCCAGGCCCACGTGCGGGGTCTTTCCTTCCAACACAAGCCAACACCCCCTTCTACTTCTGCTCACAGTCCTGTGGTGTCCGGCTCTGTAGCCTGACCCCCCCAGAGAGAGAGCACCCCTGCATTTGCTCAGATCTTGCTAGAGAACAGAATGCGAACCCTGATCCCATCTCCTCATTGATAACCTGCCCCAGGGTCCCTTCTGAACCAGGTTTCTCTACCTTGGATTCACTCGGGCAAAAATGCATTTAGAAAGAGCATGCTAGGTACTAAGGGAATGCAAAGAACGAAAAAGTTCCTCCCTAGAAGGGCTTTTAATTTAGTACGAGAAATGACGTAGTTATGTCAAAATTAGAGAGGTTTCAGTGCAATTATAGATTCTGAAAAAAAAGTTGCAGTGGAAGCACGTGGTAGAGGAAAGGATCCCCAGCCCGTGGGTGAGAGCTCAGGGCTGGAAAGAGGGGGCCTGGCTGGGGCCCTCGGTCTGCAGCTCTGTCCTCTCTGCTCCGCGCCTGCATTGCCTCATCCGTCAGAAGCCAGTGCTGGAAAAGTCGGCCTCCACACCCCTCCCACGTTAATGATCCCAGAGCTTTAAGAAAAAGTCAACATGTGTGCCGAGTCTGGAAGGATCATTAGGAACCTGGCACATGGAGGTGGTGGGAGAACGTTCTGGGGCTCATGTGTGGAGGCTGCAGAGAGATCAGAGCTGGAGAGACAGGGTGGAACCAAGTCAGGAAAAACCTGGAAAGCTCAGCTGGGGGCACACTCGTGACTTAACAGGCAATGGTGTCCCAGCAGGAAATGGCAAGAGGTCAGTGGCGAGCAGGGGAGAGACACCACTGGGACCAACGCAAAGTGTCCCAGGAAAGATACACAAGATCTCCATGATTCTCCTTAAGACACTGTTCAACTTGGGGTGGAAGAGGTCCCTAACACGAGGTCTGCACACTTCCCAACCACAAGCGGGGAGAGAAAACAGCCTCTCTGACCAGCAGGTCCTTCCTGCAGGAAGTGTGGGCAAGCCTCACCAGGGAGGGGGCGGCAGGGGGTGGCCAGCGGTGCTGTTCTGGAACACGGGAGAGCCTGCGGACAAGCCAACCACAGGGCGCAAGCGGACGGGACTCATACACCACCCACCGCTGGCCAGGTAACAGGTCCGGGAGGCAGGCAGGACATAAAGGGACAGCCCCAGGCTGCCTGCATGGCTGGTGGGTCAGTGCAAGTCCAGACGCATTCTCTTCTCCTCTGATGTGGTGGGCACAGCCCCGCCTCCCTCCAGATAACCTTAAGACACTGCCACCGCAACATCAAATGTGCCCAGTTTCAAAGCACTGCTTGAAAACTGGCGCTTGGGAAGCCAACAAATGTCTCAGGAAAATCACGCTGCAGGAAGCGTTCGAGGACAGACACAAAGCCCTGTTTAACCAATAACCAGCATAAGAGACAGAGTCAGTGTCTGCCATCTGGGTTTGGAACCCTCTTCTGCCCGGCCAGGTCTGCCCAGGCTCCAGCCCGCAGAGCCCTGCCATCCGTGCTGGGGCTCACTTCCAGCTCAGCTCGGAGGCTCCCCCCTGCCGCCCAGCTACGATCACCCGGGGCATCGCGGCAACCTTATTCGGTGCCCCTGAAGTCAGAGGACGGCAATCGTGGGTCATAAAAACCGTGGTGGTTGCCGGATTCCTCCTCATCTTCCCTGAACCCTCTCTCTTCCACCAAGCAAACTGGGGGCGGAGAGGGGAAAGGAGGGAAGATTTCTAGGACAGAGCCCCCAAAACCCAAGAATGAAAGTCACCACGTCGGCGGGACCATCCAGAAGATTCCAGAAATGGAAGCAACGTGCTATCTCTGGGAGGCTGGGTTTGAATGGCGTTCAGAGAGAGCCAGGCCACCCTCCAACACAACAGGGGCAGGCCTGGCCCAGACCAACAGTGCTGGCTGTCAGTTCCCAGGTCCCGAATTTGACCCTGACTGTCTAATTTGCCTGGATAACTGGGACACATCCTTCAAGTCCCAGTCCGGCATCACTGGATCCCGCGGGCAGGCTCCTCGCCATGCCCCACTGCATGGCGCACACCAGCCCCAGTGCTAGAACAATTTGTGACTTTCGCCCCCAAGACCGTAGCCTCCTCCAGGTCACAGAATATCTCCTTTTCCACAGGACTCTGGGTCCCCGCCAGCTTCAACATGTGCCACGTGCCAGGCCTTGACACCATAACTGCTCCTCCTCTCCTCCTCTGTAGGTCGGGGACAGTACCGACGCCTGTCCTGGGGGCTGCATGAGAACTGGGTCCTCCGTAGCGCGCACAGCACTTCCTCCCGGCACCTGGTGATGGGAAACACTACCTGGGCACCCATTGTTTCCTGGCTCCCCAGAGCTGAAGTCCGGGAGACTACAATAAACACGCAGGCTGGCATGCCTCCTATGCCATCCAGGAACTTATTCTTTGTGACACTGCAGCCAGCTTGTCAGCTTAGAGGAAGCCCTGCTCTCTGCGTCTGTGGGCCATTCAGGAAACACAATCCAGCTCAGGCTTTATATTCCAGGAAAGAAGGAAGATGCAGCTTTTATCACCCAGGAACCGCCCTTTTCAAAGCCTCATCTCTCATCATCTTTGAGGAAAGCCATTGTAAAAATTAAAAAAAAAAAAAATTCTTCTTGCAAATAGCCTTAAAAATGGTTGCACTGGTGAGCAGCCCTGCAGTATTGATTTTCCTGGAAAAGACCTTTAAAGCAGCACATTTTTCTTTCTGGATCTTGGAAACCACTTAGGCCAACACCTTAGTTTCGCTGTCGAAGGAACTGGGGCCACGCAAGGAGGTCAGGACACTTGCCCAAGGTCACAGATCTGGGTCAGAGAGCTGCACAAGCTCTGTCCTCCCGCCCAAGTCCCCAGCAGGTCTGGGGACAGTTGCTTCAATTTACTTTCTCCATCTAATTAAGAAAAGGTATTCATGTGTGTCCATAATGCAGAAACCAAGGAGAGAGGAGACTGGCTCCAGAAATGATTACCTCAAATGACTTTTCTAGTCTTAAAGGAAAGAGAAGAGCCTTCAACTTAGTTCTCGGATCTCCCAGGCAGGAAACTACCCAAGTGAACACAGGAAGGTCCATCTCCCTCAGAGGCACTTCATTCTTTTCACAGCCCCTCGGCTGCGGCTGCTATTCCACAGCCCAGGGGTCCAAGGGAGGTCCTTGCTGGGCCACATGCCCTGGAAGAGTCTGAGGCCTCCGCACATCACTGATCCCCAGGGCAGCTGACCCGTCTCCATCCTCCCGAGTTCAAGTGTGGAGCAAGAGAACAGCAGACTGTCCAGAGAGCTGATGCCACAGCCTTCTGTGTGGCTGGGGTCCCGGACCCTCCCCTCCGAGTCTACAATGTCCCAGTGTCCTCACAGTCCCAAAGGGCAGGCTGGGCTGGGGATCCGTGATGCCATCCAGCTCTGTGGCTCTCAGCCTACGTGACAGACGGGCAGACCTCCTCCTGTCTCTGTACCAAAGGGAAAGGATCCCAAGAGGGAAGGGAAATTTGAACAAAAGGCAGTGGGGCCAAATTATGAACCACAGTGGAAAAAACAGGCCACGTGCCTCCTAGCTCCAGGCCCTGCCGCTGTGTGGCTCTGGGCACGCTCAAGCGCTGGATGCCAGCAGCTTCAGCTGAAGGGTGTGAGGTCCCTTCCAAGTCCCAAAGCACACTGAGTCCCCGCGACAAGCCCTGCGCTCAGGTAAAGAGGTGGGGGCAGCGACTACACACGATCAAGCCGAGGGCCCTGGAACACTTTTGTAAAACGCGGATGTGAAAGCTCTCTTGTGGTCTTCAGACCCCCACCTGCATGGCGCAGAGCTTCCGCACGATTCATCCGCTGGCTGAAGCTCCGCCCCCAGCACCTGAGTTCACCCTCAACGGTTCCCCTTCCCCCATCAGTGCCATCCGGGCAGTGACATTTGAAGCAGTGACATTTGAACCAGAGTTTCTTCAAACAAACTTCCAAACTCCAATTTGCTGGATCTGGAAAACTCCCCTTCCGTTAAAATTAGGTCATTTGCATCGTGTTTTTCCTGAGGTTCTCCAGGCCTCAGATAAGGGGTCCAGGTGGGAGCCCCTGCTGGGGGCTGAAGACCACACATCTCACACTGGAACCCCTCAACGCAGCCTTCATCACTCTAAAGCAGGGCCCAGCTCATTTTCTTCCTCCAAAACCATCAACAGCTCCCACTGCCACAGGATCAAGACTAAGTCGGCCTGGAATTCCAATTTTCAAGATCGACTCTCACCTGATCATTCTAGTCATAATTCGTTTGCACTCTTTACAAAATAATCAAAACAAAAATCGAAAAGTTGCCAGGAAACTGCAGAAGACCAGGTCCCCATTCTCCGTACCAGGGCCAGGCGCACAGTCACTGGAGCACGTGGGCTGCAGGCCCGTGGGAAAGCTCCGAGCAGGCCCCTTGTGTTCCCTCCCCCTCCCTCTGCCCCGCTGCTCCCTCTGGCCTGGGGCCCTTCCTGCCACCCTGAGCCCGCCCCACCTGCAAGCTTTGACTAAACATCCCTCCTCACACACCCGCCTCTCCTCTCTGGCCTCTCCCGCCAGGGAACTTCCACAGCTCCAAGGCTCTGGACCACCTCGTTTTCAGCCTCACACTTTACTTGTCAGCACAGCTTATCTGCGGGCTGCCCCTCCAGCCAGATTCACTGGAACGTGTCCTTGTTGGATTCCCAGGCCCCACTCCTAGGACAGGGCTTCCTGCCCACAGCTGTTCAGAACTAGGTGTGGGGTCGGTCGGCGCAGGGACCAGGCTCCCCTCCACTTCCAGGGCAGGAGCCACCGGAACACCCCCGGGGCCTTATCTAACTCTCTCCCTTACCCGGCCTGCCATAGGCCTGGCACAAAGCAAGCTTGGGATATCCGTTGAGGGGGCTTTTTAGTATTATTATGCACCGGGCAAAGGGCAGGGAGAAAGAACTTCGGAGAGACCACCTTGAGCTCTGTCTAGGGAGATCCTCAGGGTGCAGTTAAGTAACGCTTTCCTCCCCGAGACCCCGAGCCTCCAGGCTTGCCTGAACCATTAGAGCCGGGAGCCCAGGATGGTGCCCAGGAGCCGGGGAGCCACTGCTGGAAGGTCGGGTGAGGAGACCCGCAAGGAACTTTCGGCGCGCCCCTCGGGAGGGGAAGGCGTGCAGGGAGGGAGGCGGGCGGTCTCAGTCGTCACTGGGCGCTGGGATGTGCATCGCAGAGGACGTGGGGCACCGGCCCACTCGGGCCGGGCTGACCTTCCCCCAGCCTCCCCGTGGCCCCGCGGGTCGCCCTTGCCAGACAACGTCCACCGCGACTGTCACACGGCCCCCAACCCGGAGCCGCCCCCGGCCACCCTACCGGCTGGAGCGCAGGGACGCGGCGCTGCGGACCCCTGGGGCCGGGGAAGCGGGCTCCGGATCCCCAAGGGGCCGCGGCACCGGAGCCACCGAGGGGCAGGGCCAGCGTGGCGACCTCGGCCGGATCCCGCCATCGCCCCCCGCCCGACCCCACCCCCCTCGGGTGCCTCGGCCGCGCCCGGCTCCGGGGAGGCCGACACAAAGGGGACGCGCGTCACCCACCTGGTCCCGCGCGGCCGGGGGCCGCCGCTGCTGCTCGCCGCGGGCGGGGCTCCGAGCGCGGCGCCGAGGTCCGCTGTGCAGGCCGGGTGTCCGCGCCGCGCGTCCGCCGCCCGCGCCGCCCCGCCCGGCGCCGCCCTCGATTCCCGGCCGCCCTCCAGCCGGGGCGCACCGCCCGCGGGGGGAGAGTGGGCGGCGGCGCCGAGCGGCACAAAGACGCGGGGCGCTGAGGCGCGGCCCGAGCGCAGCGCCCCCTGCCGCCCGCCCTCGGCCGCGCAGGCCCGCCGAGACGCCCGCTCACCCGGGGCCACCCGGACCCCACGCCGCCCAGCGGAGCACGAGGTGCCTCGTCGCGGGGCGGCCAGAAGACGGTCCCTGATACCAACACTCTGCGGCTAAAAGCTCAGCAAGCTGGGGACGAAACGGTGACCCCAGAGCACTTTTAGCCAGCTCGCGGATGGAGGGCGCCCTGGGCTGGGCCAGCGGGGCCAGGACTCACTCCAGCCACGGACCAGGTGTTGGGGGCCGGGGGGTGTGCTTCCCGGAACCTCCGCTGGATGCCCTGCCGTGTGAGGACCTGGTGATGAAGGCTGAGGGCCTTTCTACGCCAGCGTCACGTGAACTGTCTCTCCATCCCACTGCCTACCTGACGGCTTTGACGGATGGAAGCGAGGAGGCGACTTGTCTGATCCCTCTGTTCTGTGGATTCCCGAGATCCAGGCACACCCAGATACTTCCTATTCTTAGGGTTTCTAGCTTGTTTGAGTCAAAGATCTTTGAAGGTGGAATTTTCCTGTGAGAGTTATTTTAGCCACTCCCTCTGGGAGCTGGAAGTTAAACAAGTGTTAAATTATATGTCTCCGGCAGACACAGCTGAACAAAACCTACTGGTATGTATGAAAGAATGCCTCCTTTAATGGACAGACTCTTTTCTTCAAAAGTGTGGGAAAACCCAACATCATATCTTTCCTCCTTAACACCAAGCCCTCCACACTGTCTGCTCTGAATTCTAATGCCCCAGCCCAGTGACCTTCAACAAGTTACTGAACTTCCCTGTGCTTCAGTTTTCTTATATGAAAAATGCAGATGGTCAGAGAGAGCTTGTTAGAGATTAAATAGGCAAATATACATAAAGCCATCTCAAAATAACTGCAAAGTTGTAAGGACTCCGTAGTCTGGGCTCTTATTTGTTTCATTTTCCCCTAAACTAGAAGATTCTTAACTATTCTGGCAATCTGCATAATTTGTCTTTCCCCACTACATACACATATTAAAAAAAAAAACATAAATCTGTCTCATCCACATTGAGAAGCTATTCTGGTAAATATTTCCCCTCCCTAGATATGAATTCTGATGTCTCTGTCAAATTCTTTGTGCAAATGTCATCGTTCAAGAAAAAGGCACAACGGGAAAAACCCTAACAGCAGTGCATTGCTCCAGCCTCTCACTGGAAGATGAAAATGGTTCCGAATAAAGGCCTGAGCTTTACAGCAAATATGCTCACACCTCCCTCCTCTGCACTGGTCGGGGCGCCAGGGAAGTACTTGTGTGATGCTGCCTATGAATGAAGGATTAAATGAATGAGGGATGGACGATAGGAAGCACACAGGGAAGACGATGTGTGGTCCACCCTGAGATGCAGGCGTTTCTGTGGTGAGCAGGGGCACAGGTTTGAAGCCAGCGGCTGGGGCGGAGGATCGGGGGCCGGCAGGGAGAGGGCTGAGGTACAAAACCAACGTCGTCTTACCTCTTGCCCAGCTGTGGCACTGAGACCTGTAAGTGCTTATGCAGTGACGCGCGTGTGACTTCACTCCTATGTTTGTTTTTGTTAATACGATTGTTGTGGGAGAGATGGGGAAAGGAGACCTCATCGCCGGATAGTCCAGTTCGCGGCAGGCTGCACGACGTAGCTCTGTGCTCTGTGAAGTCCTCCTAACCCGTCGCTGCTTTCCCCATCTCCAGATCTCTGAGGTTGTATAATAGTGTGCCTCCATGCTGATGGTGGCATCTGTTACACTTCGTATTTTGGATATTTACTGTCTGATTATTAGGTCATAGGTTCTGTAGAAGAGCAGTGATGTAATTGTATGGAATTTCCCGTAAGGCCTTGAGCATACTCAGTGCTCAATAAATAAATACTGGAATCATCTGCTCTGGGCTGGGCCACCAGGCAACCTTCCTGGTCTTCTCCAATAAGCTGCCTGTGTCTCTCAAGGCCACATCCAACCCATCACTGGTTGGTGTTCAGTCCAGCCCTCTGCGCAGGTCATGGCTCTCAACCATCTCACCCAGTGGTTTGTCCTGTCAGGTTCATTTAAAAGCTACCCATTGTTCCTGAGTGTTTGTGCCCATGGACATGTGACATCGTTCACTTTCTGAACGAGCCTCCTTTTAATTACCTACTAAGGGCGAGACTCTGTGCTAGATGGCTATGGGCCAGGGCATCAGTGCCACCGCAGTAAGTGGTCCCGAGGCTGGAGAACTGGGAATCCACTCTGAAGTTCCTTCTCTAGACACAAAATTGAGGGAAGCTCTCAATTCACACTCGTGGCTTAAAATTAAAACTCTTTAGGCAATGGAATTTGTATGAATTTGTAACCACACATTCTGAATGCACAGAAAATTCACATTTCTTTAACTTTTAAAATTAACTTAAATTAAATGCCAGCTTTTGTAGGGGGGCGTAGAGCTCAGTGGTAGAGTGCATGCTTAGCATGCACGAGGCATGCACGAGGTCCTGAGTTCAACCCCCAGTACCGCTGTTTAAAAAATAAATGAAAATTTGAAGAAGCAGTGATTTCAAATTTCCCAAATGTGTTGAAAATAAAAATGCAATTCTACATACTACAACCTTTAGAGCAAACACTAAAACTATATAAAGAGAATTAGAGCAAAAGAAAAAATGGAAGAAGCAAGTTGAGTATTAAAAAAAAAAAGATTAAATGTGGGTTATTTTTCTGATTGCCTCTCCCCAGAGGCACGCGAGAATCTGGGGGACTTTGCAGTGCTGGGAAGTGGGATGTCACCTGTCGTTCTTAGCCTGTCGCCTGGTCCGCCGGCAGTCTCCTCCTCCAGGCACGCCATCCCTTTCAAGCAGCCATGCTCAGTTTCTCTTTCAGGGATGCAGGGATGCAGCTTCCAAAGGGGGCCGGGAAGCTGAGAGCTTCCACATGTCCCAGGGCTATGCCAAGTCCCTGCCACTCTCAGGGCTTCTCAGGAAACCTTCCTCTGTCCACCTCCCGCCTCCCTTCCTTCAAAGGCTGCCTGTCTTTCTCTCCCAGCTAGATGTCCCAAATAAGCTCTTCACGTAAGACGGAAATGCAGGGAGACTGCCTTCTGCTTCGCAAACACTCCTGGAGCTAGAAAAATTGCAAAGCTCAAGATATTTTCTCAGGACACCAGGAAAGAAAATGCAAAAAAGCAAACCTACCTCACTATCCAATAAAATATGTAGCCGAAATAGCAAAGCATATAACCATCAAATTGTGCATCTGAAATATGAGTAGTTTACTGTACAGAAATTACACCACAGTAAAGTTGTTTAAGAAAAAAGGGCATAACAGCTTAAGGAAGAAAAACGAAAGTTCAGGAAAGAAAGGGCAAGTGAAGGAGGAAATCCGTCCTTGCCGTCAGTCAACAACAGCACTGCTGGGGGTGTTGGATGGTGTCCCCCAGGTTCGTGTGTTGAAGTTCTAATCTCTACCACCTCCCCACATGACTTTTTGGAAATAGGGTCATTGCAGGTGTAACGAGTTCAGATGGAGTCACGCCGGAGCACAGTGGGCCCTAACCCCATGTGACTGGTGTCTTCCTGCAGAGGGTAAATTTGAAGACAGACGGCTGCCCAAGCTGACTGAGACAGGTCAGTTCAGCACAAACAGTGCTTGAGTAAAGTGACATCTGAGTTGTGATGTAAGGAGCAATGAAATTTCCCTCCTGAAAATACCCAGCTCCGACTTCACAGATGCACACAGAGGGGTCTCTTGACTCCTCAGTAACAGCCTGTGGGGAGAAGTTCTAGGAAACTTCGTTACAACACAAACCTCAAGAGAGAAGGGACAGAGGTCACTCTATTCAGGCGTGGTGCTAAGGGGGGTTCAGGGTGAGATACTGTGATTTTTTTTCTTTAGTGGAGGTACTGGGGAGTGAACCCAGGACCTCATACATGCTGAGCATGTGCTGTACCACTGAGCTAGACCCACCTCCCACCGGGATATTATGATTTATAACAAAAAAATGTATTTTTGGCCCTTATCATTCCTGACACAAAGCTCCTAAAACACTTGCAATTTCTTTGGAATGGGTGATGACACCAAAAAAGATATCTTTTGCTATGTTATTGAGGGGACTTCTGGAAAGCCCTTAGGTCACTTATGGTGGGGCTGATTGCCAGGGCACCCAGCCATGTGATTGTAGGGTTAGAACTCTCGTTCCCACCCCTAGACTTCCAGATGGGGGAGGGGGTTGAAGGTTGAGTCCAATCACCAAGTGCCAATGAGTTAACCAGTCATGCTTATGTAATGAAGCCTCCGTGGAACCCCCCAAGGACAGGAGTTCAGAGAGCTTCCAGGGTGTTGAACACATGGGGATATGGAGACTGGTGCATCTGGAGAGACTGGCGTACTGGGTACCAGTGTATCCTTTGCCCAGACCTCGTCCTGTGCATCTCTCCCATTGGCTGCTCCAAAACTCTATTCTTGGGTAATAAACCAGTAGTCTGCTAAGTGAAATGTTTCTCTGAGTTCTATGAGCTGGTCCAGCAAAGTAACCCTCTCCTGGGAGGGGGTCCTTGGATGCTCGAGTACAGCTGATCAGTCAGAGGCCTGGGCAACAACGTGCACTTGTGATTGGCATCCCAGTTGGGGGTGATGGGGGCGGTCTTGTGGGACACAGCCCTTAATCTGTAGAATCTGATGCTCTTGCCAGGAAGAGTGTCAGAACTGAGTTGAATTGTAGTACAAACATCCAGCTGGTGTTGTAGAATTGCTTGGTGGTGCGGAAAAAGCTCACACATCAAACTGGGAGCAGAATCTGACAAGGACAAGTCAAGATGGCCCTGGGTGAAAAAAATACATCACTTTTGGGCAGTTCCCTCGGTCCCCCAGGAATGAGCTTGCAGAGAAGCTTTATTTTTATCATGATAAATAGTTTTTTCCAGATAAAGTGAATTCCCAGAACTCGAATTGTACTCATATCCATAAACAAATACTTAAACAATTCAAAAACCAAATTCAGTGATTTTTTTCAACTTAACTATGGTTTTTAGAATGTCACTGAATCTCCTCTCATCTTTTAGTGTGAATTTCTAAGAACTGGCTGTTCTCATTAAAGTATAAGGATGCTAATTGGCTTTAAAAAGCCTTGAGAAGATACTATGTGGAAAATAAAATACAGTATGAATTGAGTCCCATTAAAAATATACACAGCTGGAAAGGCGTGAAGTGAATTAACAGTTACCCCTGGGTGATACAATTACGAGTGATTTTTCTTCTCTTCATTTTGTTTTACTCTGTTTTTCATATATTTCCAAATGCATATTCCTTCTGGAATCACGGGGAAAAGTGTGGTTAAACTTCTTCTGATCTTTCAAATCCATCTCAGTGGCATCCGAATTGGACTTGCTATGTGGGTTTTCTGTGTAATTTCCCCTTCTTTTGCCCTGACTGGTAGGGCACGTACCGGCAGGGGCATGGCACTGGGGTGTGCAGCCCAAATGTGCTGGCTCTCCGCAGGCCGGCCACCGTGATCGCGGACCTGTGCTGCCCCTTGAGTCTCTCTCACTGTCTTCAAGCCCCTGGATCTGCCTCCTGCCCTGAGGGCTGGAGCCCAGCATTGGGCTTATCCAGGATGGGGAAAGGCAGTGAGCCCATATCCTTCCTGTAGAAGTGAGTACTTGTAACCAGAGGTCAAGTGCAAGGATGTGCCAGGGAGAAGGCTGCCTGTCCCGGGAAGACCAATCTGAGTCTGGAGGGCGTGAGGCGGTCACTGGAGCCAGGGATGCAGAGCCCTTGGCTCCGGGAGCCAGGAGAGGGATGATGGGGAAGAAGAGAGGCTGACGGTGGAAGCAGATGCCGGGCTGGCCTGGTGCATCCAGGGCGTCAAGGACTGAGTGGGTGACTCAGAACTGGGGTTCTTGGGCTGAGACACCCGCTGTTTGGATTGCTGATTGGGTCACACTGAGAACGGTGGTTCTAGGCCCTCCTGCTGCTGTCTGCAGCAACTCACTCCTTCTGAAGGAGCCGGGTTTGGGGCACTGGGTCCCCAGGATGCTGGCTTTCACTTTAGAACACAAGGAGTACTTTCCCCAGTGGCTCATCTCTGCCCCATCTTGCCGAGAAGGCTGTCTGAAATGTGTGTATTAATTATTGATAACCTTGTTGATTTTTAAAGTGTACTTGCCTTGAGCAATGGTGGTTTGTAAAAGCATGCAATTACCTTAAACACACGCCGAGGAGAGACTTCACTACACTGACCCACTGAGAATGAAGGTAATCTACAAAAAATACTTTAATATGTTACAACACTTTACAATACAAAAGACCAATAGTCAACAGCATCACATACGGAGAAAAAAAATATATATATATTTCCTTAAAACTGAGGCCTATAAACACTCAAGACAAAGCTTTAAAATCTTACAGTGAATTAAACAGTCCTTTCAACAGAGGGCAATGAATTATTGCCTAAAAGAGTCTCACTGAGAATTTGTCCGCTTGTTTCAGGACCATGATTCTCTCTATTAACCCAACAACCAGACTCCAAACTCCAGACAGTCACAGACTAGGAGCCTCCACTTCTGATGAGTCAGCCACACGATCTCACTCATCTTCCAACTTAAAACAGGCGACTTTCATGTCATTTACCACTAAAAAACAGAGGCAAGTCTTACTTTTTAAACCATATGCTATCACTAATGTCTGATCTCTGTTAGGTTTCGTAAGACAAGATTTCATTCATATTATTACAGCCTAAACTAAGCAAGACTTGTTACTAAGTTGACCTTAACACTTAAGTCGATATACCTCGGTTAAATTGCCCTTTGTTTTTCTAATGAAACACAATCTATCTCATGAAGCTGACACTCATATTTAAAAACCAGGAAGAAAAAAAAAATAGCACAAAATGTTATGTAATCCGAACTTGAATTTTACTCTAATGCTAAAAGTTCCTATTTCAGCCCCTTCGGAAAAAATGAACATTGGAATATTTGAAACATTAAGGCTATGAAAATCCTGACAGTGCATAAGGAAGGGGGCAGTGGTGTAAAAACACCTGGAAAATGTATTTAAATAGCTTATTTTTCAAGTGCAGTTTATTATTTATATTCCCATTTGAGGAAAGAGAAACGCAATTTCCCTCAGATCGAGTGAAACTGACTTCAGCTCAGGGGATCTGGGCTTCAGATCCAGGCTTTGTTTCAGATCATAATGATTGGACACCTACTGTATGCCAGACAGCATCTCTGTGCTTTCCCATACGTGCCCTTTCTCTGTTGAAAAACTTTGCCGATCAGCAAAGTACACTCATTCTAAGTTAAAAAAAAGGAACCGCTTTATGTTTATACTGATTATATTAAGGTCATCATTACTTAGATATGCTCAAGAACCCGCAAGGGAAAAATGTATTCCAATTCTTTTTCTTTTCTTTCTTAAAAACATAAAATAAAATGAAAAATACATGGCAATCATTCTTTTGCAGACAGGACACAATTCAGCTGAATTAATGTGACTTAAAATTTGAAGTAGGAATATCTTTTCTGAGGGAAAAAAAGAGGGAAAAACCAAACTTTCAAAGTCACCACGTCTCAAAAATAGATTTTGAAGCAGAATTTCTGCTGGGGGCTCAGCGGAATCAGGCAACATTCAAACGCCACCTAGTGACCAATGCTGGAATGGCAGCGGGATTAAAAATTCTCGAGTGAAAAATCATCCATGATTTTGCTTTTTTAAAACCAGGACAGAGAATTATTATTCTTCTAAGCAATGGGATGCTATCTAGGTTACATAAATAAGCTTCAAGTGATATTTCCACAAGGGAAGGATTTTGTTCTTTGACCCAGTTCAAGGGGCATTTTCCGTCCAGCTTTATCTTCCTGCGAGAACAGGCAGGCACTGGATCCTCCCACACTAGCCGCGATTACAGGCGTGTCTCAGGCGATTCAGAGTTAGCTGAGGAATGCTATAGTGTGCCACGGCTTCATTTACAGAAAAATCCAGGCACATTCTACACTTTTCATCACGCTCTTTCCTCCACGTGTACCCCGTGCTTTTACAAAACAGCTCATGCCAACCCAGTAAGCTGCCCCTTTTCGGGGGCAGGGGGACAACCACCTACGTGAATAAGCTCGCAAGTTGTTGCTGGACAGATTCAGCAGACTCGCAGCACAGTCCAAGCCCTGACCCCGTGGCCGCTTCATCATGAAACCTTGTTTTCGCTAAGAATCTCGGAAGAGAAAGGGGGCAGTAGAGATCACTCACATTCCTGGAGAAACCTGCAAGGGCCGGGGCCCTGCAGAGCACCGGCAGGCCGGCTGTCTCCTCCTGGGTGCTTACTGAAGACGGGTAAGATTATCATCTCTCATTCCTTGAAACATCCATGGACTATTTCTAAACTTCTGGGTAAAAAGTCCAAGATTGCAGCCATGTAAAGGCAGCTCCCAACAAGCAGAGGTCATTGGGGGAGAAAATTTGTACTTTTTCCAGATGTGCAAATAACTGACTATCATAAGAGACTGGGGAAATGACTTCAAAATGGAAATACAGTAGTCCCAGTAAACACGACTCAAATGTTAAGCTCTGAATAAGCTGATTAACGAAGTCAGTGGGCTTGCACGACCTCGGATTTCAATCATCCAAGTAATTTACGGGTTCAGTCACCACAGGCAACCAGATTCCACGTGCAACTGAAAATCGGATTTGGGGTCCCTGAGCAACGTTGGTGAGAGTGTGGGGTCCCAGGGGGTCCCCACAGAAGAGCTGGGCTTCACCAGTCCAGCTTCAGATCCGCCTTGCTCCACACGTATTTCCCGCCTCGCTTCAGAAACATCTTCTCATCAAAGCCACTGAATTTGATGGCTTCTTCTACGCCAACATCCAGGATGGACTTGGAAGGATCCTTCCGCCCGTTTCTACAGTTCAGGAAGCGCATCTAGGAATTCATGACAGAAGGTGTGATATTTCTGTGTAATTTATCCTGTAAAACTCAATTTTGGGGACTAACACAAAATGATTTTTTTTTTTTTTAGTAGAGGTGCTGGGGATTGAACCCAGGACCTCGTACATCTTAAGCATGCACCCTGACACTGAGCTATACCCTCCCTGCTCAGAATGAGTTTTGATATTCCAGTCATTTCAGCAAATGTTTCCCGTGACCTGTGCACCATCTCTAGTGAGGATGCTGAATTCTGTGGACGTTCTCTCTGTACTCATCCAGCTGCCGTCACCGACATAAACACATCAGGCCAGGGAAGTGCATGACAAACACAATTATTCACTCATCACAGGACATGAATGTCCCTCCACTGGGGGCCGGGGGTGGGTAATCAGGAGAGGCTTTGGAACAATGTTGACATTCGAATTATATTCTGAAATTTTCAGCTGGAGAGAAGGGTATTGTAAAAGCCCAGAAGCATGTAATACCATGGTGTGTCTGGGAGACTGCAGGCAGACGATAATGCTGGGGTGAAAACTGTGTGCACGAATATGTAAGTGCAAATATTAATGAAAGCTTCTTTTAAGAAAGAGAGTGATAAGAAAAGAGCTACAGAGGAAGAGAGGCTCCCCATCACGAAGCGTCCCACATGCCCTGCTAAGGGCCTTGGTTTTTATCCTAAATTATGCATCTTACAGGTGGGAACCAGGTGCCCACACTCCCTATGCCCTACCATGGCACAGAACATTCTGTAGTCATACCTCTTGACTCAAAATGTTCTTAAATTGCCAAAAGTAAATTTTCTTCCCACTGTACTTACTCCAGCTGTACAGAGACCAGAGCGTTTGTGGAGGGACAGTGGTCAAAACCCCCAACCAGTCATGATGCTCCAAAAATGAATTCCCTTTGACTCTTCCTCTCTACCTTGCACCCACAAACTGAACATTCGTGTTATCACCTTTTCCCACATACTCTCTAAAGAAAGTTCATATTGGAAAAAATAAAATAAAATGATGGTGAAGCATCACTGATTAACTTGAAAATAGTAAAATAGCAAAAGTCACAATAAGCATTTCTTGAAACACCAAATCCAGTGTAAATACGGAGAAGCCAATGTTCTCGTTGGAGCTCGTTTCTTAAAAACAGGTCTTTGAATGGAATTATTTGTCCTGTGCTAGAAATATTGGCAAAGATTTATGAATTTGGACCAAAAAAAAGAAAAAGAAGAAAAAGTGACAGGGCAAAGGAGAAGTGATTGTGTTTCAGTTTTGAGAATGGCTGATTATCTTTGCCTTTGGAAGGCAGTGAGACAGAGACATATCAGTGGCTTTTGGAGAGGAACTGTAACCTCTTCTCTGCAAAGCCAAGAGTTATCTGTCAGAGGACCAGCTGGCAGCATCTGAGGTGTTAAAGGCAGTAATGTGAAGTGTGGCATGCCCTTGCCGCAGAGAGCCCTGGGCGCCCCGTGACCAGAGAACCCAGCCAGAGATGGCAGAACAGAGGAGTCTGCCTTGCGTGATGTCGCCTCCATGTGACATCCATGCATCCATAGCCACATGGGAGACACCATCAAGTGTGTGTGCGTGTTGAGGGGGCAGTGCAAACACAGGACCGAGTCCAAGCCAATACCGGCCCAAACACTTAGCTCAGAGCTTGACACGGTAAAGTCCCCATGATATTAATGCTGCTCAGTGACAATACAAATATGAAATGCCGGCTCGGAAGAACGAGTCCGGGCTGAATGGTTATGCTCATTAGAACTCAACACTGGCATTGCTGCTTGGTCATTTTTTAAGGGACCATTTTATAATTCATGAGAAATACTCACATATTCATCCAGGATAAGGTAGGAATCTCTCATCTGCAAAGGAGAAATTATACACAAATTTAGCATCAGGCGTAATTTTCAGGGTGTATGCTCAGCAGCCTGTCTGACAACGTCTGGGTTTGATTACTTCTGGATTCAACGCTTCTCCTCCTGAGTGTCCCTGGGTGTGTCCCTTACAAGCTGAGCCACCTGCCAGCGCCCCATCCCTGCCTCACACACATCTCCAGGCGATCTGTTTGTGTCTATTCAGATTCTCACAGATCCGAGCAGGCTGGATTCTGCCCCATGCTGGACGGGGGACTCCAGAAGCATCTCTGACAATGAAATCCTCCGGCTGATTTCCCCATTTCCTCCAGCCCGGTCCCTCACTGTTCAATATCCCCCGTGTCCGCCTCACCTCCGATGCCCACCTTGTTCAATGCACAAAGCAGAACTCCTTTAATGCTGCTACCTCAGAGCTTGCCTGAGGATTTTAATATTGTGTTACCTGTAACTAATTATGCCTTTTACAGAGGGCGTACCTACACATCTATAGGAGGGTATTCCTTCACTGCCTAACCCTATTCTGCCAAAGTTTTTCTGTAAAGGACCACATGGTAAATATTTTCAGCCTTGCTGTCCCTGCGGTCTCCATAGCAACGAACAGCCCCTGCAGGCGTCGCCACTGCAGACAGCACTTGGAGAGCGGGTGTGGCTGTGTTCCACTGACACTTTCCTGATGGGCCTTGAAAATTGCATTTTGTATAATTTTCATTGGTCACAAATGCCACTCTTGTTTTGATTTTCTTTCCCCAATCATTCTTGGCTTGCATTCTGGATTTGTCCCACTGTCTGGAGTTCGCTAACTCTTGTGCACGGCTAGGTCGGGACTTTGCTTTCGAACATCTGAAGGTGGCCCGGTGGCATCAGCGTCACCTGGCAGCTTGTTAAAATGTTGAATAATGGGTCCACCTCAGACCTGCTGGTTGGTTTGCAAACTCAGGAGTTCCCTGGGTGAAATCTGAAACCAGCCTCTCATACGTGGAGGGCAAGGAGAGACAGATAAAGAGGCAGCCACTCCACATGGGCAGGTGGTGGGGTTAACAAGCCAGGGAACTTCCAGACAGGGCTTGTCTTGGGTGGCCTGTAAGACAAGGGGGTCTCAGCCCCCTGCCAGAGTCTTAAAAGCTTACAGAGAAGCCTTAAATGGGTTCAGTTACATGTACCGTCCAGGTGGCCTCAACCACACACGCTCTCAAGGGTGCATCTCTGGAACAGCTCCCAGTGTGGGAGCGGGGCAGGAGGTACGTGCCAAGGACAGTGGAGGAGCGAGGAACCTCCAGTCGCCTGGGTTCAACTCTGGTCCATCCTCATCAGATAATTTCTCCTCCCACTGTGCCGAGTCAAAATCTGCATTTTAACAAGCGTCCTGGGGATTTGTCTGTAGAACGAAGTTGGAAATGAACTGACTAGTAAGTTTCCCAAGCTTTGGGGTCATCCAGATCCTCGTTTGCCCCCTGCTGGGCTCTAAGTGGGGTCACTGACCCTGCCTCTGATGGGGATGAGGTCAGCTCACTTGCCTCTGGTTGGTGAGGTCAGCTAACACTACGGCTCAGCCTCAGTCTTTCTAAAATGGGGGTAATGACGTCTGGCTCAACAAGTAGCAACACTTATTATGATTTCTATTTTCTTTGATTTCACATTAATTACATAATTGAGACAAATTTTAAGAAGTCAAATTTGATAGTGCATCGATACAAGAATTCTCCTCTGTCCTTTCTCCTCTTTTCCAGAGCTGCCCTGCCTCCGATTCAGAGATGCTCTGGTCAACATTACTCAGAAGTTCTAAAGTATAAAGAATGAATCTTTGTTCTGCAGTTCCTACTAGGATGTGAGCATGTGAGGGAGAGATTTTGCTGCAAGTGGGTTCTTTGGCGGAAGATGGGAAAAGCTTTTGATTTTTAAATGCTTTAAAAAATGATAATACAATTTATCTTAGAAAAATGTAAAGTCCAAACAGTTATCAAGGTAAACAGAAATTACCGGTTCTCCCAGTACCCCAGGATGACCCTGGGATGTGTACTTACTTGCACACTAGGAGTAAAGGTCATGACCAGAAAGCGGCACATTGTAACCGACTACTGTACTTCAATTTAAAAATAAAGGTTAAATGAATTCTGCCTACTGTTCTTCATTTGCGCCTAATAGATCATGGGGATTTAGCCTTCTCCCTAACAGCCTTTGGAATATGCTGTTTGGTCAGGATGACATTCCGTGCTGTGAACACGAGTTTACCTGTTCTCTGGACGATAAATACCAGGAGACTTTTTACTACCATCCTTAACACTGAAGGAAGGAAGCTTTGAACAAGAAATTCTTTTTTTTTTTCCTTAGCTTCTCAGAACACACCAATTATTTACCCTGCCTCTGGAAACACCTGGAAGCTCCCCAGTGTAGACATGCTCTGGTGAACATCGTTTGATCTACGTAATATATACATTTGGACCAGCAGGACTGACCCAACTCTTCACATTAGAAACCTAAAGATCCCTGAAACGTTGCTTCTGCCTCCGCCCTGAGGCTCCCCCCAGCTCTCCAGAGCCCTCTGAAGTAAGTTCCCTCTTTGGAAACAATCTACTTTGTGATGGGGAACAACGCGACTTTGTTTCATACAACCTTCTGGTTAGACTCGGGCACCAGGCAGGGCACGTCTTTGTGGCGCTCCAGGAACCCTTCAAACTGTTCGTCGCTGATGACAAACCGCTCGGCTTCTCTCAGGGCGTCTTCTCCAGAATTCTCACCCTCAATCAGGAGGCACTGGAAGACCTGGAACACAAGTGTAGTGTTGGCTTCGTGAAGCACTTTCCATCAGTTTTTGCCCCAAATTTCACTTCCCCCGAACCAGGCTTCATCTTTCCAGAGCAAAAAAGATTCTCCCCTTTAAGGAACATGCTAGAAAGACGTTCCTCCAGGGAAACGAGATCGTGCCCCGAAATTTAGAGATATGATACTAGAAGCCCAAACATTCCTAAAATACACGTTTTTAAAAACTGGTCTAGATGGTGTTGTTCCAGTCTGCGGAGCTATTTTTTCAGACTGCAAAACAATTGAAGGAAATATGAGCTATAAAAAGGCATCAAGAAAATAAATCAGTTTTCAGCCCTAAACCGAGAAATGAGTGTTTTCAAAATGTTGTGTCTACTGATGTTTGACACAAGCTTATTAAGGCTCTTAGAACATGTTTGTTTTTCAGGGAATAGGAAAGACAGCTTTCCAAAGCCATTAATAGCCTTTTCCAACACCCTTTTAAGTAAATCAGTTCATGTGTGTGTAAGACGCATTATTCCACCACAAGGGACACCCGCACCTGAACAGGACTCAGCCCCAGGCACTTCTCCAAGGTGACAGTAGGTGGCGCTGTTGAAGGTCAGAGCCGCACAGAGCCCAGGTAACGGTTTCCGTGCACGGAAGCATTTAATGCACACTGTGGTCGGCTTAGAAGTAATTTTAAGTGCCCCCTAAATATCGCCTTCTTTGCTCATTCTCTCCCCCACTCACCCCTTCTCTGCCCCCACCCCCTTTGTTGGCTCTGGCCACGTGGTAGTTTTCCCATTTGCTTTCGTGGCTGTCTTCCTCAGCAGGCTGTCTTGGGAGAGGACACCACTCATTTTGTACCCAAAGCACCCGTCCCCAGTCCAGGCAGAGGGGGAGGAGAGAGGCCTGGCAGGGGTGGGACTTCCGCGTGGGTCAGAATCCCACGCTCACTCCAGTGTCAGGCGGGGAAGACACACGTGGGCATCTTCCCTGGGGAGGGGTCCAGGATCCACCTGCTGGAACGGAGGGGCCTCTCGCGAAAAAACCCACGTCACCGGAGCGGGAAGGGGAGTAGGCGGGGCGGAGGGGCGGGGTGAGTGGGAGCGGCTGGGCGCAGCAAGCCTGAGTTGGTTGCTGCCCGCTTGCTGACGAATCCCGGCCTGCTGGGCGCTGGGGCACTGCTGACTGTGGACGCAGCCTGCAAGCCCGGAGCCTCCCGCAGCGGGGGCTGCCTCCTGGGACCAGGTCCTGAAGCACGTGGGTGATGGCGCACCTGATCCAGCTTTACAGCTGCTTGCAGCCCACAGACCTCAGTGGTCGGAGGAGAACACTGTTCTCCAAACAGACAGCAGCTAATCCTCTCCCTCCTTTGTGTCTGGACAGGACTCTCTTCTCTACCTGTGGAAATTTTGTCCACCCGCCAGAGCACAGCCAAACGCCACCTCCTACGTGAAGTCTTCCTGGCGCTTTGGCAGAATTAAACCTGGCCTGTTTTGCCCTCCCACGGTATCCGAG
The DNA here is from genome assembly GCF_048773025.1 of Camelus bactrianus. NCBI lineage: Eukaryota > Metazoa > Chordata > Mammalia > Artiodactyla > Camelidae > Camelus > Camelus bactrianus. The sequence continues at coordinate 17,182,060 of NC_133553.1, read as the reverse complement.
CACACATAGCTTTATCTTACATGAGTTTTGCTTGCCTCTTTCCCTTGCTGGAATTGAAGTCTACATCTTCTCCTTACTTACCTCTACTCTGGGGTCCAGGCACAGACTTTGCAGAGCCGCATAACGATCGCTGGGGCAGCTTGTTAAGACCCCATATTCACCCAAGCCCTCGCTCTAATCTGTTTCAGGACAGTGGGTGGGATGAAGCCTAAGGAGCTGTTTTTAAATAGTTCCCTGAATTGATTCTGAAGGACAGTCGAGGTGGAAGCCTTTAGTTTATAATTGTTTGCTAGAGGCTGCACATTGTAGATGCTGCAAAAACACCCTGGATTGGCTTACGTGTATTTGAACTCTGGACTTTTCAGTAGCAGATAAAGGGGCCAGTCCTAAAGCATGCATCTGGGTGAATGCATTTTGCTACAATTCGGAGATGTCCTTGCTCACAGTATCTTCTAGTGATTCAATGAAAAAAAAGAACTAACAATTTATGAAGAACATACATCCATTTATAAATAAGCCAAGATTTTTTGAGATGAAATCAGTCTTAGTATTTTAATGAGCATATCTGAGTTAGGCTTCCTATGAACATAACCTTCAGAGCATCTCCAAACACTTGGCGTATTTTTTTTTTTAATATTTACTTTCACAGTGTTCCAGAAGGGAATCAGTTCCAGTTTGCACAAGGGGTAGTTGAGCCAGAGAGAGTGTAAGTGGTTAAAATTTAGCAGAGCTGAAAGACTGACCAAGTGAGGCAGGAAGCCCCATAAAAAGACCAGCAGGACCCCCAAGCAGGGGTCCTGCTACTACTCTCCTGCCAGCACCATCCAGTTCCCTGGCCCAGAGGCTCTGTCTCACTTTTTGCCTCTGAAACAGCTTACTTAAACATAAAATTCTATTGATTCCCTGAGCTCACTCCTGATTGGTTCATTTCCTCCACTCCTGATTGGTTCATTTCCCTAACTTCTGATTGGTCCATTTGTAGTACTTCATTTGCATGGAGCTCACTCCTGATTGATTATTTCTGTCACTCCTGATTGGTCCACTTCCCTCACTCCTGATTGGTTGTTTCTCTCCCTCCTGATTGGTCCATTACTACAAAGCTTGTTCTTAATTAGTCAATTTTCCTTATACCTCATTTACATCTGATGTTGCAAAGTGTAAACTGGCAGCCTATAAAAGCCGGTGTAAACCGACAGACGGGGTCCAGAGGTTGGAGAGTTAACTCTTCTGGGCCTGCTGTTGCAATAAACCTGAGTTCTCCAACTCTCCATGTGCTGTTTGGTCTCTAGCCCAGATCCAGGTTGCTGTCACAACTGAGCTGTAACACATTTTTCTGCAACACAAGGACCCACTTTCTTGACTGGCTCGCTGTGTCCAGAGCTCTCTGTACCTTTAGTTTCACTCAAGCCAGTCTCTACTGAATGTTCTCTTAACTACAATCAGAAAAGAGACATGGTGCTTACCTTCCAGCGGACAGGGTTCAGTTCTCTAATTTGTTCCCTCATATCCTCGTCTACGTTGAATCGATTGATGACAGAATTTATCTTGAAGGCCACTCTGTAATCCCTACACCAGGTCCTCAATTTTTGGAGATTTTCCACGTGGTTCTTCTTTCCTTGACCACGGCCAATAAGGACATTGACTTGCTCGTCAAAGCTGTCACAGGAGATGGCGAGAATGTCCAAATATTCACCTGAGGGAAAACGACCACTTTAGGCTTTTCCGTCCTAGGATCCAGACATCAGGTCTTTAGGCCAGAGGATTAGGGACCACATAGGGACACATCATCATGTTTCTTCCTCGTGACATCTAACAGTATTTCAGAATGTTTGCAAATGTTCTTATTTGGGAGATTTAACATAGACTGTAGAGCTATGATGCGTCTTTAATAACTGGAGCATATGGCAACGCCAACCCTGAACTCCACTGTAGTGTGAAAATCGGTGGAAACTCACACCTGGCTGTCCACGTGTCGGCTCTGAGTAGACCTCCCACTTCCGGATTGTCTCCCCACCACTAACGCTGGTTTTCCCTACACACTTCCAAATTTGCTAACATGCACCACCTCTCCCATACAAGCATCTGAGCTTTTGACCCTCAGATACAGCAGTCCTCTGGCCCCCAGTCTTCACACCACACTGACAAGCGTGTGGACCCCATCTTGGAAGGAGAGTGGCGCCTGGGGACACAGCTGGCAAACCCAACTGATTATTCTCTGCTCACATTTCTCCCTGACCTCTCTTCTCTCTCTGAATATGGTTCCAAAGCTTCCTTTTAAACTTCTGAACCCCTCTTTGACTGAGTGACTCCCTTCCCAGATGGTTTGATGTTAACTAACTGCCTTCTGGTCTTCCTGTGAACCTTCATCCAATAGGATATGCTACCCACATCCACACCTGCCCTCTCTATCTTCCCACCTCCATTTCTTCACCATCTTCACCAGCAGAGATTTTCTGTGAACTTCCTCAACAGATCATAAATGCAACTCCCCTTTGAGTGATTTCAAGGCTCAAACAGCTCATACAAAGCAAGAACAGAACATTTTACTCTAAGAGTGAAGTAAGAAGTGTTTCCTAAAACAAGAGCAGTAATAATAGCTAACATTTTTCAAATACTTCCTAAATTCCAGGTACTGCTCTCAGGATATCAGCATTGACTATGTAAAACTTAGCTGTGAGTGCCCTCTGCAACCTTAGGATCAGTGGTTCATAACCTGGATGTGCAGTGGAATCCCTTGGAGGACCCCACGTTGGTCTGTCTACATGCCACGAGGTTCTGATGTAATTAGCCTGGGGTTCAGACCCAACACAGATATTTTATTTAAAGTTTCTCAGCCGTCAAATATGCAGCCAAAGACAAGAACAACTGTTTTAGTCCAAGCAATTAATTTATACACGAGACTACCAAATACACTTATTTCCATAAATATTTTAAAAATTCAACATGAGTAGCAAACAAACAATAAGGTTGGGGCTTGCAAAACTGTAAATTGTGTTCATCTGCCCCACTCGTGGTTCCACTAAACACTTGCTCCATTGATAGCGGACATACTTGTTTACCCAGAGCCCTACAGAACGAAACCAACCAAAACACCGTGCACAGCTTGCAAAGAGAAGAGAATAAGCACATTTGTCTTTCTGTCCCTCCTGATCCCCAGCAGGCCTGGCTGAAGGCCCAGGATGGAAGGAAAGAATGCACTGGACCACGGTAGCGGCCACAGTCCAGTGTCACACGAAGAGCTCACCGTAGTTCCTGAACCACCTCTCCCGGATCAGGCTCCCGTTGCTCACGATGCTCACACTGGGCAGCTGCAGCTCCTCTTTGCAGAATCTCACCAGCTTGCCGAGATACTCGCCCCGGTCGTGGATAAAGGGCTCTCCGCCCGAGAAGTTGATCTTCTCCATACCTGGGACAGAAAGCACATGGATTTTCCTTCTCTTTTTCCACTTGGCCAACTTCCATTATTACTTTAAAGGCAACAGAGAACGAGACTAGGGAAAAATGGGCCTGGGAGGTGTCCCTGAGCTCCAAAGCCCTTGGTCTTTTGAGGTCTCGTCACCCTCTATCCTAGTTTCCCAGGGACGGTCCTGCTGTCCTGAGAACCACATCTCACCAGGCAGTCATCTCTAGCACCCTCTTTTACTCTCAGATGTTTCTACAGTGGGACGGTGATACATTACATCACCTCACTATTCATAAGCTAACCTGCGAGGAGGCAGCTTGTGTGACGATCATTATTATCAAATAAAAGCAGTGTCCCCTAAAAGTGTGCTTAAACAGGGGCAGGTAACTGAAGAAGGTGAAACAGTGTATCGGACAGTGGTGTAGCCAGTGATGAATCTGAGGGGCAGGTTTAGAGGGGATGGAAGAATGAGAGAATGGAAGGAACAGGATGTAGAGACATAGTTAAGAGCTTAGAAGGGTCAAATCGTTTGCAGATATCTTCTCCCATCCATCAGCTGTCTTTTCATTTTGTTGGTGGTTCCCTTTACTGTGCGAAAGCTTTTACACTTTTTAAAAGTGTCCACCAACAGGTGAATGGATAAAGAAGACACGGTATATATATAAATATATATTATAGAATACTATTCATTTATAAAAAATAATGAACTTTTGCCATTTGCAGCAACACGGATGGATTTGGAAGGTATTATGCTAAGTGAAATAAGTCAGACAGAGAAAGACAGATACTGTGTGTTATCACTTATGTATGGAATCTTAAAAAATACCACAAACTAGTGAATAAGCAAAAAAGAAGCAGACTCCCGCCACTTACAAACCAGAGGTTACCAGTGGGGGGAGGGAAGGGGGAAGGTGGGGGGAAAAGGTTTATAATGGGATTCTATGAAATCATATAGGTGAAACTTCTGAAAATTGAAAAGCATTAAAGAATTTAAAGAGTCTTTCATTCAATTAAAAAAAAACCTGCTATAATATGCATTTGTAACAAGTGTCATGTGATCACAAATGACACAGAGAGGGATTCATCCTGCATGAAAAGGACCAGGAATAATTCTAAAGAGCTTGGGAAGTTCACCAGTGGAGACTGGGGTGATGGGCATCCCAGGAGGAGAGAACAGTGCTGTTACAGGCTTGATGGCTCAGGTTTTGGGGGGGAACGGGCGTGACATGACATGCCCACAGCATAGGACCCTTAAGTCACTGGGGCAGAGCGTGGCCGCACTGAGCCTGATGGCTGTGCTAATGAGTTTGGGCTTGGAAACCATGTGAGAGAGTTAAGTGGGGGAGTTAAGGCTTCAAAAGCATATTTTAGTAAGGTAATGTGCTTTCAGTGGGGACACAGACAGTGAGATGAATGCAGCAGACCTGGTGAGACCCTGAGCTAGACCCCTGGCAACGGCGAGACGGATCAGTCCTTGGCTGAGCTCTTGTGGGTGACTGAGCAGACATAAGGGGGAGCAAAATAAGTCAGATCCAATCAAGGGCAAACATGCGATTTCATTGTAGGAAGTACAAGACGGGGCCAAACAAGTCTGCGTGTTAGAAGACAAGTGAGTGGTTCCCCGGGGAGGAAGGGCAGGGCCGGAAGTGAGCAGGCGCTCTGGGCACCCTGATGTTTTTTGTCTAGATCTCTGTGCTGTGCACCTGGGTGTGGTCCCTCTGTGAGATTCAGGATGTCTACAGGTCTCTCTCTGTGTGTTCTCTATCTTTTAAAAAGTTAAGCAAGTTGAGAAAAATCGGGCGATGTTGCTAGTTTAGGAGGGGCCCTAGGAAAGACAAGGGGAGAAGGAGGGACAGATGTGGAGTGGAAGATGCCACCTTAGAACTGAGGGTGCCCAGCTCTCTCTGAGACACCTGCGCGTTACTGATGAGGCGACATTCAGTGAGCAGGTCTTGCGAGCAAAGTCTTTCCCTTGTTTGAGTTGTGAATAGTTTGAGTGTCATAGTAAAAGCACGTAAATAATCCAAAATAAAAGACTCAAACATTGCGTTTCTTAAGCCAAAGCATTTGTATTTGTTTAAAACTTTCCTCATTAACTGTTGCTGGAAAATCCCAGCCCCTTAAAGCTTTGGACAGACCCAGCGCAACAGAACTTCCCCCGACCTGGCTCGTTCCACACGCAGGGCGGACAGACGCCCAGCAGGTGCAGGAGGATGGGTTTGCCCCACGGACCCGCCAGCCAGCCGGCTCTGCGGTTTAGGACGGTCCAGGCGCCCGTCCCCAAGCTCACCCTCCCGCCCTCCGGCAGGACAGCATCCTCACTGTGCCCGGGGAACGGCTGACGTTGCGGGGAAGCTCTCCAGCTGCGCGCGCCCCCGGCCCCTCCCCGCAGCCCGGCGCGCGGCGGCCCGGGGCGCTGGGGACTCACCCGCCTCCTTCAGCAGCAGCAGCCCTCGCTTGGCCTCCTCCAGGGGCAGCACGAAGGACGTCTTGGCCGTGTGGAAGCAGAAGCCGCACTTGTAGTTGCACTGCCGGGTGAAGTGGTAGTTGACGCTGGTGGGGGTGGCGGGCGGCTCGCCGTCCGCCTCGCCTCGCCCGCGGGCCTTCCCGGGCTCCCTCCGGGGCAGCGGCCGGGCGCCCCCGCCCCCCGCGCGCCGCAGCGCCGCCCGGAGCCAGAGCAGCAGGGGCCCCAGGCCGCTGCACAGGGAGCCCAGGGGCTGCACGAAGGCGCTCAGCGCTTTCAGGGCAAACGCGACGGGCGCGAGCGTCCACATGGTGGCCGGCGCCCTGAGGCTGCCGTGCGCCTCCCGCCTGCCTTTATAGGTGTCCCGGCGACCTGTCCCGGACGACGGGGACGATGGACACGCCTCCTGTGACTCACTCTCAGCTGAGTACAGTTTCGATTTTTCTCTTCTTAGAAATGAAAGTGGGAACAGGACCAAGGCTGAGGTTCAGCAGTGGGGCCGTCGGTCGTCGGCTTTCCTCTGCCTGCCGGCGCAGGCCGCAGCCATGCAGGTGGAGGGACTGCGCCTCATCCAGACCTCCACCGCAGGAAGCCCTGGGCCTGGCCGCGGCACAGCCACCTCTGAGCTGCTGTTACTCGCGCATCATATCCGTGATGCGGCTGCTACCTCGAGCCCTGAACACGGGGCCCTCGGGGGGAGTTTGTTAGGAAAGCGTGACTGACCCCGTGCAGGACCCCCGTTCCGACCACAGTCAGAGTGCACAGGATGATTATACTTCAATAAAAAAATATATGTAATATACAAAAAATGCATCGACGCATAATGACAGGATGCCTGCATCTTTCTTTAGTTATCCTTGTCTTAATTTATGCACTGGCAGTGTTAAAATTTAGGCATTTATATTTTCCTGCAGGTCTATGGATTTCTGTATCATTTTTAATAGACAAGAGGGAAAATCAGATACTTTTCTAAGATGATGCTTTTTTTTTAAATTGCAGTAGGGTTGATTTACAATGCTGTGTTAGTTTCAGACACACAGCACAGCGATTCAGTTGTATGTATTTACATATCTGTTCTTTTTCAGATTCTTCTCCGTGATAGGTTATTACAAGACACTGAATATAGTTCCCTGTGTTATAGATTAGGACCTTGTTTGTGTACTGCATAAATGGTGGTTTGTATCTGCTGATCCCAAACTCTTAACTTACCCCACTCTTTCCCCTCTTTGGTAATCGTAAGTCTGTTTTCTAGGTCTGTGAGTCTATTTCTGTTTTGTAAATAAGTTTATTTTTATCTTTTTTATTTTTTATTTTTTATTGAAGTACAGTCAGTTACAATGTGTCAGTCTCTGGTGTACAGCATAAATGTCCCAGTCATGCATATGCATACATATATTCGTTTTCATATTTTTTTCATTAAAGGTTATTACAAGATATTGAACATAGTTCCCTATACTATACAGAAGAAACTTTTTAAAAATCATTTTTATATAGAGTGGCTAACATTTGTAAATCTCACACTCCCAAATTTATCCCTTCCTATTCCCTTTCCCTGACAATCTTAAGATTGTTTACTAAGTCTGCAAGTCTGTTTCTGTTTTGTAGATAAGTTCACAGTGTCCTTTTTTTTTTCATTTTTATCCTTTTTTTAGATTCCACATATAAGTAGTATCATATATTCATCTTTCTCTGTCTGACTTTCTTCACTTAGTTGAATAATCTCTAGGTCCATCCATGTTGCTGCAAATGGCATTATTTCATTCTTTTGTATGGCTATATGTATATAATACCACATCTATCTATCTATATATAATACCACATCTTCTTTAGCCAGTCATCCATCAATGGACATTTAGGTTACTTCTATGTCTTGGCTGTTGTAAATAGTACTGCTGTGAACATTGGGGTGCGTGTGTCTTTTTGAATTGGAGTTTTCTCTGGATGTGTGCCCAGTCATAGGATTGCTGAATTGTATGGTAAGTCTATTTTAGTTTTTTAAGGAACCTCCATACTGTTCTCCATAGTGGCTGCACCAATTTACATCCCCACCAGCAGTGTAGGAGGGTTCCCTTTTCTTCACACCCTCTGCAGCATTTATTGTTTGTTGACTTTTTGATGGTGGCCATTCTGACTCACGTGAGGTGAAACCTCATTGTAGTTTTGATATGTATTTCTCTAATAACTCAAGTGCTTCCTCAGTGGTAAGAATTACTGTGGCTTTTTATTTATTTATTTTTAGAGTTTTCCTAGAAAGTGTTGCTGCATTCCATACTGAAATGCCCTCTCTCTTAGTCTCTTTAATCCGAATCGTGTTCGGTCTCGTGTGTCGTCTTAGGCTTCTGTGAGACTTGCAGGAAGTTGGAATAGCCCTAGTGGTTAACCTTATGGAACCACAGCTTAGCTCGTCACTTGCTAGCTGGGTGGCTGGGTAGGTTACTTCATTTCTCTGGATCTTCAATGCCTCATCTGTAAGTCCAAGTATCCCAGGGGATATTTGTGAAGACTGAAATTCTAATTAATGTGAAGCACTTAGAAACAGCGCCTGGAAAATCACTCCGGTGGGGTTAGCGGTTGTTATTGTACTGCTGTTATATTTTGAATGGAAACCAAGATAACTTTCATTTCACTAAGAAGGAAACTGAAAGCAAATTCAGCAAAACAGCAAGTGTCTGCTTAATGATTACCGGTTCTGCAATGATGGAGATGGTCCAAGTCCTTGACATCTTAGCCCAAAGCATTATTACAAACTGACCTCGGTCTGCCTCGATTAGGAAATACTTTTTGTGTGCTCGATCACATGTGAATGAAGAAATGAAGACCAAATCAGTTTCCATTTCAAAGAAAGTATCAGGTATGGCAGAGAGGGTGACCCTGCAGGCTTTTGAATCCAAACATTTTAAGAGTCTTGGCTGAATTGCCAATATTGTTTAATTTTGGGTAAATTTCTTTCCTGCCTGATTTTTTTTTTTTTGCCTGTATTATTTATTTATTATGTATGTATGTATGTATGTATGTATTTAACCTGCTTGATCTTGTTATCACATCTCGGATATACAGGTATTAATGTCTAACTCACCCAGAGCATTTTAAGGATTAAACAACATGACATATATTCAGCACTGGAAGTAGTATGAGAAATATCTAGCAAATGTGCAGCATCGTGTGACAGGGACCGTGCTGTACTTTGCAGGCGTTAACTCATTTCACAGCTGGGGAAACATGTCACGTCACACAGGGAGTGAGGGTTTGAACTGGGACTTAAACACCTGCAATACTGCTCAGTAATTGATAATTGCTAATAATTATTTTATTGTTACATCCTCAGTCTGTTCTATCCAGGTCAGTTCTCATACTCATTCATTTGTTCATCCAACCATTTTACTCCTTCATTCATGCAGGGATTCTTTTTTTCCTTCCTTTCTTCTTTCCTTCAACAAAGATTTATTGAGAATGCCCCATGTATCAGATAAAATATGAATAAATATGAATCCAATTGAAATAAATAAGGCCAAGTCCCTTCTGGCAAAGATCTCACAAAAGTCAACAGTCACTTTGGTATCCTTTGAAAATGTGCGTATTCCTTCAAAACTTATTTTTCTCCACTCATCTAAGAATAAGGTTCAGCTGTGGTAGACTTTCTTCTTCAAAGTCCTGGCTGGCAAAGGTCAGGGAGGGATTTCTTCTTCCAACTGCTCAAGATCAGGGTAGGCTGGAGGGAGGTCAAGGCCGCCTCCTTATAGGTTTCTGCTCCTTGGGAGCTGGCTGTCTCTAAAGGTATCCAGACACAACTGGGTGGCAGCCAAATGTCACCACCATTTTTATTTAGCCAGGGACTTTTTTGTCTGCCTGACTCACTTCATTTACTAGGATAATCTCTAGGTCCATCCACGTTGTTGTAATGCCATTATTTCATCCTTTTTATGGCTGAGTAATATTCCACTGTGTCTGTGTGTGTGTGTGTGTGTGTGTGTGTGTGTGTGTGTGTACACCACGTGGGCTGCAGCCCCCAAACCACTTGTTTGTTCTGTGTATCTGGGAATCTGCTTCTTTTCTGCTTTATTCACTAGTTTGTTGTATTTTTTAGATTCCACATATAAGTAATATTATAGTCTTTGTCATTCTCTGATCAGAGATTTCCTGTGAGCTTCCTCAACAGATCATAAATGCAACTCCCCTTTGAGTGATTTCAAGGCTCAAAAAGCTCGGACAAAGCAAGAACACAACATTTTACGCTAAGAGTGAAGTTAGAAGTGTTTCCTAAAACAAGAGCAGTAATAATAGCTAACATTTTTCAAGTGCTTCCTAAATTCCATGTACTGCTCTCAGGATATTAGGATCGACTATGTAAAACTTAGCTGTGAGTGCCCTCCACAACCTTAGGATCAGTGGTTCATGACCTGGCTGCTCAGTGGAACCCCCTGGAGGACCCCACATTGGTCTGCCCACATGCCATGATGTAATTAGCCTGGGGTTCAGACCCAAAACAGAGATTTTATTTAAAGTTTCTCAGCAGCCAAATATGTAGCCAGAGACAAGAATGACTGTTTTAGTCCAAGCAATTAATTTACACATGAGGCTACCAAAATACACTTATTTCTGAAAAGTTTTAAAAACTCAACATGAATAGCAAATAGACAATAAGGTTGGGGCTTGCAAAACTGTAAACTGTGTTCATCTGCCCCACGCGTGGCTCCGCTAAGTACTCGCTCCATTGATAATGGGCAGAAGAACCTTGGCGTTAACGTGCTCTGTTATCCGCCTGGCCATACTTGTTTACCAGCGCCCTGCAGAACGAAACCCACCAAAACTCATGGTTTTGAAAGAGATTAAGATAAGCACACTTGTTTTTTCCTTCCTTCAGATCCCCAGCAGGTCTGGCCAAAGGCCCAGGATGGAAGGAAACAGCACAATAGACAGTGGTAGCGGCCACAGTCCGGTGTCACGCTAGGAGCTCCCCATGGTTCCTGGACCACCTCCCCTGGGTCAGGTTGCTCCTGTTTTCTAAAACCACCCTCTAGGTTTGTCCGCTTTTGAAGTCCCTATGGATGGAATCCCATGGTATCTGCTTTTTTCTGTATAGCTGCTTTCACGTGATATGTGTAGATTTCTTTCCATTTTGTTGTGTTTAGCAGTACTTTCCATTTTCATAGCCATCTGGGAGTCCATTGTTTGAATATACCACAGTCCATTTGATCATCCTATTATGACGAGCATTTGGAGTATTTTGCTGTTCTGCTGTACCTTTTCTCGTCCATGCCTTTTGGTCAACATAAGTATGCATCTGCATGGGGTGTACACCCAGGAGTGGGATCAGTGGTCCATACAGTATACATATGTCCCCCTTTAATACTTCCAAAGAGTTGTCCAGAGTGCCAGACCAAGTTCCACTCCAGCCAGAACAATGTCAGCATTCCAATTGCTCCACGTGTTCTTCCTCACTCGGGATTGTCCCTGAAAGACTTTTGTTTTGTCTGGTTTAATTTTAGTCATCTCAGTGGGTGTGGAGTTGGTCTCTCTGTGGTTTTACTATCCAGTTTCCTGATGACTAATGATGTTAAGCACATTTTTTATATGTTTAACTAATAGCTATTTTGATTATCTCTTGGTGAAGTGCCTGTTTGAATCCCTTGCCCTCTTTTTTTTTTACTGGATTTTCTGCATTTTTATTATCGATCTGTAGGAATTTATTGCATAGAGTGTACTTCCTTGGTTATATGAATCACAAATACCTTCTTTAACTTTTTGTCTGTCCTGTTCACTCATTTACTGGTTGTAACTTAATTCATTTCATGTGTGTAATTTCACTAAATTTACTAATTTATAAAGAGCTGTCACTGTGCGCATGTGTATTTAAATAAATAAAATGGAAGATCAAAGTACTTCTTAATAAGAGTTCCTTGAACATTTTATTTAATTTCCATGTGTGTATGCGTGTGTGTGTATTGGGTTGTGTTTCAGGAGTCTCGGCACCACCCACAAGGACTTGTAAGACTTGGGAGCAGTTTACGCTCACAGCCAGGGTTTATTCCAGGGAGAGGATGCAGAGCAAGGACATCAGGGAAAAGAGGAACATCAAAGGAGTTTGGAGAGGTGGGCACAGACCTTTGACTCCGTCCCCATCTGGGGTTGCACTCTCTCTTTAGCAGTGCCCCCACCCCAGGACAGGTGTGAGATAGCTGGTCAGGGAAGCCTGCTTGCATCCCAGGCCTGCTGTTCTGTGGTGAGCTGGACACGTAGGCACATCCTGCTGTGACCAGTCGCGGTCATTTAATCCCAGGACACCACCTGTCAATGCGGTGCCCATCATCAGTCATGATACTTGAGCAAAGCAATCCTGACAAGCTGGTGTGGCATGTCCGATGCTCCAGGTGTATACATAGAACCACAGAAAGAAGGTTTTAAGGGCACATTTCTAGGATTTGGCCAGGTTCGGTTGTGACTCCAGGCTCCCGAGAGAGACGCCCGGATTGTAAGCACCTGCACCTGCTGTGTTAACTCTTCTCAAGGATCTACATAAACTATATCTCGTAGTGAGATCAGCTCCACAATACAATAGCAACCCCTTCAAATCACAAACCCACAAACGTGCCCAAAAGAGCTTTTATAAATGAGAAATAGAAGGCTTATATAGTAGAATGTTTATATATTCCTTGATAAAACAGTTACTTATAAAACTTGTCCAGTACTTTTCAGACCCTTCATCAACTACCGCCCTGAAACTTGGATTATAGAATCTATAACTCTTTCCTGGGTTTATTTTATTAAGTCTTATTTTCCAAGTTCATTATTTATTTTGTGATGTTTGGATTTATTGATGTAGAATTGTATGTAATACTCTCTCCTTTATCTGTCCATTTTACTCTGTGGTTCTTTCCTCTCTTGCATTACTATTATGCTGATTTTATTTCCTTTTTTTTTAATCCAGTTTTACCTACTCTGAAGCACATCTACTTAAGCAAGTTTTCAAAAACCAATCTTTTCCAAAATAAATACTATTTTCTCATTTTATTGTTTATTAATAATTACGTTTATATTAGTTAATTCTCCCTTTCTGCTTTTTTTTTCCCTATGAGCAGAATGGCTAGAATATTTCATATTTCCCTATTTTTTACAGTATAGTTTTTTATTGTAGTGTAGTCAGTTTACAATGTGTCAATTTCTGGTGGACAGCATAATGTTTCAGTCATACATTATATATATACATGTATTCATTTTCAGGTTCTTTTTCAGTATAGGTTACTACTTATTTTTTCCTGTTTGAGGCTGTAAATTGAATTCTGACTGAAGAACCTGGCTTTTTATGTGAATAAAGCTGTGTTGTTCTTTCATTGAAAGACCTCTTTGGAATGTCTTTCCAGCTCCCAGCTTCTCTCCTCCACACCCACAAGCGCAGGTTACTACAGGCAAGTTTATTCAGTCTAAACATCGACCCCAGCTGGGACCACCAGAGTCTCTGTTTTAGGAAATTATAATTGGAACTAAAAACATGACAGACTTTTTTTTCCTTTATGAATGAAAATATTTTATCTTCAGTCTTCAACATAGTTAAGACTGACTGAGCCTCGATCTTGCACTGCCATGAATTTCACAGTCTCCTTGTAGTAAGGAAGGGAGTGAAAACAGAGAGGGAAACTTAAAGTAAGAGCAGCCGTAATGAGGGGGGGGGCCATGGGAGAAAAGGTCAAGAAAGGCTCACGGGAGGATACAATACTGTCCCAAAGGACAAAAAGGAGCTTGCTTTTCTCCTATTATCTTTCGTGCCACACAGGTGACACCTCTGCTCCCTAGAAGGTCCAAATGTCAAATTGCTCATAAGGAATAAAAACGACCCTCTTCCCAATAAGCTTAAAAGATCTTAATCTCAGAATTACCCTTTCCCTGTTAACCCATACTTCAACCACATAGCTGTCACAGTTCATGGGTTTTCTTTAAGAATTAAAGCTAATCTCACACTCAATACACACTGATTAAATCATAAAGTTTATTTTCTTGCAGGGCATCTAATGTTTTCCATCTTCGTCTCAATTCTAAATTTTTTGGGTCTGCTTGACAATCATTTTCAAACATATCAATCAATGAGTAAAAACAAAATAAAACATCCAAATAATGTTGTAACTGCTGCGTGTACTCCTCGAAGGCGGCGATCCGTGTGACGCCCGCTGCTGAAAGCGGCGCTGTCAGGCCGTCCAGCTGCTGTCTCCTTGGACCTGCAGGCACCGCTTTTATTTGGCGTTTGTAAGGCAAAGGAGAGGTGCCAGTCTGGTGACACTTACCAGTTTGAGAGTCATTAAAAGGTGTGTGTGCGCGGTGGGGTGGGGTGGGGGGTAATCCCAAAAGAGGGAAAAGCACGTGCAAAGCCGAGTGAAAGCGATACAGCAGCTCCTGGGACTCGAGTCCGGGCGAGGGCGCAGCGCTGAGGTCGGGGAACGGCCGCCGGCTCTGCGGGACCCGCAAGTCAAGCCCAGGTGAGACGTCAGCGGTGCGCGAGGGCGATGGGGAGCCGGTGAGGGTGGTGGCGCAGGGGACACTCCGGTCTAGAAGGCAAAGGTCTCACGTACCGCCTCTGAGACACGCACACCATACACTGGACTTAAGCAACACCAAGGGAATTATTCAAACCGTGGCCCGGGGCCACCTGCCCTCTCCCCATCGCAGCGCGGGCCCAGGTCCCCATCCGAGCCACTCTGCCGCCGGGCGCCCGCGGGCGTCCCCTCCCGGCGGCGCGACCTCGCCGCAAGGAGGAGGCGGAGGCCGAGATCGGGAAGGGCGCCCGGGTCTGGAGCCCCGCCCACCGCCGTCGCTTCGCTTTCGGTTCCCCGCGGCGCCGCCCGCCGATCCCGGGGTTTCGTTTCCCGGCGCGCGGGGCGGGACCGGGAGGCGCCCATGGCCTTTGGCTGCCGCCCGCGCGCCCCGCTGCTGCTCGCTCGTCTCCTGGGACTGCGGCGCGGGGCCTGCGCTCGGGCCATGGCGCCGCCGCCGCGCTGCTTGGCGCTGGAGCTGCCCGGCTGCATCCTGGCTCACTTCGCCGTCGGCGTCGAGGCCCCGGGCGCGCGCCCCGACCCCCGTGTGGCCGCGCTCCTGGGCCCCCCGGGCCGCAGCTTCTCGCTGAGCGTGCCGGTGGCGCCGGGCGGGGACTGCGCGGCCCGGGTGCGCGCGGCCCGGCTGCACCAGCGCCTGCTGCACCAGCTGCGCCGCGGCCCCTTCCAGCTGTGCCAGCTGCGCAGGCTGCTGTGCTACCGCCCGGGCGGCGAGGCGGGCGACCTGCAGCACGGCTTCCTGCTCCACGACCCGCGCGACAGCCCCGACACCCGGCGCGCGCTGCTGGCGCTGCTGGACGCCTACCCCGAGGCCCCGCGCCCGCGCCTGGCCGAGTTCGTGGGCGACCCGCTCAGCCAAGTGTGGCGGCGCCCGTGGGAGCTGCGGGACGGCCAGGGGTGGCGGCAGGTGGGCCGCGAGCGCGTCGTGCCAGCGCCAGAGCCCGAGCTGCACCCGGTGGTGCCCGACCTGCCCAGCTCCGGGGTCTTCCCCCACCGGGAGGCCGCCCGCGCCGTTTTGGAGGCGGTAAGAGTCGGCCCCTTTCCAGCGCTCAGCATGGACCGCTCCCCCCACACCCAGATCAGAGAAGTGGGTACAGTGTGCTCCCGGGGGTTCTACCTGTCCTGACCTCTCTTGTCCCGTAGTTGCTTCACTCCCGTCCGCAAATCCGGCAGTGAGGGCGGCCGGAGTGCCAGCCGCTGGTTAGACACCGTGGCTCTTTCGGGATTCTTGCCCGCCAGGAACCCCCAGCCTGATGTGCGAAACCGACGTGCCAACAGGAGCAGTGGGGGGACGGAGGTCCTGGCGGAGGGAGGGGGCCGCTGGGTGTGGGGGAAGACAGTGCCCTCTCTCGGAAGGAATGACCCCACCTGGGGAGGTCGGGATGTAGAGAGAAGAGCCTGAGTTTGGGGGTTTAAGAAACTTGGACTTAAGCAGTGCCTGCTACTTACTGGCTGTGACCCAGCCACTTAGCTGCTCTGCCTTTGTTTTGCTTCCTTTCTTCTGGAAAGTACCTGTCCTGCAGCGTTAGGACCAGGAAACGTGACACACAGCAGGTGCTCAGTGAAGAACAGCTAAGATTCTTTCTGCCCGCAGCCCAGGCTGGTCCTGAGGCTGGGTTGTGGCTCTTGGATGAATTGTGTGGGATAGGATTTCTGAGTGGTTAAGATTACAAGACCTGGCTTTGAATCCAAACTCTGACATTTATTACCTGCGTCAAGTTCAGTACGTTTCTTAAACATTCTTTGCCTCGGTTTCCTGAACCCATAGGTGGGGAAGATAGCTGCATGACTCTCACGGTGATCGTGAGCAGTGGCCAAGTTAATACTCTGAAAGCGCTTAGAACATTGCCTTGCGCAGCGCAAGCAAGTAAGAAAATCAATGCCGGGCCTCTCTGTAGAGATGCTGTGAGAGCACAGTGATGTCACACACGGTTAAGAACTTTGAATCCTCAGGAGCCCCTGCCCTGCTCACGTGGTAATGATGGGCAGTGCTTGGTGATGGCCAGTGCTTGGTGCTCTTCTGAGCCCCGAGTGCTTAGGAAAAGACAGGATGCGGACTGCCCTCTTTGGAGCCTGTGGTGTGGCTGATTTCCCACATTTGTGACACATGGCACCGGGCAGGTCCTGTGGCTCCACTGTCGCTGTGTGACACTGCTCCACATTTATGCATCTTTCCTGTCCTTCCTCATCTGGGGGAAGCTGGTCAGTGAAAGTTGAAGGCTGGGTGATTCCGACAGTTACTGCCTTTTTGAGCCTCAGCTATGCAGTATATCATAAAGCGATTCAGCCCTTGTCAGGTTCAAAATACTATGTGTTCTGGCACGGTGCCAAACATAACACACCTGTTAGCATTGTGCAGTCTTGCTCCCAGCAATTAGACGTGGCTTCTGCCAAGGTCCCCGTTGCTTCACTGCTGATGCCTGGATGTTGTGTTACAGTGTACATCCTTCATTCCTGAAGCCCAAGCGGTGCTTGATCTGGTTGACCAGTGCCCAGAGCAGGTCCAGAAGGGAAGGTTCCCCATTATTGTCATTGAAGGACTGGATGCCACAGGTAAGAGAAGTGTACCTTTTAGTTATAGGCAATGCAGTTAACCAACCAGCTGCATGAATAGTAGACAGGTCTTGACAAACAAAACTGTATACAGGATTCAATCCATAAGCCTCCTATGAATCTCTAGTGTGTGCCAGGCGTGGAGGGAGGCTGGCCAGGAAGATGGATAATTTCTGTGTAAGGCCATGGAGAGATGGGGGAGCTCAGGTGCCCTGGGAACACAGGAAGGCACAGAGTGCATCCTCGGTGTGAGAGACGAGGGGACGGAGGCACCGCGGGGAGAGCTTGAAAGGGTGGGCACCTGGATTGTGTTTTCAGCAGATAGGAGCTGCTCAAGAGAGGAAGGCAGGAGAGACGCTCCAAAAGAAGAAACAGCAGGGTGAAGTTGGAGATTGGAACCACCTGGTGTGTCCAGGAACTACAGGCAATGCAGAGGCCCCTTGTGGAAGCAAAATGTGGAAGAACTAGGGAGAGGCGGGCAGGAGCCTTTGGAACTGCCAAACAAGCATCAAAATCCAATGGACGTGCCCACATTTAGCCCAGAACACAACAGCAGGAGAAGGGTGGCTCTGAGGGCAGCAGGGAATACCCAAGGACAGGGCGGATCTTGGACAACAACAGTGTCATGTGTGTCAACGGAGGAGTGAGAATCTGGGGGCCAATACAAAGTCTCTCATTAGTTTGTAAACGAGATGACTGTTTTGTTTTTTCTCCCAAGCTTGCTAACACCCAACGGGGGAATCCTGAGTTCCTAAGGGTTGGCATCATTTTTTAAAGAGTCATATTTAATCTGCTCCTTCGGTTGACAGGTGGAAAGTATGTCTTTGCTCTTTCTGAGTGAATAGTAACTTTGGGGAGTGTTGTGTTGGCCATGGCTAAGATGTGCTCTACTTTGTATATGACCTGCAGGTAAAACCACGGTGACCCAGTCAGTTTCAGATTCACTCAAGGCTGTTCTTTTAAAGTCACCACCCTCTTGTATCAGCCAGTGGAGGAAAATTTTTGATGATGAACCAAATATCATTAGAAGAGCCTTTTACTCTTTGGGCAATTATATCGTGGCTTCTGAAATAGCTGAAGAATCTACCACATCGCCTGTGATTGTGGACAGGTGGGTATAAAGGTGCCTTCAATTTGGCATTTTCTTCCTAACATATGAGTATGATTGTATGTGTGTGCATGTGTGTGTGTGTGCATATATATGTAAGGACACAGTGGTGTTTAAGTCAGACTGTATTATAATAGTAGGAATAATGTCTATGATTTGGCATTTGGCTAAGAGCATTACACATACTATACTAACATCTGGAACAATTATTGCTATGTGGACACTAAATTTACTGATGAGAATGTAGGTCTTAGAAAAGTCAAGTAACTTGTCACAATGGCAGAGCTGGACATAGCGTATTGGGGAGATTAATAAAAGTCTCTGCTTTGTAAGTCGAACTTTGAGTGCTTCGTTGGTTTAGTGGCTAATCCAGCAAACATTTATTGGGCATCTAACATTTGCCAAGGACTGCTCTCAATTTAGGGAATTTGATAGTAAATTCCCAGGGCTGGACAGTGCCCTGCTTTCATGGAGCAGACATTCTACTGAAGCAGAAGGGCATAATCAAAAACGTGGACACATAAGATGATATCAGAGGAAGACAAATACTGTGAGGAGGGGAGATCAAGGTCATGTGGCTGAGGATGGCTAACCCCACACTAGATAGGGTTTAGGAAGACCTGAGTGAGGAGGTACCGTTGGCCTGAGCTCTGAATGACCACAGAGAGACACATGTGAAGATTCTGGAGTAACAGCAATATGGGAGGGGGATCAGCAGGAGCAAAGCCTAGACATGGGAAGAAGTGAACATATTCCAGGACCTGATGTCAAAAGGCAACTGGTCACTTGCGCATGCCCAGTTGGAGGGTTGCTGGTCCCAGCTAGTCCTAACCCACTGGAGCTCCAACTGGACAACAGCTGACTCCAAGTTCCTGCAAAACAACCTGGGCAAACATCTTAAGACTCCTACATTGGAGTTATTTCCTATCTAGAGGTGGTGATGGGGTCTTGTCACTTCTTGTTTAGGCTATGTGATGCTTATAGAATACGCAAGTTTTTGTAAAAACAATTAAAGTGAGCTTGATGAGTGAGGCAGCTAAAGTCCATTATTTATTAAGCAAGTTACAGTTTAATGGATCGAACTGCCGACTACCCGTGGGTTCGTGTGTGGACTCCTGGGAGTGGGACTGCAGGGCGTCGGGCCCACGAGTGCTCACCCTGAGTGGGTGCTACAAAGAGTTTTCTAAAGTGGTCGAGACTGTTCCCAGCGCCCTCCCCGCGCAGCGGTGTTTGGGCGTCCCCTTCCACCCACATCCTCATCAACGTTTAGCTCCGCCAATTTTTCACTTCAACTCGTCTTGCTTTTCCTCTGTTCCCTGTGGGAAGGTCGGTCAGTTAAAAGCTAGTTGCTACACCTGGAAACAGAACTTCTAGCCCTGTCTTGAAATATCTTTCTGAAATATCCCATAGAGAGATACTCAGAGTGTTTGTCGGGAATAAAGTGTGTGGTGGTGAAAGGGATGGGGGGTGGAAGGAGCAAGAAGAAAATAGTAAACATTAGTTAGAAGGCCTGTGCTGTCATCTCAGCTTTAATGCTGGGGGCACTTTTAACTTTGGGGATGGCAAGGCAGTCATTTCAAAGCTGGCAAGTGGTACAGAATCTTAGAGGAAGGGGAGACACTGCCTTCCCTTGTGGGACTTCTTTACCTGTGGGATGTTTTCACCCTGCATTTGCCATATTGATATCTTTTTTTTGATACCGTCCCCTTTATTTCAAGGAAGAAAACCTAAACTTGTCCTGATAAAGTGTGACTTCATCAGGCACATTCCTTTTTTTTAAAATTTTTATTGACATATAGTTGATTTACAATGTTAGTTTCAGGTGTACAGCAAAGTGATTCAGTTATGCACATACAGACATATGTATATTTTCTCTTCAAATTCTTTTATTGTATGTTATCACAAGATATTGAATATTGTTCCCTGTGCTATCCAGTAGGTCCTTGTTGTTTATCTATTTTATAGACAGTCATGTGTATCTGTTAATCCCCAGCCCCTAATTTATCCGTCCCCGCCTTTTCCCCTTTGGTAACCATAGTTTGCTTTCTGTGTCCATGAGATTTTTTTTTTTTCTAAAATGTCCAGAACCCCTGGAGCGGCACTGGCTTCTGCATGTAGGTGGACGCTTAGCCTCTCCGTCCCCGTCCTGGTCTGTTAAATGGGGGGAGTCCTCATCCCTTCCCTGCTGCCCATCAAGACTTGTGATGAATGGCCCATTAGTTGGTGCAGGTGGGACTACTTTGAAAACAGCAAATGGCTATTAAAATGTAAAGCCTTATTATTATGCAAGCTATGTATAATGTGTCAGCAAATTGCATTTGATTTGAACTAATGTGGTTTCCCTGATGGCAAGGAATGGAGACTTCAAAATAGTGAAGAGCCTGAAATTGATGGCCAGGGGGTATGATTATTTAAAATGAGCCCCGGTGTTGTCAGCGAGAGAACTCTGGCTTTGCAGAACAGGGCCCCCATTCTGCCCCGATTTTCCTTCTTTGTGCCTGTGAATTGCTTGCAATTTTGTTCTTTAAAGAGATAATACTGCATCACCTTGTCAGAACAGAAGAAAAGAGCGGTTATTTGTTGTCTGAGTGGGTTTTGCTCACGTTTAAAGATTTTAACGAAATCCATTTTAGACAACACCATCGTCTAGCTGAAAACATAAAGGAGACAAAGAGTAATTTTCGATGGTGACTGTGGTTAAGGCTGGCAACTTAATCTCACTCATTACCTTTCAAAGTCTATTCTTGCTGACGGTTCTTCTACGATAAAGGAGCCTTTTTACATTTAGATGATCACAGCCTCCGTATTCAGAGCTGAGCATTTAATTCAGTGAACATGTAGCGTGTGTAAAATTGCAGTTCTGTTGCCAAGAAAGAGATAGCCTGGACCCTGCAAGGATGTGCCCACCTGACAGAGAAGATGGAAGTACAAGTTTGTAAGTGGTTAGGAGTCCGGTAAGTGACCCACATGTGTGGCCCGAGGCGGAATTCAGGGAGCTCGCAGGTCCCGCGACCTGAGGATCTCAGAGCACGTTTGTGGGATGGAAAGGGGCTTTGAAGGATGAACAATGTTAGAATTGGTCGCCTCCCAGATTCACATGCGTTCCTTTCAGACCTGTTTGTACTTTGTTATCATAATTTTAGTTATAACCTGTGTTCAGTAAGAATTAAATTTTGTCTCATAATGACAGTGTGACACTTTTTTTTTAAAACGCACTTGCTATTTTGCAACAATTATGGAAGGAAAACAAAGCTTTCAGGATTTTCATTTTCCAGATGAGGAATTTGAACCTAACCTTTGTCCACAAAGCAAGTAGGTGGCAGAAGGAAAAACAATACACGGCTTGGGTCACACTGTGGATTTATTTTGTAGATAAAGGACCAGTACGTCCTCTTCACTGTGGAAAGAAATTCAAATCTAAAAGGATTAAGAATTTAGGATTTTAAAATAGTGCAGACAGTAAATTGAAAACACAGACGTGGATGGAGCTTTGCATATCTGTCTATATTGGGGTATTTATAATTGTTTTATAAATATTTGTTGTAGGTGATAGACCCTTAATACTGGATTGGAGTTTTGCATTTAGTCACTTAGAATTGGAATATGAGATGAACAGGGCAAAAGTATAATCAATTATGCCAAGTTATAAAATAATTCTGTCATTCATTCATATACCCAGAGAACATTATTTATTGTGCACTTATTATGTACCAGAAGCTAGTTTCAGGTTTTGGGATACAGAGATGACTCAAAAAGGAATTACCTAGTGGAGGAGACAAAGGAGAGGAACTTGTAAACAGTAGCTCCAACTTACAGTGAATCCTTGCACAGAGCTGCTTGAGCATGAAGAGCACTGAGGCTTTTGGGGGCTTCATCTGAGGGGGGGGCGGGAAGGAAGAGGAGGCACTTTGCTGCCTGAGTCCCTCACTCCAGCTGCAGGAGAATGTGGAGACAGACCCCCCCCCCCCGGAGGAGGGTGCCCGGGTCCACTCTGGGAAGATGTTCTGTTCTTAGACGCAGGCTGAACGTTTTCTGGCAGGTGGCCAAAAGCCCTCAGGCTTTTTGAGAAAGAGGGTAGATTTGACCTTCCTTGAGGGCTGTGATTTTCTTTCCTCTCCCTGAAATATCTTTAAGAACAGCCAGTTGAGCATGACCAGCTTTGCTCAGGAAGGACGTCCACAGATTCTCATAGATCGTGTGTGGGTTTATTTCCCTTCCTGATCGATACGGATGCAGTTAGATAGATGACTGGGGAGCCGGGAAGGACAGAGGCCTCCTAGCCAGGGTTCCCAGAACGTGGATTTCGTCAGCTAAGTCAGTGTTAAAACCAGGCAGGAACTGAATGCACCTGCAGATTTTCATCGGACCAAGACACGGTGCTAAATGCAAACGGACTACCGAACAAAGCTACCACCCCTGCCGTCCTGCTGACCTGAAACGAAACACCCTACAAGGCCAGGGCAGCACAGGAGCCTCCCCATACACGTGGTTCCCGCAGAATACGTGATGCTCTGGGAAGTGCCCACTGCATTCTTATTGTGGTTGCTTTTAACACTTTTAGATTTTATAAATGTTTTTAAAGATGTGATTTAGTTTTCTCTCTTTACTGTATACAGTTCTAGGCCAAGTGCAGCAGAGCCATCCCCAGTTTCCACCTCCTCAGCAGCTGATTTTCAGGTGTTCCCTTGACTTCCTCTGCAGACGGGGAGCTCACTACTCCTTTTTCCTACAGGTACTGGCACAGCACGGCCACCTATGCCATAGCCACCGAGGTGAGCGGGGGCCTCCAGCACCTGCCCCCCGCCCATCACCCGATATACCAGTGGCCCAGGGACTTGCTCAAGCCCGACCTGGTGCTGCTGCTCACGGTGAGCCCCGAGGAGAGGATGCAGAGGCTCGAGGGCCGGGGCATGGAGCGGACCAGAGAGGAGGCGGAACTGGAGACCAACAACATATTTCGTCAAAAGTAGGTGTCCTGACACGCGATGTGGGGGGGCGGGTCCCCGGCCCTGGCGGTGACCCGGGATCCGCACTGACTTGAGTGGAGGAAATGGTGTGGTTCCCACTTTCCAAACCCCAGAGGCTGGATCCCCCAAGTTAGTCCCGCTCCGTCCGGCGGGACTGTTGCCTGGCACTGCAGCCTGCTTGTTCTACAGCCACGGGGCGCCTGACCAGGGATCAGACCACCGTCCAGCGCTGGCTGTGCCAGGAGCAGCGAGAACAGAGTGGGACCACGTGCCTTTCTGGGGCTTGGCTTCCCCGGTCATGGTAGAATGATCACAGGGACCGTCTGATGAGCTCACGGTGACCCTCACTCATTAGGGCTTCCTGTGTGGCAGGCCTTTGGCTTCCGATGCTCTGTAATCTTTGTCAGGACAATATTAACCATATTTTACAGTTTACAAAACGGAGGCTCAGAGGATGGAGGGATTTGTCTACTCTTGCATAGCTCCCGAGCAGTAACACTGGGATTAAAATCAAGAGCTTTCTGATTTTGAGGCAGTCCTTTCATTTTCCTTAGAAAACCACAAACACAGTAGCAGGAACGTCTGGGCTGCATTACTGCTTCATGGCTGAGGATGAACCAGTTCTGTACGACTGGTTCAAAGAGGCAGAACAGAGTCGTTTATATAAATAAACAATGATTGCGCTTTATCATGACTTAATTCTGTTGTGACATAAATAAAAAGCAACTCAGCTGTGTGCAAAGAAACCATGTCAAGGAGTTTGCTGGTACTAATTCAATTAAACCGCACAGCAAGGAAGGCATTATTTCCGTCCCCTCACTTCACAGACGAGGAAACTGAGGCACAGAGGGGCTGGGAAAGAAATGCGTCAGGTTCTCGTAGCTGGGAAGTGGTCCAGCAGTGCTGTGGACCCAGACCATCGACTCCAGGCTCTTGTTTTAAGAGAATTACAGAAACTTCCAGTGCTTTGGTTATATGCTCAGCCCAGTCATCCCACACGCACCGAGGCTCCCTCACCCTGGAAGGAGGTGTAAAATTCCGGGAAAGTTTTAGATGACTCCTAAACAAAAATATCGTATGTGCTAAGGGCCTCTGGCTGGTCTGAAATCCCTCAGGGCACAGGCTCTGCGGAGATTCCTTAATCTCCTTGAGCCTCTGCTGTCTTCTCTGCCAAATGGGGACGGATGGTAGTGGTTCCCCTTGTAAGGTTACTCTGACCATGAAACGAAAATGTGCAGAACACTAACCCTTGGCAGACAGTAGGTGTTCAATAAAAGCTGGCTACTGCCCATTATGTTTAGTTTATCATTTATTAACTAAATGTACCAAATGTCTCCCATGGGCAGAGCGAGTTGCGAAAGGGGCAGGGAGGTAAACCAGATGGGGACCTCGCTTCAAGCAGTTTCTGTGATGGAGGAAAACTACCTTTGCATGAAGAGCTGTGTTTGCAAACAGGCCAACTCTGTGCTCTCTGCCTGTCTGCAGGGTCGAGGTGTCCTACCAGCGGATGGAGAACCCTGGCTGCCACGTGGTTGACGCCAGCGCCTCAAGAGAGGAGGTCCTCCAGATGGTTTTACGCATAATCCGTAATCATTGTAGTGCGTTGTAGTTACGCCAGGCCGGGCGCCACATTTGACTAGACGGGGTGCTGTTTGATCCACCCACAACAGGTTCTGAAATTTTCCCAGGATTCAATTGCATAAGCGTGTTGTGTGGCAGAATATTGGAGACTAGACATTCCAATTTTACCTAAAACATTGTACTTGCTTCTGACCGATGGACCCGTTAAGACTGAGACTGGGCACCTTCCAGTGAGAGATGGTGACTGCTTTCTGCCAAGTACAACAAACGTTTTCTTGGAACATATTTTTAGCCACATCCCCATAAAACCCCTGCAGGGTTTATCTCCTCTAGAAAGTGTGAGGGAGACAGAAGCAACCAAGAAGACCCTCCAAGTCAGTGGAAGAGTGACCAGCCTCTCCCATGCCTGCGCCCGCTCACTGATGACACCTTGATGTGCCCGCAGTTGACTTCCTGCCAGTTTTGCCTCACTCTGTCTTTGTGAGCTCGGTCCCGCACCTTAGAGCCCAGTGCTCCCAAAGATTGCGTCTGCGTGTCCCAGCTGCTGGAAGACTCTCCCACTGGCCCATCTCATGGGGAGGGGGCACTTACCAAGAAGGCATCTGACTCGTGTTTGAGACCAGCAGTCCCTGAGAGGGTCCTCTTGGTCAGCACTTCAAAGTCAAACACAGAGGAGGCCAACTCAGGGTATTCTAAACACAGACACACCCACAGTCCTTGAATTCCGTTCTGAGTATTTATATTTCTCTTCTTTCCTCTGAAAACATGGGTTTGGACAGAGCAAGTGTTTTGCACTAAAGGAGCTGCATGAATCGCAGCCAGTCCAGCAGTGTGCTTTTATTGATGTTTACATCTTGTTTGTCCTCAGTGTAGGGGCTGGGCTTCACCAATCAAAACTGAAGCCAAGAAGCTGACTGCAACGCTTGTTACCATGTTTTCACTGGACGGATTTCATTTCTCCTGCTAAGTAAGTGCACTGGTTCCCGGAAGGGGATTTCTTAGCGTCTTGCCATTGAAAGGCTTCTCATTACACATGAAATCAGCACTGAGAGCTGTTGGGCTAGAAATAAAATAGCTGAGAAAAGAGAAAACTTAGTAGTTATTTGACCCTGGGTGAGTTCACTTAACATTAATAGCCCATGTAACTTGATCTAAAAATTGATAATAATTCTTTGTCTTAAGGAGTTGGCTGAATCAGGTGATTACCTAAAATTCCTTCCAGTTCTAAGATAGATGAATCTGTAAATTATTTTAGGGGAATGTCTCGAGGAGACATTTCCCCCAGATAGTTAAATTTAAGGTGTTATCAGGTTTATCACATGGAATCTTATAATAAAGCTTAGTACTAACTAGATCATACTGTTTTTCAAAAGAACTATAGGTAATGCATACATAATATATCTATGCATATAAATATGTCATTTGTCTCAGTTCAAAATATTTTTTAAATCTGATAAATCACGTTCAGTTTCTTTAAGATGTGATATCTAATTATGCTATTGGAGTTACTTACTTTGAACATTCTGGAAAGTTTACGCTGGCAGCCTAGAGACACAGACATTTAAGTCATGACCCTTGCAAATGAATAAACTAACTGTGATTTTCTAATCTACGCTACTGTCACAGTGTATTGATTTCTCTGAAGAGGCTCCCCCTGTGTGGCTCTTGTATAGGAAATTATTTGTGGTTAAGGAAGTGAGAATGGTTGAATTTGCGGTCAAAGTGCTTTCAGAGAAACAGGAGGGCATTTTTGTTTTGTTTTAAACATCATTTCAAGAAAGTGAAATCCCTTCCTCATTGCAGACATGAAAGAGAATTTTTTTTCTAATCCAGTAAGAAACCAGCCTTCATTCCCCTGGGCTCTTCCTACACTGACAGGTATAGAAGATGTGTGACTATGCGATAAGACAAGACCTGCCCAGAAACGGATGGCGCGGGATCGTGTGCTTGGCTTTGATTCATTCACAGTCCAGGACCACTTCTGTTCCTGTGATGGACCTTCAGTGTCCCTGGCGGTGGTTCTTCCTCTCCTCCACAGTAACAGAGCTTTGAGCTCAACCAGGGCTGCCGCGAATGACATTTCCAAGGCTCTCTTGTAGCTGGAGGGACCCAGTGGCCACTTACAGGCTCTTCAGGTTGTGTGTGAGCAGGAGTGAGGTCAGGAGCGTCAGGGGGGAAGGGCGTCCCCCTCCCCCTTTAACCCTTCACGCTGCTTGGTGTTCAGTGGTGGTGGTGAGGCATTTTGGGACCAAGAGACTAGGGTGACACTGTGTAGGTGGAGAAGCAGCAGGATGAATGGAGACGACCTTCGCTTACGAAAGATAAGGACTAGGAATGAAAATGTCAGTGTTCCACTGGAGGACGTGTCCACCTGGGGAAACTGCCGTGACGCAGGCACAGCTGACACTCACAGCCTCAATTTCTTCCTTCCCCGTTTTCTTCTCCTCTTGGTGGCAGGTGTCTGGGTTTGTTTGTTTGTTTGTTTGTTTGTTTTCTACACCAATCTCCTTTTTCACTAACTCTTCTCTCCATTAAACTTCTCTCTTCTAGCAGCAATTGTAAAGCATCTTAAAGATGTTTCCACCCTGAGCTCTTTTTGGAATATATACCAAGGAAATGATCAGAGATACACATAGAAGTGTTTTATCATATCCGCATAGTGTACTTCGAGTAATTGGAATATGTTTATATGCAGGCAGACCTTGCTGTGTTGCCCTTCAGAGATACCATGTGTGTCTACAAACTGGAAGTTTGTGGCAACCCTACATTGAGCACGTGTGTTGGCGCCATTTTTCCAACATTTGCTCACTTCATGTCTCTGTGTCACATTTTGGTAAATCTCTCAATATTTCAAGCTTTTTCGTTGTTATGCTATTTGTTCTAATGTTCTGTGCTCAGCGACCTTTTGTGTTACCACTGTCACTGTTTCGGAGTGCCATGAGCCACACCCACGTAAGACAGTGAACTTAATCAGCTGATGTCCTGTGTGTTCTGACTGCTCCACCAACTAGCTGTTCCCCGTTTCTCTCCATCACCTTGGGCCTCCTGATTCCCAGAGACACCAGAATATTGAAATTAGGCTGATTAATAGCCCTACAGTGGCCTCTAAGTGTTCAAATTAAAGGAAGAGTCACATTATCTTCATTTTAAATCAAAAGCTAGACATGATTAAGCTTGGTGAGGAAGGCATGCCAAAAGGCTAGACGGGTTGAAAACTAGGCCTTTTGCACCAAACAGCCAAGTTATGGATGCAAAAACAAAGTTCTTGAAGGAGGTTAAAACTGCTGCTCCAGTGAACACACAAGTGATAAGAGAGTTAAACAGTCTTATTGCTGATGTGGAGGAAGTTTGGGCGGTTTGGATAGAAGATCAAAGCAGCCACCACATTTCTTTAAACCAAGGTGTCATCCAGAGCAAAGCCCCAGCTCTCTTCAATTCTATGAAGGCTGAGAGAGGTGGGGAACCTGGAGAAGAAAAATGTGAAGCCGGCAGAGGTTGGGTCCCGAGGTTGAAGGAAGGAAGCCGTCTCCATGACATAAAAGTGCAGGTGAAGCATCAAGTGCTGATGCAGAAGCGGGGGCAAGTTCTCCAGATGATGCAGCTCAGATCATCCATGAAGGTGGCGACACTGAACAGCAGATTTTCAACGTAGATGAAACAGCCCTTTATTGGTAGAAGATGCCATCTAGGGCTGTCATATCATAGCTGGAGAGGAGACGTCAATGCCTGGCTCCAAAGCTTCACAGGACAGGCTGACTCTCTTGTTAGGAGCTAATGCATCTGATGACTTGAAGTCAAAGCCAATGCTCATTTACCATCTGAAAATCCTAGGGCCCTTTAGAAGGATGCTAAATCTATTCTGCTTGTGTTCTAGAAATGGGACGACAAAGCCTAGATGACAGAGAACCTGTGTACTGGGCATTTTAAGCCCACTGTTGAGACCTATTGCTCAGGAAGAAAATTCTTTCAAAATATTACTGCTCACTGGCAATAAACCTGATCATCCAAGATCTCTGATGTAGATGGACAATGAGATGAATGCTGTTGTCATGCCTGCTGCCACAGCTTCCACATACATACATATACACATATATACATACACATATATATATTCCTTTTCATATTCAGCAGTCCATGGATCAAGAAGTAATTTTGACTTCTAAGTCTTATTATTTAAGAAATATATTTTATAAGGTTATACTGCCATAGACAGTGATTCCTTTGATGGCTGTGGGCAAAGTCAACTGAAAACCTTGTGGAAAGACCTCACCATTCTCGATGCTGTTAAGAACGTTGTTGAGTAAAGGGAAGTGGCAACATACCCACATTCACAGAAGTTTGGAAGCAGCTGATCTCAACCCTCATGGGTGACTTTGAGGGGGTTCAAGACTTCAGTGGAGGAAGTAACTGCACGTGTGGTGGAAACAGCAAGAAAACTAGAATTACAAGTGGAGCCTGAAGATGGGACTGAATTGCTGCATCTCACGGTGCAGCTTGAATGGATGAGGAGTTGCTTCTGATGGATGAGCCAAGAAAGTGCTGTTCTGAGATGTAGTCTCCTCCTGGCGAAGATGCTGTGAAGAGGGTTGAAATGATAACAAAGCGTTTGGAATGTGACATAAACTTAGCTGATACAGCAGCAGCAGCGTTTGAGAGGATGGACTCCCATTTTGAACAAAGTTCTGCTGTGAGTGTAACACTGTCAAACAGCGCTGCCTGCTGCAGAGATGTCCTCTGTGAAAGGAAGACTCAATCCCTGCGGCAGACTTCATTCTTGTCTCATTTTAAGAAACTTGCACTGCCTCCCAGCCTCCAGCAACTACCACCCTGATCAGTCAGCAGCCATCAACAGACCCTCCACCAGCAAAAAGATTAGACTCACGGAAGGCTCAGGTGAGGGTGAGTGTTTCTATTTTTTAGCAATGAACTTCTTTTAAATTAAGGTCTGTATATTGTTTTTTCAGATATAATGCACACTCAAGAAACGACAATATAGCGTAAGCACACTTTTTATACCACTGGGAAACCGCAGACTTCACGTGACTGGCTTTATGGTGATATCTACTTCATTGAGGTGTTCTGGAACCGAACCCACAATATCTCTAAGGTGTGCCTGTGTGTATAACGTGTGCTTGTGTAGAACATGTCCTGATTAAACACATTAGGGTCAATCCTTTTAATGAAACGCTAAGCAGAATGCACCTAGGAAGGTGTAAATTACCAGAATCGCTTTTCTCTCAGCGATGGCCAGTGACTTAAATTTCAGCAAAAATGAAGACAAAGCAAAATGCACCCCCCCACTTTTAAATTGAAGTACAGTCAGTCTACAACGTTGTGTCAGTTTCCGGTGCACAGCACAGTGCTTCAGCCCCCTTGAACCACACACAAGGTTGGCGGACTGAGAACGCAAACTCCCCTTAGAACTGCAGGGCGGCTTTGGATGCGCAGACAGTCCAGAATGGTTTATGCCTTTGGTGGTCTTCATTTTCAAGCTGTTTTTCTTTAAATTCTGAACCCCGGAGCCAGACACTAAGCAATGCTTCATGTTGGCGTATATAACCACTAGCAAATTTATTTAATCTTCAGACTTCTGTAAATACAGCTTTGTTCATATACTGAATTTTCTTAGTATGAACAGGAAGAGGAGAAATGGGTGCCGGCCTTTTTTTTCTTCCCCCTTCACTTTAAAAGTGCGGCCATTTCATGAAATGCATTCAGCCTACAGCTGTAATGTTGTCCCTTTGTGTTGTTTATAAATAATCTGGTCTTTCTCATGAGCAGCATAACTGGTTAGTAGACATAAAAATATTCAGTCCTACCCGATTTAAAACTTAGTATAATTTGATCTTTTAACAGGCCCTTAAGGCAATGCATGCTCTTTTTTTAGAGAGAAGCTCAGGGTTTCAGATTCCTCAGCCTTCAAAGGTCCACGCTGGCTGGCCTCTCCCCAGGATGCCATCCGGGTGCCTGGGGCCAAAAGTGTCATTTAAGCATCCCTGGTGAGGAGGGGAGGAGGGTCTGCGGTCACATTGTCCTCTCTGGCTGGGCGTGGACTGCCCGCCTGCGTAGCCAATTCCAGGCTGTTTTTTGTGGACATTTCTGGCCAGCTTGGGTCTCCTTGGTGCTCGGATCTCTCGAGTTTTTGTCTTCCATCCAGCCCCGCCCACTGTCCTTTTCGAGGCCAGCCCCAGTACCACGTCCATCCCTGGGGTCCACACATTCTTAGGGCATGTTCAAGTGTCAGGGAACTGAGAACAGTCAAGAAAGCAGATGTCAAGACCTCCTTTCCCCATCATGCTGCCCAGGCACGTTTATTCTGGTGTGACCTGGCTCCAGGCTGGCTCAGAGTCACTCAAAATGCAGGGAGGGGTGCTGTCCTCCCCGTCTCTGAACTGCTGCTCTTGGTTCCAGGGCAAAGCTTAGGGACCAGAAATGGCGGGGCACATACCTCGCCATCTCACTCTTCATTTTTTCCCCTAGGAAGCAAATAGAACCTTCCATCTGCCTACCAGTTTCTGAATTTCACAACAGTGTAATTTGGGGGTCTGTTTCCATCCATTTTTGCTGGATCCTTGGTGGGTCCTTTGAGTTTGGAAACTCAGGTCCTTGCACTGTTACGATTTTCTTGGGTTGTTTCCTGGATGAACTCTACTGCTCACTTTTTTCTTTTCTCTTTTTCTATGTTGTCTATTATTCCGATGTTGGACACATTAAACTGGTTTCCTAATTTCCTTATCTTTCCTCTCACATATTACTTTTTTGTTTTGTTTTGTGTTGTTTTTTATTGAAGTATAGTCGTTTTACAATATTGTGTTAATTTCTGGTATACAGCACAGTGATTCAGTTACAAATATATATTCTTTGTCACTTGCTGCATCATTCTTTTTCATTATAGGCTATTACAAGGTACTCAGTATAGTTCCCTGTGATACACAGTAGAACCTTGTTGTGTATCTTTTTTGTCTATTGTAGTTAGTATCTGCAAATCCTGAACTCCCAATTTATCTCCCCCCTCCCTCCACTGGTAACTGTAAGTTTGTTTTCTGTCTGTGAGTCTGGTTCTATTTTGTAAATAATTTCATCTGTGCCATTTTTTTTAGATTCCACATATAAGCGATCTTATATGGTATTTTTCTTTTTCTTTCTGGCTTACTTCACTTAGTATGACAATCTCAGGCCCATCCATGTTGTTACAAATGGCATTATCTCACTTTTTAATGGCTGAGTAATATTCCATTTTGTGTATATGTGTGTGTATATATATATATATATATATATATACACACACACACACACACACACACACACCACATCTTCTTTATCCGGTCATCTGTTGATGGACATTTAGGTTGCTTCCATGTCTTGGCTATTGTACATAGTGATGCTCTGAACATGGGGGTGCAGGTATATTTTTGGATTACAGCTTTCCTCTGATATATGCCCAGGAATGGGATTGCTGGATCATATGGTAAATCTATTTTCAGTTTTTTAAGGAACCCCCATACTGTTTTCCATAGTGGCTGCATCAAACTACATTCCCACCAACAGTTAGGAGGGTTCCCTTTTCGCTACACCCTCTCCAGGATTTGTCATTTGTGGACGTTTTAATGATGGCCATTCTCACATACTACCTTTCTATTTATACCTTTACTACATTTTATAATATTTTTTCAACTTTGTGTTTAAACTCTTCTACTAAGATTTTCATTTCTGCTATCAAGTTTCTAAGCTTCTCTTTCTGCCTCCCTTTTTCTTTCCTCTTTTCTTTGTCTTGTTACCTACACATTTTTAAAAATAGTATCTTTGCTTTTTCCTGGGATGCAATATCTTCACTTATTTTTCTGAGACTTCAACAATGGCTTTGTTTAAAGTTCTTCTTGCAAAGTCTTCATTTTCTCTAAGGGGGATTTTTATTTGTTTCTTTTATTTGCACCTTCCAGGTAAGGTGCTGTCTTCAGATTCTGGTAACACTTAGCGGTGGCTTGTGATTGGTGTGAAAGATTAGAAACTCTGTGCATAGCTTTTTAAAAATTTTCTTTTCTTAAAGCTTTTTTCTTGGGGGGAGGGGGTAATTAAGTATTTATTTATTTATACGAAGGTACTGGGGATTGAACTCAGGACCTCATGTGTGCTAAGCACGTGCTCTACACTGAGCTACACCCTCCCTTCCTGTGTGTAGCTTTTGATCTTGCTGAGTGAAGCTCTGTTCTCCCGGATCATCGCTGTGGACCCCAGCCGGCCTCCGTGATGATCCTCCCTGTACCTGGTTCACTCTTTGCAGGGCAGACCTTACTACAGGTCTTCCCTGGGGAGAACCTCTCACCCCTCCCAGCACCAAATGGCTGTGGCTGGATAGGCTAGCAGGCTGAATTCAACCAGCACAGTTATTTGACTTTACCTAAAAAACAAACAAAAAAAAACCCCACAAAAGCCTCACAAATTTTTAGCACAATAATTTTTACACAGTTGAATGTGAGTGACATTGAAGTCACAGTCCCTCCAGCTGTGTCATAGCCCCCAGCACACTTGATTCCTCTTCAAACGTAAGAAGAGAAGACGCTCCCTGTAAGAGCTCACCGCCCAGGCAGAGAGGGGACATGCACACACACCATCATCTCCTGACTTTCTGTGGCTGGAGTAGGTGTTTACTTTGCCTGCGGTTTTGAGAAATGTTTCAAGGGGATGGAATCAGAAGATACTCACATAAAATACATGTCTACTATTACAATAGCCAAGAGATGGAAACAACCTAAATGTCCATTGACAGATGACTGGATAAAGAAGTTGTGGTATGTGTATGACACACACAATGGAATACTGCTCAGCCATAAAAAAGAATAAAATAATGCTATTTGTAGCAACATGGATGGACCTGGAGATTGTCATACTAAGTGAAGTAAGCCAGAAGGAGAAAGAAAAATTATTATATGACATCACTTATATGTGGAATCTAGAAAAATGACACAAATGAACTTATTTACAAAACAGAAACAGACTCACAGACATAGAAAACAAAACTGCAGTTACCAGGGAGGGACAGGGGTGGGGTGGAGGGATAAACTGGGAGTTTGGGATTTGGAGATACTATTATATGTAAAATTGATGGTAAGGTCCTACTGTACAGCACAGGAAACTGTACTCAATACCTTGTAATAGCCTATGAAGAAAAATAATATGAAAAGGTATATATATATGGGTAAAGGTATATATATATATATATATATATATATATACACATATGGATAACTGAATCACTATGCTATACACCAGAAATTAATGCAACATTATACACCGACTACACCTCAATAAAAAAATAAATGTGTCTAAATGTTAAACTGAATTGAAATGGACATTTCTTGCCAAAGCAATCTGTCTAGTAGCTCCCCTCGCTTAGCACTGTGTCCTTGTCCTGTTCAGTGACTGCCTGGACTCAAGAATTTTCATCAATGATCTGACTTTAACATTCTTGCGAGCATGAATTAAATACAGGACGTTAATTTGGACCTGCGTATTTCATCTGCAGGCCCTGATGCGTCTAAATCTACTTTGCAGGTTTTCATTGTTAATTTTGAATTTTTTTTTAACAAGTGAAATATTCAAGACATCTGTGTGGAGACCCTGTGCCACATGGCATTTAGCTTGATCCCAGGTTGCGGCTCAGTCATGCTAACTCTGTTTTTCTATTTTGTTTGATGAAGACTTGAATCAATTCCGTTTGGAGCAAATACATGATATTTCCACTAGAGGGCGGAGACGGGCTAATTTTAAACACTGAGGAGGGAGCTGTTCTCTCTGCCGAGATAATCGCCCCCCCCCCCAAACTGTGCCTGGATAAGCAACGGTGTTTCCTTTCATTTTTATTTAAATGTCTGTTCTAATGGGAGAACAAAGGACCATGTGGAACGTTTCTAGGTCAAAGGAGCATCTTTAAAAGTGGCTAATTTCTTGCTTCAAGAATTCTAAATACAGCCCTGGGGTCAGAAACATTTTCAAAGAAAGACCTTGGTGATCAGAGAACTCCGTCTCTTTCCTTAATTGTTGTGGAAAATGAGGCCCAGAGAAAGTCCTGCCCTGCTCAGGGTCGGAGAATTTGCTAGTAGCAGACACAAAAATAGAAACGTTGCCCAGTTCTTTCCCTCGGGCTCTTTATAATGCAATGGATGGGGTCAGCATTTCTATATTTAAGCACAGGTACACGTACGCATATGCTTTCCTCCCTCTGAGGTTTGTGATCTCAGCTCTGGCATTAAGACACATGGTGGGGCTTTCACGTGACCTGGTTTATTTGCTCTTAAATCCTCCCCGCCCCAGCTCCCAGAGTATGGCTAATGGACTCAGCAACATCCAAATCTTGTAATTACTGACCAATCACCGACACACCTTGGTTTACAAAACACATCATAAACCTTCCTGTGATGTCTCCAGCATTTTTATTAACGTGCACGACCTCAGTGGCTGTGTTTATTCCGCCATAGCTGAGGGTGTGTCCCGTTTCTTTAGAATAATAAGGCATTTGAGGGAGCTCTCAAATTTCACTTCTGGCTGAAGGTGGTCTGTAAGCTCTTACAAATGTGATCCATTCTGTGCTCATCTTCGAGGTAGGAAAGATTGTTTTCTGAGTCTTAACTGAAAAAAAAAAGCATACCTAAATCTTCTATTCTGAGATTGTTAAAAAAAGAAAAAAAAAGCAATTAACCAATGTGTGCTCTTTGAAGCCATAAAATAATATTTCTTTCAACATTTTCTGTAGTCAGAACTTTCACTAAGGAGTTTCCCCTCTGCCTCTGAATAATCTGACAGCAGCCCTGGTCTGTTTCCACCAGGAAAGCGCTTCGTCTAAAGTGAGTGTCAGGGTTAGTGTTAGGGAATGTGGGGATATATTTATAGGAACTGTCGTCATTCTGAGGAGGGAAGAATCAGACAAGGTACCCCTCCCCGCGGCCCCTGTAACATAGCTTGCTTCTGTTTGTGTAAACCGCTGCTTCCTGCAACAGTCGAGTGGAGACTTGCTGCACCTAAGCTGGAAGGTCCCAAATACCTGGAAGTGTTCCAAGTTTAAGAGACAATCAGATCCCAAGCTCGGGGCTCAGTCTTGGGAGGCGACTCTGCTGGGCCAGCGCCAGTGTGAACAAAACCAGTCTGTTCTGATCCTCCGTGTGCGTGTCTTCTGTCGCTTTCCACCAGGCTCATTCTTCTGTTACATTTCTATTTTTTCCTTCCAGTTTTATTGAGATGTAATTGACACACAGGCAATGTGGAGATATATTTACAAGAACTGTGGTCATTCTATCATTTTCCTCCAGTTTCATTGAGATGCAATTGACACACAGGGAATGTGGAGATATATTTACAAGAACTGTGGTCATTCTATCATTTTCCTCCAGTTTTACTGAGATGTACTTGATGCATAGCATGTATAAATGCAAGGTGTGCAGCATAACGATGTGACTTAATCCATCATGAAACGACTTCCACAGTAAGTTTAGTGAACATCCATCATCTCATATAGATACAAAATTAAAGAAATAGAAAAACAATTTTTCTTGTGATGAGAACTCTTAGGATTGACTCTCTTAACAACTTCCATCTCAAACATACAATGGTGTCGGTTCTGTTTATCATGTTGTGCATTACATCACTACTACTTATTTATCTTATACCTGGAAGTCTGTACTTTATGCTACCTTTATCCAGTTCCCCTCCCTCCAGCCCCTGTCTCTGGTAAGCGCAAATCTGATTGTGGCTATTCTTCCAATGGAAAAAATATATCTTCCTCTTGTACGTGCATAAATGCAAAATAAGGAATGAAAGTTCTCCTGGCTGTAAGCAGACGTGTCATTCCCAACTGAGTGAGTGAGTTAGTTTCTCTATTTGCAAAACAAGACCGTCAGGCTGGGAGAGCACCCAGGGATCCTCCACTTACAGTGGCCATAGCTTCATAATCCTGTACTGAATGGAATTCACTTATAGCCCGAACTCCCTTACAATTTTTAGCAGGATCATAACACAGGGTGTGTTGTTTTTATATCATTTTGTTAATGTTTCAATAACTTGGGGTAATTATGGAGGGGCTATATAGTATGGTATCTTATGTGTTGATTCCTACAAAATCTTTAGGTAAATTAGTCTTTTGTAAAAGAAAAAAATAGCTTTAAATTCCTTAGGGGACTCTAGCGTGACGTAATGTGACTAAGGAGGGAGCACTCCTGGGCTGCTCCTCCCACACGGTGGAACCCCTAGCTTCCTCCCACCAGCACTTAAAATAATCTCATCACTGGTGTTTCCGCCGACACTCTACTGCCCCCTAGAGTCTGCTCTTTGTGCAGCACCCAGCGTGATCCTGAAAAGTCACCTCCTGTTCCTCACACTCAGGGGTCTTCCTTCAAGGCTCTGGTTAGCGTTTGTCCCAAGAAAGGTCTTCCGCATTACTTGGTCTAAAATACCCTTCTTCATTCTCTTCCGTTTTGCGATAATTCATAACTGTGTCCTCGTCTATATCCAGCATATTTACATCCACGTCAGTAACTGTGTGTCTGCCCGTAATTATACATTCACGTCCACGACTGCACATCCACGCTCATGACTGTGCATTCACATCCACGACCACATCTGAATCCGCATCCATGTCCACATCTCTAGCTGCATCTCTGCCTAGTGTGCATGTGTACCTGTGCTTCTGCACCGGAAGGTACTCCCCATGAAGGCAGGGGCTCTGTTTTTGCCGTGGCTTTAATCCCAGCATCTAGAACAGTGCCTGGCCTATAATAGACACAAAATAAATATATGTCAGACGGATGAACGAATCTCCCGCCTGTCGGCCCCGGACTGGGCTTTGGGGTTTGGCTTTTCTAGCTCTGTGGACAAGGTACTCAACTTCGATGTGACTTTATGTTCTCACTTCTCCATCCAGGATGCCATCATTTCTCTCAAAGATCTGGTGTGAGAATGAAATTAGATCCTGTACGAAAGAGGAGCCCCGGTTCTGGCCCAGAAAAGGCACCGAGGTAAGGTTGGCTCCCTTCTTCCTCCATCTGCCTTGCTGAGCACATCTTGACGTTCAGACGTCTCTGGGCTCAAAGGGAAACACACCCGTTAGTGTTCACCG